>NC_092708.1:47989641-48613387 GCF_047496885.1 Scyliorhinus torazame | reverse complement strand
AATGGGGATGAGAAAAATATCAGCCATGATTGAATAGTGAAGCAGACTCGATGGGCCGAGTGGCCTAATTCAGCTCCTATGCCTTATGGTCTTCTGGTCTCAGGGGGGAAAATTAGGAAGATGGGGTATGGTGGGGTGTTGGAATCGGGGAGGTTGAGGGCTTGTGGTTTCTGGTCTTTTTGATGTGTTGGTCTTCTGCTAATTTTATGTATCTATGTAAGAAGCCTTGAATTAAAATATTTTTTTAAACAATGATACTTTCATTCTTTGCCGGTCAATCCTTCTGCTGCTCTTCTATCCCACCCCATGAGATTGTCTGTGGATAAATTCTAGAAGGTAAGGGTTATCCTTTTTAGGAGATGGCACCTCCTCCCTCTATAAGCACCTCGAACAGAGCAACAAAGATATTACGATGATACCTGTTCACCAGAGCCCTCACTGAGCAGTCCATTGCTTTGCTGAAAATGTGCTTCATTGTCTGCACTATTTGGGCGTTGCCCTACAGTACACACCAGCCAAGATATCTCAAATGGTTGTGTTCTGCTGCATGCTCCGTGACGCAGCCCAGCCAAGGGGGGTGACCCTTGAAGAGACAGAGGGAAGTGTGATGTCTTTGGAGGAGGAACAGAACAAGGGAAAGGATGAGGCAGGGGATACACACCTTCTCCTGCACAAGGTCGCTTGGGTGACCAGTCAGCTAGTGTTACGATGAAGTCATTCCAAGGAGCCATGGTTGCGACGGACCACCTGATCCAACAAAGGTTCAGTTGGTGAACTCTATGGTATGACCAAAAGGCTGTGAGTGCACAGGAAAGACCTCTGTAACCTTACCGTCACAGAGAGATGGGCTACCGCCTGCAGTCTCCACTCTCACTGGTGAGAAGCAAATGTTTTGTTGACACCCTTTAGATTAATGGTCTGCACAATGTTAGTTAAATCGTTCATCCGATGATAACGGAGAGTGAGTTTATTTAGGAGGAGTGTGCCTTGCTTACGAATAACATACAGCATCTGCATAACGTCACAGTGATCCACTTAGCTGTCAGACAATTGATCAAGTTTCAATTGCGTTTGCAAACGTCTACAGGTACGGAGTCTCAAAATTGGCAACTTCGGCACCGAGGGTGTGCCAGGTTTCAGATCTTGCTGCATTTTAGGTCTGACCATGGGCGGTTTGGGTCAAGCCGGATCAGGTGGGATGAAAGGTCGCTTGGAGAGGGGGAAATAGATGGCCTGCAAGTGGCGGAGGGGATAACAAGTCCCCTGCCACACCGCGGCAATGCATCAGGCCAAGTTGCCCAGGTAAGTCTTTTTTTATTTTACTCAATTAAAATTCATGCATAACACATTCTGAAAATGTCTGGTCTTCAGTTGGGCAGTTGGATTTGAGACACTCTCCTGCATCACCCCTTGTTACGTAGAAGCATTTCTTAATGTCACTTGCAAAAGCCCTGATCTAATTTTAGATCATGCCCCCAAGTCCGAAGCTCCCCAACCAGATGAAATAGTTTCTATCTACCCTAATTCCCTTTAATGAACTGCTGATTTGTGTTATGCTTTAGAGAACATCAAAAGGTTTAGTTACATTTCACTGCAAGGTAAAGGATATTGACATCTATCCCATAAAATGCTGTCTAGACAGTTCAAGTGCAGTTTAATGTCTGCAGTGAGAGTCAATAGGTTTGAAGTGGGCTGGGTAATGAACAACCAATATAGATCAGCTTCAATTCCTGCTCCTATCTAGATGACAGTACAAGATGAGAAATTTTATTGTCACAAATCTAATTTAAGTGCAAGGATTCAGTGGAATCTGCTGGATGGCACCTTTCTTTCTGGATACTGAACTTCAGGTATGATTTAAACATGTTGCAATAAAACTTGCAATATACCGCATTCATTTTTACTACATTTTAACAGACAGTACAAGCCAGCCCACTGTTACATTCTGGTGCTTAGCCGGTAGGAACCATGCACAAGAGAACATCTAGTTCTTGATTAGTTAAATGTTTATTGTTCAAACAATTATGTGGGTTAGCTAAACATGAGAAAAATATCAAAAACTACTAACTATAATAAATTATCTAAGAGCTACTACAAGTATGACTATCCACTATGACGACTATCTCCAGACTCCCTGAGGTAACAGTGTCATGTAGTTGCTTTCTACTGCCACCTGCTGGTTGGAGGTCGTATACGTTGCTGTTTACAGGATTGCTTATGCATATCATCACACCCACCTCAACTCGAGTATATTTACAGTTCTGTTAGGTACCATAAACGTAGCTTTTTGGCTTTATCATTGCATTCTATCAGTGCAAGTTAGGACAGGTGGCAGAAAATGTGCATTGAATGGATATCTACGAGAAAATTCCATCTAATTTGTCACCACCAGACTTACATCGTTCTAAAGCTGTGCGTAAATGTTAAAATATAGTCAATTTTGACAAGAAAAGTAATTTGTTTGCATCTAGACTTAGTGGTCAACATTAGAGTCCAGCCTGTACAATGATGAAGAATTGTGGGAATACTGAAAGGCCTGTTCAAGACTGCCTGTTTGGCTCAGTTGGCTACAGCTGGCTCGTGATGCAGAGCGAGGCAAACAATGTGTGTTTAATTCCTGTACTGGCTGAGGTTATTCATGAAGGCCCCGCCTTCTCATCCTTGCCCCTCACCTGAGGTGTGGAGACCCTCAGATTAAATCACCACCAGTCAGTTTTCCCCAGAAAGGGGACTATGGCAACTTTACCTTTTATCTTACAGGGATAATGGGCCAAATAGACTCCTTCCCTGCTGAATGATTCTATAATTCTAAGGTAAAGCTACTTAAGGTAAAGCTACTAATAGGGCGGCACGGTAGCACAGTGGTTAGCACAGTTGCTTCACAGCGCCAGGGTCCCAGGTTCGATTCTCGGCTTGGGTAATTGCCTGTGCGGACAATGCACATTCTCCCCGTGTCTGCGTGGGTATCCTCTGGGTGCTCGGGTTTCCTCCCACAGTTCAAAGATTTGCAGGTTAGGTGGATTGGCCATGCTAAATTGCCCTTAGGTTAGGTGGGGTCTCTGGGTTACGGGGATAGGGTGAATGTGTGGGCTTAAGTAGGGTGCTCTTTCCAAGAGCTGGTGCAAATTCGATGGGCCGAATCGCCATGCGAAAAGAACAAGAACTCCTTTTCTCCCAGATGCAGGGACCTCCATGGGTCCACCGCCCCCATCTGTTCCATGAAGGCCCCTAGCTCCCTCGCCATGCCAAACTTTTTCCCCATTTCTGGGGTTTGATCGGTCGGTCAGTGGGTCCAGCACGCTGTTACAGTCACCCCCCCATGATCAGTCGGTGTGTGTCAAGGTCGGGGATTTCCGCCATGGTCTTCTTTATGAATTCTGAGTTGTCCCAGTTGGGAGCGTACACATTTACCAGTATGACAGGTGCCCCTTCCAGGACACCGCTGACCATGACGTACCATCCCCCTGGGGCCGTAACTGTCTTGGTTTCCGTAAACCTCGTCAGGACAGTTTGGGAGAGAAGTTTCCTGGTGCGGACCGGAGTCCCTCTTTGTCTCACCGCTCACCACGTGGTCGCTGTCGCTCCTTTGCGGGGGGGTGGGGGAGGGGCCTCTCTCTTGCTCGTTGGCCCTGCTGGCTCCGCTCCCGAGCGCTTGTGTCTCTGGCTTTGTGGTCTGGGCTGACGCTTCTCTTCTGCCACCCACGTTCTGCTGTGCGGGGGCGGGGGGCTCGGTCGGGCAGGCTTGCGGGCGGGAGGGGGGGGGGAGGTGGCTCGGTCGGACAGGCTCGCAGGCTTGCACTTTTAGGCGCTAGTTCTGTTCGGGGATGCGACTCTCCTCGGCCGTTTCTGAGCCTCCGGCTCCGGTTCCTCCCGCACGTTCTTTTAAAAAATATATATTCTCCGGTTCCTCTCGCACACTTATTTCTCCCATGGGCCTCAGCTTACCGTTGGTCCGGTCCCTTGCGGCTTTTTCCCCCCTGTTCGTATCTTCGCTGCATGGGTTCTTTCGTCAAGAATAAAAATACCACCGGGACTAAACAAACAAACTAAAAAAAAAAACCCTTGTCATAATATACACCAGTATATTATGGTGCAATCACATACACACACTGATGGACATGCAGTAGAACCAACCAGCATACATAACACCGCAGCCAATCACCAGTGAGAGTACAAGCATTATAAAGACAGGGACAGGAGAGTTCCCGCTCATTCTAGCAGCAGCCAGCTCAGGGCACAGAGCTCCCAGCCTGCATCACAGACATTCACCATGTGCTGAGTGCCTCACCATAGCTAGTGATAGGAAAGGGTCCACAGTTAAGCTGGTATTGCTTATACCCACGTTTACTGTATGTTAGCATATGAACAGTTAATAAAATAGCGTTACACCACTTCCAGCATTGTTGGCTTGTTTGTGAACCAGAATACCCAACACGACATGGTACAAGGAGTGGCCGCAATCTAGCACTTGTGAGACCTATCTAGCACTTGTGAGGCCTACCTACAACTTCTCAGCATTCCGGCATCCTACAGCATGGAGAACATCAACCTGCCACCGCCGCTCCGCATCGCTGGCAATCTCGGGGTAAATTGCAAGATATTTAAACAACACTTCCAGCTCTTCCTCGAGGCCACGGACAGGGAGAATGCATCGGACACTAGGAAGATAGCCCTTCTTCTCTCCATGACTGGGCAACATGCCATCCACATCTTTAACTCCCTGACATTCGCGGACGACGAGGACAAGACCAAGTACAAGACGGTGCTCCTCAAATTTGACACACACTTCAGTGTTGAAGTCAACGAAAGCTTTGAAAAGTACCTGTTCCAGCAGCGCTTGCAGGGTAAGGACGAGCCTTTCCAATCCTATTTAACACACTTCTGCATCCTCGCGCAATCCTGCGGCTAGGGACCCACATCCGACTCCATGATACGCGACCAGATTGTTTTTGGGTCATGTCAGACACCCTGCGTCAGCAGCTCCTTAAAATTAAGCAACTAACCCTAGCGACTGCCATCGAGACCTGTGTCCTGCATGAGAATGCCACCAGCCGGTACTCCTACATACAGGCAGCTGAAACTGAGCGGCAAGGGCCCCATGAGGCGGAATGGGTCCAAATGATCGAATACCTCCCGGGCCGCATTCTGGAGGAGGGCGGCCATTTCACGCGCTTTCCGAGGCCTCCCGCTTTTGTACGCGCCAAACAAGGGGACGGGGACGTGGAGAAACGCGATGTACGGGCCCGCACCATGCATGCGCAACAAACGCACTGACGTCACGACGTGCGGCAACTGTGGCTCCGCCCACTTAAAGCGGCAATGCCCTGCAAAATTGCGACAGTGCCTATGCTGTGGCAGGCTTGGCCACTATGCTGCCTGCTGTCGAGGAGCCCAGCCTGCCAACTCGCAACGATTTAACCAGCCTCGCAGGAATGTTCGGGCAATCCAACCCACCTTCACCGAGTCCGATCCTGACTTCATGCAGACCAGTGACACCGAGGACAGGGAGCCTTTTCGAGGTGCTTTCATAACCAAGAACAGGCTGTCCCCGAATCGAAAGCACCAGCCGCTGTTGGTACACAGCATTGATCCGGACGACGAGTGGTGTGCCACCCTGACGGTCAACCGATCCCAGATCAGATTCCGTCTGGGCACTGGTGCTTCCGCCAATCTCCTCGCATGGTCAGCATTTCAAATCCTGGGGGTCAAACCAACAATTCTTCCATCCAATTGCCAACTGGTCGACTATAATGGTAACGTCATCCCCGCCACCGGGTCATGCCAACTCGAGGTGACGCACAACGTGAAAAGTCACCCTACCCTTCGAGACCGTGGGCTCCTCAAAGGACTCCATGCTAGGTGCACAGGCGTGCAAGCTCCTCAACCTCGTGCAGCGCGTACATTCCCTCTCCTGAGGACACGTCTAACTTCCAAGATGCGGACTTCAGGGCGCAAATAAGTGCCATCATCACTCAACACCGAGATGTCTTCAAAGGCATGAGCACACTTCCCTACACATACAAAATCCTGCTCAAACAAGATGCCACGCCTGTGGTTCATGCACCTCGCAGAGTCCCAGCACCCCTCAAGGACCGCCTCAAGCAGCAGCTGCAGGACCTCCAGGACCAAGGAGTGCTTTCCAGAGTGACGGAACCAACCGACTGGGTCAGTTCCATGGTGTGCGTAAAGAAGCCTTCCGACGAGCTCCGGATCTGTATCTACCCAAAGGATTTAAATCGTAACAGCATGCGGGAGCATTACCCTATCCCCAAGCGTGAGGAGATCACGTGCGAGATGGCTCGAGCCAACATATTCACCAAGCTGGATGCATCAAAGGGCTTCTGGCAGATTCAATTGGACAAGTCCAGCAGAAAGCTGTGTACTTTCAACACCCCATTTGGCAGGTACTGCTACAATAGAATGCCATTTGGAATCATATCAGCATCTGACGTGTTCCACCGCATCATGGAGCAGATGATGGAGGGCATCGAGGGTGTGCGTCATGACGGTGGACCATCATCATCTGGTCCACCACCCCGCAGGAGCATATCAGTCGCCTCCAACACGTTTTTAAGCGAATACGGGACCAAGGCCTGCGCCTCAACAGAGCCAAATGTTCTTTCGGCCAGACCGAACTCAAGTTTTTAGGAGACCACATCTCCCAGTTGGGTGTGCGGCCAGATGCGGACAAGGTGGCAGCCGTCACGGCCATGCAGAAGCCGGCGGATAAGAAGGCGGTGCTCCGGCTCTTAGGAATGGTCAACTTCCTCGGAAAGTTCATCCCTAACCTCGCTTCCCACACCACTGCTCTCCGCAACCCAGTTAGGAAGACGATGGACTTCCAGTAGCTTCCCGCCCACCAGCGTGAATGGGAGGAGCTCAAGGTCAAGCTGACCACCGCCCCGATATTGGCGTTTTTTGATCCTGCAAGGGAGACGAAAATATCAACGGACGCTAGCCAATCTGGCACAGGGGCGGTGCTCCTGCAACGAGATGACGCCTCACCATGGGCCTCTGTTGCCTATGCGTCACGGGCCATGACCCCCACAGGGCAGCGCTATGCGCAAATCGAGAAAGAGTGCCTCGGCCTGTTGACCGGGTCGACAAGTTCCATGACTACGTGTATGGCCTTCCCCAGTTCACTGTGGAGACCGACCATCGCCCGCTGGTCGGCATCATCCAAAAAGACCTCAATGACATGACCCCTCTCCGACAACGCATTCTGCTCAAGCTCCGGAGATACGATTTCCAGCTCGTGTACACACCGGGTAAGGACCTGATCATAGCCGACGCTCTGTCCAGGGCAGTCACCACTCCGTCCGACCCAGAGGGGTTCGTTTGCCAAGTCGATGCCCATGTGGCCTTCACGACCGCCAATCTGCCAGCCATGGATGAACGCCTAACCCACATTCGCCGTGAGACTGCGGCTGACCCCCTACGACAACGTGTGATGCGCAATATGACTGACGGATGGCTCAAGGGACATTGCCCGCAGTTCTATAATATTCAAGACCATCTGGCAGTCGTTGATGGCGTCCCCCTGAAGCTGGACCGCATCGTGATCCCACACAGCATGCATCACCTGGTTTTAGAGCAGCTGCACGAGGGCCATCTCGGCGTAGAGAAGTGCCGACGGAGGGCCCGAGAGGCTGTCTACTGGCCTGGCATAAATGAGGACATTGCCTACACTGTGCTCAATTGCCCCACCTGTCAGCGGTTCCAGCCGGCCCAACCACGGGAGACCCTTTAGCCCCATGTGTTGGTCACGTCCCCTTGGTCTAAGGTAGGCGTGGACCTGTTCCATGCGCTTGGCAGGGACTATGTTCTCATAGTTTATTATTTTTCCAGCTATCCCGAGGTTGTACGCCTGCACGACATCACGTCATCGGCTGTTATCCGTGCCTGCAAAGAGACCTTTGCTCATCACGGCATCCCACTCACTGTGATGTCGGACAATGGCCCCTGCTTCGCGAACCAGGAATGGTCTAACTTCGCCAGCAGGTACAACTTTGTACACGTGATGTCCAGTCCCCTGCACCCCCAGTCCAATGGCAAAGCAGAAAAGGGCGTCCACATCGTAAAGAGGCTCCTCTGCAAAGCTGCTGATGCAGGATCCGACTTCTGCCTCGCCTTACTGGCCTATCGCTCGGCTCCATTGTCCACGGGCCTGTCACCAGCCCAGCTGCTGATGGGTCGCACCCTCAGGACCACTGTACCGTCCATTCACGTCCCAGACCTCGACCATGCTCCGGTCCTTCAGCGGATGCAACAGTCTTGCGCGCAGCACAAGGTGGCGCATGACGCTCGAGCGACTGATCTTCCTGCTCTGGCGCCAGGTGAAAATGTCCGAATCCATCTTCCGGAGGGTGGCTGGTCTGCGACTGCTGTGGTTCTTCGGCTGGTGGCTCCCCGCTCATTCTTGGTTTGTCTGCCTGATGGCTCCATTCGCCGCCGCAATCGGTGTGCCCTTCGTCTGGTTCCACGCTCGCTACGCGATCCTCCACCGGTGCCACACCCTCCTGTTGTCCCCGACCCGGACTTTGTAGAGCTTCCGGATACTCTGCATCCTCCTCACTTGGCCGTGGCCCGGCCCGATCCTCAGCCGGTGGCTCCTGACCCACCCTTGAGGCGGTCAACCCGAATTCGTCGCCCACCTCAGAGACTTGATTTATGAGCCTTACAATGTTGGACTCAATGCTTTGTTCTTTCATCCTGTTTCAGCATTTCACTAGTTTGTTTATAGCATTCGTTATTAGTTTTGTTGTTGGTGTAACACCTTGTTTTTCTTTTCTCTGCACCAGGCACCTTCCCGTGTATATAGACTAGCCTCATGTACATAGTTATGTAAATACTGCACACACATGGTCAGATACACTCATTACACGTTATTTATTCTCACATAGGCACATGTTCATTGTAAAAAAGGGGGATGTCATAATATACATCAGTACATTATGGTGCAATTACACACACACACTGATGGACATGCAGTAGGACCAACCAGCATACATAACACCACAACCAATCACCAGTGAGAGCACAAGCACTATAAAGACAGGGGACAGGAGAGTTCCTGCTCATTCTAGCAGCAGCCAGCTCAGAGCACAGAGATCCCAGCCTGCATCACAGACATTTACCATGTGCTGAGTGCCTCACCATAGCTAGTTAAGCTGGTATTGCTTATACCCACGTTTACAGCATGTTAGCATAGTTGAACAGTTAATAAAATAGCGTTACACCACTTCCAGCATTGTTGGCTTGTTTGTGAACCAGAACACCCAACACGACAACCCTGAAAGTTTAGTCCTTTAGCGGGAGCTGCCCCGTGCACTTCTTCCCCCTACAGAGCTCTACCGGAAGTCCCGCAGCAGGTTTTCTTACCGAAATTACCTAGAACCAGGGTTGACGCACTTGGCTAGGGACAGTGGGAAACCTGTTCTATGTTCGCACGTCAGCATTATTTATCAAAGCCATTCTGTCCCCCAGCAAGCACCGGGGTCACATTCTCCAGACATCTGTGCTTCTAACAGTTGTCTTCAGCTGATGTCTAATCCATAAAATTGCATTTGTGGAAACTATTGAATTACAAGTGGGAGAAAATCCTGTCTTCATTAGTTTTAGCTAACCACTGGGAACAGGCTGTAATTGCACCCAACAGGATGATATATTCTACACTAACAATAGTAAGTGTTTTACAGTAGGACTACGTTAATTTGTGTGGTAAGATGGATGCTTTTAAAATTGTAGGAGTGGTTAAGTTTTTCTGGTGCATTTTGTGCAGGTGCTTAACAATTAAATGGCATTATCTTTAAATTTAACACTTATTGAGTCCGATCACAGTGGTGTTTAAACATTGGAGCCTTTGTTAATTTGAGACTGGAATTGTTAGTAATTCATGTGATTCCTTAATCCTTGATTGTTGCTAAGCAATCAAATATATTTTACTTGGTGACTTTTAGCACGTTTTGCCTAGCGATTACGTTTGCGGTATTGCATGAAGAACCTAGCAGTAATGAAATTACGTTGGCCAATGACTTAAAGACGGAACAAGTATTTTTAAAAAACTGGTGACCGAAATGTGAAATGAGCAGTGGCTCTAAAATTGACCCGGTTCAACTCACTGCAAAAACCGATGTGGGCCACTTAGCAGGACTGGGTTTATGATACTCAGCTACTTTATCACCCTGGATTACAGTGGCACTTTAAAAACTGGTAACAAGACTGCTTCGTAGGCTACTAAATTGATCAGATTGACTTAATGTTTAACAAAGCAATCTTAATGCTTTTTAAAATGTTCTTCTGCCCAAAGAAGCAGCGTTAAAAGCCACGTAGTTGAGGTAGTTATGTGAGTGCTAACTATTGTGAAATCCTCTCATGGGTCTTGGACAGCACCCAATTACCTCCTTTACACGGAGCAGCACAGTGGTACAGTGGTAGCACTGCTGCCTCACAGCGCCGGGGACCCGGGTTCGATTCTGACCTCGGGTGACTGTGTGGAGTTTGCACATTCTCCCCGTGTCTGCGTGGGTTTCCTCCGGGCGCTCCAATTTCTTCCCACAGTCCAAAGACGTGCAGGTTAGGTGGCTTGGCCATGCTAATTGCCCCTTAGGGTGTGGTTGCAGGAATAGGATGGGGGATTGGGCCTAGGTAGGGTGCTCTTTTGAAGGGTCGGTGCAAACTCGATGAGCCAAATGGCCTCATTCTACACTGTAGCGATTCTATGAAACACGGTCAACTGATAAGAAATGTAGAAAATTTACTCGCTCCTGGACACTCTTGAGAATGAGTGTTTCACACCCACAATGGAAACACTGTTTCTTTTCTTCTTCAGGGCACACATAAAATGGAATCCCTGTCATTTCTAAGTAGCTCTTGCTAAATTGGATACCTATTTGTAATGACTCTTCTGTTTCATTTTTGTAATTAGCCAAATTTCTGCCTATCTTAGTGCCACGAATGTCAATCATTCATGTATGTTTCATAACAATTAAGATTGGACAGCAAGCGGGTAAAATTGATTGAGGTTTGCTGAGTATATAGGGTTGATTTAAGTATTTTTGAGTAAGCTTGTGCCATAATACAATTAATGCAAAATACCTGTTTTTTAAAAAAGCAAGGGAAATTTTGTTACTGTTTTCTGCTTCCTGTCCATCTGCAATACATCTTTTTTCAAGCGTGCGGAGCTGGGTGAGGATGTGATTGTATCCCTGATGGTGTGAAACATTGCACATAGCATGGGAAGAGTTCTTAAGGAATGCACTGGGGCAGACCTTGGTGGTCCATCTGTCGGACTGAAAGCTTTTTTTTACAGAAGCTGGCCCATTTATCATCCTTCAAATACTTTCCCTGCCAAGATTTAGCTCTTCCACTTGGTGACACCATTCACTTCTCTTGGCTTTGCAGGTGGTCTGTTCCATATGTCCACACACTAATTGTGAAGCATTTCCTCATTGATTTGTATGGTATAAGAGAAAACATGACTGGTGCTACCTAATTTGCTGGCATTTTGTCTCATGACCAATTCATACTTTTCTCTGCAGGCGTCCTTTCATAAAAGTGCAATATCTTGTACCTTGGCGTTTGAAAGCCACGTTTTTAAGGTAGATGGCATTGTATGGGCCAATGAGTGTTAACTGGTGTAGAATCCTCTTGTAAGTCTTAGAAAGAGTGGCAATGGTATTGGTCATTAATATGTCTTGTCATAAAGGCACTTTGACTTTCTGCTATGAATCTGCCCAGTTCTTATGAACACATTGCCCTCTGTTTATGCAGCTCCATGTTTTTGCTACATGTCCCTCATTTTCTACTCAAACTTGGCTGTCAACTAAATGGCATTGAAAGCAACTTTATTCGCCAACAAAAAGATTTCCGTGAGGTAGGCTCATCGCTATCCTGAAATAGGCAAACTCTGAGAACTAAAAATTAAAGATATTAGATAATTTACCTTAATTCCTTTGTTCGCTTTGTGCTGAGAGGTAGAGTATAAATTTTACACAAAATTATTACAGATTATTCTTCCTTACAGAGAGCAAAATGGAGCCAACTCTTGCCTTTCCTCATCAAGTAGACAAACGCATTCGGCGAGACGGCAGGTTTTATTATGAGAGTTAAACATCCAAAATTAAGGGCAATTTTGAAATAACTCCCTTCCTTCTTCACTAAACATCTGCCAACAGGACTTAGCAAAGGGTTTCTGAATATGTTACCATATCGATATTCAGGACTTGTATCCAGAAGTTTCTTCCATCCCTGAAATAATGTTATCATCCTCCTGGGATTTTCTTCCTTTAGGTTAATTGTCTCTACAGTTCTTGTTTGTGTTGATGGCAGATACAACAGACATTAACTTGCGACCTGGAAATCCATCGTGCAAATATTAATGAGGCAAGCCCTGACACACCTACACATAAAGGATTTTGAGGCTATAATTTTCTGTTTTAACTGCCCACAATCAAAAGTACATAGAAACATAGAAAATAGGAGCAGGAGGAGGCTATTTGGCCCTTCAAGCCTGCTCGACCATTCATTATGATCAAAGCTGATCATCCAAGGCAATAGCCTGATCCCGCTTTCCTCCGTCCATTGATAGCATTGGCCCCAAGTGCTATACCTACCTGCCTCTTGAAAATATACAGGGCACAATTTAACGACCTCATCGTGCCCAACCCGGTGACGCAATGAGGCCGTTCAATCTCGCAAGAGGCCTCTCGCGTGATTTGCGACGCTCTGAACACTCGCGAAATCTAATGAGATCTCACGAGAGGTCACAATCTAGATCTTGCCCTCACCGGGTGAGATCCAGATTAACATATTAAAGTGGGCTAATAGGCTCATTTAAACACAGCGGTGCCTGATTCTCCCCAGGATGGGAACGAATGCCCACGCCTGGAAGACCTCCCCATGGTACTGTTTAGCACTGGCCACACAAACACTCCTGCTGCAAGATGGGCATCTTGGCACTGCCACCCTGGCACTGCAGGCTGGAAGGGGACTGCCAAGTTTTCAGGCTGCGGTGTGTTGTCCAAGGAGGGTCAAGTGATCGAGGTGGCATTTAACAACTTCATTCTTCTGAACTCCAGTGAATACAATCCTAATCGACTCAATCTCTCCTCAGTCAGTCCTGGATCCCAGGGATCAGACTGGTAAACCTTCTCTGCATTCCCCCTATAACAAGAACATCCTTCCTCAGATGAGGAGACCAAAATGGCACACAACATTCCAAGTGTGGCCTCAGCAAGGCCCTGTATAATTGCATCAGGACATCCCAGCGCCTGTGCTCGAACCCTCTCGCTAGGAAGGCCAATGCACACACACTTGTCTTGAATTCATGCAATCTGAAG
Source organism: Scyliorhinus torazame (assembly GCF_047496885.1). Classification (NCBI taxonomy): domain Eukaryota; kingdom Metazoa; phylum Chordata; class Chondrichthyes; order Carcharhiniformes; family Scyliorhinidae; genus Scyliorhinus; species Scyliorhinus torazame. The sequence goes on along the minus strand of NC_092708.1, from coordinate 48,600,047 downwards.
AATGCATTTGTGTCACTCCTTACCACTCAAATTCAAACTAATGTGCCATCTCATTCAAAGTGCCCAATTCTATTTCTAATTTTGCATAATAACCTTAGGGTTACCCCTAATAGTCTTGTTTTGCACACGTTGTTCACAATTAAATCTGTTTGGAAGAAAACATGAGCTGGAACCAGGGGTGATCGGAAGAGATGTTATTGACTCATTCTAGTTTGGATTTCAAATCCAATTTTGCTGACATGGAATTGAACGGTCAGTGAAAGTTGCCAAATTGTGATACGTAATGGTCTCACCATTGAACAGCTTGTAGGGTGCCCTTGGGATGTCAATAATGGATCATAAATTTGCAAAAACATAAGGTCAGCCAGGTTGCCGGGATACTGCGTCACAGCAGATCTATTGCAGACTCACTTCCTGTTTGAAACCCTTTCCAATTCAAACCTCAATTGTATAGTTTAGTAATGTTATATGTAATCGGGATCTCCTGTTTCATTGCTTGGGTGAATTTAAGGTTTTATAGGTACATGGACGATATGCCAAGTCTTATTATCTGGGAGGGTGACATGATTAAATTGACAGGAAATTGGAAGAGGCCCCAGGAGCTGGCGGTGTTTGGATTCTGGCTCCACCAATATTTCAAGGGGTTTCCAGATTCTTGGAGCCCTGGGATGGGGCCCCCAGAATCCAGCGGCACTAAAAGATTTGGAGGATTGAAGGGCCAGACTTCATTTGTAGTGAGAGGCTGCTGGTAACCTTGAGGAGGAGTAGTGTCCAGCAGGCTTCTTAGATTATAGGCATTTTTGGTTAGATTGTCAATCAATGACCATGACTGTGATCAACAGTTGGTTCAGCTTTCATTTTTTAAGTGAAAGATGGTAGACCATGCATCAGATGTCAAGAAGGCAGGAGGTAGGTGACAGGAACTGCAGGTACCAGTACTGGAAAGGTGAAGGGGTTTGCATTGGGAGGATAGTCCTGGAGTTTCAGTGTCATGAAGCATGGGAGCACTGGGGAGGGTTAGCAAAGATTTGTGAGAACAGGAATTAGGGGTAATTGCGAAGGTTGGCTCAAGAATGGGATTGTGGTGTGAAGAAGGGCATGAATGGTTGGTATGGGGCAGGGAGACAAGATGGGCAGTGTGGGAGGGAAATTAATTGTACTCAGAGAACGGTGAATCGGTGATGAAATGGGAAACACCACCACAGGAATCAAATTCAGTCCAGGATGGGGGTTAGGATTCATCAAGCTGCTTCTTCAGTGGGACATGCCGCACACAGATTCTGCTGTATTGTAATAAACAATTCCATGTGTTTATGAATTACCTTCATGTACATTTTACATTGTAGTTTTGACCCATCACATGCTGAAGATAGGCATTCTCTGAAAACGTTCCAAATCTTTAAGCACATGGAGCAAGCTGTGTCTTGGTTCCTATTTTCTGCCTACGCCATGTACAGCTTGCATTCCCCTTGCAATAAACAACAGCATTCCATTTGCCTTCCTAATCACTTGCCGTACCCGCATACTAAAATTTTGGGATTCATGTACCAGGACCCTTAGATCCCTCTGTGCCACAGGGTTCTGCAGTCGTCCTCCGTTTAAATGGCATCCTGCTTTTATATTCTTCCTGCCAAAGTGGTCAAGTTCACATTTTTCCACACAATACTTTGCCTACCACATTTTTACCCACTCACTGAATCAATCTTTTCCCCTTTGGAGACTCTCTACGACCTCTTGACAAGGGAAAACAGTTGAGGACTCTGCACTGATCCCTGTGGCACTACCACTAGTTACAGCTTGCCAAACCGAAAAAGATCCATTTAACCCTAACCTCCATTTCTTGCTGGCTAACCAATCCTTTATCCATGCTAATAAGTGACTGACTACACCATGTGCTCTTATGTGTAATAACTTTTCACGTAGCACCTTCTCAAATATCCTTTAGAAATGGGACTGCCCTATTCCATATGGGGAGGCAGCACATGTTAATATCAGTTCTCTCATGGGGCCATAATGAGCCAAGATGTTTGATGATGGTAACAGCTGCTTCATCTTCGCAAAGGCTTCATCCTGTGGCAACAGCCACTTCTGGTGATTTAAAAAATATATAAATTTAGAATACCCAATTCATTTTTTCCAATTAAGGGGCAATTTAACATGGCCAATCCACCTACCCTGCACATCTTTGGGTTGTGGGGGCGAAACCCACACAAACACAGGGAGAATATGCAAACTCCACACGGACAGGGACCCAAAGCCAGGATCGAACCTGGGACCTCGGCACCGTGAGGCAACAGGGCTAACCCTCTGTGCCACCGTGCTGCCCTAACTTCTGGTGATTTTTTAACACATGTGCAAAGGTGACATTAAATTGACCAAGTTTGGGATAATTTCCCACAGTAGTTTTTGAGGCCTAGGAAAGATTTTAATTCTGTCGTATTTTGCGGGGTCGGTGCCTCTTTGATGGCTTTATCCTCTAGGGGGTGCAGGCCTTTTTTTATAGACTTGGTGCCCGAGGTCAATCAATTTGCCTGCTTGGAGCACACATTTTTCTTGTTTGAGACAAACACAAGTATTAGAAAATTGTCTCAAAACCTCCTCCAGGTTTGCTCGGTGCTCTTTTTCTGTGGATCCTGTGATTAGTACGTTGTCTCAGTATACTGTCATCTTAGATCATCCTTCGAGGATGTTCTCCATCACGCGTTGAAAAATGGCACATGCCGATGAGATTCTGAAGGGTCTTATTATCCCAAGGCTCTCTAACCACTCGAGTCTGTCTCAACTTTGGTCAGTAACATGTATGGGACTGGGCGTGCCCTGAAATATTTGGGTCCACGTAAATCTTTGCCCTTGCTCCCTTTATTGTACCAAGGCCTTGGAAGACCTCGAGATATTTGCCAATGAACATATCTCTGAGCCAGTCTCTGCCCAACAAGCTGGGTCCTGGTCCTCGTACAACTATCAGCAGAAGTTGGGCCGTCTGCTGCCCATGGATAACCCATAGTGATCCCCATAATCTTTAAAGGTTCCCCTGTACATGTGGCCAATCTGGTCCTAATGTCTCACAGGCCTAGGGGAAAGGTGGTCCAATGATTGAGACGGCAGCTCCCATATACTGCTCCATTTCCAGGGAGACGGCAGCTCCCATATACTGCTCCATTTCCAGGGAATGGCCGTTGACCAAGAGTGTTATCTTTATTGGTGATAATGCCATTTAGTTGCATCGTTTCATCCTCTATGGGTTGATCGACCTGTAAGGTCCGGGCCTGAGGTGACTTTGGCATTCGGTCTGGGCAGCCCGCATGCTGCTGATACTGGCAGCTTTGCCTTGCCTGGGTTGTGTCCTTTGGCCACACTTACAGCAGCCTTGTGGCTGGCACTTGTAGTCCACGGGGAGGCTTCCCTGGTACTTCTAGAATTACACAGTCGTCTTTTGAGATAGCAGAATGTCTTGGCTCAATGTTGAGTTGTTGGTGGGTGAGGCACTTGGGATCCTTCACTAAGAATGCTGGCTTTTCTGTATAAGGTTCCTCCACCCCCATCCTGAGAACGCTGTTGTCCATCTTCCCTTGGAGTTCTTGGGCCTCTTTCTCGGCATTCTCCAAGGAGAGTGCTAATTCTATAGTCCTTTTGAGGTCGAGTGTGGGTCCTGCCAACAATTTCTTTTGTATCGCAACATTATTGATCCCACACACTAGCTGGCCGAATAGCATCTTGGTCAGGGATGGGCCAAACTCGAAGTATTTGGTGAGCTTCCTCAATCTAGCCAAGTATTCTGTCATGGTTCCCCAGGAGTCCTCCCAGCCGCGTTGAATCAGTAACACAAGAGAATTGCGGACAGCTTTGGGTTGTAATGATTATTTGCTAGATCAACAAGCTCGTTGAACATTTAGGTGTCGGGGCTGAAGGATAAGTTAAAATCTTAATAATGCTGAACATCAGGGCCCTGCATCATCTCAAAAGGATTTCTTCTTGCCATCCCCCTCTATGCCCTTGGAACTGAAGAAGTACTACATGTGTTTGGTGTCCTGGGACCAGTCCTTCATGCCCACATCATAAGACTTGAGCTTCCCAAACAAGGGCATTTCCGGGTTCTTCTTTTTGCTTTATTTCTTACCGTAGTTGTTGTCAGCGAGTTTTGACGAGACTGCTCAGAATCCTGTGCTTGATCCTCGTCGCCAATGTAAAAATTCCAAGAGGTACGGAGTGAAAGGCCAAACTGGTTGATGTAAAACATAATGAAAATAATGCTGCTACCACAACACACAAAACAAATCTCCCAGCACAAGACTATCAGGAACCGCCAGTTTGGGACTCGGAGCTACATTTAAATGGCCCGTTAATGAGCCCCAGCTGGGTAGGCCTCCGCCTGCTCACCATGGGAGCTCGTATTCTATGAAGCCCATGGGGAAATCAATCAACGATTCCCCGTGGTCCTTGTGAGGGGTATCATAACTAAGCAACAACCCTGCTACAACTATTTATTCTTTACGCTACAGCCCCCTCTAAGCACAATAGACATACAGTGGGAACTTAACCAACCCCCACACATACAAACACCTTTGTGCAGCATGAACCTCACTGTAGGTTTCACCCTTCCAGGCACAGAAACATTAAATTAAACCTCCTTAAAATTATACCTTATTTCTAATGTTTACCAATGCCAATATAAATCCCATGCCAATATGAATCACACAAATTAGCACACTGGGCTAAATCGCTGGCTTTTAAAGCAGACCAAGGCAGGCCAGCAGCACGTTTGATTCCCGTACCAGCCTCCCCGAACAGGCGCCGGAATGTGGCGACTAGGGGCTTTTCACAGTAACTTCATTTGAAGCCTACTTGTGACAATAAGCGATTTTCATTTTCATTTTTCAAACCCCTTAAAGCTCCCTTTGCTTTCCTAACACATTTCAACAAGAAGACTGGCCTCGATTTAATAGCTCAGTGAAAGACAAATAAACCAGGACCTGATTTGTTTTTAAATATTTGGGGTTTTATTTTCACATTAGCACCCTGATGCTTCCTCGATCTACTGGGCTTCTTTATGGTACATTTACTTCAAGCCATCTTTTTTTCTCAGAATTGATTTTTATAAAATCAGGGAGAACATTGATGTTTGAAGTACGAGATCGGTGAGCATTTGTGCATCCTTGATTAAAGCTGTCGAAAATTTAGAAGTTGGTATGCAATGCTTTTACATAGAATTCATGGACGTGTAGTAATAGAAAAATATTGTAAGATATTTGAAAAAATAGTATAATATCTCTAATCATAAGCAATGTTGATTAGGGAAATGAACCTTGCAGCATACCGTACAATGACAGTAACAGATTGCAGATGAGAGTTCTATTAGTAAATTTCTCCAGCCAATTGAGGGATGTCTTGTATTGTAAACTGAATTGAAAGGTAATGTTGGTTAGAATATAATGAATTCTAAATGCATGCCTGGGTTGGAACTTGGGACAGGATATTCCAGCCTGCCAAAGTTAGGGATGGAGGCAGACAGGGCCTCCAAAGTACTGTCGCTGGCTGACGTGCTGGTCTCCCAGCACCATTCCCGGTGCTGTCCATTTTGGGCAAGGTAGGTTCAGGTCCCAGCAAGGTCACCCGCCCCCATGAGACGGGCAGCCAATTAGGCTCAGTAAGAGTCTTGTTAACAGCTTGTAACGGAGACCGACTAGGAGTTTGCAGTCAGCGTCCCAATTCCTGATGCGACGGAGGACAGTTTAACTGCATGGAGGTGAATACTCAACGGCATGCACCAATGCGCTGGTGTTCCATGCAGGCCTATTGGTCCCCCCTGTCTGCCTGGGTAGGGATGCAGTCAGAAGTCGCCCTGTGGAAGGATCGGCCCCCCCAATACCCCCGCCCTAGCCCCACCACCCGGCTGCTTTTTTAAAAAAAATATATATTTATTAAAGTTTTTTGACACAATTTTTCACCCTTACAAACAAAAAGCCCCCCCCCCCCCGTAACAAAATAGAAAGAAAACGCACATAGCAAGATATAAACATGGTAAAACGATATATTACAGAACTTTGTACACTGGATCCCTCCCGTACATGCCAGTTTTCCAGGTCTTTCATGTGTTCTCTTGCTCAAATACCCCCTAGGCAGAACCCCCTTCCCCTCTCCCTCCCTCCCCTCCCCTCCCCCCGTCACAAGACTCCCCCCCCCCCCCCGCCCCCCCCCCCCCCGGGTTGCTGCTGCTGACCGACCTTCCTCTAACGCTCCACGAGATAGTCTAGGAACGATTGCCACCCCCTGTAGAACCCCTGCGCAGACCCTCTCAAGGCAAACTTTATCCTCTCCAGCTTAATGAACCCAGCCATGTCGTTTATCCAGGCCTCCACGCTGGGGGGCTTCGCCTCCTTCCACATTAGCAAGATCCTTCGCCGGGCTACTAGGGACGCAAAGGTCAGAATGCCGGCCTCTTTCGCCTCCTGCACTCCCGGTTCGTCCACTGCTCCAAATATTGCTAGCCCCCAGCTTGGCTTGACCCGGACTTTCACCACCTGAGATATTGCTCCCGCCGCTCCTCTCCAGAACCCCTCCAGTGCCGGGCATGACCAAAACATATGGACATGTTTCACCGGACTTCCTGAGAACCTCCCACATCTGTCCTCTACCCCAAAAAACCTACTCAACCTCGCCCCCGTCAAGTGCGCTCTGTGAACCACCTTAAATTGTATCAGGCTGAGCCTGGCACACGAGGAGGAGGAATTAACCCTACCTAGGGCATCAGCCCATAGCCCCTCCTCAATCTCCTCCCCCAGCTACTCCTCCCATTTACCCTTCAGCTCCTCTACCAATGCCTCCCCCTCTTCTTTCATCTCCTAATATATTGCCGACACCTTGCCCTCTCCCACTCATACGCCCGAGATTACCCTGTCTTGAATTTCCTGTGCCGGGAGCAACGGGAATTCCCTCACCTGCTGCCTCACAAACGCCCTCACCTGCATGTATCTGACAGCATTTCCCGGGGGTATCCCAAACTCCTCCTCCAGCGCCCCTAGGCTCGCAAACGTCCCATCTATGAACAGGTCCCCCATTCTTCTAATCCCCGCCCGATGCCAGCTCTGGAACCCCCCGCCCATCCTCCCCGGGACAAACCGGTGGTTACCCCTGATCGGGGACCACACCGAGGCTCGCACTGCACCCCTGTGTTGTCTCCACTGGCCCCAGATCTTTAGCGTTGCCGCCACCATCGGACTCGTGGTGTACCTTGACGTTGAGAGCGGCAGCGGTGCCGTCACCAGCGCCCCCAGGCTCGTTCCTTTGCAGGACGCCATCTCCAACCTCTTCCATGCCGCCCCCTCTCCCTCCATCACCCACTTATGGATCATCGCCACGTTTGCTGCCCAGTAGTAGCTCCCTGGATTTGGCAGCGCCAACCCTCCTCGGTCCCTACTGCGCTCCAAAAACCCTCTCCTTACCCTCGGGGTCTTATTCGCCCACACAAACCCCATAATGCTCCTGCCTTTAAGAGAAACCTCGGAAGGACCACCATTTTGACCGACTGCACTCTGCCCGCTAGCGAGAGCGGTACCATGTCCCATCTTTTGAAGTCCTCCTCCATCTGCTCCACCAGTCTCGTCAGATTCAGTTTATGTAGGGCCCCCCAACTCCTGGCTACCTGGATCCCCAGGTACCGAAAGCTCCCCTCCGCCCTCCTCAGCGGTAGATTGCCTATCACCCTTTCTTGGTTCCCTGCCTGTATTACAAAAAGCTCACTCTTCCCTACATTGAGCTTATAGCCTGAGAAATCCCCAAACTCCCTAAGAGTCTGCATGACTTCCACCATCCCCTCCACTGGATCCGCCACATACAACAACAGGTCGTCCGCATAAAGCGACACTCGATGCTCCTCTCCCCCTCGGACCACCCCCCTCCATTTCCTAGAGTCCCTCAATGATATGGCCAAGGGTTCAATCGCCAATGCAAACAACAGGGGGGTCAGGGGGCACCCCTGCCTCGTCCCACGACACAGTCGAAAATACTCCGACCTCCGCCGATTCGTAACCACACTCGCCACCGGGGCTCTGTAAAGGAGCTTAACCCAGCTAATAAACCCTCCCCCGAACCCAAACCTACGCAGCACTTCCCAGAGGCACTCCCACTCTACTCGGTCAAAGGCCTTCTCCGCGTCCATAGCTGCCACTATCTCCGCCTCTCCCTACACCGATGGCATCATAATCACGTTTAGGAGCCGCCGCACATTGGTGTTTAGTTGCCTGCCTTTTACAAATCCCGTCTGGTCCTCGTGAATCACCCCCGGGAACTGAAGAACATAGATTGGGGGCGGATGTTTGAGGGCAAATCAACATCTGACATGTGGGAGGCTTTCAAGTGTCAGTTGAAAGGAATACAGGACAGGCATGTTCCTGTGAGGAAGAAAGATAAATACGGCAATTTTCGGGAACCTTGGATGACGAGTGATATTGTAGGCCTCGTCAAAAAGAAAAAGGAGGCATTTGTCAGGGCTAAAAGGCTGGGAACAGACGAAGCCTGTGTGGCATATAAGGAAAGTAGGAAGGAACTTAAGCAAGGAGTCAGGAGGGCTAGAAGGGGTCATGAAAAGGCATTGGCAAATAGGGTTAAGGAAAATCCCAAGGCTTTTTACACTTACATAAAAAGTAAGAGGGTAGCCAGGGAAAGGGTTGGCCCACTGAAGGATAGGCAAGGGAATCTATGTGTGGAGCCAGAGGAAATGGGCGAGGTACTAAATGAATACTTTGCATCAGTATTCACCAAAGAGAAGGAATTGGTAGATGTTGAGTCTGGAGAAGGGGGTGTAGATAGCCTGGGTCACATTGTGATCCAAAAAGACGAGGTGTTGGGTGTCTTAAAAAATATTAAGGTAGATAAGTCCCCAGGGCCGGATGGGATCTACCCCAGAATACTGAAGGAGGCTGGAGAGGAAATTGCTGAGGCCTTGACAGAAATCTTTGGATCCTCGCTGTCTTCAGGGGATGTCCCGGAGGACTGGAGAATAGCCAATGTTGTTCCTCTGTTTAAGAAGGGTGGCAGGGATAATCCCGGGAACTACAGGCCGGTGAGCCTTACTTCAGTGGTAGGGAAATTACTGGAGAGAATTCTTCGAGACAGGATCTACTCCCATTTGGAAGCAAATGGACGTATTAGTGAGAGGCAGCACGGTTTTGTGAAGGGGAGGTCGTGTCTCACTAACTTGATAGAGTTTTTCGAGGAGGTCACTAAGATGATTGATGCAGGTAGGGCAGTAGATGTTGTCTATATGGACTTCAGTAAGGCCTTTGACAAGGTCCCTCATGGTAGACTAGTACAAAAGGTGAAGTCACACGGGATCAGGGGTGAACTGGCAAGGTGGATACAGAACTGGCTAGGCCATAGAAGGCAGAGGGTAGCAATGGAGGGATGCTTTTCTAATTGGAGGGCTGTGACCAGTGGTGTTCCACAGGGATCAGTGCTGGGACCTTTGCTCTTTGTAGTATATATAAATGATTTGGAGGAAAATGTAACTGGTCTGATTAGTAAGTTTGCAGACGACACAAAGGTTGGTGGAATTGCGGATAGCGATGAGGACTGTCTGAGGATACAGCAGGATTTAGATTGTCTGGAGACTTGGGCGGAGAGATGGCAGATGGAGTTTAACCTGGACAAATGTGAGGTAATGCATTTTGGAAGGGCTAATGCAGGTAGGGAATATACAGTGAATGGTAGAACCCTCAAGAGTATTGAAAGTCAAAGAGATCTAGGAGTACAGGTCCACAGATCACTGAAAGGGGCTACACAGGTGGAGAAGGTAGTCAAGAAGGCATACGGCATGCTTGCCTTCATTGGCCGGGGCATTGAGTATAAGAATTGGCAAGTCATGTTGCAGCTGTATAGAACCTTAGTTAGGCCACACTTGGAGTATAGTGTTCAATTCTGGTCGCCACACTACCAGAAGGATGTGGAGGCTTTAGAGAGGGTGCAGAAGAGATTTACCAGAATGTTGCCTGGTATGGAGGGCATAAGCTATGAGGAGCGATTGAATAAACTCGGTTTGTTCTCACTGGAACGAAGGAGGTTGAGGGGCGACCTGATAGAGGTATACAAAATTATGAGGGGCATAGACAGAGTGGATAGTCAGAGGCTTTTCCCCAGGGTAGAGGGGTCAATTACTAGGGGGCATAGGTTTAAGGTGAGAGGGGCAAAGTTTAGAGTAGATGTACGAGGCAAGTTTTTTACGCAGAGGGTAGTGGGTGCCTGGAACTCACTACCGGAGGAGGTAGTGGAGGCAGGGACGATAGGGACATTTAAGGGGCATCTTGACAAATATATGAATAGGATGGGAATAGAAGGATACGGACCCAGGAAGTGTAGAAGATTGTAGTTTAGTCGGGCAGTATGGTCGGCACGGGCTTGGAGGGCCGAAGGGCCTGTTCCTGTGCTGTACATTTCTTTGTTCTTTGTTCTTTGACACAGTCCTCGATCCTCGTAGCCAGCACTTTTGCCAGCAACTTAGCATCCACATTGAGGAGCGAGATCGGCCTGTACGACCCATATTGCAGTGGGTCCTTGTCCCACTTTAGGATCAAAGAAATCGCCGCCTCCGACATTGTCGGGGGCAGGGTCCCTCCCTCCGTTGCCTCATTAAAGGTCATCACTAGCAGCGGGGCCAACAGGTCTACGTACTTCCTGTAGAACTCCACCGGGAACCCGTCCGGTCCTGGGCCTTCCCTGCCTGCATACTCCCCAAACCCTTGCTCAGCTCCTCCAACCCAATTGGTGCCCCCAAACCAGCCACCTCTTGCTCCTCCACCCTCGGCAATCTCAATTGGTCTACGAATCGTCTCATCCCCTCTTCCCCCGCTGGGGGCTGGGATCTGTACAGTTCCTCATAGAAGGCCTTGAATGCCTCATTTATTTTTGTCGCACTCCGCACCGTAGCTCCCCTTCCATCCTTGACTCCACCTATTTCCCTCGCTGCCATCCTCTTACGGAGCTGGTGTGCCAGCATCCGACTCGCCTTCTCCCCATACTCGTAGGTCGCCCCTTGCGCTTTCCTCCACTGTGCCTCTGCCTTCCCTGTGGTCAACAGATCAAACTCTGTCTGGAGACGTCGCCTTTCCCCAAGTAATCCCTCCTCAGGGGCCTCTGCGTATCTCCTGTCCACTCTTAAAATCTCCCCCACTAACCTCTCCCTTTCCATGCCCTCTATCTTCTCCCTATGAGCCCTGATGGAGATTAGCTCTCCCCTGATCACCGCCTTCAGCGCCTCCCATACCACCCCCACCCGCACCTCCCCATTGTCGTTGACCTCCAAGTACCTTTCAATGCACCCCCCCACTCTCCCACACACCACCTCATCTGCCAGCAGTCCCACATCCAACCGCCACAGCGGGCGTTGGTCCCTCTCCTCTCCCAACTCCAGTTCCACCCGGTGCGGGGCGTGATCTGAAATGGCTATGGCCGAATACTCCGTTCCCTCCACTTTCAGGATCAGCTCCCTGCCCAGAACAAAAAAGTCTATCCGGGAGTAGGCTTTGTGCACGTGGGAGAAGAAAGAAAATTCCCTGGCCTGTGGCCGGGCAAACCTCCACGGGTCCACTCCCCCCATCTGGTCCATAAACCCCCTAAGCACCTTGGCTGCAGCCGGCCTCTTTCCGGTCCTAGATCTGGAGCGATCCAGTACTGGGTCCAACACCGTGTTGAAATCCCCACCCATTATCAGGCTTCCTACCTCCAGGTCCGGAAAGCGCCCCAACATGCGCTTCGTGAATCCGGCATCATCCCAGTTCCGGGCGTATACATTTACCAATACCACCCACGTCCCCTGCAACTTACCGCTCACCATCACATATCGCCCTCCGTTGTCCACCCCGATATTCTTGGCCTCAAACGACACCTGCTTCCCCACCAATATTGCCACCCCTCTGTTCTTCGCGTCCAGCCCCGAATGGAATACCTGTCCTACCCACCCCTTTCTTAACCTGACCTGATCTACCACCTTCAAATGTGTCTCTTGGAGCATGACCACGTCTGCCTTCAGTCCCCCCCATCCCCCCCTGCCGACTAGCCATCTCCTTTTCTAGGCCAGTCCCGTGTCCGCGCCGTAGTCCCGTGTCCACGCAGTCACCCGGCTGCTTTTTTTATGTGGCTGAGAGAGCACCTCCATGTTGCAGCAACCTCTCAGTTACTATCATTTATTGCAACCAGCTGCTTCTCTGAAGCTGCAGGGCTGCTGATTGGCCGACCAGCTATGAAAGACCATCCGCTGACCGTAATTCGATAGGGAACCTGTCACAGTGCCAATTAACAGAGGGCCATGGCCAAAACCCAGAGACTGACAGTTTGCCACCCGCATCCCCCCATCCCTTCCCTCCTGGGAGTGGGTTCAGGGCCCGGAAACAGGCCTGGCTCCTCAGCACTGGTCGTCCACGTCTTTCCACATCTTCACCAAAATGAGACAATAATGATGCACCTTTTCTTAAACACCTTGATCCGTCTGGGAGACTTTTTAGTGACTGGTTTAGCACATTGCAGGGTTGTGTATCTTTGTACCCTGTTCCAGGCTGAATTGAGACAATGGGCTTATGTGTTGTTTGTGGGTAGCTGGTAAAGTCAAGGTTGCTTAGCTGTCAGAAATCTGTGGGGGTTTATGTTCGCAATCAGCTTTCATTTCTCACACTCTTGCTCAAAGCAATTTTTAAATAGACATCTATTTCTGTAACCTACCTGCTACAACGTCTAACCATTGGGGAGAGCAGTGAACAGAAAAACACCCTTATGACCACACATTTGCCATCTTGTTATAGACGCATTGTATCCAGAGGTGTAGGCATGATGTTCCGGTGGAAATATCAGCTTATTTTTCATTTGGCTTTCTATGTACATTAGTGTTCCTGCTGCTGGCAGCAAAATAAAAGTGAGCTGGTGGCACAGTGGTAATGTCACTGGACTCAGAATCCAGAGGCCCAGTCTAACGCCTTGGGGACATGGGTTCAAAACCCACCACAGCAGCTGGTGGAATTCAAATTCAATTAATAAATCTGGAGTTATAAAAGCTCGTTTCAGTAATAGTTCCATTAAGTTACCATTGATTGGAAAAACCCATCTGGTTCACTCGTGTCCTTTAGGAAAGGAAATCTGTCATTCTTACCTGGTTTGGCCTACATGCGACTGCAGACCCCACAGCCAATATTTGGTTTAGCTCAGTGGGCTAGACAGCTGGTTTGCAATGCAGAACAAGGCCAGCAGCGCGGGTTCAATTCCAGTACCAGCTTACCCGAACAGGCACCGGAATGTGGCGACTAGAGGCTTTTCATAGTAACTTCATACTTGTGACAGTAAAAGATTATTGTCATATAGTTGACTGTTAACTGCCCTCTGAAATGGCCTAGCAAGCCGCTCAGTTCAAAGACAATTAGGGATCGGCAAAAAATATTGGGACCTCTCTAAGGTGTCCAGACCTTCTGAAAGTATTGATCTTAAATGTGTGGAAAAGGAAGAAAATACACAATGGCAAAGGAGAGGGAGCAAATAGTACCATTGAGGAAGAAGAGTATGGAGAGAAGATTTTTAAAAAATTTAGAGTACCCAATTCTTTTTTTGCAATTAAGGGGCAATTTAGCGTAGCAAATTGACCTATCCTGCACATCTTTTTGGGTTGTGGGGGTGAGACCCACGCAGTCACGGGGAGAATGTGCAAACTCCACACCCACAGTGACCGGGGCTGGGATTGAACCTGGGCCCTCGACGCCCTGACAGCAGTGCTGCCCACTGCACCACCGTGCTGCCCCTATGGAGAGAAGATTAATGAAAATAATTCCAGCTGGTTAAAGGATAAATGCTTTTGATTTTAAAAATGAATTGTCAAAGATGAATTTGAATTCAATCAAAGTTCCCACGTGTGAAGATGAATTTTTAAATGCTCTCAGAAAAGCAATCATTCTGTATAAATGCCAGAAGCACTTGCCTCAAAAGCCAATGAACCTTCTGTCAGATTACTCTCAGTTTTGCAACTTTTGGATGTCATATTATGGTTAAGGGTAAGCTCGAAGGGGTGAGAGTAGTCTTGGTTAGTGTGTATGCCTCTGATGCACGATCAATGACCACTAATGCGAGGTTGTAGTCCAACTGAAGGCTTTAATAAGCTAGATGTTTCCCCCAGCAGCTCAGGTACAGAAAGAAGGCTGCTGGGGCAGCACGAGCTCTTATACTCTGCCTTGCAGGGCGGAGCTACCATACAGCTTGACCAATAGGAAACATACAATATCTACCAATGATGTTCCAGCATTACCAGGTCCCGTAATACCTCTACACAGTCTACCACATTCACCCCCTGTTAAAAAAGAGTCCGGCGGGGGTGGTGGCTTGATATTACAACATGGTAGAAATTATAGTTATGGAGGTACCGTAATACCTCTGTACAGCGTTTTGTAACTATTTACAGATTCACAATTAACTATACACACTTTAAAATGAAGTAATCAGTCGATCGGGGGCCCTGGTCGTCCTCTGTGATCATCAAAGCTTTGGTGGTGACGCCAGTGGAGGCTCGGACGTCTGTGACTCCGGGAGCGTGGCCTCGATCTCTGTGGCAGCGTCAACACCCCTAAACGCCGCTGGTGGGGAAAATGGTTGACCTGGGAAGGGAGCATCTGCGGGGTGCGTCGTTGGGTGGGGGGGCCTAGACGGGGTCGGCGGAAGGACCGATCCTCCTGTAAGGTGCACCGGTGGGAGGGAGGGGGGGACTGGTGGCTGGGGTGTGCGTGGGGATCCGGCGGGCAGCAGGTCTCGTAGGGAGACCATATCTTGTCGGCCATCGGGGTACGCCACGTAGGCGTACTGGGGGTTAGCGTGGAGAAGATGGACCCTTTCGACCAACGGGTCTGACTTGTGTGCCCGCACGTGTTTTCAGAGCAGGATGGGTCCGGGAGCTGCCAGCCAGGTCGGGAGCGAGGTCCCAGAGGAGGACTTCCTGGGGAAAACAAGGAGACGTTCGTGAGGTGTTTGGTTGGTCGTGGTACAAAGCAGTGACCGGATGGAGTGGAGGGCACCCGGGAGGACTTCCTGCTAGCGGGAGACTGTGAGATTCCTGGACCATTGGGTCAGTAGGACAGTCTTCCAGACTGTTCCGTTCTCCCTCTCCACCTGTCCATTACCCTGGGGGTTGTAACTGGTCGACCTGCTCGAGGCGATGCCCTTGCTGAGCAGGAATTGACGCAGTTCATCGCTCAGAAAGGAGGACCCCCTATCACTATGTATGTAAGCGGGGAACCCGAACAGTGCAAAGATGCTATGTCGGGGCAGGGGATGGCGAATGGGAACCGGGAGTACTCGTCAATCACGTTCAGGAAGTACGTGTTGCGGTCGGTGGAGGGGAGGGGGCCTTTGAAGTCCATGCTGAGGCGTTCAAAGGGACGGGAAGCCTTTATCAGGTGCGCTTTCTCTGGCTGGTAGAAGTGCGGTTTGCACTCCGCGCAGATTTGGCAGTCCCTGGTGGCTGTCCTGACCTCCTCGATGGAGTAGGGCAGGTTGCGGGTCTTGATAAAGTGGAAAAAGCGAGTGACCCCTGGGTGGCAGAGGTCCTCGTGGAGGGCTCGGAGTCGGTCCACTTGTGCATTGGCACATGTGCCGCGGGACAGGGCATCAGGAGGCTCGTTTAGCTTCCTGGGACGATACAAGATCTCGTAGTTGTAGGTGGAGAGTTCTATCCTCCACCGCAAGATCTTATCGTTTTTTATCTTGCCCCGCTGTGCATTATCGAACATGAAAGCAACCGATCGTTGGTCAGTGAGGAGAGTGAATCTCCTGCCGGCCAGGTAAAGTCTCCAATGTCGCACAGCTTCTACTATGGCCTGGGTCTCCTTTTCAACTGAGGAGTGGTGAATTTAGGAAGCATGGAGGGTACGTGAGAAGAAGACCACGGGTTGCCCGCTTGGTTGAGGGTGGCCGCCAGAGCTACGTCAGACGCGTCGCTCTAGACCTGGAAGGGGGGGGACTCATCGATGGCGTGCATCGTTGCCTTTGCAATTTCTGCTTTGATGCGGCTGAAGGCCTGGCGGGCCTCTATCGACAGGGGAAAAGCTGTGGATTGGATCAGGGGACGGGCCTTGGCCGCATAGTTGGGGACCCACTGGGCATAGTAAGAGAAAAACCCTAGGCAGCACTTCAGGGCCTTGAAGCAGTGAGGGAGGGGGAACTCCATAAGGGGACGCAAGCGTTCAGGGTCGGGGCCTATAACTCCATTTCGCACTACGTAGCCGAGGATGGCGAGGCTGTCGGTGCTAAACACGCAATTATCCTTGTTATACGTAAGGTTAAGAATCTTTGCGGTCTGGAGTAATTTTCAGAGGTTGGTGTCATGGTCCTGCTGGTCGTGGCCGCAGATGGTGACATTATCGAGATACGGGAATGTTGCCCGTAAACCGTACCGGTCTCACGCTGGAAGACCGAGACCCCGTTAGTGACACCGAAGGGAACCCTTAAGAAGTGGTAGAGCCGTCCATCTGCCTCGAAGGCAGTGTATTTGTGGATTGGGAGCTGGTGATAGGCCGACTTAAGATCCACTGTGGAGAAGATCTTGTAATGCGTGATCCTGTTTACCGGGTCTTATATGCGAGGGAGAGGGTACGTGTCCAGCTGCGTACACCTGTTGATGGTCTGACTGTAGTCGATGAGCATCCTATGCTTCTCCCCGGTCTTTACCACCACTACTCCTTCCCTCAGTAGCCTTTGGACCTCTGACCTAATAAAGATCCAATCCTGGGCACTGTACCATCTGCTCCAGATTCGCAAACAGGGAAGGCGGATCGATCTTGAGGGTCGCGAGGCTGCAAACAGTGGGGGGGGTTATAGGGCCGCCGAATTTGAAAGTTAGGCTTTGGAGATTGCACTGTAAGTCTAATCCTAGGAGTTTGGACGCGCAGAGGTGGGGAAGGACGTAGAGCCGGTAATTTTTAAACTCCCTTCCCTGGACCATGAGGTTTGCTACACAAAACCCCTTTATCTCTACTGGGTGGGAACCGGAGGCCAGGGAGAGGTTTGGATTAATGGGGTGGACGAGGAGAGAACAGCGCCTTACCGTGTCAGGGTGCATGAAGCTCTTCGTGCTCCCAGAGTTGATTAAGCAGGACGTCTCGTGCCCGTTGATTAGTACTGTTGTTGTAGCAGTTGAGAGTGTTCGAGGCTGGGACTGGTCCAGGGTCACCGAGGCTAATCGCAGCAGTTGATTGTTCTCTACGGGCGGTGTGCGGTCAGCCGAGCTGGGGTCCTGGGAGTCCATCCAAGATGGCGGCTCCCATTGGTCGCACATGGCTGGGGGTACACAAAATGGCGGCGCCCATCCATCGAACGTGGCGTCCGTTGGGACAAGATGGTGGCGCCCGGGGGCCGCACGTGGCCCTGGAGAAGGAAGATGGCGGCGCCCGCTAGCTGCACGGGGGCCGTGGAGAGGTTTATGGTGGCGGTCCGCATTTGCCACCGGAGACCGCGGTGACCGCACGGGCCTGGCATACCACCACGAAGTGGCCCTTTTACCGCATCCCTTGCAGGTGGATGAGCGGGCGGGGCAGCGCTGCCAGGGGTGCATGGCCTACCTGCAAAAGTAGCAGCGGGGCCCCTCGGGGTTGCCAGGCCGCCTTGCAGCACAAGCTTGTGGGGGGATGGGGGATGTCTCTGGGTCGACTGCGGAGGGGTTCCACGCTGCCCAGGGGGCTGCCGCGTAGTCGGGAACGTAAGCGCGGGCGTTTCGGGAGGCCACATCCAGGGAGCCTGCAGGGACCCGTGCCTCCTTGAGGCCAAGGGTGTCTTTTTCCAGCAATCGCTGGCGGATTTGGGAGGACAGCATACCTGCCACGAAAGCGTCAGTGAACCTTGTGCATAAAAGCCTTGCAACAAATGTTCACCCATTTGCTGTTAAAAACCCTAGTGGACTGTGTTAAGAAACAAATGTATGATTACATTCCTCTACATTACCTCCCTTCCCTCTCGCTGTCTGATTTCATAGCCATAAACCACACTCATTCGTTGCTTTGTTACTTATTTGCAAAGCCTCTTCTGGCCATTAATCTGCAAGTAGATAACTATTGGCAATTCTTCACTCAACGTCTCTTGATAAGGTAGATCCTTTCCCGCAATTTTACCCCTTGCTAAATTACTAGGGTATTATAGAACAGCTAGAAATGGATTAATACATGGTTATGAGTGACATGTGTGCTGGGGACCCAGTCAAACAATGGAGGACACAAATAACATCCCAGAAATGTTGGGGAACACCGGGTTTAGTGAGAGGGAAGAACTGAAAAACTGAAAGAAATCAGTAGCAGTAGGGAAATGGTGTTGAGGAAATTAATGGGATTAAAGGCCGATAAATCCCCAGGACCTGATAATCTACATCACAGCGTACTTAAGGAAGTGACTCTAGAAATAGTGGATGCATTGGTAGTCATCTTCTAAGATTCCAAAGACTCTGGAACAGTTCCTACAGATTGGAGGGTAGCTAATGTAACTCCACTACTTAAAAAAGACGGTGGAGAGAGAACTGGAAGTGCCGCCTGGGTACCTTGGCAGTACCAGGCTGCACCCAGGTGGCACTGCCAGGATGCCAGTGCCAGGCTGGCCATGCCAGGGTACCACCCTGCTGAAAGGGCATACACCTGGGGGCCTCCTCTGATCCCCTGGGAGACCCCCACGCGTGTTGTTCCATCTGGCCCCCATTTGTGGTGACTAGTACTGAATGATGCTCACCTGAGGTCTCTGAGGTGAAGGAGATAGATACCACCCCTCGGGTACCTTGGGAATCTGTACATTCAAGTGAGGCTAGCTGTTTCCCTTTAATATGCAGATTTGCTAAAAAGTGTGGGCGGGATTCCCATTGCAACGTCTCGCGAGATCATGTCAGATTTGGTTGGTGACACTATGTATATTGTAAGAATAATGAAGAGTTAGCAATTTACTGTAACAACATCCAACCACTAGATGGCGACCAAGTGCATACATCATATTCTTGATTCGGAGAGAAGGTTGTTAGGTGAGATAGAGGATAGTCGTGTTATCAGGAGCTTTGTAACTAGAATCATAGTTTCAGTGAATCTGTAATCTTTTATATCTTAGCAAGTAAATCAAATCTATTTTGTTGTAGTATAAATAAATTAGCTTTGTTCAAAACATAGTTTGATGTTCTTTGTGAGATACTACACTTCAAAGCCATCATCATTCTGAAAGCAAAGAACATCACAGGGGGTAGGTGGGAACAGACTATTCAGTTGGATGGTCAGCCATGATCACAATAAGTGGTGGAGAAGGCTCGAAGGGCCGAATGGTCTACTCCTACTCCTATCTTCTATGTTTCTATAATAATCCAAAATCCTGTTGAATGCCTAACTTGAACATACTTTCGTCAGGCTTTCAGTGTAGTCCAGATCCACTTGCATATATCCTCGTGTTGCCATTATGTCAATTACCTTAAATCTCTGCCCTTTGGTTTTCGATCCTTCCACCAATGGGAACAGTTTCTCCCTCTCTACTCTGTCCAGACCCCTCATGGTTTTGAATCCCTCTAGCTAATCTCTTCTCAACCTTCTCTTCTCCAAGGAAAAGAGCTCCCACTTCTCCAATCTCTCCGTTTAACTGATATCCCCCATCCCTGCAGTAATTCTCATGAAGTTTTTCTCTGCTGCTTCACATTCCTCCTAGAGTGTGATGGCCAGAAATGGACCCAGTACTCAATTTGATACTGAACGACTGTTTTATAAAAATTTAACATCATTTCCTTCTTTTTGCACCCAAAACCCCTATTGATAAAGCCCCTGATGCCTTATTCTTTATTAACCATGTTCTCAACCTGCCCTGCCACCTTCATTGGTTTATGTACATATCCACCCAGGTCCTTCCTGCAGCTCCTTTAGCATTGTGTCCTTTATTTTATATTTCCCCTGAACAAATCTTGCTAGCTTTCCTTAAATAATCCGCATTTACTAAGTGGCTATTAATTAGTTCTTGTTTCTAGGAACCTAACCGCCACTGAGGATAAACTAATGTAATAATAATCTTCATTATAGTCAAAAGTATGCTTACATTAACACTGCAATGATGCTACTGTGAAAATCCCCTAGACGCCACATTCCAGTGCCTGTTCGGGTAGACTGAGGGAGAATTCAGAATGTCCAATTCACCTAACAAGCACGTCTTTCGGGACTAATGGGAGGAAAGAAGAGCATCCGGAGGAAACCCACGCAGACACGGAGAGAATGTGCAGTCTCCGCACAGACAGATCTTCTACGTAGTGGCTCTAGGTTTACAGGCACAGCTTGATGAGCAAAAAATAATGTTGCTGCTCGCTGTAGCAGGTCAACAGGTGATCAAAATCTTTAACACACTTACATTTGAGTGAGAAGCAGAGAGAACTTAGATGCCATCGTTAAAAAGCTTGATGAGCGTTGAACCCTGAAGAAGAGCAAAACATTTGAAACGTACATTTTCAGAACGCACACGCAGCAGGCGACAGACAGGCAAGTCGTTTGACAGTTTACTTACGGGTCTAAAATTAAAGCCTCAGACTTGTAATTTTGCCACATTAAAATCATCAATGATCAGGGATCAAATTGTATTTGGCATAAAAAAAACGATAAAGTGCATGAACGTCTTTTGAGGGAGAATGAGCTCCAGCTCCAAGGTACAATAAAAATTTGCCATGCCAGCAAGTTAGCTGAGCAACAAATGTTAAACATGAGAAGCTTAGGCGCAAAAATCGGGAATGAAGCTGACACCATAAATATTGTGATGCACCCAAAAGTAAAATGTGGTCTCAACAGCGGCGGACATTGTAAGCGATTGCTAGATGCCATTTTGTGTAAGCAGTGTGGAAATAGGCACTTATAGAGACAATGTCCCGCCTTTGGAAGAATGTGTGCGAAATGCAAAGGCAAAAACCACTTTACCAAGCAGTGTTTTTCTGACAAAAAAGTCAACTCACAAAAATCTCTAAACACTGTTGAAGAAATTAATTTAGAGGATACATTCTTCATTGATGTCATTACTAATGAAGACAGGGACATTGTAGCCAATCAAAATGAAATGTCTTCGACGAACATAAGAAGTAGTAATATTGTTCTATAAATAAAGATAACTGGACAGTTTCTGTACTCATAAATCGAACGTTTATAAATGTCAAACTTTGACACAGGAGCGAGAGCGAATCACATCAGTATTACAGATATTGAAGTGATGAGAATCAAGACCAAGATTATGAACAGACCAGTATTTTTAAAACATTACAATGGTCAAGGGATTAATTCTTCAGGCATCTGTAAGCTTGAAGTTCAAGTCAAAGATAGATTCCATAAAGTGAAATTTTCAATTGTAGCCACAGATCGTGAATCACTCCAAGGTGTGGAAGCCTGTGAAACATTTCAGTTAGTCAAGAGAGTATATAGTGCTGACTATACTTTGAATGCGCACAGTGGATCGGTGGATTCAATAGTACAAGCATTTCTGGAGCTTTTTCAAGGTTTCGGTGTCTTGCCATTTACTTACTGAATTCAGCTAAAGGATAATGTGCAACCCATAATACATGCTCCTAGGAGAATATCAGCACCATGAAGGGTTTGGTTGAAACCTGAACTTGATAGAATGATGAATCTGGGGGTCATTAAGAAAATCGAAGAACCAACAGATTGGGTAAATTCAGTGGCAAATGTTAAGAAACACAAAAACGATTTAAGAATATGCATGGATCCTAAAGACCTCAATGCCAATATCGAGCGAGAACACTATCCTCCACCAAAACGTGACGGAATAACAAGCAAAATGTCAGGTGCGAAGTGCTTCAGTAAACTGGATGCATCACAGGGTTTTTGGCAACTCAAATTGGATTAAGAGTGTACAAAGTATTTTACGTTTAACACTCCATTTGGGTGCTTCTGTTTTCTTCGAATACCTTTTGGAATCATATCCGCATCTGAAATCTTTCACAGGGCAATTGAGCACATTATGAGAGGTATTCAAGGAGTTTGTGTGCATGTTGACGATATAATAGTATGGGGTCCCATGAAGGAAGAACACAACAACCGACTCATCAAAGTACTACAGAGTGTTAAGCATAGGATAAGGTTGAACAAAGCCAAGTCTCAATTTTGCGCTAAAGAAATCATGTTTCTGGGGGACACGTTGTCTGCTCAAGGTGTACAACCTGATCAAATGAAAATTCATGAAATAATGAATATGCCACAACCGTCAGACAAGAAAGGAGGTCTGAGGATATTAGGAACGATCAACTTTGTAAGCGAATTTATTCCGAATTTGGCAGCCAAGACAACGTGTCCAAGAGAACTTATCAAGTAGATGAATACTTTTGAATGGACAGATAAGCATGAGCAAGCATGGCTTACTCTGAACTCAGCTTTGACAACAGCTCCAATGCTAGCATTTTTCGCCCTGACCAAGACAATGAAAATCTCGACTGATGCATTGAAGGATGGGTTTGGTGCAGTTTTGTTACAGCAGGAAGATGGAGAGGATTGGAAGCCAGTTGTCTATGCGTCTCGGTCCATGACCGACTCTGAGTGTCGTCGATATGCTCAAATTGAGAAGGAATATCTCGGACTGGTTAATGGCTTGGAAAAGTTTCTTAGCTATGTGTGTGGCCTACCAACTTCTCTGGTAGAAACGATCACAGACCATTGGTAGCCATCATCAAAAAAAACCTATGCGAGATGTCACCATGCATCCAGAGAATGATGATGAAGCTCCAGCGGTATGATTTTGATCAAATTTGCACTCCGGGCAAGCACATTGTAGTTGCAGATTCACTATCAAGAGCTACAGCTGTGCTGGAAGACAATCATATTGAAGATGATGTGCAAGTGCATGCCGGTATCTGATGAAAAATCGAAACTAATAGTGGCAGAAACCAAAAAGGATGATGTTCAGCAGATGGTAATCAGGAATCTCAATGAGGGATGGCCAAAAGGGTCTGTTCAAAGTACCACTGCATCAGAGCAGAACTAAGTGTAGCCAATGGATTCCCACTAAGGCAACAAAGAATAATAATACCACAGTCTCTGCGAGCCAAAATGTTACTAAAGATTCATGAGGGCCACCTTGGAATTGAAAAGTGTAAAAGGAGAGCACGAGACAGGGTATATTGGCTAGGGATCAACAAGGATATTCAAAGGATGGTCGAGGAATGGGCGACATGTCAAAAATTCCAACATAGACAAATGAAAGAACCAATGCAGATGGGCGACATAGTGACACTTCCATGGCAGAAAGTAGGAATAGACTTGTTTTATCTCGAAGGGAAAGAATATTTACTGGTCATAGATTACTTTTCCAATTTTCCTGAAGTGGCACAGGTATCCAGCCCATTAGCCAGGTGTGTTATAAGGCATTCTACAGCTCTTCATGGCATTCCACAGGTTGTCATGAGTGATAATGGTCCATGTTTCAATTGTCAGGAATGGAGGGAATTTGTGCAGAAGTACTAGTTCAAGCATGTCACATCCAGTCCTTTATATCCACAGTCAAATGGAAAGGCAAAGAAAGGTGCGCAAGTAATAAAACAGTTACTTACAAAATCGATGGACAGCCAGGATGATCCATATCTGCCATTGCTCGGTTATCGATCACAATTACTGATGAACAGGAAGATAAGAACAATGTTGCCTTGTCTTTCAAATGAACAAGCTAGTCACAAAATAAAAGATCAATTGCACTGTCAAAATAGGAAGCAGAGGAGATAATATGACGGGATAACCAGGCCTCTATAACCTTTCGAACACAATGATATCGTAAGGATGGAGGATCCTTATGGCTGGTCACAGTGCATGAAGGTGATTCAGAAGATAGGTCCAAAGTCCTATACAGTCATCACAGAACATGGACAGGTACTCAGGAGGAACAGAAGAGCTTTGTTAAAAACTCAGCAACCTGTTATTTCATTGTCAGCAGATGATGTGTGGAAAACCTCTGTCTATCCAAACCAACTCAACCTGAACAAGAATCAAGTGTACAACCTGAAGATGCACAGAGTAATGCAGTTCCAACAGAGGCATCTTCAGAGCCACGAGAATGTCAAACAGGTTTGACAGTTCAACAAAAGCTGAGAAGGTCAACATCGAAAGAAGCCTGACAGACTGAATCCTGTAGTGGACACTGTATTTGTTAATAATCAGAATTGTTATGCTATGCATATTATATATATGATAATTGGTTGAAATGATGTATGTTTTATTTTTGTTAAAATCTAAAGGAAAGGGGATGTAATGATACGCTTAAACAAATCTGTATGTTAATATGTTACACCTCCAACCATCAGGTGGCAGTAGAACTACACCACGTGGCACTGCAACCTCGAGGGAGTCTATGTGAGGAGTCGTCGTGGATAGTCGTCTTTTGTATTAGCTCTCGTATTCTAGTTGTTATAATTCGTTAGTAATATTAGTATTGTTTTCTACCCACGTTATTGTAATTTAATAAATCTTAACTAGTCACAAACTCAACGTTCTTTGGTACATTGACTCAATCATTGCAATGCACTAGAACGTAACACCTCTATCTTTGAAAACTCTCAACTTACACGACTTCAATTATAGCTTAACCACTGAAGCACTGAAAAAAATACCGTTTATTTTGAATGAATTTGATACGGCACCAGTGTGCTAAGAAAATATTCGATTGGATCTTGTTTTATAATTGTTGTTGCCGCAGAGCGAAAAAGAAGTGGAGGTGCCACCCTTTAAGTTTGTGAAAACCTAGTGCAGGGTTCATTAAGAGATGAGGGGCGGGATTCTCCGACCCCCCCGCCGGGTCGGAGAATCGCCGGGGACTGGCGTGAATCCCGCCCCCACCGGTTGCCGAATTCTCCGGCACCGGATATTCGGCAGGGGTGGGAATTGCGCCGCGCCGGTTGGCGGGCCCCCCCCCCCCCGGCGATTCTCTGGCCCGCGATGGGCCGATGTCCCGCTGCTGGAATGCCTGTCCCGCCGGCGAGAATCAAACCACCTCTCTTACCAGCGGGACAAGGCGGCGCGGGCGGGCTCCGGGGTCCTGGGGGGGGGGCGGGGGGCGATCTGGCCCCGGGGGGTGCCCCCACGGTGGCCTGGCCCGCGATCGGGGCCCACCGATCCGCGGGCGGGCCTGTGCCGTGGGGGCATGCTTTTCCTTCCGCCTTCGCCATGGTCTCCACTATGGCGGAGGCGGAAGAGACCCCCTCCACTGCGCATGCGCAGGGATGCCGTGAGCGGCCGCTGACGCTCCCGCGCATGCGCCGCACGGCAAAGTAATTTCCGCGCCAGCTGGCGGGGCACCAAAGGCCTTTCCCGCCAGCTGGTGGGGTGGAAATCAGTCCGGCGTGGGCCTAGCCCCTCAAGGTGAGGGCTCGGCCCCTCAAGATGCGGAGAATTCCGCACCTTTGGGGCGGCGCGATGCCGGACTGATTCGCGCCGTTTTTGGCGCCGGTCGGCGGACATCGCGCCAATTACGGAGAATGCCACCTGTTGCTTCTACAGGGTACGATGGTGAACTCCCCCGAAAGCCCGCGGAACGCTTTGCTGATGTCACTGCGTATCACCAGACATTTCACGTGAATACATAACAGATCTCAATCTAGACTTTTCTCCTCTCATTTCTCTTTATGACTTTGGGTGGGATTCTCCGCCCTGCCAACAGCGGGATTCTCCGTTCCACCAGCCGGCCAATGGGATTTCCCATTGTGGGCAGCCCCACGCCGTCGGGAAATCCCCAGGCATGGGTGCGCTGCCGGTGTAATGGAGTATCCCGACAGCGGAGAATCCAGCCCCTTATGTTTATTGTTTGGTACTTAAAAGATGCGACCCTGTGTTTTTAAATTGACAGATCAGTGTTACATAATCTGTTTGGAGACATGTTCACTGAATGTGAATTGTGGAATATCAATATCTTTAAAAGCTTTGCAGAACCACTGCTCCAATGCGTTTGCATCAGTGTCGGGAAGTCATTCTAAAATTGCTTCAGAGTGCTGACATTGGTTCTGACCCTCTAATGCAGCGGTTTTATTGCTGGCCTTTTGAAAACTATACAGAATGCTAATTGCAGACAAAATGTGTCAGCCCAGAAATTTGATGAGCAGAATTTCACCAGTCCCTGACTGGCAGCCTGGGAGGTGGGGCATGGGGGATTGCTGGTGAAAATAGTGGAGGCTGTGCTGGGTTGGCTTCCCGACACATTTCTGCCCCGGCGGTGGGCATCCATTTTCAATAACTGAGTCATAAGACCATAAGACATAGGAGCAGAATTAGGCCAATTGGCCCATCGAGTCTGCTCCGCCATTCAATCATGGCTGATAATTTCTCATCCCCATTCTCCTGCCTTCTCCCCATAGCCCCTGATCCCCTTATTGATCAAAAACCTATCTATCTCTGTCTTAAAGACACTCAGGGATTTGGCCTCCACAGCCTTCTGCGGCAAAGAGTTCCACAGATTCACCACCCTCTGGCTGAAGAAATTCCTCCTCATCTCTGTTTTAAAGGATCGTCCCTTTAGTCTGAGATTGTGTCCTCTGCTTCTAGTTTTTGCCTACAAGTGGAAACATCTTCTCCACGTCCACTCTATCCAGGCCTCGCAGTATCTTGTAAGTTTCAATAAGATCCCCTCTCATCCTTCTAAACTCCAACGAGTACAGACCCAGAGTCCTCAAACGTTCCTCATACGACAAGTTCTTCATTCCAGGGATCATTCTTGTGAACCTCCTCCGGACCCTTTGCAAGGCCAGCACATCCTTCCTTAGATATGGGGCCCAAAACTGCTCACAATACTCCAAATGGGGTCTGACCAGAGCCTTATACAGCCTCAGAAGTACATCCCTGGTCTTGTATTCTCGTCCCCTTGACATGAATGCTAACATTGCCTTCTTAACTGCCGACTGAACCTGCACATTAACCTTAAGAGAATCGTGAACAAGGACTCCGAAGTCTCTTTGTGCTTCTGCTTTCCGAAGCATTTCCCCATTTAGAAAATAGTCTATGCCTAAATTCCTCCTTCCAAAGTGCATAACCTCACACTCTTCCACATTGTATTTCATTTGCCACTTCATTGCCCACTCTGCTAGCTTGTCCAAGTCCTTCTGCAGCCCCCTTGCTTCCTCAATACTACCTGTCCCTCTACAGATCTTTGTATCATCTGCAAACTTAGCAACAGTGCCTTCAGTTCCTTCTTCCAGATCACTAATGTATATTGTGAAATGTTGTTGTCCCAACACAGAGCCCTGAGGCACACCACTAGTCACTGGCTGCCGTCCTGAAAAAGACCCCTTTATCCCCACTCTATCCCTTCTGCCAGTCAGCTAATCCTCTATCCATGCCAGGATCTTACCTTAACACCATGGGCTCTTAACTTATTTAACAGTCTCCTATGCGGCATCTTGTCAAAGACCTTCTGGAAATCTAAATAAATCACATCCGCTGGTTCTCCTTTGTCTAACTTCCTTGTTATCTCCTCAAAGAACTCTAACAGATTTGTCAGACATGACCTCCCCTTGACGAAGCCGTGCTGACTCAGTCCTATTTTACCATGCACTTCCAAGTGCGTCGCGATCTCATCTTTAATAACAGACTCTAAAATCTTACCAATGACCAAAGTCAGGCTAACCGGCCTATAATTTCCCATCTTCTGCCTCCCTCCCTTATTGTCCCTGATTGAGGAATGACCTGTCAGGGCAGCTGGCATTTTGCTTGCGGCAGACTAGCCACATAGAGATGTCACCAGCTGCTAGACATTCCCTGGGGCCCCAGTGCTCCATCCAGAGATGTTTGCCCCTTCTTCCCACAGGACCCTCATCCTCAGTCATCCATTTCATGAAATTAAAATTTCCCTGGAGGGAACCCCAATTTGAGGAACCCTCGCGTTCTTCAAGCTGCCTTGGTGGGGCTGCCGAGACTTCAGAGCTGCCAATCCAACTAACTCTCCTCAATTTAATAAGCCTAGAGGTGACGAATTAGGAGACAACCTCTGGCAATATTGCTGAGCTGATCTCGCTGCTGGCAAATGTGTACTTGGGATCTTTATTCGGTCCTGACATCAGGTCCTGAAGCTTACAGGAAAGTCCAGCCCAATGACACATATCCATTACAACATAATGACATCCAATGTAACAGGAGATGTTAGAAATGATTTAGCCACCATATTGGTACAGACAACAAGAGAGGTGTTTACACATCAAAGCAGGCATTGTGCACTCTGTACACAAAAAAAAGGAGCTAAACACCTGTTTTATGTCCCCTTTACCAAACTGATTCTCTCTGAGCTGGTGCTGGGATCTCCAACACCCACAAGGTAAGTTCTTTGTAAAATATATCGAGTTGACTGGAAAGACGAGTGGGGCAGGAATGATGTCCCAGCACAACTGAAGATGCACCTTTCTTCCAGGACCTACAGTGGGTCACTGCCAGCGGCTCAACACCCTGCAATTGCAATAACCTTCTCTAGTGAGTGGCCTCAGGATATCCAGAAGGTATCTGCAGCTTGTCAGACTCATGTAAAGGAGGCCCCAGGCCTGGGTCTGACTGTTGGGTGCAGGGATTATTCCCTGTGCTCAGCTGGCAGTGTCAAGCCAATTTGGGGACCATTAAACCTTATCCCATTTACAACCCATGTAAAGTTCAATCATTTTGATAACCAATTTGCTTTATTCACACCATTTAATACATACTTTTTGGGTGAGTATGTCCAACTCCCAATGTCAAATTGTTCTCTGTGCTTTGGAAAGATTGTCAGTAATATGTCTGACACTGTTCTATATGATAACACTGTATGCATGAATTGCATTTTCTCCTTTGTTCCAAACCAAAACTGCGCAAAATAAACTGGTGTGAAGGAAACTTACTGGAAGATTGAATTCTTTTCTGATTCTTATCTTTATGTGTGTGGAGTTTGCAATACATATTAATTGGATAAAACAAAACTTCACTTACCTTTCATTACTGCTGTTCCCTCGTCAAGCTTTGTCCTCTCTTGTCTGAATGTCTTGTGTAAACATTTACCATATTGTCCTTTTAAAATGATGTTAACAATAACCTTGCAGTCCATATTGGCAGAATAATTGCCCCTTACGAATTTGGATTTGTTTGTCTTGGTTAATATTTATCATAGAATTCACAGTGCAGAAGGAGGCCATTCAGCCCATCAAGTCTGCACCGGCTCTTGGAAAGAGCACCCTACCCAAGGTCAACACCTCCACCCTATCCCCATAACCCAGTAACCCCACCCAACACTAAGGGTAATTTTGGACACTAAGGGCAATTTATCATGGCCAATCCACCTAACCTGCACATCTTTGGACTGTGGGAGGAAACCGGAGCACCCGTAGGAAACCCACGCACACATGGGGAGAATGTGCAGACTTCGCACAGACAGTGACCCAAGCCGGAATCGAACCTGGGACCCTGGAGCTGTGAAGCAATTGTGCTATCCACAATGCTACCGTGCTGCCATTAGTATCGTAAGCAGGAGGGACATGTACATCTTGAATCATATGGGGGCAATTTTGAGCCTGCAGTCTCCGCCAGTGAGAAACCCGGCATGGACTCAAAATCGGGAGAGAACTGAAAAATGCAATCCTCTCCGGCATGATTGGGCTTTGGAGTTTTCAACCCCCCACTCAGAGTAGTGCGAATCATGCTGCGGGGGCCTGGGAACCTCAGTTTAATGCATTAGCAAATCATTAGCGAGTACTGTTTCCAGACCCCCCCCCCCCTTCACGGAATAGTCACCGGGTGATGGGGTGACTTCACGGCGGCATCATTTGCATCAGATCAGCAAAAGCATGAGCCTGGCGACCTCACCTCCGAGGGGTGTATTGGAGGTGAGCGCTTAGGCAGCCATGGTTCTCCAGGCTCTTCACTGCTCAAGGCACACCAAAGAGGACTTGGGGACACAGATACGTTCAACCTGGGGTCAGGGTTCAGTCACCCAAGCTTGGGGGAGGGGTTGCCAGCAGGCTTAACCTCCATTCACTTTGGGGGGACCCTTGCTTTAAGGGGTCTGAAGGCTGGTATGCAGGCATTGCTTCCTGTGTCCTCCTTGCTGGGCGTGTGGCCAAATCACCACTGAGGGCATGCCCGTCCTCAGTGGGAGCTGGAAAGTGGGTGGCAGGAGGTGAATACTGAGGGTCAGCACTGGGGCCGACTGTAAGGAAATTGGGTAGGGGCCCATGAAGGCTAGACTGCAAGAGCAGAGTGGGATTCTCACATATGGGTAGCATCCCTGTCTCATGAGGAATGAAGACCCTCTCAATTGGGGAAGCAAAACTGAACTGTGAGTAGAACCCCACACTCTAAGGACCAAGGGGTTAAACTCGATTGAATATCAATTCCAATTGTCCCCTAGAAATAGTAGATCTATCGGTGGTCATTTTCTAAACTTTTTTGGACTCTGGAATGGTTCCTGCAGATTCGAGGGTCATGCATGTAACCCCGCTATTCAAAAAGGGTGTTGAGAGTAGACAGGAAACTATAGACCAGAGAGCCTAACGTCGGTAGGAGGGACATTGCTGGGGTCCCATTATCAAGACTTTCATAGCACAGCATTTGGAATGCAGTGGTGTAATCAGGCAAAGTCAGCAAGGATTTACGAAATGAAAATCATGCTTGACAAGTCTACTAGAATTCTTTGAAGATATAACTAGAAAAGTTGACCAGGGAGAACCAGTGGATGTTGTTTATTCAGACTTTCAGAAGGCCTTTGACAAAGTCTCACATAGCAGATTAAAATGTAAAGTTAAAGCACATGGGATTATGGGTAGTGTCCTGAGGGGGATAAAAAGCTGGTTAGAGACTGGTTAGAGAGGAAGCAAAAAGTTGGAATATATGGACCTTTTTCTGATTGGCAGACAGTGACTAGTGGGGTACCACAGGGATCTGCCCTAGGACCCCAACTGTTCACATTACATATTAATGATTTGGACGACAAAACTAAATGTATTATCTCCAAATTTGCAGATGATACAAAGTTGGGTGGGAGGGTGGGCTGTGAGGACGTTCAGAGTTACTTCAGTGGGATTTGGACAGATTGACTGAGTGGGCAGATGCAGTATAATGTGGATAAATGTGAGGTTACCTGCTTCGGTAGCAAAAATAGGAAGGCAGATTATTATTTGAATAGGTGTAAATTGAAAGAAGTGACACGGATCTAGTCTATTCACCCACAGGGGTGGTGCTGCCCTGTTCTGCCCGCTGCCCAGCAGATGCGTCAGGGACAGGAGGAGGGTAGTCTGAGGTGCTGCAGTGTTCCGGCACCTCCCCAGTGGGAGTCACCGGCACGGGACCCATCACCTCCTCCTCCCTCGGGGTGCCCGATGGGCCCCAGGCTACTCTATGGGATGGGGGTGCGAGCGGAGCCACCCCCTGAAGCCCCCCCGCCTCCCCCCCCGCCACCTGTCGCTGCCAGTCCTGGAGGCCTTCTCTGGTCTTGACCAGGGTCTGCATGCTTGCGGCCATGGAGCACAGGGAGTGGACCATCTCCGTCTGGGACTGCACCAGATCATGCTGTGACTGAGCTACCACCCTGTGGGTCTGTGTCACATCAGCCAGTGACTGGGCCACGTCCCTCTGGGACTCGGCCAACTCCCACAGTGTCTGCACCACGCCAGGCAGCGCCTAGGGTTCAGCCGTCACCCGGGGGGGAGGGGCCAGGTTACTGGTGTGTGTGGGGGGGGGGGGCAGGGTTAGTGTCAGGGGCATGGAGCAGCCAACTCACCCTGGCCGCCCTCAGTAGGTTGTGCAGTTTATTACTGGTCCAGACAACGTTGCCCATGGCGCTGACTGCATCTGCCACCTGCGCCCAGGCATTGCGAATGGCAGTGCCTGGCGGCCTTTCTCCCGGGCTGGGGTACAGGGTCATCCGCCACTCCTCCACCGTGTCCAGGAGGGTCTCCAGCTCAGAGTCCCTGAGTTGTGGCGCAGCTTTCCTTCCAGCCATCTTCTTGGCTGTGACGGTGTGTGTGGGGAGAAGGACCGTTTAAGTGCGGCTGTGGCGTGTCAGCCTCATGAGTGCCAATCAAGGACCCGACGAATCGGGCTTCCGGTTGCGGCGATGACCAGCTAAGCCGCACGTTTCGGCACCTCCCGTTTCAACGGACTTTTGGGCTCTTATTGGGAGCCACAATGGAAATTTTTTGCGGCCAAACCCAGTGTGAGGTGACAAAGGAAGGAGTCCCCCCGGGTGTGGATGGAAAGGAGCAACAGTAGTGGCCAGATTGCAGAGGATCCTTTGGAGCAGCGGCAGAGAAGAGAAGGGAGAAGCAAGATGGCGGCCGAGGGAGCCCAGATGGTATGGGGCCCGAAAAACAGGAGTTCCTCCGACAATGTGTGGAGGAGCTCAAGAAAGAGGTGCTGGCGCCGATGTTACTGGCAATCGAGGGACTAAAGGAAACACAAAAGGTCCAGGCGATGTAGCTCTGTGGAGTGAAGGCAAAGGCAGCTGAGAACGAAGACGAGATACAGGGCCTGGTGGTAAAAACGGAGACGCACGAGGCACTACACAAGAGGTGCATAGAAAGGCTGGAAGCCCTGGAGAACAGCTCGAGGAGGAAGAACCTACGGATTTTAGGTCTCTCCGAAGGAACAGAGGGAGCTGATGCTGGGGCGTATGTGAGTACGATGCTCCATACTCTAATGGGAGCTGAGGCCCCAACGGGCCCCCTAGAAGTGGAGGGAGCGTACCGGGTCCTCGTGAGAAGACCAAAGGCAGGGGAAACACCAAGAGCAATAGTGGTGAAGTTCCATCGCTACAGGGACAGGGAGATGGTTCTGAGCTGGGCTAAGAAGACACGGAGTAGCAAGTGGGAAAACGCGGTGATACGCGTGTATCAAGACTGGAGCGCGGAGGTGGCGAGAAGGAGGGCGAGTTTCAACCGGGCCAAGGCAGTGCTCCATAGGAAGAAGTCAAAATCCGGGATGCTGCAGCCGGCGAGATTGTGGGTCACACATCAGGGCAAACACCACTACTTCGAGACGGCAGAGGAGGCATGGACATTCATTCAGGAAGAGAAATTGGACTAGACTTGAGAAATTGATGCCCGGAGAGAGGTAGCGAGGTGGTGGCACGGAAATGTAAAGTGGGGAGAGGGGAGGGCGAATGTATAATAATGTTTGCCGGGGAATTTTTCTCCCCCCGATGTGGGGGACATGAAGAAATGTGGGCGCCGGTGGAAAAGGGGACAGGGAAGGGGAATGAGGGAACTGCGCCATTAGGGGCGGGGCCGAGAGGAAGGCGCGGGTATTCTCCCGCGCTATGGAAACTTTGGCGGGAAAAAGGGCGCAGGAAGGAAGGGAGCCTCACATGCAGGGAGGTCAAAGGATGAATGGAGGAAGCCGAGGTCAGCCAGAGTTAGCTGACTACCGGAAGCAATATGGGGGGAGTAATCAAGCTAGAGGGGTATCTAGGGGGGGGAGGGGGGGGGATTAACTGGGTTGCTGCTGCTGAGAGTAAGGGGGAGCTGATACGAGACAAGGTGGTCGGGACGGGAGGGCGCCGTCTGGGGGACAGACGGGTGCGTGAGACCTGGGTGAGGAGATGGTTTAAAAAAGGGGATGGCTAGTCGACGAGGGGGGGGCGTAAATGGCCCCCCAACCCGGCTGATCACATGGAATGTGAGAGGTTTAAATGGGCCGATTAAGAGGGCAAGGGTGTTTGCGCACTTAAAGAGACTGAAGGCGGACGTAGTTATGCTCCAGGAGACGCACCTGAAGTTGGCGGATCAGGTTAGACTGAGGAAAGGATGGGTGGGACAGGTATTCCACTCAGGGTTGGATGCGAAAAACAGAGGGGTGGCAATATTGGTGGGGAAACGTGTATCATTCGAGGCTAAGACCATAGTGGTGGATAGTGGCGGCAGATATGTGATGGTGAGTGGCAGATTGCAGGGTGAGGCGGTTGTGCTGGTGAACGTATATGCCCTGAACTGGGATGATGCGGGATTCATGAAGCGAATGCTGGGACGTATCCCGGACCTAGAGGTGGGACACTTGTTAATGGGGGGGGGGACTTTAACACAGTGCTTGACCCAGGGCTGGACCGGTCCAGATCCAGGACCGGGAGAAGGCCGGCAGCGGCCAAGGTGCTTAAGGGATTCATGGAGCAAATGGGGGGAGTAGATCCGTGGAGATTCGCCAGACCGATGGGTAAAGAGTTTTCCTTTTTCTCCCACGTCCACAAGGTATATTCCCGGATAGACTTTTTTGTTTTGGGAAGGGCACTGATCCCGAAAGTGGCAGGAACGGAGTACTCGGCCATAGCCGTTTCAGATCACGCCCCGCATTGGGTGGAGCTGGAACTAGGAGAGGAAAGGGACCAGCGCCCACTCTGGCGATTAGACATGGGACTACTGGCAGACGAGGGGGTATGCAGAAGGGTGAGGGGATGTATCGAAAGATACCTGGAGGTCAATGACGATGGGGAGGTCCAGGTGGGAGTAGTATGGGAAGCGCTGAAGGCGGTGGTTAGAGGAGAGCTGATTTCCATCAGAGCCCACAAGGGGAAACAAGAGGGTAAAGAAAGAGAGAGATTAGTAGGGGAAATTTTGAGGGTGGATAGGAAGTATGCGGAGGCCCCAGACGAAGGGCTGTACAGGGAAAGACGAAGATTACAGACGGAGTTTGACCTGCTGACCACGGGAAAGGCAGAGACACAGTGGAGGAAGGCACAGGGGATACAATATGAATATGGGGAAAAGGCGAGCCGGCTGCTGGCCCAACAACCTTGGAAGAGGGGGGCGGCGAGAGAGATTGGAGGAGTTAGGGACGAAACGGGAAAGATGGAGCAGAGAGCAGGGAAAGTGAACGAGGTGTTCAAGGCATTCTATGAGAGGCTGTACAAGTCCCAACCCCCGGAGGGGAAAGAGGGAATTATACAGTTTTTGGACCAGCTAGAGTTCCCGAGGGTGGAGGGGCAGGAGGTGGCAGGTCTGGGGGCGCAGATTGAGGTGGATGAGGTGATCAAAGGAATTGGGAACATGCAAGCAGGGAAGGCCCCGGGACCAGATGGGTTCCCGGTGGAATTTTATAGGAAGTATATGGACCTGTTGGCCCAGCTTTTGGCGAGAACCTTTAATGAGGCTAAGGAAAGGGGGACATTACCCCTGACAATGTCGGAGGCGACGATATCGCTAATTCTGAAACGAGACAAAGACCCGCAGCAGTGCGGGTCATACAGGCCCATCTCCCTCCTAAACGTAGACGCCAAACTGCTGGCCAAGGTGATGGTGACAAGGATAGAGGATTGTGTCCCAGGGGTGGTACATGACGACCAGACAGGGTTTGGTAAGGGGAGACAATTGAATGCCAATGTACGAAGGTTGCTGGGGGTGATGATGATGCCCCCACTGGAGGGGGAGGCAGAGATAGTGGTGGCGATGGATGCAGAGAAGGCATTCGATAGGGTGGAGTGGGACTATTTGTGGGAGGTGCTGAAGAGATTTGGGTTCGGGGAGGGGTTCATTAGATGGGTTAGACTCTTGTACGCGGCCCCGATGGCAAGCGTCGTTACAAACAGGCAAAGATCGGGATACTTTCGATTACATAGGGGTACAAGACAAGGGTGTCCCCTGTCCCTGTTACTGTTCGCGTTGGCAATTGAACCATTGGCCATAGCGCTGAGGGACTCTAAGAAGTGGAGGGGGGTGCTTAGAGGGGGAGAGGAACATCGAGTGTCACTATATGCAGACGATTTGCTGCTATATGTGGCGGACCCGGTAGAGGGGATGCCAGAGGTGATGCAGATACTCAGGGAGTTTGGAGAGTTCTCGGGATACAAATTAAATATGGGAAAGAGCGAACTTTTTGTGATGCACCCCGGGGAACAGGGCAGGGGGATAGATGCTCTGCCGCTGAGAAGAGTAGCAAGAAATTTTCGATACCTGGGGATTCAGGTGGCCAGGAACTGGGGAAACCCTACATAAACTTAGCCTGACGCGATTGGTAGAGCAGATGGAGGAGGACTTTAAGAGGTGAGATATGGTGCCCCTGTCATTGGCGGGCAGAGTACAGGCGGTTAAAATGGTGCTCCTCCCGAGGTTCCTTTTCATGTTTCAGTGCCTCCCCATCCTGATTACAAAGGCCTTCTTCAAAAAAATGGACAGGAGCATTATGAGCTTCGTGTGGGCGGGAAAGACCCCGAGGGTAAAGAGGGGGTTCCTGCAGCGCAGTAGGGACAGAGGGGGATTGGCACTGCCGAGTCTGAGTGACTACTATTGGGCCGCCAATGTGTCGATGGTCTGTAAGTGGATGAAGGAAGAAGAAGGTGCAGCGTGGAAAAGGTTGGAGATGGCGTCCTGTAAGGGAACGAGCCTAAAAGCGCTGGCGACAACACCGCTACCGTTCTCCCCGAAAAGGTTCACCACAAACCCAGTGGTGGTGGCGACCTTGAAGATCTGGGGGCAGTGGAGACGACATAGGGGAGTGACGAGTGCCTCGTGTGGTCCCCGATAAAGAATAACCACAGGTTCGTCCTGGGGAGGATAGATGGGGGATTTCAATGTTGGCAGCGAGCAGGAATTAGGAAGCTGAACGACCTGTTTGTGGACGGGACGTTTGCGAGTTTGGGAGCATTGGAAGAAAAATATAAGTTGCCACCAGGGAATGCTTTCCGATACATGCAAGTGAGGGCATTTACGAGGCAACAGGTGAGGGAATTTCCACGGTTCCCAACGCAAGGGGTCCAGGATAGAGTGATTTCTGGGGCATGGGTTGGAGAAGGTAAAGTGTCCGAAATATACAGGGAGATGAGAGACGAGGGGGAGGCGATGGTAGAGGAGCTGAAGGGAAAATGGGAAGAGGAGCTGGGGGAAGAGATTGAGGAGGGTCTGTGGGCAGATGCCCTAAGTAGGGTAAATTCCTCGTCCTCGTGTGCCAGGCTTAGCCTGATTCAATTTAAGTTCTACACAGAGCGCATATGACGGGAGCAAGACTGAGCAGGTTTTTTGGGGTGGAGGACAGGTGTGGGAGGTGCTCGGGAAGCTCGGCGAACCACACACACATGTTCTGGTCGTGTCCGGCACTGCATGAGTTCTGGGTGGGTGTGACAAGAGTGATCTCAAAGGTGGTGGGGGTCCGGGTCAAACCAAGCTGGGGGTTGGCTATATTTGGGGTTGCAGAAGAACCGGGAGTGCAGGAGGCGAAAGAGGCCGACGTCTTGGCCTTTGCGTCCCTAGTAGCCCGGCGAAGGATTCTACTCATGTGGAAAGAAGCGAAGCCCCCGGGTGTGAAGGCCTGGATAAACGACATGGCAGGGTTCATAAGACTGGAACGAATAAAATATGCGTTAAGAGGATCGGCTCAGGGGTTCACCAGGCGGTTGCAACCGTTCCTTCACTATCTCGCGGAACGATAATGGAAAAACAGAAAAGACAGCAGCAGCAACCCAGCGGGGGGGGGGGAGAGGATTATTCCGTGTTCTTGTTTTTTCTTAGTTAGTTGTTGATATTGGCTTTTTGTTTATTCCTTTTTCCATCTGTTGTTAGTTTAATATATTATTTAAATAACGTTTAATGTATATTCCTTTATTAAGTTGTAAAAACGGAAAATCTTTGTTTGAAAAACTTCAATAAAATATATATTTTTTAAAAAAGGACCCGACGAATCCGGCACCGTTTTTCATGGAATTCATTGTGTTCCATGTGTCGCCTGTGCTAGCCCAGGAGAATGCAGCTGTCGTAAAACTCAACACTTAGCCTTCAGAAATATAGAATCCAGCCCAGGGGCTTTGGAATTACAGCACACGTAAGTCCCTCGAGAGTGGCAATCCGCTGGACATTACCACTCTGAGGAAGTTAGGGGCTGATATCGAACTGTGCTGCTTTACAATTTCCTAGACCAATCCAGCTTGGAGACATATGTTGCTTGTGGGGGATGACATTTGACTTTGGTTTTTCACTTGAAATGGTAATGCATTGTTAGTCCACTTTACACTCTGCTTTATTTTCCTTTCCAATTGGACAGTGTAATAATAATAATAATCTTTATTATTGTCACAAGTAGGCTTACATTAACACTGCAATGAAGTTACTGTGAAAAGCCCCTAGTCGCCACATTCCGGTGTATGTTCGGTGACACTGAGGGAGAATTCAGAATGTCCACATCACCCAACAGGACGTCTCTCGAGACTTGTGGGAGGAAACCGGAGCACCCGGAGGAAACCGCACAGACTCCGCACAGACAGTGACCCAAGCCGGGAATCAAACCTGGGAGCCTGGCGCTGTGAAGCAACAGTGCTATCTACTTGTGATACCGTGCTGCCCCTTGTGTAAAGTAGGTTGCTGATTCGCAATCTATCGTCTGAACTATCCTTCAACGCCATTTTCACCCTCCTCTCCACTTCTGACCCTTCAAACTTCACAACTGCATTCGTCCCTCACTCCTCAATTAAAGGATCTTCAGTAATATTGAGGACAACATTGCAAAATGGTGGTTTCCTTGTTTTGTGAAACTCCTCTCGTATGTAATGGCATATTCTCTTCAACAAATTGACAAAATATAATGAATACTATATTTAAATTACACTGCAGTAAATGTAACTCTAAATCACTGATTAAATACAGCATCTTGCATGATCTTGCCAGGAGTCATTCAATTTTGAAATTGCAATCCTGAGCATCTGCTTTACAATAATATATTTTCATGTAGACAGCTGTCCCTGTATCCAATGTATATTTATGTTGGACTACCAATCATTTTACAGAGTGCAATCGGCATTTTGTTTTTTCGAATTGGTGAAATTCTAGTTGCAAATTTATACAGTGAATCAACCCAAATAGCTCCTTCATCCATAATCATATCCTGTTCATTAAATGCGTTAGTGTTACATTTAGTGTACCATTTACTGTTACTTCTTCCAAAATTGTACATGGACTTCAGTATAAAATGAGGAAGGATAATTTGAACTCCTTCCAGCTGGCAAAAGCAGGATGGTAGTGGAGTTAAGATGGAGGTGTTGTACTTTGCATAAAGTGTAGGCTGTTCCCACTCGGTCACCATTTTTACCCGCAGCTTTTTGCTGGGTAGGTGAGGATTCCCCCTGAATCGGGCGGGAGCCTCATCAGCCCATCCAAATGATGCTCATGTGGATTCATGTGCAATTTTAACAGCCTCCCAGGCAAAGTATGTGCCGTAAATACTCTGCTTGGTAAAAATTGGCTGTAAAGCAGAAGATATTTTAACGGTTAAGTGCAGGAGGAGTGTAATGGGAGCCATTGCCATTCTGAGCTTCAGACCTGCTCACAATCCCATCCCCAAAACAACTTCCCATCAGTTCACCGATCACTCCATTGCTAAAATCCTCCCAGTTAACTTGGTTAGAAATTGCGACCAACAAATATTCCTAATGCCATTGTATAGAATTTAAATTACTTACCACAATATGGGGAGTGATGTCCTCCATTTGGGTTCGCTCAGTTTTGGCTATATGGGCGAATATGCTTGAATCCCGAAATTCATGTTTGTTAAAGTTTCCTTGTACTGTGATAATGTGAACACTCTGGACATCATCTTAATCCAATTAGATTTGTGATAAATGTAGAATCTCCTGCTCTAATTATTGAAAATAGAATTAACTGGCTTGCACAGCTGGAACATAAGTTAAAAGGCCATTTAGCAAAATTTAAAATATACTGTCGGAGATCATCTCCAGCCTCCCTTACGTTTTGAAGATTTTCAAATTTTACACAGGTTACATTGGATAAAGGGCACAGAAACAGACCATGCTACCATTTATAATCCATTCAAGCCTCCTCTCATCTTTCCTCATCTAAATCTATCATCTTAATCCGATATTCCCTTCTCCCCTCATATGTTTGACCTGCTTCCCTTTAAATTTCCCTATACTGCTTCAGCCACTCTTCACATTTAATCATTTCTATTTATTTATTTTATTCTTCCAATTAAGGGGCAATTGTAGCGTGGTCAATCCACCTACCCTGCACATGTTTGGGCTGTGATGGTGAGACCCATGCAGACACAGGGAGATTGTGCAAACTCCACACGAACAGTGACCTGGGGCTGGGATGGAACCTGGGTCCTCGGTGAGTTGCATTACTGGTCAGAGAGGATATCACAGTTGTGCTGAAGGAGGGCACTATGGAGGACTCGAGCAGTGGGGCGATATGGGCAGAGCTCAGATATAGGAAGGGTGCGGTAACAATGTTGGGGCAGTACTACAGACCTCCCAACAGTGAGGGTGAGATAGAGGTACAAATATGTAAACAGATTATGGAAAGATGTAGGAGCAACAGGGTGATGGGGATAGGAGATTTTAATTTTCCCAACATTGACTGGGATACACTTAGTGTCAGAGGTCTAGATGGAGCAGAATTTGTAAGGAACATCCAGGAGGGTTTTCTAGAGCAGTATGTAAATAGTCCAACTTGGGAAGGGGCCATACTGGACCTGGTGTTGGGGAATGAGCCTGGCCAGGTGGTTGAAGTTTCAGTCGGGGATTACTTTGGGAATAGTGATCACAATTCCGTAAGTTTTAGAAGACTCATGGACAAAGACGAAAGTGGTCCTAAAGGAAGAGTGCGAAATTGGGGGAAGGCCAACTATACCAAAATTCGTCAGGAACTGGGGAATGTGGATTGGGAGCAGCTGTTTGAAGGTAAATCCACATTTGATATGTGGGAGGCTTTTAAAGAGAGGTTGATTAGAGTGCAGGACAGACATGTCCCTGTGAAAATGAGGGATAGAAATGGCAAGATTAGGGAACCATGGATGACAGGTGAAATTGAGAGACAAGCTAAGAGGAAAAAGGAAGCATACATAAGGTCTAGGCGACTGAAGACAGACGAAGCTTTGGAAGAATATCATGAATGTAGGACCAATCTGAAACGAGGAATCAAGAGGGCTAAAAGGGGTCATGAAGTATCTTTAGGAAACAGGGTTAAGGACAATCCCAAAGTCTTTTATTCATGTATAAGGAGCAAGAGGGTAACTAGAGAAAGGGTTGGCCCACTCAAGGACAAAGGAGGAAAGTTATGCGTGGAGTCAGAGAAAATGGGTGAGATTCTTAACGAGTACTTTGCATTGGTATTCACCAAGGAGAGGGACATGACGGATGTTGAGGTTAGGGATAGATGTTTGATTACTCTAGGTCAAGTCGGCATAAGGAGGGAGGATGTGTTGGGTATTCTAAAAGGCATTAAGGTGGACAAGTCCCCAGGTCCGGATGGGATCTATCCCAGGTTACTGAGGGAAGTGAGAGAGGAAATAGCTGGGGCCTTAACAGATATCTTTGCAGCATCCTTGAACATGGGTGAGGTACCGGAGGACTGGAGAATTGCTAATGTTGTCCCCTTGTTTATGAAGGGTAGCAAGGATAATCCAGGGAATTATAGACCGGTGAGCCTTACGTCAGTGGTAGGGAAGCTGCTGGAGAAGATACTGAAGGATAGGATCTATTTCCATTTGGAAGAAAATGGGTTTATCAGTGATAGGCAACATGGTTTTCTGCAGGGAAGGTCATGTTTTGCCAACTTAATAGAATTCTTTGAGGAAGTGACAAAGTTGATTGATGAGGGAAGGGCTGTAGGTGTCATATACATGGACTTCAGTAAGGCATTTGATAAGGTTCCCCATGGTAGGCTGATGTCGCATGGGGTCCAGGGT
The DNA here is from genome assembly GCF_047496885.1 of Scyliorhinus torazame. Taxonomy (NCBI): domain Eukaryota; kingdom Metazoa; phylum Chordata; class Chondrichthyes; order Carcharhiniformes; family Scyliorhinidae; genus Scyliorhinus; species Scyliorhinus torazame. Next base: position 48,558,450 of record NC_092708.1, on the reverse strand, counting down.
GTACTCGCTAGATGGGTAAAGAATTGGTTGGGCAACAGGAGACAGAGAGTAGTAGTGGAAGGGAGTTTCTCAAAATGGAGAACTGTGACCAGTGGTGTTCCACAGGGATCCGTGCTGGGACCACTGTTGTTTGTGATATACATAAATGATCTGGAGGAAGGTATAGGTGGTCTGATTAGCAAGTTTGCAGATGACACTGAGATTGGTGGAGTAGCAGATAGTGAAGAGGACTGTCAGAGAATACAGCAGAATATAGATAGATTGGAGAGTTGGGCGGAGAAATGGCAAATGGAGTTCAATCCGGGCAAATGCGAGGTGATGCATTTTGGAAGATCCAATTCAAGAGCGAACTATACGGTAACTGAAAAAGCCCTGGGGAAAATTGATGTACAGGGAGATCTGGGTGTTCAGGTCCAGTGTACCCTGAAGGTGGCTGCGCAGGTCAATAGAGTGGTCAAGAAGGCATACGGCATGCTTTCCTTCATCGGAAGGGGTATTGAGTACAAGAGTTGGCAGGTCATGTTACAGTTGTATAAGACTTTGGTTCGGCCACATTTGGAATACTGCGTACAGTTCTGGTCGCCACATTACCAGAAGGATGTGGATGCTTTGGAGAAGGTGCAGAGGAGGTTCACCAGGATGTTGGCTGGTATGGAGGGCGCTAGCTATGAAGAGAGGTTGAGTAGATTAGGATTATTTTCATTAGAAGGACGAAGGTTGAAGGCGGACCTCATTGAGGTCTACAAAATCATGAGAGGTATAAACAGGGTGAATAGCAAGAAGCTTTTTCCCAGAGTGGGGGACACAATTACTAGGGGTCAAGAGTTCAAGGTGAGAGGGGAAAGTTTGAGGGAGATAGGCGTGGAAAGTTCTTTACGCAGAGGGTGGTGGGTGCCTGGAATGCATTGCCGGCGGAGGTGGTAAAGGCGGGCACGATAGCGTCATTTAAGATGTATCTAGACAGATACATGAATGGGCAGGGAGCAGAGGGATACAGACCAATAGAAAATAGGCAACAGTTTTAGGTAGAGGATCTGGATCGGCGCAGGCTTGGCGGGCTGAAGGGCCTGTTCTTGTGCTGTAATTTTTCTTTGTTCTTTGTTCTTTGCTTGAGGCAGCAGTGCTAACCACTATACCACTGTGCCACCCTCTTCAACCATTCCTGGTGGTATTGTTTTCAAGAGCAAAGAGACCAGTCAATCACTTCTGGGATCATCCTTATAATTTTCTCTGCAACCTCTTCAGTGCCTCTATTCATAACATGGCAAACAGAGCTGCATTTGGTACTTGGAAGGGCCAGATTTTTACCAACTACTCGGTGGGGGGGGGGGGGGGGGGGGGTGGTACTGGGGAGTGTGATTGAGTCACGCCTGCTAATCTTGGAAGTAGGTCGGAGGCGATCAGGGGTGGGTGAATTCCAATACCAACTGGTTAGAGGGCCCACCTTGTCCAAGTTCTTTAAAATGCCTTTAGGCCCTCATGTCCTCACCCCTCCCAACCCTTCAACTCGCCAACTATTCGTCATGCTATCCATGCTATCTATGTCCCACATACCTCCATAGCATCTTATACTCCCATGTCCCCTCCTTGACACCTCCATGTCACCTCATACCGCATATGCTATCTGTATAGCCACTCAGCCAGTATCACTATAGACAGACATCAGGGACTATGAAGAGATGAACTCTGTAACAATTCTAGAATTCTATACCAGGTGGAGATGAAAAATGTCGCACAAACCTTTAGAACTTTCACACATACACTTGAAACAGAAACAAAAATCATTCATGAAACCATTTTAAATTCCCTCAAATGGTCATTCTATTATTTAAAAATTCTATTCAGTAGCCACATCAAGTACAGATAATCCTTTAATAGCCTCTTAAAACTGTCAATGAAAATGTGAACTCAGTTCTCCCCCAGTGAAATGTGTTTTAACACTTTTGAAACTCAGCCAAGCATTCACAATTGGTTTAGCTATAATCACAGCCCTTGGGAAATGTCAACAATGAACTCTATTGAGACTGCAAGAATAGATGGTAATCATATTTTCTAGGTTTTACCAGCTGATCTGTCAATCAGTGCACTCCAGCAGCATGTTTTTGTAAACTCTAACTGACAGATGAGGCTTATTGTTTCACTTTTACATAGTTGGAGGCTGACAATGGAAGACACCCTGAGAGGCAGACCTGGGTACCCATGGCCAGATCTGTACAGGCTGACATTGCTGCCAGGATCCTATTAATACAGAGGCAATTTACTTAAACAGCCTTGAGAATTTCACTACACATTCAATAGCAAGCTCCTGGGAAGTCATTGCCACATATGTGCACATTGACATTGGCACTGCACATCTTCCGTGCCAATTCCCAGAAGTGAGATTGCTAACAGCAACCCTTGCTATTCAATATAATCAACATGGCTGAAGCCTGCATTATCATTGCCTTTCGGTTCACCATTTTCCACAGATTGCCCTGGAGATGCCCTTTAAAAGCTGGGCCAGAAATTGTATGTTCGAGGCTGGCACATAACCAGAGATAACTTTACCTGTGACTAGCCAAAATGTGTCCAGCATGTTAAGAGTGCACATGTGCAGTAAGAGTTGGGACTAACGACATTTAGATATGATTGTGGGCCAACAGTACTGCAGTGATTGGACACTGCAGGAAAAAGCCACATGTCTGTTCACCAAACCATCCATTTCCTTCCACAGTCTCCACCCACCACCAGTGCACAGCGACATCAGTATGGGACATCTACAACATGACATTCTGCAACTCACTAAGGCTCCTTTGCAATCCACAGCGCCCACCACTTAGAAGGGCAAAGGCTTCAGTTACATGGGAATCCCACTCAACCCTCACGCAAAGACACATAAACCATCTTAGCAGAACCCTTATAATATTACCCACACTTCACACTCCCCCTCACACAAACATGTGTGTGAGTCCCTTGCAGAGTCTCACTTAGTGTCAGAACTGTACTCTGGATGTAACAGGAACGATATATATATGTATTAAAATAAAAGAAGAAAGGCAACTTTATTATAGCATAAAGAACAAAGAACAAAGAACAAAGAAATGTACAGCACAGGAACAGGCCCTTCGGCCCTCCAAGCCCGTGCCGACCATACTGCCCGACTAAACTACAATCTTCTACACTTCCTGGGTCCGTATCCTTCTATTCCCATCCTATTCATATATTTGTCAAGATGCCCCTTAAATGTCCCTATCGTCCCTGCCTCCACTACCTCCTCCGGTAGTGAGTTCCAGGCACCCACTACCCTCTGCGTAAAAGAGTAAATGGTAAATGGTAACCATGAATTGGTCTGTTCAAAACAGTTCCCCAAAATGGTAAAATTCCTCTTGGTTCATAGATTACCAAGTCTCCTTGAGCAAGAGTTATACTCTCTGGTCAGTCAATCCTTCAGCGTCCTTTCCTCTACAGTCTTCAGTGATTGATTATTCACACTAATCTTTATTATTGTCACAAGTAGGCTTACATCAATACTGCAATGAAGTTACTGTGAAAAGCCCCTTGTTGTCACATTCCGGCGCCTGTTTGGATACATAGAGGAAGAATTCAGAATGTCTAATTCAGCTAACAGCACATCTTTCGGGACTGGTGGGAGGAAACCGGAGCGCCCGGAGGAAACCCACGCAGACACGGGGAGAACGTGCAGACTCCGCACAAACAGTGGCCTAAACCGGGAATCGATCCTGGGTCCCTAGCACTGTGAAGCAACAGTGCTAACCACTGTGCTGCCGTGCCGCCCCACTTTGGCTGCAGCCCCAAATGCTGGATGCTGTGCCCCTTAAAGTCCAATTTCTGGATCCATTCGGGCCTTCATCCAGACTTTCTCAAAACAAGAGTCTGACCACCATGAGTGCTTTTGAAACTCTTCTCTCAGGCACTGTGAGGCTGGCATTGAGAGGTTTACAGATCGGCAGTATTCAGGCTATTTACACATTTCTTTGATGGTGTCTCTTGCCGTCAACAATCAGGTTGTCCTGCCCATCAATCAAACTCCACCTCCCGATTCCACACCACAGATGACTACCTCATGTGCAAGGTTGCTCATTGTCTTGGCTTGTAGTTCAAGGATCATCGAACGTAGTAAGAATTGATTCCTGTTAAACAATAGAAAACAATTTTTATTTCAGCAAATCTAGCTCAGAAAGGAAAAACAGTAGTTTGAACAAAACAACAGCTCATTAGCCAGCATGAAAACAAAGCCTTGGGGGAACAAAGTCTACAGTTAATAATATCGCTATTAATTTTATTGACTGCAAAATTGATTAATTGTTTGACTTAATCAAAGCACAGTCACACTAAAGGCGGAATTTTGAGCCCGTGTTTGCAAAATCCCACGAGAGTCGGGTAATTTGGTTATTGCCGGCGAGATGCCGTTTCGTGATTTTCCACGTTTCTCGTCGGTGACATAACGGGATTCCTGCCCAGGAAGGACATGAACCTCATTTAAATGAATTAGCATATCATCAGTGAGCCCCCCCACCCCCCACCCCCCTCCCCCACCCCCCTCCGGATTGGCAGCTGGAAGTTGGTGGTAGCAAGTAAAATCACAGGGTCAGCACATGCGGTGACATTCAGGTCCCTGGGTGGGGTCCCATGAAATGCCAGGCTGCATGGGCAGAGTGGGGGACTCTGACGAGAGGTGCTTGCTCACTATGTAAGGGCAGATACCCCTCACACTGGAGAACGATGAGTACAATCAGAATTAACCTTCGCCCTCAGGCTGCTCTTTGCTTGAGCTCGGGCATCACTCTGGTTGGCTGTGCCCACACAACGCTGGTTTTGTTCAGGTACGTCGGTCAATGAGAGAGATGGGGGGAGAGTTGATGGGATACGTGTCACATCAGATGGAGATGAAGTCTGACGGTGGGAGGTTAGTGAGAATGGGCATGTGAGGAGCAGAGAAGCGACTGGGGGGGATCATGGAGGTGGGAGGGCGGGGGGGGGGCACATGACAAATACTGTGAGCCCACAAGGTGGGTGGTAGTGAGATCACCGTGGAGATGTGAGGGATTTGTTGTGGGGTGTGAGGGAGACCTGAGGAGGCAGACTTACCCTATCTGCACGAAAAGGGTCATTCACCTTCCAGCACTGCAGCCCGTCCTTTTTTTAAAAAAAATTACAGTATCCAATTATTTTTTTCCCCATTTAAGGAGCAATTTAGCATAGCCAATCCACCTACCCTGCACATCTTTTTTGGGTTGTGGTGGGTGAGACCCACACAGACATGGAGAGAATGTGAAAACTCCACATGGACAGTAACCTGGTGCTGCGATCGAACCCGGGTCCTCGTCACATGAGGCAGCAGTGCTAACCACTATGCCACCGTGCTGCCCTAGCCCGTCCTCTTAAGGAGTGAACCTACACTCAAAATCGCAGCCACTGCCTCGCAGTCAGGGTTGGTCATTTTGCTGGCTGGCCGTTTGCCCAATCGTGGGTAGAGGGTCTCCCGCTTCTGCTCGACCCCAGCCAGGTGTCTGCTCAAGGCTTCCTCGGTAAAACGTGGTGCTGTCCTTCTGGCAGCCATCCCCCTGATTGGACATGGAACGAGTGCTGGGGAGGCAGGCGTTTAAATGGTGCGCCCCACTGATTGCAGAGGGAATCAGAGGCGGACCACCACAGGTGCAGCGTGAAACTCATCACAATAATTTTTTTCAAAAGTGGGATGACTATACGACGGGATTTGTCATCCCGGTGCCGGCGGGATTCTCTCAGTTTTCTTGCTGTGACTGACACTTTGAAAAATATTGGAAAATTCCACCCTTAGTTTTCAATCAGGGTCCACAAAGTAACTTTGAAAAATTCAACACAGGCTCTCTTAAAATCAAGAGCAAAGCAGAAAAAGAAGGCCAAAAATGTAAAATCTCAAAAGTTAGTGATATAGGCCTCAGGCCTACACAACTTCCAATCTGCTTTGTGTACCCACAGCAGCACCTTCACCATTGACAACATGCTCAATCCTGCCTCTGAAACGTCTAGGGATGTTTTCTACAGCAAAAGTAAATGTAATGGAAAGTTTTAATGCAACACGTGTTTATTGGTGTTATTTTTAAAGTCTTGCCTTTTATTTTCCACAATTCCCTGCTGCCCATCAGTGAAGATGTAGAGCAGAATGGGGCATTATCTTTTCCACTTTTGGAATGCATGGTCAGAATTAGGAACCCTCAGAATGGCATTGTTTGGCACTTTCCAATTCAAAAAACACTCGATGAGAGAGTTCCGGTGGCCGCATGGAGGTGGAAGTCACACGTTGTGTTAAATGCTGAGTACACCCTCCTACATCAGGAATGCTTTAATTCCAATCTGCAAGGATCCTGTACTTTACCCAAGACGAAGGCAGTAATTTCCCACTCTTCATTTCTTCATCCTCATGATCTGCTTGAATGAATGCCAACTCAATGTACAATTATGGACATTTTGTTTGCTCTCTGGGTGAAATTAGAGTCATCACCCAAACTTAATTCACTTAGTAATATTTAAAAATCATCTATCAGAAGGCTTTTGCCTCAAGGATCTGCTGGCCTTGGTTTAAGTATTTTCCGCGGTGAAATCAACCCTTCATTTTAATGAAGGTTAACATTTTATATTGCTGTACAAATCTAGCGTAGTGGCAACCAGCTAGAGTAACTGTTTCAGCAGCAGGATCTGCTTGAGCACTTTCCAATTCAAAAAATACTCGATGAGAGAGTTCCGGTGGCGACATGGAGGACGAAGTCACATGTTGGGTGTTCCTGCTCGAATCTCTGTTTTTTGGAATTTAATGCCCCGCTCCAGGGACAGATTTTGGATAAGCTGGTGCAGGAAGACATAGGGAAGAAGGGGGCGAGCGAAGGTTCGACGTCGAGCGAGCGGGTCAGCTCAGCAGCCGGAAAGATGGCGGAGGCTAGGGCGCTGGATGGGGCCGCGCCCTTCACAGTGGAGACTTTGACCGAGGTGACAGCTGGGGAGTTTGAGAGGCAGTTCGCCAAATCCATGGAGGTGATGCAAAAGATGATGGCTGTGATGAAGGAGTGAATGGAGGAGGCGATTGCCCCGGTGAAGACAGCGGTGTCAAAGACACCGGCCGAGGGGCAAGGAGAAAAGCGGAAGGGGGTGGAGAAAGCTCTGTCGCAACACAGTAACCAGTTCACCTCGATGGGTGAGGAGCTGAGGAGGGCAGTAAAGACTAATAAAGGGCTTAGAGCCAAGGTGGAGGATCTGGAGAACAGGTCAAGGCAACAGAATTTGAGAATTGTGGGCTTGCCAGAGGGGGCGGAGGGCCTGAGGCCAACTGAGTACTTTGCAAAGATGTTAGTGGAACTGTCGGGGGAGGGGCAACCCCCCCCCGGTATGAACTGGACAAGGCTCATCGGTCGGTCAGGCCCAAACCAAAGGCAAACGAGTCGCCAAGGACAGTCATAATTTGTTTCCACAAATTCCATGTTAATGAGAAGGTCCTGAGTTGGGCAAAACAAAGGCATGAGGTGAAGTGGGAAGGCACTGGTATTCGTATACACCAGGACTTAACCGTGGAGCTGGACAGAAGGGGGGCGGCCTATGCTCGAGTGAAGGTGGCCCTCTTCAGCAATGGTGTGCGGCTTGGCGTGGTCTACCCGGCGAAGTTGAGGGTGACCTCTAATTCGAGGGACTTCTACTTTGAGATGGTGGAGGCGGCCGTGAAGGCTGAAAGACTGGGGTTAAAATGAGAGATGGACTGGGGTTTGGTTCTAGACTGAAGGAAGGGGGGGGTGCTGAAATGCTGTATACAGCTGTGATGAACCACTGTACACCTGTATTAGGTGATGTAAGGTAGGACCTGTACTACAGGTTCACCGGTAGCCCCTGCCTGCTGGCTCCGCCCAGGAGGAGGAGTATAAATATGCCTGTCCTCCATTCAGCTGCCATTTCGCCAGCTGCTGTAGGAGGCCACGCATCTTACTGCAATAAAGCCACAGTTGTACCCAATCTGAGTCTTTGTACAATTGATCGTGCATCAACAGCCTTATCTCTTGTTTGTTATTTCAGCATGTTTCTTTGTTTTTATTTGTGGGGGGAGTGGTTGGGGGTTTAGTTATTGGGTTGGTTGATGGGGAAGGGCATGTAGCCTTTGCTATGGGTTACAGTGGGTGTGAGAATATTGGGGTCCGGGGTAATTGCGTTTTTTCTGGGTCTTTGTGCACTCCTCCTCCAGGGATTGGGAGGAGGGGGGCTGGGACAGGGGCCTCCACTCTAGCAAGCGAATGTTGGCTAGTGAACAGGAGTGTGGTGTGGATGGGGGGGGGGGGGGGGTGGGGGGGGGTGCGGTCATCAGAACCTTGTCGATGACGTTTCAATGGGCCTGGGAGATGTGAAAGGTGGGGGGATGGGATTGATACTGGCAGAGGTGTTTTCAAGAAGAAGTGGATGGGGGGATTCTGGGTGGGAGCAACAAAGGGACAGGGCGGGGCGGGCCCAGTGGGCAGGGCCCAGGGTTACGATAATGCCAGATGGAGGGGCAGTCGGTGGGAGAGACCCCCGGTCAGAACGTGGGGGTGCTGGGGACTGGTGAAGAGGTCGAGGTTCTTTACACATTTAAAGAGCCTAAAGGGCGATGTGGTGGAGTTCTATAGGTCAGAGGTGCGGGAGATGAGGGAGTTTCTGGATGGGTTGGGGTACCTGAGGTCGGGGGAAACCACTGTGCTAACCACGGTAGCACAGTGGTTCGCACAGTTCTTCAAAGCTCCAGGTTCCCAGGTTCGATTCCCGGCTTGGGTCACTATCTGTGCGGAGTCTTCACAATCGCCCCGTGTTTGCATGGGTTTCCTCCGGGTGCTCCGGTTTCCTCCCACAGTCCAAAGGTGTGCAGGTTAGGTGGATTGGCCACGCTAAATTGCCCTTAGTGTTCAGAAAGGTTGGTGGGGTTACTGGATTATGGGGATAGGGTGGAGGTGTGGGTTTAGATAGGGTGTTTTTTCCAACAGCTGGTGCAGACTTGATGGGCCGAATGGCCTCCTACTGCTCTGTAGATTCTATGATAGGGCAGGGTTGGAGGGGCCAGTGGGGGAGCAGGAGGTGAAGGAGGCAACTGGAAGGAAGCAATCAGGGAATGCGATGAGGCCCAATGGGTTGCCAGTGGAATATTATAAAAAGTTTAAGGATAAGTTGGCGTTGATGGTGAGGAATGTTTGAGGATGCGATAGGTAGGAGGGGACTTACCACAGATGTTGGGGCCGGCTTCGATTTCCTTGCTGTTAAAGAAGGATAAGGACCTGGTAGAGTGTGGGTCCTATTGGCCCGTATCACGATTAAATGTAGATGCCAAGATATTGGCAAATGTTCTGGTGGCAAGGCTGGACTGGTGTCTCCCGAAGGTGATAGGAGAGGAACATACACAGGACACCCCTGCCTTGCACCTCCTCGTAAAGGGAAGGCAGTTGTGTTTGAATGTGAGAAGGTTGTTAAATGTGATCATGTCTCCGGTGGAGGGGAAAGAGACGGAGGTGGTGGTGGTAGAGAAGGCGTTTGATCGGGTAGAGTGGGGTTATTTGATGACAGTATTGGAAAGGTTTGGAGTCGGGCTGAGGTTTGTGGCGTGGGTACGGCTGTTGTACGTGGAGCTGACGGCAAGTGTTCGCATCAATAATGTGAATTTGGGGTACTTTGCGCTGCACGGGGGTACGAGGCAAGGGTGTCCTATGTCCCCCCTGTAGTTTGCACTGGCTATAGAGCCTTTGGCCATAATGCTAAGGAGCTCAGGGTTGTGGAAGGGGCTAGTGGGGCGCTGGCGATGGAACACAGGGTGTCCTTATATGCTGATGAGTTGTTACTGTACATTTGGGAGCCGAGTATGTCGGTGGGGAGTATAATGGGGCTGCTCCAGAGATTTGGGTCACGCTCAGGGTATAAATTGAACTTAGGCAAGAGCAATTACTTTATGGTCTCCCAGTGTGGAGCAGGGGCGGGGGTGGGGGAGCTGCCATTTCATCTGGCAGCAACCCACTTTATGTACTTGTGGGGTTCAGGTGGCGTGGGTTTGGGGTGGGCTCCGAAGGTATCATTTTACTCGTTTGGTGGGGAGGGTAAAGGCTGATTTGGGAAGGTGGGACAACCTCCCATTGTCGTTGGCGGGCCGGGTGCAGGCAGTTAAAATTAATGCGCTACCGTGAATTTTATTCCTATTTCAGTGCTTGTCGGTCTTCCCACCGAAATCCTTCTTTAAGGAGGTGGACAAATTGATCACCTCGTTTATTTAGAAGGGGGAAGGTGGCCAGGGTTAGGAGAGCGGTCTTGCAGGGCGGCATGTGGTGCAGTGGATAGCACTGGGACTGCGGTGCTGAGGGCCCGGGTTCTAATCCCGGCTCTGGGTCACTGTCCGTGTGGAGTTTGCACATTCTCCCCATGTCTGCGTGGGTTTCATCCCCACAACCGTGGGCCGAAGGGCCTGTTCTGTGCTGTATTTTTCTATGTTCTATATGCAGGTTAGGTGGATTGGTCACGCTAAATTGCCCCTTAATTGGAAAAAAAAATAATTGGGTACTCTAAATTTTTTTTTTAAAGGAGAGCGTCTTGCAGAGAGGGCGACATGTGTGGGGGTTTGGCCTCCCAAACTTACTGTACTACTACTGGGCGGCGAATGTGGAGAAGGGGCTTGACTAAGGAGGGGGAGATCTGATGGGTTAAGATGGAGGTGTGTTCGTGTCGGGGGTCGGGGTTCCGTGTGCTGGCAACTGCGCCGCTCCCAATGGCAACGGGGAAGTACTCGGTCAGTCCGATGGTGGTGGCCACTTTGAAGATCTGGAGGCAATTCAGGCAACATTTTAAGCTGGAGGCCATGTCAGGCGGAATGCCGATTAGGGAGGATGGATGCGAGGTTTCGGAGTTAGGACAAATGGGGGATTAAGGAAATGAAAGAGGAGGGAACAAAATGTAACATCTCAAAGTTTGCAGATGATACCAAGTTGGGTGGAAGGGTGAACTGTGACGAGGATGCAGGGATCCTACATGATCTGGACAGGTTGGGCAAGTGGGCAAATCAATGGCAGATGCAGTATAATTTAGATAAGTGTGAGGTTATTCAGTTTGGAAGCAAAAACAGGAAGGCAGATTACTACCTGAATGTTTGTAAATTGGGAGAGGGAGGGCGCAGCGGGACCTGGGTGTCCTTGTGCATCATTCGCTGAAGGTAAGCATGCAGGTGCAGCAGGCGGTAAAGAAGGCTAATGGTATCTTGGCCTTCATTGCGAGAAGTTTTGAATACAGAAGCAGGGATGTGTTGCTGCAAATATACAGGGCCTTGGTGAGGCCACACCTTGAATACTGTGTGCAGTTTTGGTCTCCTTTTCTGAGGAAACATGTTCTTGCTCTCGAGGGAGTGCAGCGGAGGTTTACCAGACTGATTCCAGGGATGGCGGGACTGTCATATGAGGAAAGATTGACTAGGTTGGGATTGTTCTCGCTGGAGTTCAGAAGAATGAGGGGTGGTCTCTTGAGACTTATAAAATTGTAACAGGGGTCACAGCCTGAGGATTCAGGGTAAACCATTTCGGACAGAGATGAGGAGACATTTCTTCACCCAAAGAGTGGTGAGCCAGTGGAATTCATTACCACAGGAAGTAGTTGATGCTAAAACACTGAATATATTCAAAAGGTGGCTCGATACAGCACTTGGGGAGAATGGGATCAAAGGCGATGGGGAGAAAGCAGGATTAGGCTATTGAGTTGGATGATTAGTCATGATCGTGATAAATGATGGAACAGGCTCGAAGAGCCAAAAGGCCTTCTCCTGCTCCTAGCTTCTATGTATCTATGTATGTATCTGTTTCTTGGGGGACGATTCGCGAGCTTGGGGAGAAGTATGAGTTGGCGGAGGGGGAAGGGTTTAGCTGCATGTTTGAGATTGTGCAAGGGAGGTTTCCCCGACCTTCCCAATAACACCGGCCTCCTCGTTGTTGGAGGCGGTACTGTCAGCGGGAGGGCGGTGGGGGAGGGGGGGTGGAGAAGGGGGTCGTGTTGGCGGCCTAGGGGATGATTCTGGAGGAGGATAGGGTATACATAGAGGGTGTTAAAGTGATGTGGGAAGAAGAGCTGGGGGGGGGGGGGCAATGGAGGAGGGGCTGTAGGTGAAGGGTGAACGCCTCAACCTCGTGCACCAGGTTGAGGATGATACAATTGAAGTTTGGGTATAGGGCGCACCTCATAAAATCAAAGATGAGTCAGCTGTTTGAAGGGGGGGAAGATGTCTGTGCTCGATGTGGGAGGGGTCCCGCAAATCATGTGCATAGGTTTTGGTCCTGTCCGAAGCTGGAAAGATATTGGCGGGAAGTATTTAGCACAATCTCGGGGTTTTACATATGGTTGTGGAGCCTGGTCCCCTAGAAGCCATTTTCGGGGTGTTGGACTCGCCCGAGTTCAAGGCGGGTGTAGGGGCAGACATTTTAGCCTTCGCCTCACTAATCGCTCATAGGCGGGTCTTGTTGAGGTGCAGGTCAGCCTCTGTGCCTCTGCGTGGCGGGGGGACCTGATAAAGTTTTTGACCCTGGAGAAGGTGAAGTTTGAGTTGAGGGGGGGCGGGGCGAAGGAGGGGTTCTACAATTCTTGGGGTTTGTTTATTATGCATTTTCGGGATTGCTTGTTGCTGAATGCTAAGGAAGGGTGGTGTTTGTTTTTGTTTCTGCTTTATGAGTCTATGTTTTAGGTTTTATATTGTTGGGGTTGTTCTGTTCTTTTTTTTGTATGGTGAAAATTATGACAATATGGCAAATAAAAATATTTTTAAAAGCACTAGATGAACTTGGATTAGCTGAAAGTGTTCTAAAGAGAACTAGTTGTGTTCCTAACCAAGACTGACATCTTAGGGTGTGAAAGATAGCTGGGACATTGGGAGAAATTCTTCTGACTACCAGCCTCTGAATTTGATTTGATTTGATTTGATTTATTATTGTCACATGTATTAGTATACAGTGAAAAGTATTGTTTCTTACATGCTATACAGGCAACATGCATAGGGAAGGAAGGAAAGACTGCAGAATGTAATGTTATAGTCATAGCTAGGGTGCAGAGAAAAGATCAACTTAATACGAGGTAGGTCCATTCAAAAGTCTGATGGCAGCAGGGAAGAAGCTGTTCTTGAGTTGGCTGGTACGTGACCTCAAATCTTTGTATCTTTTTCCTGATGCAAGAAGGTGGAAGAGAGTATGTCTGGGGTGCATGGGGTCATAGAACATAGAACATAGAACATAGAAAATACAGCACAGAACAGGCCCTTCGGCCCACGATGTTGTGCCGAACCTTTGTCCTAGATTAATCATAGATTATCATTGAATTTACAGTGCAGAAGGAGGCCATTCGGCCCTTTGAGTCTGCACCGGCTCCTGGAAAGAGCACCCTACCCAAACTCAACACCTCCACCCAACACCAAGGGCAATTTTGGACATTAAGGGCAATTTATCATTGGCCACTTCACCTAACCTGCACATCTTTGGACTGTGGGAGGAAACCGGAGCACCCGGAGGAAACCCACGCAGACACGGGGAGGACGTGCAGACTCCGCACAGACAGTGACCCAAGCCGGAATCGAACCTGGGACCCTGGAGCTGTGAAGCATTGTGCTATCCACAATGCTACCGTGCTGCCCTTAAGAACAAATAAATCTACACTATATCATTTTACCGTAATCCATGTTCCTATCCAATAGCTGCTTGAAGGTCCCTAATGTTTCCGACTCAACTACTTCCACAGGCAGTGCATTCCATGCCCCCACTACTCTCTGGGTAAAGAACCTACCTCTGATACCCCTCCTATGTCTTCCACCTTTCACTTTAAATTTATGTCCCCTTGTAATGGTTTGTTCCACCCGGGGAAAAAGTCTCTGACTGTCTACTCTATCTATTCCCCTGATCATCTTATAAACCTCTATCAAGTCGCCCCTCATCCTTCTCCGTTCTAATGAGAAAAGGCCTAGCACCCTCAACCTTTCCTCGTAAGACCTACTCTCCATTCCAGGCAACATCCTGGTAAATCTTCTTTGCACCTTTTCCAAAGCTTCCACATCCTTCCTAAAATGAGGCGACCAGAACTGTACACAGTATTCCAAATGTGGCCTTACCAAAGTTTTGTACAGCTGCATCATCACCTCACGGCTCTTAAATTCAATCCCTCTGTTAATGAACGCGAGCACACCATAGGCCTTCTTCACAGCTCTATCCACTTGAGTGGCAACTTTCAAAGATGTATAGACCCCAAGATCTCTCTGCTCCTCCACATTGCCAAGAACTCTACCGTTAACCCTGTATTCCGCATTCATATTTGTCCTTCCAAAATGGACAACCTCACACTTTTCAGGGTTAAACTCCATCTGCCACTTCTCAGCCCAGCTCTGCATCCTATCTATGTCTCTTTGCAGCCGACAACAGCCCTCCTCACTATCCACAACTCCACCAATCCTTAATTATGCTGGCTGCCTTTCTGAGGCAGCGGGAATTGTAGACAAATGGATGGGAGGCTGGTTTGCGTGATGGATTGGGCTACATTCAGAACCTTCTGTAGTTTCCTGCGGTCTTGGGCAGAGCAGAATTCATACCAAGCTGTGATACAACCAGAAAGAATGCTTTCTATGGTGCATCTGTAAAGGTTGGTGAGAGTCGTAGCTGACATGCCGAATTTCCTTAGCCTTCTGTGAAAGTAGAGTCATTGGTGGGCTTTCTTAACTATAGTGTCGGCAAGGGGGGACCAGGACAGGTTGTTGGTGATCTGGATCCCTAAAAACTTGAAGCTCTCGACCTTTTCTACTTCGTTCCCATTGATGTAGACAGGGGCATGTTCTCCACTACACTTCCTAAAGTCGATGACAATTGTTGCGTGAAAATATTCACAAGTAGACCTTAACACGAGCAAAAGAAGCTATTTATTGTTGCAGAGCTCTGGGAGAAAGTCCTAGACCCCTCGGTCTTGCTGGTATACTTTCTCACTGAGCGGTGGCTTAAACTGAGTTAATATACTCTTCCAAGAGCAGAATTAGTTTGCATTCTCATTTAAGTACAGCCAATCAATTCTCTTAGTATCGCAGTTCATTCCACATATAGTTATCAATGCTTTACACAGTATGTTACATTCGTCCAATCAGTATGTTGCGCATGTGATTACAGAAGGTCATGAGTTGCCAGTCATAAGGTCATGAGTTGCCAGTTCAGGGTGTTGATTTTAGAGGACCCCCTTCGTCTCACAGCTGTTTTGACAGCTCTTGCAGTCCGTGGAGCACTGGTCCACACTGACCCATTGTCTTTGGAAGATACATCTGTTAGAGTCACTCTTAGTCCAATGTTCACTGTCTCAGCAGAAAATTTACACCAACAACAATCTCCTTCGTTTCGTTGACATTTAGGGAGAGATTATTTTCGTTGTACCAATTCACCAGATTCGCTATCTCATTCCTGTACTCTGTCTCATCATTGTTTGAGATCTGACCCACTACGGTGGTGCCTTCAGCAGAGTTGGAGAGGAATTACCCAAATTTACTTTTTCCCAAATTGGCCTCAGATTTCTTCACATCAGGAGATTCCCCAATTGGCTGGTTAAGTGAAATGACTAATCAGGACACATGTAATATGGAACAGAGGATCTTCTTTTGTATGTTCCTCGAGAACGTGATAACAATACCTCTCTAAATATGTGTAATCGTGGTAATGGAATAGTTTCATTCACAATCAGAGAGCTATGATCCAAAATTCCATGCGCCCTCTCTCACCTCTTCCCACTGCTTATGGGGAAGATTTTGAGTCCCTGACTAAATTTCCTGCCTTCACTGCTGCCCTTCCCCCTGAGGCCAATGAAGAAGGAATCTTCAATTATTGAATCACACAGCACAAAAGAAACCATTCAACCCATCATGTCTGTGCTAACTCTTTGGTAGAACTATCCACATAAAGGGCGGCACGGTGGCACAGTGGTTAGCACTGCTGCCTCACGGCGCTGAGGACCAGCGTTCGATCCTGGCCCTGAGTCACTGTCCGTATGGAGTTTGCACATTCTCCCGTGTTTGTATGGGTCTCAGCCCAACAGCCCAAAGATTTGCAGGGCAGGTGGATTGGCCATGCTAAATTTCCCCTTAATTGGAAAAAAGAATTGGGCACTTTAAATTTATTATAAAAACTATCCAAATTGATTGATTGATTTGATTTGATTTGATTATTGTCACGTTTACCGCGGTACAGTGAAAAGTATTGTTCTGCGTACAGTCCAGACAGATCGTTCCATACATGAAAAAGCATAGGATTTTCATAAATACACAATGTAAATACATAGACACAGACATCAGGTGAAGCATACGGAGTGTAGTACTGCTCAGTAGAGAAGATGTGAAGAGATCAATTCAGTCCATAAGAGGATCATTCTGGAGTCTGGTAACAGCGGGGAAGAAGCTGTTTTTGAATCTGTTTGGGCGTGTTCTCAGACTTCTGTACCTCATGCCCAATGGAAGAGGTCGGGAGAGAGACTAACCCGAGTGGGAGGGGTCTTTGATTATGCTGCCCGCTTTCCCAAGGCAGCGGGAGGTGTAAACAGAGTCAATGGATGGGAGGCGGGTTTGCGTGATGGACTGGGCTGTATTCACGACTCTCTGTAGTTTCTTACAGTGTAGGGCCGAGCAGTTGCCATACCAGGCTGTGATGCAGCCCGATAGGATGCTTTCCTGGTGCATCTGTAAAAATTGGTAAGAGTCAATGTGGACATGCCAAATTTCCTTAGTTCCTGAGACAGTAAAGGCACACCTCTGATCTTTCACTATAATCCAATATTTATTATTCCCTTCAAGCTTTTATCTAATTTCTTTTTGTAAGTTATTATTGTGACAGTGCCTCCTCCAACCAACCGTGATGCTGCAGTTCGATACTGCAGAGAAGCAACAAACGAGGAAGGCTCTAAGCTGATGTGAAGAATGTCATATGGGATGCAATGTGATAAGGCACGTTTTTTATTGCAGTGTTATTGTGCAGAATAGAGACTTAAATAGTGACAAAGAAGCATGTTTGCTTAATTCGTCACATACAATAAGCTGCAGGCATAATGATGCTACGGATAGAAACATTATAGATTTTAACAACACAGTAGGGAGCTCTTTGACTCCTCGTGTTCTTGCTGGAGCTAGTTCCCCAATTGGAGTTAGTTATTTTATTTCAGTTGTCCTCTTTTTTTCTCCATATTTTCTTTTATATTCCTCCATTTCGATGCCTTTTTTAAAAACGGATTTTTACATTTAATGTTTAATTTTTACCCCATTCTTAAAGTTACAAAGTCAATGTGCAGGGTGGACAGGGCAAACCCTTAACCCATCTCATTGCTTGCTCCAAAAACCAATTCAAATTCAGTGTGATAAATGTGTTAGTGATTTAGTGCGTGTAAAGGATTCCAACTTCGCTCTTTGTTCTTCTAATTCAAATCCTAAAGAAGTGGCCCCTGGTTAATAATCCACCAATCAATGGAAACAGCCTCCTCATTGTACATCCTCTGTCAAACGTTCATAACATTTTTATGACATGGATTAATTAAACACTGAAGACCTCATACAAAGTGCTTCTGAAAATGATTCTTCAAAGGAGACACGTTTAATTGCTCTCGGACATCGCAGTCTAATCTCTTCAGAAATGAGTACTTTAACTTCCATCATTAAGTGGGCAGCATGCCAATTATTGATAATTAATTAGAGTAATTACATGTTTGTGAGCAGTTGATAGTACGTTTGGCTAATTTTTGGAATTACTTCAACTATAAGCAGGTAATGATGGTCAACAAAATCAGAGCTTGAATTCTGGTCGAGAGCTCATTGGCCGTGACTGGTTTATGGTTCTTAGTACCCAGCATTAGTGCATGGTGTAAAACGGGATGCTTAAGCTAGATTCATTCTCATTGCAAAATGTTTAATGTATTCAGAACCACTAACCGAAAACAAACATGCTTACAAATGCAACCATGCTGTCTTCTAATGCCTTCTCTTAATCAATGAAAAGTTCATAATCAACAATTCTGTACCGGTTACAGACTTTCCAAGAGTCAGTACAGACTCACTGGGCCGAATGGCGTCCTTCTGCACTGTAAATTCTATGAAAACACTATTGTGGGATTACTGTAGTGAGTGTGGAAAGTATAATACATGTCCTAATAGTGTTTATACAATCCATTATTTTAGATCTGTTTTAACAAAGCAACTGCACCATTTTTGTTTGGTATATTTTGCAAAACATTGGTGGATAACCATTGCTTTAACCATAGGGAGGAAATAAGTTCAATTGCATCTGTCTTTGTCTTTTTGGCATGAGGTTGGCAGGTCTGATCTTAAACACTTTTAGTTTTGTTTGTATCCTCAGCGTTTATTTTTAAAATCTGCCTGCGCTACATTTCATCGCAATATGGAGAGCCTTTTACAGGGGATCCCAAACATTGTTGTGTATCTGGACGACGTCCTCATCACTGGGGCAACACCCATAGAGCTTGTGCCAATTTGGAAGAAGTCCTCAGGAGGTTCAAAGATCTGGTATACGCCTGAAGGACGTTTATTTAGGTTTCAAAGATGCTTACATCCACTTGGGGACAAGGTAAAAGTGATAAAAGGGATGGCAGCACCAAGGAACGTGACCGAGTTGAAGGTCCATTATTCTGAAGTCTTTTTAGAATTGGTCAATTATTCTGGCCGTTTTTCACCCAACTTGTCAACAGTTTTGGTGCCCTTGCATCAACTGATGAAGAAGCACCAACGATGGAATTGGGAAGATTCCCAGCGGAAGTCTTTTGACCAAGTGAAATGAAATGAAAATCGCTTATTGTCACAAGTAGGCTTCAAATGAAGTTACTATGAAAAGCCCCTAGTCGCCACATTCCGGCGCCTGTTCGGGGAGGCTAGTATGGGAATTGAACCGTGCTGCTGGCCTGCCTTGGTCTGCTTTGAAAGCCAGCAATTTAGCCCTGTGCTAAACCAGCCCCTGAGTCAAACAGGCCCTACAATTATCAGCCTTACTGTCCACTTTAACCCAGACGAACCCCCGATAGTCACGTGAGATGCATCGCCTCATGGCACAGGGGTGATACTTTCACATAAGGTGGAAGGTGGCATAGAGCGGCCTGTCGCCTTTGCATCCCGGACATTGGCGGACCCAGCGGTAGTTACCAGTGTACCAGTCACAGAGTCAGCGGTGGTAGAACCAAGGTCTTCTCAAGGGGAATCTTGTGTGTCAGCAGAAGGAGCTGAGGAGGGTATCCGGATTGGCTCACCTTGGGGATCTGTGTATTTGCCTGTCCCTGTTGTGGGCTTTAATTTTTCAAGTATGGAGAAACTGGTTGCAGAGTTGTGGCGCTCTGCAAGAATCCAAAAGTCCCCTGATAGACTGACCTTATGAACATTGCCCATTGGCTCTCTTATTGTCAATTCCATTTAACAGTAGATAGTGGTATATAAGAGGTTTTTTTGTGAAATTAGAAAGGAATGTAAGGGGTGGGGAATGTAGTACTGTGACCCCTTTAAGGGGCCATCCTTTATGGGCCACCCAGAATCTACAGGGATGGAGCGTGCGAACCTGCGCCTATTGGGTGACAGCACGAGGACCTGGGTAGTGGGAATCTTCAGAGTAAGCCTGGGAGTCGAGGGAACTAGTCCTGTGTTAGAGTTGTGCTGATCTGTAATCACAAAGTTCTTCCATTGTTAATAAATCACCGGTGTGATTTAACACTGGCTCGCGTATTCCCTCGCGCTACAACACCTTTAATTACCAAAATTTTATTCAAAGCATGCATTTTGATCAAAATTCAGTCTCTGCTGACTTGTGGCAAAGAAATAATCATTTTATAGATGCCTTGGGCAGAGATACATTCATCTGCATGATTGGGAGAAACTTCCTGTTTACACTTGGGAATTTTCTTGACGCAGGCCTGCTGCATTCACAACAGAATGAAAAACAGGACCAAAATCTGACGTGTCCATATTCGCTTGTTTTGTGCATCGTGTCTCCTGTAAAGTCTCATGAAGCAAAACCAAGTAATGACGCCTAAGTAATGACAAACAAGTAATGGCGCTTTCTACAGGGGGTCTGTGTTGAAAACATTTAGCAAGACATTGAATAGGAAGAGAATTGAATGTAATTTTCTTCATGTCACAAGCAAATTACATGATGTGTCTCGAGTGATTTATATCACTGCATTGCGTGTTTGTTTTTTAAAGACTGATCAAATACTCTTCCATTAAGATGCTGCATTTTAAACATTTTTATTAGCAAAGTACAGCAAATGCCTAATTAGTGTCTCAGGTTGTACAAGATTGATTTAACAATGTGATTTAACATAGGCACAAAACAATATCATTAAGAATGTAAAGATAATGATAAGGCTAACGTGAAAAATGCAGTAATTTAACAGACATTGATTTTCGTGCAATTTGACAGATTTGGAAATCTGGCTTTAGAGTCAGCTTCGTGGGTGTAAACAAACTGTGGGAAGAGCAGGGTAACCAGCAATTGTGCAGTGTTCAGTGTGGCTGCGATCATGCAGCTGCAGTATTTTGAGCACTGCAGATTGACTGGAAGAATTTCAACAGGACAGCCTCCATTCTGGCGCTTTTCTGTGTCGCCAGAGACTTAACTGCTGACAGGCTCATTTACAGATTTGTTTTTTACATAGAATTCAGAGAATTTACAGTGCAGAAGGAGGCCATTCGGCCCATCGAGTCTGCACCGGCTCTTGGAAAGAGCACCCTACCCAAGGTCAACACCTCCACCCTATCCCCAGAACCCAGTAACCCTACCCAACACTAAGGGCAATTTTGGACACTAAGGGCAATTTATCATGGCCAATCCACCAAACTTGCACATCTTTGGACAGTGGGAGGAAACCGGAGCGCCCGGAGGAAACCCACGCACACACGGGGAGGATGTGCAGACTCTGCACAGACAGTGACCCAAGCCGGGATCGAACCTGGGACCCTGGAGCTGTGAAGCAATTGTGCTATCCACAATGCTACCGTGCTGCCCACATAAACCAACAGTACTGACATTTAATTTAGCTGTCACTAATTTGACTGCTCTCCCTAACTGATGCTTTAGACTTCCACTGTCGATGCCAATGTGCATTTACATTTTAGTTGGGAATTGTGATATTTGTATCAAATAAATACGCAGGCGGTTATTTGTGCAATGTGGTTTATTTATTTTTAACTTGATTCTTTATTTTTTTTAATGCAGTTGGTTACTTGGGCATTCAGAGGCTTCAAAAGATCCGACTGGAGTCTTAGGTCACAGTTGTATAAGATTACATGTATAAGAAAAATGAAATGCCCGTCAAGGAATTTGCCTTCAAGGCATTGATACAATGTTGTCCTGGATAATGCAGGACATCAGCTACCTTGAAATCTAGCTTCCTAGAGCAACGACATCACCTAGACCTCTTAGATCATTTCTTTCATAAACATGGCTGTGCTGCTGATTGAGAACTGTCCCAGCCTAAAGTAATCTCCACCGTCCCGCAGCGTTCCCTCCCTCTTCAACGCTTAAGCAACTTCTGGGCCTGGTGTTAAATTTGTGGGATATCCTCGACCTTTTCGCACCTACAGCCCCAGGGGATACAGGACAAGGTAGTGTCGGAAATGGGAGTGGGGGAGGGGAAGGTCTCGGAAATTTATCAAGAACTCGTGGAATAGGAGGGAGCCCCGATACGGGAAGTGAAGCGAAAATAGGAGGAAGAATTGGGCAAGGAGTTAGAGGTGGGGTTGTGGGAGGATGCCCTGAGTAGAGTCAATGCGTCCTCGTCATGTGCCAGGCTTAGCCTGATGCAATTCAAGGTGGTCCAGAGGGCGCATATGACTGTGGCCCGTATGAGCAGGTTCTTGAAAGAGTGGAGGGCAGGTGTATGGGGGGGGGGCCCGCAAATCATGTCCACATATTTTGGGCATGTCCGAGGCTTAGGGGGTTTTGGCAAGGATTTGCCGATGTCATGTCAACGGTATCGAAGGCATGGATAGTTCCGAGTCCAGAGGTGGCGATTTTTGGTGTGTTGGAAGACCCAGAATTCCAGGGGATTGGAGAGGCTGATATTTTGGCTTTTGCCTCCCTGGTAGCCAAAGCCGGATCTTATTGGCGTGGAGGGACTTGGAACCCCTGGGGTGGGTATAGGTCAATGATCTGGCAGGATTTCTCAGGCTTGAGAAGATCAAGTTCACCCTGAGAGGACCGACACTACGGTTCGCCCGGAGGTGGTAGCTGCTTATCGACTTCTTTGGGGAAAATTAAGCTGTCAGCAGATATGGGTGGGAGGGGGGCATGTAAAGAGAAAGTGGGAGGTATGGGAAGATGGTTGAGGTGGGGAATTGTTCGTGGGAAAGGGGTCTGGGGAACTGTGTATGTAAGCCACGTTGGCTGGGTTTGGTTGTTGGTTGGGTGGGTGTTATTTGTTTTGTTTTTTCCTCTTGAAATTTTTGAAAATTATATCTGCCTTAAGAAAATATTTTCCAAAAAAAAAATACAATTTGTGGGATATCTTACTTTTGCCATTTTACTGCGCCTCCACTCTTGACAGCTAAAGGATCTCTGAGAAGGTTACCGATGTGCACCATTCCTGGACAAGTTCATCATCATCCCTTTAATGATTACTGGTATGGGAAGCTGAAATGTTCAGACTGGGGCAGGGAGTTCAATTTTGAGGTCGGGATGAGGATGAGTTTTGATCAATGCGTCTGCAGTACTAAAGATTGTTTATTGCCAATGTTGGAAAATAATGTTCACTTTTCACAACAGAAGTAAACTCGTCATACTTACTCAATAAGATCAAATTAGAACACGTAATAATAATAATAATCACTTATTGCCACAAGTAGGCTTCAATTAAGTTACTGTGAAAAGCTCTTGGTCGCCATATTCCGACGCCTGTTCGGGGAGGCTGTAACAGGAATTGAACCTGCACTGTTGGCCTTGTTTTGCATTACAAGCCAGCTGTTTAGCCCACTGTGCTAAAACAGCCCCTTCAACTCAGCTTGTCAAATTTATTTTGAGATAACAGCAGGTTAAACACTGCATCTAAAATATATATATGTAAATGTTAACCCTGATGTTCAAGTAGAGTTTAGCTGAGTTTAGAAGAATAAATGGGGACTTTACAGAAACCTTTAAGATCTTGCAGGGTCTTGACAGGACGGTTGTGGATAGGATGTTTCTTCTTCTTTTAAAAATATTTTTATTCTCCATTTTCACATTTTCTTCAGAATTTAAACCCCACCAACAAACAGTTAACGGTAACGAATACAATATCAATCCCCCTACCAACAACAACGATCCCATTCTCCCACCAACACCCAAACAACGGCCCACCTGACAATATACACATCAAATAAAACAAACCCTCCCAAGGTGGAGAAAAAAGAAAAAGTAATCAGGAATCGCCTATGGTCACCATTGACATATATAGTCCACCCCCCAAACCCCCACTAATATTCAACGCCATCCAATCCCTGAAAAGAGTACCATGAATGACACCCATGAATTGTAGACCCCCCCCCCCCCCCACACTCCTCCCCTCCACTTCCTCTTGTAAACTGCTCCCCCCAACCTCGGTTCCTTCCCCCAAATTTTCACCCGGCTAGACTCACCGATACCTGTTCTACCAGGCTCCGATGGCCTCAGCCCCTCCCCCTACCTCACTCCCGTTCACTGGCCGGTTTAAACCGGCCAGCGTGGAGGCCCCCGCCCGGGTCTCCTTCCCCCTTGCCCGGTCCCAGGAAACCAAGAAATCCCCTTCAGCACACAACCCCCGCAAACACACCAAGCCCCAAAGAACGATCATTGCAAATGAAGTCCCATCTCTTCCCTTGTCCAAATATATACAGCGTCAACTCATTTAGTACGTACACCAACACGCAATGAAAAAATAAAGTTACATGAGGCTACATCGGTACACGACCATTTCTCAAGTCTGCCACAGTTCTTCTGCCTTCGCAAACTCCTCCGCCGTTCCAGCCGTCCCAAATAAAAGTTCTTGGATTTGTAGGTAACCCTCAACTTAGCTGGATATACTATGCCGCACTGCACCTTGCTGATGTACAGTGGCTTCTTCACCCGGCTGAAGGCAGCCCGCCTCCTCGCCAGCTCCACCGTAAAGTCCTGGTATATGCGTAAACCAGGTCCAGCCCACTGCACCACCCGCTTCTGCTTTGCCCAGCACAAGACTTTCTCCTCCACGCTATACCTGCGGAAACACACAGTTCTCTTGGCGGCCTTTGGTATAGGCCTCCATGACCGATGAGCCCAATTAAGTTCATATCGGGAGGGATCGTCCCCCTCCCCCAATAGCTTCGCCAACATCGTGGCAAAATACTCCGTCGGCCTCGATCCTTCCATCCCTTCAGGCAGACCCACAATCCTCAGATTCTGACGCCTGGATCTGTTTTCCAGGTCTTCCATTTTGGCTCGCAGACCCTTGTTGGTCTCTATCACCCTCCGCAACTCCTTCCCCCTCGAGACGAGTTGATCACTGTGCTGTGATAATGCCTCTTCCACTTTGTTCAGTGTCTCACCTTGCTTCCGCACCCCCGCCGCTGCGCTTGATACCGCCGCCCACACCGGGACAATCGCCTCCTCACCAGCACTTTCAATACCGCCCCCATCTCCTTCTTCATCGCTACCATGTGTTTTGTGAACTGTTTTTCAAGTTCCACAGCCATCACCGTGGACATTTCTGCTGCTGTGAGCGATGCGGCCTCCCCTTGTGCCCCAGCCTCCGCTTTCCTTACAGTTCCTGCGCTGATTTCCACTCACCGGTGGACTTTCGTTAATCCCCTTTTTCACAGCCGTTTTTCTCCCAAACTTGGACATTTCCCCTCCCTGTGCCTTCTTACAGCCTATTCAGCCTCCATTGCCCCCAGGACAGGGCGTTAAAACTCCGAAATTTCTTTTCCCGAGTGGGAGCCCTCCAGTATGCGGCTGCCTCCGCCCGCCTTCACCGGACGTCTAGAGGATGTTTCTTCTTGTGGGAGAATCTAGTACTAGGGGGTCACTGTTGAAAAATAAGGGGCGGGATTCTCCAACAACCCGCTGGGTCGGAGAATTGCCGGGGGGGGAAATCGTGAATTCCGCCCCGCTGCTCCAACGCGGCTGTCGAATTCTCCGCCGCCGGATTTTTGGCGGGGACAGGGATCGCGCCGCGCCGGTCGGGTGCATTTGGCAGTGGCCTCCCCCCGGCGATTCTCCAGTCCCCGATGGGCCGAGCGGCCGCCCGTTTTCGGCCAGTCCGGCTGGCGTGGATTAGACCAGGTCTGTACCGGCAGGACCTGGCTCTGAGGGCGGCCTGCGGAGTCCTAGGGGGGGCGCGGGGGGATCCGGCCCTGGGGCGGGCCCCCACGGTGGCCTTGCCCGCGATCGGGACCCACCGATCTGTGCGCGGGCCTGTGCCATGGGGGCACTCCTTCCCTCCGCGCTGGCCTGTGTAAAGCTCCGCCATGGCCGGCGCGGAGAAGAAACCCGCTGCGCATGCGCAGGAAACACGGCAGCGATTCTGGGAACACGCTGGCGCTCCTGCGCATGCGCCAACTCGCGCTGGCCGGCAGAGGCCCTTCTGCGCCGGGTGGTGCGTCGCCAACCATTCCAGCGCCGGCCTAGCCCCCGAAGGTGCGGAGGATTCCGCACCTTCCGGGTGTCCCGCGCCGGAGTGGTTCACACCACTCCTTGGCGCCGGTACGGCCCGCCCGCCGCATACCGGAGAATCCAGGCCAAGGAGTCACTCGTTTAAGACAGAGGTGTAGAGAATCTTTGTCTCTCAGAGGGTCGTGAGTCTCTGGAACTCTTTCCCTCAAAAGGCAGCGGAAGCAGAGTCTTTGAATATTTGTAAGGCAGAGCTAGATAGATTCTTACAATAACCTTTATTGTCGCAAATAGGCTTACGTTAACACTGCAATGAAGTTACTGTGAAAATCCCCTAGTCATAGAATCATAGAATCATAGAAGTTTACAGCATGGAAACAGGCCCTTCGGCCCAACCAGTCCATGCCGCCCAGTTTTTACCATTAAGCTAGTCCCAGTTGCCCGCACTTGGCCCATAACCCTCTATACCCATCTTACCCATGTAACCATCTAAATGCTTTTTGAAAGACACAATTGTAGCCGCTTCTACTACTACCTCTGGCAGCCCATTCCAGACACTCACTACCCTCTGAGTGAAGAAATTGCCCCTCTGGGCCCTTCTGAATCTCTCCCCTCTCACCTTAAACCTATGCCCTCTAGTTTTAGACTCCCCTACCTTTGGGAAAAGTCGCCACATTCCGGCAGCTGTTCGGCTACACAGATGGAGAATTCAGAATGTTCAATTCACCTAATGAGCAGGTCTTTTGGGACTTGTGGGAGGAAACCGGAGCACCCGGAGGAAACCCATGCAGACACGAGGAGAACGTGCAGACTCCACACAGACAGGGACCCAAGCCGGGAATCGAACCTGGGACCCTGGAGCTGTGAAGCCACAGTGCCAACCACTGAGCTACCGTTTACAAGCAATGCTGCAGGAATTCCAAAGACGTGCACGTTAGGTGGATTGGCTATGATAAATTGCCCTTAGTGACCAAAAAATGGTAGGAGGGGTTATTGGGTTACGGGGATAGGGTGGAAGTGAGGGCTTAACTGGGTCGGTGCAGACTCGATGGGCCGAATGGCCTCCTTCTGCACTGTATGTTGTATGTTCTATGTTCTGTTCATATAGCCGTAAAAAAATAACAAAATTCCATCAGCTAAAGTTCGCTGAAATCTGCAAACCCCACCAGGCCAGTTTAGGTATTCAAACACCACCACTTAAGGACAGAGGCAGAGACCTAAACTAGACAATCCGTATGAATTACAGCACTTCAACGGGCTATTGCTAAACCCCGACACATCGATAAAAAGGAACTCTAATCTCTTCTTTTCCCATGACCAGTTAATCTCTTCCTTATGGTTACTGTGATCAAATACAGAGCATGACCGTATCAAGGTCAGTAGCACTGATGAGGTGAAAAATTATCAGGGGTAGCCAGGAATGTGGGTTTGAGGTTACAATCACATTGCCTATGATCTTATTGAATGGTGGAATAGGCTCGAGGGGCTGAGTGGCCTACTCCTGCTCCTAATTCATATGTTCGTAAGTATATAACTGATCAGGAGCATTGTAGATATGATGCTATTATTTAGCAGCAATAATGAGCAGCAATATTTGAAGTGCCATCTCCAGTGTGCTAGTTGTAGACCCTGAACTGAATGAAAGTCACGAAGGATGAGCATCTCTATGCTGTATGTTGCATCATTTAAGCAATTTTGGATATGTCATGAAAAATACAGTGTGGATACTGTGATACAGTAGTTACTTTTTCAACTGTTGATGGTCAGTCTCGTCAATTGAATGTGCATTAGTATCATTTTCAGAGCTGGATAACAAATGCTGGCCGCAAACAATGATTGGTATGTTAGAAGGCCTTGTTTGGCAAAATATTTTAAAAAGTAAATTCTTTTTTTTTCCTTCTCCTTCCAGCAAGGAAAACCTTTTGTGTTTGACAAAGTGTTTTCACCAAATACGACCCAGGAACAAGTTTACAATGCATGTGCCAAGCAAATTGTTAAAGGTAAGTCACACAGATGATAGTTACTGTAATTGGCACAGGTTAATATTCCAGGCTGCTTGACATTTTGGAAAGACAGTTATAATGGATAAGGAAATGGGATAATAGAGGATGAGATAAAGACAGGAATGAGTAAGGATCTTGGCTAAGACGAGCAGGATGTAGAATCAGTATGGGTGGAGATAATAAATATCAGAAAACACTGATGGGAGTAGTTTACAGGTCCCTAATTATAGCTATCCTATAGATAGAATATTAATCAACATATAAGAGGAGCTTATTTGTCCCATCACCCTGGAGTGATGTTACACAGAATGTGGGCATTCTTTTTGGCGGGAGGACGGTGAAGGTGGGTAAGGGATGGGGGAAGGGAAGGGAGGAAGGAGGAATGACGGACGAGGCCACGTCCTCTATAAAGTGGGCAAGGATGAGGGCCTGCCTGGGCCTCCGAACCTGCAAAACAAAGCAGAAGCACAAAGGGACTTGTGAGTCCTTGTTCACGATTCTCTTAAGGTTAACGTACAGGTTCAGTCGGCAGTTAGGAAGGAAAATGCAGTGTTAGCATTCACGTCGAGAGGGCTAGAATACAAGACCAGGGATGTACTTCTGAGGCTGTATAAGGCTCTGGTCAGACCCCATTTGGAGTATTGTGAGCAATTTTGAGCCCCGTATCTAAGGAAGAATGTGCTGGCCTTGGAAAGGGTCCAGAGGAGGTTCACAAGAATAATCTCTGGAATGAAGAGCTTGACGTATGAGGAACGGTTGAGGACTCTGAGTCTGTACTCGTTGGAGTTTAGAAGGATGAGGGGGGATCTTATTGAAACTTACAGGATACTGCGAGGCCAGATAGAGTGGATGAGGAGAGGGTGTTTCCACCTGTAGGAAAAACTAGAACCACAATCTCAGACTAAAGGGACGATCCTTTAAAACAGAGATGAGGAGGAATTTCTTCAGCCAGAGGGTGGTGAATCTGTGGAAATCTTTGTTGCAGAAGGTGTGGAGGCCAAATCACTGAGTGTCTTTCAGACAGAGATAGATAGGTTCTTGATTAATAAGGGGATCAGGGGTTATGGGGAGAAGGCAGGAGAATGGGGATGAGAAAAATATCAGCCATGATTGAATGGTGAAGCAGACTCGATGGGCCGAGTGGCCTAATTCTGCTCCTATGTCTTATGGTCTAACAGACTTTAACCTTCATATAAACAGGGCAAATCAAAAAGCAGATTGGAGGATGAATTCATGCGATGCATTTTATAGAACAATAGATCATGAAACAAACCATGGAGGAGACTGTTTTTAGATCCTATTTTATGGAATGATTGGGTTACGTAGGAAGGAATCTTCTGGGAAGGAGTGATCATAATATGAAATAATTGACGCTATGTTTCAGGGTGATGTGTGCAAGTCTGAAACTTGTGCATTGAACTTTATAAAGCAAATTTACATGCTTTCATGGCCATAGATGTCAGTGGCTAGACCAGCATTTATTGCCCATCTCTAATTGCCCTTGTGAAGGTGATGTTGCACTGCCGTCTTGAACTGTTGCACTCCATGTGGTGTAGTTACACCCACAGTGCTGTTAGGGAGGGACTTCCAGGATTTTGACCTAGTGACAGTAAAGTAACAACAATATAATAACAAGTCAGGGTAGTGTGTGGCTTGGAGGGGAATTTGCAGGTGCTGATGTTTCCAGGCATCTGCTGTCCTTGTCCTTCTAGGTGGTGGATGTCATGTTATGCAGACATGCAGATAATGATATACAGACAGGCACAGACAGGCAGCTAATGAACACAGAGAACAGGACATGACCAATGAGCAGGCAGGACACTCAGGGGACCCCCCACACCTGGTACCATGTCGTGTTATGTACTCTGGGATAACACAGGCTGCAACTGGATGCAGCTTTAACTAAAAGATCCCCTGAGTGCCCTGCCTGCTCATTGGTCATGTCCTGTTCTCTGTGTTCATTAGCTGCCTGTCTGTGCCTGTCTGTATATTATTATCTGCATGTCTGCATATCATGACAGCGACGATTGTGGGTTAGGAAGATGCTTGGTGAGTTGTGGCAATGCATCTTGCGAATGATACACACTGTTACCAATCTTCATCATTGGTGGAGGGAGTAGATGTTAGAGGTGGTGGATGGGGTGGTGTGAAAGTTTCTTGAGTGTTGTTGTAGTCGACTAGGATAAATTAGAAAATTAGATTAAAAAGTATGACCGTAGATGAGCAACGGTGAAATATTTCATAATTCTTAATGAATTTGTATTCCATTAAGAAGTTAAAAAAACTCCATGGATAAACACCCAACACTAAGATTAATTTTGGACACTAAGGGCAATTTATCATGGCCAATCCACCTAACCTGCACATCTTTGGACTGTGGGAGGAAACCAGAGCACCCGGAGGAAACCCACGCACACACGGGGAGGATGTGCAGACTCCACACAGGCAGTGACCCAAGCCTGAATCGAACCTGGGACCCTGGAGCTGTGAAGCAATTGTGCTATCCACAATGCTACCGTGCTGCCCTAAATGATGAGAGTGAGGAACCTAAAGTAATTATTACCGCTTAGTGAAAAAGTGTAGGAAATATTAATGTGACTGAAAGTTGACAAATCCCTTGATGGCCAACACTCTTGAATGTTAAAAGAGGTATCTACAGAGATAATGGATGCATTTTAATCTTCCAAAATTTGCTAGATTTGGAAATGGTAACAGCGAATTGAAAGGTTACAAACCAAGCACCTGTGAATAAAAAACGAAAATCAGGAACTACAAGTCAGTTAGCCTCAATCTATTATTAAAATATGGCACAAATGGCAACTTAGAAAATCATAATATGATGCGGCAGAGCCAGCATCATTTTATGAAAGGGAAATTTCAAAAGGAATTCAGTAAGTTGCCACACGAAAGGTTGTAACAAGTTAAAGGTTCATGGAGTAAGAGGGAATGTATAGGCATTGATAAAGGATTGGTTAAAGGACAGAGAGTAGGATAATGGGACCGTTTATAGTGGGGTGTCACAAGGATTTGTACTCGGGCCTCAGTAATTTACAATCTGTACTAATGGCTTACCAGGGGTTGATTTAGCACAATGGGCTAAATCGCTGGCTTTTAAAGCAGACCAAGGCAGGCCAGCAGCACGGTTCAGTTCCCCTACCAGCCTCCCCAAACAGGTGCCGGAATGTGGCGACTAGGGGCTTTTCACAGTAACTTCATTTGAAGCCTACTCGTGACAATCAGCGATTTTCATTTTCATGAAGAGAATGAGTGCAGTCTATTCAGGTTTGCTGACGATACAAAGCTAGTTGGGAAGGTAAGCTGTGAGGAGGACCCAAAGGGTTGAATTTGTGCCACCATGTCATAGGGCTGGGGAAGGTCAGGCCAAAGAGTTTGCAAAGAGATGGGACTGAAAGGTTACACACATCAGTGAGCAAGAAGGTGGCGGATGGAGTAAAATATGAGAGTACAATATGTGAGGTTGTTCACTTCAGTTGGAAGGATAGAATAAAATGTTTTGTGCCCATGGTCAATCTGCAGGCCAGCGCCGGGACAACCACCATCCAATTGAGGGTGGAGATGCCGGCCCAATCAAAGGGCCGGTAGCTCTATAGCCTCAGCAACACCAACATTACAGGTAACTACCGCTGAGGGAGCAAGGACAACTCAATGCTGAGGCACTCTCAAAGACAGGTGAGTTTGTTTTAAAGAGTCGGGGTCAGGCACTGACAATCACAGGGATGGGGACCATCATCTTCAAGCAGCAACACTGCAATTGCAGGGGAAGGCTTTGCTGCTGGGGCCCCTTCTGTGGGCAATGAAACTGCCATTAAGAAGCTCCCACCCCACCTCCGGAAACCCACTGGGAGGCCCTCATGGTTAACCAGGCTTTTTCCCCATCCAGAAATGGACCCTCCCAAAAGCTTTCCAATAATTAGGGATGATTTAATGATTTTTGATTATGTGCCTTGCATTCAGGTAAACCTTTTTTGTAATATAAATTGAAAGCCAGACCTGAAGTACCTTGTCATCCATCTCAGATGCCTCAAAGTACATAACCTGTAATGAATTGCCTCTGAAGCAGAGTAACAATTATTGCGGAGGCAGATTAAGTTGCAGTTGTTGATGCTACAATTTAGTGCTCACAAATGAATTTAATAAACTTCAGTTTTACATTATACTTATTTACATAATTAATCATACTGATTCGTCATTCTTTTTCAGATGTGCTTGATGGTTACAATGGAACTATTTTTGCCTATGGTCAAACATCCTCTGGCAAAACGCATACAATGGAGGTAAATGTTTGATTTATGTTTCATGATGCGTGTTGTCAAAAGCAGAAAGTATCCATTTCTTAACATATTTTTGCTACAATGAATTGACAAGCTGCATGTTGAAAGTGAACAAAACTAAGCAAGTTTTCACCTTTCCCATCATAACCCTCTTTCTCTCCTATCTATATTAGTGGTTGCTCCTTGAACACATTTGCACTGTTTTCTTAAACAGCCTTTCCTGCTACTTGATCACTATCATTCTTTTAGTGTGTTACACCTTGAAGGGTATCAGACATCTGTGAACCAATGTTAAGGATGGTGCAGTTTCATTATTCCCATTGATTCATGCTTTCATTTTGTTCAAATTGGTTCATACCATTAACTTGAAAGAGAATTGGCAGTCAAGCCTCTACACATTGGGTTACATAACTTCCTGTTAATTCACCTGTATTCAATAGCCACAACCTTTCCTTTAACCGTTTCTTGAAGGATAGCTGTTGCTACCATTTGACAAAATGGCTGACTTTGTTCATCTAGCAATTGTAGAAACTCCTACATTATCAGGACAAACACAGTTCAATATTTGATGCTGGGAGCCTCTTCATCCAAGACTATGATATGTATATCATACTAGTCAGTTCACCTGGAGTGAACCGTTTTCATTCGGAACTGACAGGTACCCACACTCATGTTCCCCACAGGTGAAGCTGTGGAAACAGGAGTAGAGTGAATACATCAAATGGAGTTGGCATGCCCGTGACTCTGAACATAACACTTCCCGCATCCCTTTTGAGCATTTCCTAGGTGTCAATATTCTCTTCTTGTGGAGTTGAGAAATCGCATTGCATGTTGCTTCAGTAGTGTTAAGGCCTGACAAGTTGCCCAGGTTTTTTGTGATCAAAGAGCATTTAATTTATGCAGCCCATTTGGGTAGAAATATACAGTAGTGCAAAAATATTGCAATGTAAAAATCAACATCGCTCTAAAAAATGCAGGGCATTTTACATAGCCCAAATTGATCAACTTGCTGCTGTGATTTGAACCAATGATGGAAAAGTATGTTTCTTTATTTTGAATATTGCAATTACCAACCTTCACCCCATAATCTCCCTAGTACAATTGATAGGTCAGATAAGTTATTTGCCTCACCAGTATCTGAAATCAACTTCTCAATAGCATTTCATCTTGCAAGAGAAACATGCCTGGAATTGGGAAAGCACTCACCCCAAGTCCAGATCCTACTTCTTTACGGTGTGATTTCCTTTAGGGCTCTGATGCTCTCTGCCATCCATCGTCAAATTTCATTTAGCTTTGATGCTTCCTTCATTGTGTGAAGTATATTTAAAAAAATCTTCTTATGCATTATGATTTGACAGCATACCAAAAAGTGTCCCTGTTGTCCCTTTTATAAATTCATAGATGGAACCGAGCAGAAGGTGTGATTCTGTGATTTTGCAGCTCAGTATCAATTAAATCATGAATTGCCGAGATTGTTGCACCTTCATTCAGGAAATAATCCCCTATACCCAGTTTCCAATGGTCTTCTTCGTGCCAAGGTTATTAAGTAATCTTTATGCTGTTTCTAATGTAAGACATTAGAATGAGTGCAATAAGGGAATATTACGCTCTTTCAGAATGAGGGAGAAGCTATGCAAGTGATATATTTCCTTTAAGTGGTTGCCGATGTTGTTCTGATATTGATGGGCAAATGTGACAAATTTTGCATTTCAGGTTAAATCCAAAGGGATGAATCATTTGATTATTGATTGCAGAGTATCTGGACTGAATTTATGCTGCACTCCTACCCATCCCTGTGGAGTGACAAAGCAATACCTGCCATCGTTTGCCTTTTGTTTTTATGCAGCTTGTTTGAACATGGGTGCCAGAAGACGGTTCGTGTTTTTCTAAGGAGATGCATTAGCAGTGACTCGCTCAGAAATTCAACAGATAATTGACTGTGTGGTGTGCTTCTAAACCACATAGATCAGAGCTTTGGTCCCTGTTCTGCTGTATATCAACTGTCTTCAGCCAAGACCATGACAGGACAAACGCAATTGACCTCTAGGTGTCTCTGATCTAGGGAGAGTGGGAGCTAATGTTCCGTCTGCCAATTGCTATTCACGGGAGCTGTTGTGGAATAATCATCAAAACCATTATCCTAGTGTAAAGCACATGAGCAGAAGGTGGGAGTGTAATTGAAAACAGATGGTAATATTATTGCTTTAAGCAATGGTGGATCTCCGTCTGGTGCACTGTTTGCCGTTTTGGACATTTCCGATCAGCTGATATTGAATTGAGGATCTAGCCTAGAGCAACAAGTATATTTGGACAGATTATTCTGCCCTCTCTCTCTCTGTGTGACCCCAAGGCTAGATAGTGACATTGCTCTGTTTACATGGCCCAGATACTCCCTGAAGGCAAGGCCTGGAAAGTTGTTGGAAAATTAAATGTAGCTGCAGGTCACTTGGGCTGCATCTTGGGATTCGGAACTGCTGATGTAGGCCAACAAGCAAAGTCCTGGGTAAAAGATAAGTTGCTTAATGGCAGTGTCTAAGTTTCCGGCCTGCTCCCCAAGGCCCCACAGATCTGGAAGCATCAGGGATCTGCAAGCAGGCCTCAGCCCCACTGTTCCCCAGCTACCTCCACCCTGGAGCACGCTGCAAGAAGATCAACAAGGAAATGAGGCAAGCGATGAAGGATGTCCTTTCCACCCGCATTATCATAAGCTTCACCTGTTTCCGGAATATTCACCCTCTCTCATCTTAGGAATCTAAATTCTGAGGGGAAGGTTGAGGAAGCTGCACTTTTTATTGTTTGAAAAATAAACATTTTTGCTGTGACCTAAGAGATATTTTCAAATGTATGAAGGCAATTGGTAAACCTGTGTGGTGATACACCACTGTACTTCCCTACCATTGTACATAGTATATAATAGTTGTGTGTAACGTGGCCCTGTAATACTGTGTATTGTACTGTAGCTCTGTAGAGGTTCGGTCGCCGGTAGGTAACCCGACCTGGCCACGGAGAACTCCGCCTTAGCCACACCCCCGGGAGTTAAGTATAAGAACCCACTTCTGGGATGGGCCCCATTCTGTCTGGGGTCGTCTGTGT
Organism: Scyliorhinus torazame; assembly: GCF_047496885.1. Taxonomy (NCBI): domain Eukaryota; kingdom Metazoa; phylum Chordata; class Chondrichthyes; order Carcharhiniformes; family Scyliorhinidae; genus Scyliorhinus; species Scyliorhinus torazame. Next base: position 48,523,473 of record NC_092708.1, on the reverse strand, counting down.
CGGGTAAGCCTCCCATGTGGTATATTAAAGCCTTAGTTAAAGTCTCATGTCTTTGTGGTTCTTGACGCTTAGTGCATCACCCTGATCCAAACAAATTTGGCACACTGTTGAAAGATTCGAAAACAAGTGGTTATAAATCAAAAGTTAAGAGCAAATGTGCACTATTTCAAAACCAGGGTCATGTATCCATGGAATATGGTGCTTAGAAAGCCATTGAAGCAATTGGTATAAATCGGTTCAAAGCAAACGGGATCCTGAGCTTTAAAATAAGGGCACAGAGCACAAAAGCAAGGAAGTTATGATAAACTTCTGGAAAACACTGGTTCTGCCTCAACTGGGGTATTGTATCCACTGAAGGAAACCTGTGAAGGCATTCGAGAATGTGCAGAAACAATTCAAGAGAATGGTTCTGGGGATGAAGGACCTCAGTTATGTGGAGAAGCTCGTGTTGTTCTGAGGAGAAAATCATTGGGGGGGGGGGGTCTGGGCAGAATTGATAATCATAGATTATCATAGAATTTACAGGGCAGAAGGAGGCCATTCGGCCCATTGAGTCTGCACCGGCTCTTGGAAAGAGCACCCCACCAAAGGTCAACACCTCCACCCTATCCCCATAACCCAGCAACCCCACCCAACACTAAGGGAAATTTTGGACACTAAGGGCAATTTATCATGGCCAATCCACCTAACCTGCACATCTTTGGACTGTGGGAGGAAACCGGAGCACCCGGAGGAAACCCACGCACACACAGGGAGGATGTGCAGACTCCGCACAGACAGAGACCCAAGCCGGAATCGAACCTGGGACCCTGGAGCTGTGAAGGAATTGTGCTTTCCACAATGCTACCGTGCTGCCCCCACAAGGAGAAACTGCCCCCATTGGCTGAATGATGATGAATCAGAGGGCACTAGTTTATGGTGATTGGCCAAACCGGCAATGGTGAAATGAGGAAAATTGCTTTGATGCAGCAAGTGGTTAGGATTTGGAAAGCACTGCCTGAGAAGGCAGTCGAGGCTGATTCAGTCAAGCCCTTCAAAAGAAAATTGCATAATTATCTGGGGAGGAACAATTACAGGGCTATGGGGAAACAGTAGGGAGTGGGACTAATGAGTTTCTCTTGCCAAGATCTGACATAGAGACAGTAGGCCGAATGCATTCTATGGCCCAGTTTTCCTCTGCCGGGTCGGGTGCGCAGAGGTGGGAGAATTCCTGGTTCTAAAAACTCAATCTTTTAAGGTGGTCACCCACGGTCTGATATTCGTTGGAGGTAGGGGGATGGTGGGGCAGGGTGGGGGTGGGGGGTGTGACAGGCTGGATTTGGGTCCACCTGCTCCGAATGATTATGGATGCTGCTAGATTTGGAGGTGGGCTGGGAGGAAGACCTGCCTCTGTGCCCCTGACATTGTCTAGAAATAAAATAAAACAACTAAAAGCCCTCTAGTTCTCATCCCAGCATACACTCCCAATGCCCTCTCCATGCCAATATCTGCCAACCCGTGCCACTCCACCCACCCTTATGGCACCTCATGAGCCATTTGTGAAGCTCTGCCCTTCCACCCAACCCCTCCACATCCTTATGGTGCTTTAGTCAACCTATTGCCAACTCATGCAAATCTATGCTCCCCACCCTGAACTCTTTCCCCTTAGCCCCTCCATGCAACTCACCTAGTTTTCTTTGACATTTCCTTGACAGCTGTGACAGTTTTCACAGTTCATTGACAGTTTGAACGTTTTTTGACAGCTGGGCATTTCTTCGACAGCTGGTCAGTTCTTTAACCGTTCTTTGACAACTTGATAGTTCCAATGGGTTTGTGCAGAAAAAATGCATGATCACTTTTAATAATCCCAAAGGGTGTCTTACCTCTCCCAAAGGCATCCCGGTACCATATCAAAAGGGAGACCTTACATCTCCAAAGGAGTACCCTGGACATCCAAACAAATCCACAAAGCTTAGACCTTCTCTTACCTGGTCTAATCTGCACACTCCAGGTTTAGCAATCCTGGCCTGTCAAAATCCCATTTCAGTGGAGGTCATCTGGTAATTTAAGTGGCCAGCTGACTCTGTAAACTGGGCCACTCAACTCCCGCCCCCACAAAAATGGAACATGCCGTGTCAGGGACAAAACTTAGAATTTTCCGTCCATTTTCGGGATTTTCACCATGACAACGGAAATCTATGCCTGCGATCCTAAGAGGCTGGCAAAGACGATTTGAGAGTGGGGACTGTAAGATAAAATGAAGGAGGAAGGAAATCAAGGTGAGGATGACAAAAAAGGGTCAGGCCTGTTGAGTTTAGTGGATGTCTCTGGTTCCAACCGTTTGCAGTTTCTCTAAGTAGATAGTAAGCATGCTACATTTGAAATTGAAGTTGCCTGACAAGAAGAGATTAATCAGATTTCAATTTTTGGACTGCTTTACTGAGGTGATGAAGTTGTTGCACCTTTCTAACATCCTGACTGAAAAGCAATTTTTCAGTATGCAGTCTGTTGTATTCAAGTATCAATAGAAAATCCATCCATTTACATGGAATCATTTTCATTTTAAATCAAGCTGACTTCAGATTGTGTTTTTAATGGATAACATTAAATGGTAATTTGCTTTTGGACTAGATGTTAAAGGGGATGACTTCCTCTGTTCACCATTTGCGTCAAAATTATAAATGCATTCTTTGCAAACGTCAGGATTTCATTACTAATAGCAAATTATGTTGCATTGTAGGTCCCTTCATTATATTGTGGAGTTTTACTTGGAGCTGGTCTACATGGTCACCGCCTTTGTCCCTTCTGATGTGGCATGCTTGGTCAGATCCCCGGGCAGCAGAAGGCACAGGACTGTCTGGATCTCCCAGGAGCTGATAGTGTGGTGCCGGTTGTAATTGGTCAGCTGGGAAACTCAGCCACAAAATATGTGAAAATATTCTTCAAATAAGAGTTCATGATGCTCATAGCCTCAGAGTAGATACCAGCCTCAGGGTGAACCAGCTTCTTGACCATATAGACGGAGTAACTCTCTTTCCTTGACTTTCTCCATTTCCTGCCATCCATTTCTGGTCCAATATTTGCAGTTTTCTTAGTGCTGCTTGGATGCTGCTTTCTTCCCTGTAGACATTTTAAAATCTAATTTCAGACAGACCTGTGTGTTGAAATAATCATATTTCTTGAATACCCAATGACATTTTGCTGAAAACCATTCACAACTGATTAGATTATATCTTCGCAATGTAGAGGTGGTGTAGTAGTAATGTCATGGGACTAGTAATCCCGAGGCCGAAGTTAATGCTCTGGGATCATGGGTTCAAATCCCCACCATGATAGATGGTGGAATTTAAATTCAATTAGTAAAACTGAATACAAAGCTAATCAATGGTGACCATGACAGCTATCATTGACTGTTGCAACAATCTACCTTTTGGGAGGGATATCTTCCATCCTTAACTGGCTGACGTGTGGCACCCGACCTACTGCAAGATAGTCGACTTTTAACTCCCCTCTGAAATGACCTAGCAAGCCACTTAGTTCTAGGGCAGTTAGGGATGGGCAATAAATGCTGGCCCAGGCAGAGAATCCCACATTCCATCAAAGAATGTAACAAAAATGTAAATGTGTTCCATAATACTTCAAAGGTCAACTGTGCTTAGTTGGTAAGGCACTGTGAAGATGAACTCAATTTGTTTTAATTTACAGTGACAGAAAAGTGTATTAAACAATCATTTTTTTACATCTTACGTCCTAGGGAAAACTTCATAATCATCACCTGATGGGTATTATTCCAAGAATAGCACATGACATCTTCGATCACATCTATTCCATGGATGAGAATCTAGAATTCCATATTAAGGTAAATATGAAGCAGCTTCTTCATGAAGAGTCCGTTTCTGGGTAACCATGACATTGTATACTGTGTAGTACTATGCTTAGGTATGAATCTGTGCTTGCATAGCATTAACTGGGTATGAAAATACCAATTTTGGACACTTTCTAGTCCCTGGAACTGAACTAGCTCCAGTGCAATAGCTGAAGCTGGTGCAGATACCAAGAATCATGGGCATTTTTACAAGAGATTATTTTGCATAGTTTCTCCTCACTCCCTCCTTCAATGGACTTTTAGCTTTGTGTAGGTAACTAAGTTTCACCTACTAAATGCTCCATTTTCTTTGGAACCTCTTTGAGTGCCATCGTACATGCAATGTCTGCATGTGGACAGTGATGCTCAAATTGTTGAAGGAAATAAGAATATTATGGACAAAGGTAAGTCAGCAAACGTGTGATGTTGTTTAATGGTCTGTGCTGAATCTGGAAATGGTTTTATAATATGGGTATTCCTGGGTATCATTCTCCATCCAGTTTGTTTGAATTTCATGATCTGAGAATCGCAAGTGAGTTTATGGGTGCGATTTAACTAAGTGGGAACAAAGTTCCATAGCGAGCGCTCGCATCAGCGGGGAATACACGGCTAAGGTCGGCACATAGCCCAGTTTTCTGCACTGAGGAACGACGCTCGCCGAAACACCTCAGTGTAGCGAGAGATCGGGTCGCCATTTGACGTTCGATCCCATGAGGCGTTGCAAGCCGGGTAGATCTGGTAGTGGGGCCTCCTGGCTTCTATCGGCCATGCTGCGTCACGGTGAGCTGCGTTTCGGGTGTAATCTGACCGTTCAATCACACTCCACAGCTTAGTTAGCATGCATATTCAAATGCGCGATTACGACCATTGGGCGGTATTCTCCGATCACCGGCGCCGTAATCGCGTTCGCCATTCGGCCGGAGAATCGTCGTTTGCGTCAAAATCGGGGGCGACACGGCTTTTGCAATGCTCCGCCCACTTATAAACGGCACACGCCATCAGGACGGCCTCACCTGAGGCGCTGCCCCGATGCTCTGCCCCCGATGGGCTGAGTTCCCGATGGCACGGAACACTTATGGTATTTTATTTTGTGGACCCCGCGTGGCGGCTGCGGACTGTGTCCGGTGCTGCCACAGTCGGGGGGAGGGGGGGGGGGGGGGTAATGCCACTGGCCGGGGGGGGGGGGGGGGGGAGCTTTGGCAAGGGCGAGGGAGCTGGTGGGGGGAGGGGAGTTACTGGGGGTCCTTATTTGGCAGGCCGGGTCCGCGTGTGGCCGGCGCCAAGTTGCACGGCTGTTAACTCCCCAACGGTCCCGAGATCGGTGCAGCAATCATGCCACTGTTCCCATGCTGGCATCAGCACTTTGTCTGGAAATCGGAGAACCCAGCCCATCATTTCTTCTTTCGAGAGATGTATTTGTAAATCATGTATTCAGTGAATTTAAACATCCAGGATTTTAGCATTCCACTTTATGGCTGGCTAGCATAGACTTAAAACAGCATTGTTAAAATTTAACAATATTTACTCTAATGCAATGAAATCTGTTGGTCCTGCAAGTGGGATCAGCATCTTATTCCTAAGCGTGCCTCTGTACAGAACAATAACGTAACCCAGATGTGTGACAACAAAACTTCCTTATGGTCCAAACTGGATAAGTGTGTTGTTTGCACATGCTGGTACATTAATCTCTATGAACACAGACTAACCAAACAATTGGACCAGGATCATGCCTCCTTCCCCACCCCTGCCCTGCACTTAACCTAAGTTAATCGCCACTCAAAGTCCTCGTCCCGTTGAAGCTGGGATTTTACCTGTGAGGGAGGGGCCTGTGCTTGGTCACCAGGCTGGCAGGGAAAACTTGGTGAGTTTGGGGCGTGAGGGAGGGGGGGGTGAGGGAATGAGGAGGGGTGTGACGGAGTGGGGGGTGAGAGAGTGTGGGGGGGTGGGGAAGAGGGGGAGCCTATTGGATGCCCTCCTCCTCCCCAAGGTGTGAATCCACCCTCCTGCATTCCTCCCACCTGACCCTTTCCATTCTGCCAGCCTCGGCCCGACGAGACCCAGATTCAATTTATATTCCACCTCCAAAGTTGAGTGCCTCCGACACAGCTTTGCTGCAGTCCCAGGAGCGGCCACCACTCCTCGCCCTCTATTGGACAGCAGTTCTCTGTGGTGGGACTTTGTCTTGGTGAGGGGCGAATGTCTCGCCTTAAGCCAGTTAAGGGGCTGTTTAATGGTGCAGGGGCGAGGCTGCCATCAAAGGCAGGCTCGCCCCTGACTATCAAACGAGGGGGCGGAACCACCCTTGATGAGATGAAGCATGAAGCAAATTGCTAACTTACTTTATTGCACAGCAAGTAAGCATCCAGACTAACAGTTAAGAACTGAATCAGTTCGGGCGACATGGCGGCTCAGTGGTTAGCCCTGCTGCCTCATGCCGCCGAAGTCCCAGGTTCGATCCCAGCCCCGGGTCATTGTCTGTGTGGAGTTTGCACATTCTCCCTAAGTCTGCTTAGGTCTGATCCCCACAACCCAACCATGTGCAGGATAGATGGACTGGCCACGCTAGATTGCCCCTTAATTGGAAAAAAAAAAGAATTGGGCATTTTAAAAAACAGAATTAGTTACCTTGATCAATACAACTTGGGCGGGATGCTCCTGTACGCCAGCCACATTTTCCCGGCTGGCGCACCCTCGCCGGCACAGGGATTCTCCTTTCCCACCACCTGCCAATGGGATTTCCCATTGTGGCCCCCCCAACGCTGCCAGGAAACCCGCGGGTGTGGGTGTGCTGCCGGAGCAAAGGAGAATCCCGCTGGCAACATTCCAGCTTGCATTTTCACAATAGTGAACTCAAAATGCTTCCCCACATTAATGGATCATCCAAATTTGTTTCAAATAATTTCTACCTATCCCTCCATATTCTAACCTGCTAGTGGCCTTTTCTGGAGCTGATGGTTTTGCAGCTTTCTAGTTTTTAAAAAAAGATTGACTGAGCTCACATCCTTTGCTGGATCTACCAGCTCTACTGTTCATGGAATCATAGAATTCCTACAGTGTAGAAAGTGGCCGTTCGGCCCATTGGGTCTGCACTGACCCTCTGAAAGTGCACCCAGCCAAGGCCCACTCCCCCAGCCTATCCCCGTAACACATCCCTGGACCCCAAGCGCAATTTATCATGGCCAAATCACTTAACCTGCACATCTTTGGATTGTGGGAGGAAACCGGGGCACCCGGAGGAAACCCACTCAGACACGGGGAGAAAGTGCAAATTCCACACAGCACCCAAGGCTGGAATTGAACCGGGTCCCTTGCTCTGCGAGGCAGCAGCTTTACTTTTCTTCTGTTCACATTTATCATCTCTCTGCCTTTTTGAGCTTGTGTGAAGACAGTGTTTGAAAACGCAACCATGAAGAGTAACATTTCTCCCAAGTTCTTTCCATGGGAAAAATGGGAAAAGAGGGCGGCAGGGAAGCACAGTGGTTAGCACTGTTGCTTCACAGCTCCAGGGTCCCAGGAGATGGAGATCAGAGACTAGAACAAATTTATTAAAATGGATAGATAAATGATAGTAATAGACAGTGTAGCAATATGTGCGATTAATGAATTTTTAGTTTGCACTTTCTCCTTAAATACCAAAATGATAAATGGCGTGAGACTACCTCTACTGGACAAGCACCATAGTGCAACACTAATAAAATGGCTTGTGGAGCTCAGAGGCAGTGCATACAACATATGGTACAGTGCGACAGAGTAGAATATTCTGCACACTGCCCAGAACAGATTTTGAATTTGAAAACTGGACTAGAATAGATGTCCTACTCCACAGTTGAACTGCATTTATCAAATTCCTCCTTGGTTTCCCAAACCCCAGCCGTGTCACTTTCATTTGATAGATTTCAGAACAAAGCCACTAATTTATGTTAAGTCATTTCTAATTTGCAATCAAAATGTATTTACGCAGGAATAATTTATTTTGAAGTGACATTGTATTTCATAAACAGGAAGATGTATCCGTCACAGCCTTCAAAATCAAGTTGGTTGCCAACAAATTTAACCGCACTCATCACATTTCATAGATATAAAAAAATATCTGTTGTTATGATTGTGACCAACTCAGTAAACGTCAATAGGGGTGAAACCTGTATAAGACTTCCTGGGGCAGACAGTACCATGGGTCGCACAGCCTGGGGCACCGAGTTAGGGCTGTGATATGCCACATCCACAAGCACATTTTTCCTCCATTCACCAGGATATTGACTGGGAAGAAAGGTTGGATAGGCCTGGGTTATTTTCTTTTTTTGTTAATAAACATTTTATTGAGGTACTTTTTGGTTTTACAGCGACAACAAAATAAACAATCTAGATTAATCTATAAACATAGTGCAAAAGCCGTCTTCCTCCCTTAAAGGTCCCACCTTTATTAACCCACTACTCTAAGCTAAACTAACCCCCCCCCCCCCACCTTCTGCTGACGATTAATTTTCCGCAACAAAGTCGACGAACGGTTGCCACCTTCGGGTGAACCCTAACATTGACCCTCTCAAGGCGAACTTGATTTTCTCCAAACAGAGAAAGCTAGCCATGTCCGATAGCCAGGTCTCCGACTTCGGGGGCTTTGAGTCCCTCCAGGCTAATAGTATCTGTCTCTGGGCTGCCAGGGAAGCAAAGGTCAGAACATCTGCCTTTTTCTCCTCCTGGATTCCCAGATCTTCCGACACCCCGAAAATCGCCACCTCCGGACTCAGTGCCACCCTTGTTTTAACACCGTGGACATGACATCTGCAAACCCCTGCCAGAATCCCCTAAGCTTTGGACATGTCCAAAACATGTGGACATGGTTCGCTGGTCCTCCCACACATTTTGCACACCTACCTTCTACCCCAAAAGAATCTGCTCATCTGGGTCACTGTCATGTGAGCCCGGTGAACGACCTTAAATTGTATCAGGCTGAGCCTGGCACATGTTGGAGACGCGTTGACTCTACTCAACGCGTCCACCCATAGACCATCCTCTATCTCTCCTCCCAACTCCTCTTCCCACTTGAGCTTCAGCTCCCCAGTCTGCGTCTCTTTTGACCCCATAAGTTCCTTGTAAATGTCAGAGACCCTCCCTTCTCCCACCCACACTCTAGAAACTACCCTGTCCTGTATCCCCCTTGGTGGTAGGAGCGGGAAGGTTGAAACCTGCCTGCGCAGGAAGTCCCGCAACCGCAGGTACCTGAATTTGTTTCCCCTTGCCAGTCCAAATTTCTCCTCCAGCTCCCTCAGGCTAGGAAAGCTCCCCTCTATAAACATATCTCCCATCCTCTCAATCCCTGCTCTCTGCCATCTCCGGAATCCTCCATCCAGCCTTCCCGGGGCAAACATTTTATTACAGATTGGGGACCAGACCGATGCTCCCTCTGCTCCCACATGTCTCCTCCATTGCCCCCGGACTCTCAGGGCCGCCACCACCATGGGGCTGGTGGAGTACCGTGCTGGCTGGAATGGCAGAGGTGCTATTATCAACGCCCCTAAGCTGGTGCCCTTACATGAAGCCGCCTCCATACGCTCCCATGCTGACCCTCCCCCCACCACCCACTTCCTGATCATGGCTATATTCGCCGCCCAATAGTAGTTACTGAAGTTTGGTAGCGCCAGCCCGGCCTTTGGCTCCGCTCAAGTACCCCCCTCCTTATTCGCGGGTCTTGCTCGCCCACACAAAGCCAGTGATCACTTTGTTGACCCGTTTAAAAAAGGACTGCGGGATGAAGGTGGGGAGACACTGAAATACAAACAGGAATCTCGGGAGGACCGTCAACTTCACCATCTGCAGCCTCCCAGCCAGTGACAGCGGGAGCGCGTCCCACCTCCGAAAATCGTCCTTCATTTGGTCTACTAGTCGAGCCAGATTTAGCTTGTGCAGCCGTTCCTATTTCCACGCCACTTGGATGCCTAGATACCTGAAGCTTCCCCCTACCACTCTAAACGGCAGTTCCCCCAATCGCCTCTCCTGTCCCCTCACCTGGATCGCCAACATCTCACTTTTCCCCATATTTAGTTTATAAACCGAAAACCGGCCAAATTCCCCCAGAATCCTCATGATTTCATCCATCCCCTCTGCTGGGCCCAATACATACAGGAGCAGGTCGTCTGCGTAAAGCGAGACTTTGTGCTCCACATTCGCCCCCCCCCACCTCGGACCAGCCCCCTCCAGCCCCTTGAGGCTCTCAGTGCAATTGACAGCGACTCTACGGCCAATGCGAACAGCAGTGGGGAGAGGGGGCATCCCTGCCTCATCCCCCGATGCAGCCAAAATAGTCCGATGTTGTCCTATTCGTCCGTCCGCTCGCCACAGGAGCCTGATGCAGCAACCTGACCCAGTCAACAAAGCCTCGCCCAAATCCGAACCGTCCCAATATCTCCCACAGATATTCTCATTCTACCCGATCAAAGGCCTTCTCTGCGTCCATTGCGACCACTATCTCCACCTCCCTGCCTTCCAGGGGCATCATGATCATGTTTAATAGCCTTCTTACATTGGCCACCGACTGCCTTCCCTTAACAAACCCCGTCTGGTCCTCCCCAATAACGTCTGGAACACAATCCTCAATCCTCAAGGACAAAACTTTGGCCAGCAGTTTGACGTCCACATTCAACAAGGATATCGGCCTGTAGGACCCACACAGCTCCGGGTTCTTGTCCCGCTTCAGGATCAGTGGAATCGTGGCCTGTGACATCGTCGGGGGAAGCACTCCCCTCTCCCTTGCCTCATTGAATGTCCTCATCAACAAAGGCCCCAATATCCCAGAGAACCTTTTATAGAACTCCACTGGGTACCCGTCCGGCCCCGGGCTTTACCCGACTGCATGCCTTCCAGACCCTCCACTATCTCTTCCATCCCGATCGGGGCCCCCAGCCCTTCTACCAGATCCCCGTTCACCTTTGGGAAATTTCGCCACCCTAGGAAGTGCCTCATTCCCTCTGGCCCCGTTGGGGGTTCCAACCCATACCACCTACTGTAAAACTCCTTAAACGCCTTATTCACCCCTGCTGAGTCTCCAACCAGGTTCCCATCTCCATCCTTTACTTTCCCTATTTCCCTGGCTGCCTCCCTCTTTCTAAGCTGCAGTGCAAGCATTCTGCTGGCCTTCTCTCCATGCTCATAAATCGCCCCCCTCGCCTTTCTCAGCTGCTCCACCGCCCTCCCTGTGGTTAACAAGCCGAACTCCGCCTGTAGCCTCCGCCGTTCCCTTAAAAGTCCTGCCTCTGGGGTCTCCGCATACCTCCTGTTGATCTGCAATATCTTCTTTATCAGTCGGTCCGTCTCTGCTCTGTCTACCTTCTCCCTGTGGGTCCATATCGAGATCGGTTCCCCTCTAACCACCGCCTTCAATGCCTCCCAGACCACCGCTGCCGAAATTTCCCCCATGTCGTTGTCTTCAGGCAGTTCTGAATACATTTCCTCAGCTGTCCGCACACCTCGGCCTGGGTTATTTTAGTTGGAGCAGCAAAGATTAAGGGGGTGACCTGATCGAGGTGTACAAGACTATGGGGGGGAGTGGGCAGGGTGGACAGGGTGCAGCTGTTCCCCTTAGTCCAAGGGTCAGTCACGAGGGGACATAAGTTCAAGGTGAGGAGCAGAGTTTTCGGGGGGATGTGAGGAAAAACCTTTTTACCCAGAGAGCGGTGACTGCCTGGAATGCACTGCTTGGGAGGGTGGAAAAGGTGGGTTGCCTCATCCTTTACAAAGTACCTGGATGAGCACTTGGCACGTCTTAACATTCAAGGCTATGGGCCAAGGGCTGGCAAATGGGATTAGGTAGACAAGTCAGGTGTCTTTCATGCACGGTGCGGACTCGATGGGCTGAAGGGCCTCTTCTGCACAGTATTATTCTGTGATTCTGTGGTGCTGCTGGCCAAATTTACCTGCTTCAACAACAAATGAGATTTCTTTGCAGGTATGCTCTTATGTAAATTACCTTTTGTGTTTTGTTAAGGTTTCCTACTTTGAGATCTACATGGACAAAATTCGGGATTTACTAGATGGTGAGATCATTTTCTCATTTTTAAAGTGCGGCACCCCTTCTTTGCCAACACAAACCAGAAATAAGAATCAGAAGGCATTTATGTAACATCTTCCCACCTCTCTCAAACATCAGTGCGTTAAATATGATAAAGTACATCAATCCTTACACAGGTAGAACACTCAAGAGTATTGAAAGTCAGAGAGATCTAGGTGCACAGGTCCACAGGTCACTGAAAGGGGCAACACAGGTGGAGAGGTAGTCAAGAAGGCATACGGCATGCTTGCCTTCATTGGCCGAGGCATTGAGTATAAGAATTGGCAAGTCATGTTGCAGCTGTATAGAACCTTAGTTAGGCCACACTTGGAGTATTGTGTTGAATACTGGTCGCCACACTACCAGAAGGATGTGGAGGCTTTAGAGAGGGTGCAGAAGAGATTTACCAGGATGTTGCCTGGTATGGAGGGCATTAGCTATGAGGAGCGGTTGAATAAACTCGGTTTGTTCTCACTGGAACGACGGAGGTTGAGGGGCGACCTGATAGAGGTCTACAAAATTATGAGGGGCAAAGACAGAGTGGATAGTCAGAGGCTTTTCCCCAGAGGTGTCAATTACTAGGGGGGCATAGATTTAAGGTGCGAGGGGCAAGGTTTAGAGTAGATGTACGAGGCAAGTTTTTTACACAAAGGGTAGTGGGTGCCTGGAACTCGCTACCGGAGGAGGTGGTGGAAGCAGGGACGATAGTGACATTTAAGGGGCATCTTGACAAATACATGAATAGGATGGGAATAGAGGCATACGGACGCAGGACGTGTAGAAGATTGTAGTTTTGACGGGCAGCATGGTCGGCACGGGCTAGGAGGGCCGAAGGGCCTGTTCCTGTGCTGTACTTTTCTTTGTTCTTTGTTCTTTGTTCAGGCAAATATAAATGCATAGTACACAGTAAGATTCCACAAAGATCAGTGAGATAAATGTGGGAGAAGAAAGATCTTTGCTCGGGCACTGGATAAACTACCTGCGCTGCTTTAGAAATCAAATGAATGTATCCAATAGTGTGAGGAAATTCTGGCCTCCAGAACCTGTAAATTAGCGTCAACATAGTTAACAGAGTGGCATGGACTAATCAGAGATGGTCATCACGGATTTTTCAAATGCAGGTCATGCTTGACTAATTTTATTGAATTATTTTGGAAAATTCATATAGTATGTCAAGGAATGAATGCTGAATGTTGCAGAAATGGATTTTCAGAAGACTTTTGATCAGGTGAAACCACATGAAACTTACCACAAAAATTAAGGTACAAGGCATTGAAGGAAATATAATTACATGGATTCAGAAAGGCTAGAAAATGGAGGTTAGAGATAAATGGATATTTTCCTGATATGATCAGTGGTAACACTCTATGAATCTATGCTGGGATTTCTTTTTTCTCTATTTCTGTAAATGATTTGTGCACCGGGTGGTCATAATAAGGAATGTGTGAAAATATGAAAAAGCTGCAGGTCTGGGCAATCTCGTTAACCAAATTCACCGGGTGGGATACTTTCGGATCGCTCACGTTTTCTGTGCACCATCCCATTTTACTTGCCAATGACTACCTCAGTAGCTGCCTTCTAGAAGCGCATGATTAGTTGGTTCATCACACTCTCTCCATCCATCTCAAATTTAACGATAATGTTGCACGATTTACAATGGGTTTGTTCCATTACAAAGATTTATTTAATAAAAACTGACATTTATATATTGCATGAATTCCAAATGACATTCCACTTTATTTAATACAAAAAGCAACAAAATGTCTGACCAAAAAAAATTATATAAAATGGCCACCTTATTGCAAGATCGGCTGGTTGATTGGCAAATACAATTACTTCATAAATTGTTCACAGACATAATTTCATTTTACAGTTTCAAAAACCAATCTTTCAGTGCATGAGGATAAAAACAGAGTCCCGTTTGTTAAGGTAAGATTTATTGCTATCTGTTTTATTAACTTCAAAATGATCCCTTGAATCAATGCAATGTACCAAGTACCCAGACAGCCAACCTACTCAGAGATAAATTACCTGCACTGCTTTAGAAATCTAATGAATTTTGGATTTGTCAACATTTATTTTTGACCTATGCAGAATGGAATACTTGATTAGATTTCAAAGTTGTACCACTGAAATTGATCAATCCGAGAATTATATGGGTGCATTATGAAATGCTTCGATATATTAAACAACAAGAACTTGGAATATAATTTACACTCTTGTTTCACAAGTAAATCATACAGAATGGCTGATGCAGAAATTTCTAGCTTGGTAAACCACACCTTCCTGTAACAAACGTGGAAATTTTAAACTTAAATTTCCTGTCCCTCGGAAACCTGGCAGCTAAAGGGTGGTGGAGATTGTTGGATCTAGCAGGTAAGTGCCTTTCCACTTAGCTGCTGGATCAAGCTTACCTGTTTCCTGCCTCCAGTCCCCTTCTCCCTCATGATTACTCACCCCCCACCTTGCCCCAAGTCGCAATCTCCCATGACATAATCGTCCTTATCTCTTGTCTCCCAACACGTCCATACCCCAACCCCTCGGTTCCTCTCTGATTCCTCTCAGAAGCTCCCTCATCTCTCCAACTGATCGATCCACGGGCCACAATCCCACCCTCCCTCTGAATCGGGCTCGCAGCGATGAGAAAACAGAAACAAAAATCACCAAGCATGCCCTCTTAAATTCAGCAACGGCTCAGCACAAAACAGCTGTGTCCTTGCGCCCCCCCCCCCCCCCAAGTTAACACTGGGGCCAATATCTTTTAAACAGACTCACACAAGTATTCCAATAGGGAATTGGATAACACTTGAAGAGGAAGAAATTGTGGGGAAAGAGTAGGAGAATTATCTGGCTCCTTGGACCATAAGACCTAGAAGCAGAATTAGGCCACTCGGCCCATCGAGTCTATTCCGCCATTCAATCATGGCTGATATGGAACTGAGATAGCATTAGTTTACTAATCTGCTTGAATTCCTTAAGATTGGCATATTATGAGTGCAATGTTTGTTCATTCCATACCTACAAAAACAAATTATATCTAACACTCCAGTTATACTGCTACTTGTACTTAACATTGTTGCAAAGTAAAATAGGAGAGGACATTTTAAGTAAGAATATGAGATTTAGAATTCATTTTTTAGTTTAAGATGACAGCATTATTTCAGTCCCATCCACTTGCAGGTATCAAACAAATCCCTAATGCAACATTTCAACAGCGTTATATATAAAAATAATTCCTTGTGTAACTTGCTCTGAGTTTTCAGTACAAGGTTCTATTGTTTACATGGGCAGAGAAGTCGCTAAGCAGAAGATACTGATTTGAGATCATTGACAAAAAAGTCAGGGCATCCATTAAAACCAGCCAAGCCTCCAGCTGCCACTCCTGGATGAGCTGGCTGTTCATTAGGCTGTGATCCCCCCGGGAATAAAAATCATCCCATTATCACTGACTGGGTCTTATGCTCGCTTCCTCTAGCTATGCATCCCAGAATCCATTGAGTTAACTTTATTGCTGCCACACTGCACCACTGGATCCACTGAGATTTCCTCCAATATCTCCAGGACCTTCTGCTGTGGTGTTCCCTATAGCATGGAGCTGTTTAATTTATATGGCTTTCTTTATTCCTCTTCCCTAGTGGTAGTGCCTTGCATTCATACACATTAAATCTGATCTTGTACTCATCAGCCACTTACCCGACCTAATCAGATCGCTAATTCGCAAACCAAAGTAATCGCATTCTATTTCAGTTCTGCCGACAGTGTTAATTATTCAAGAGTTTTAAAAATCTTCCGTCAGGTGTTATTTCACTATTTGTCGGATATTACACAGATTCAAGTCCACCAAATAATAAAACCACAAGTTACATGCAATGGTTGAGGGAACTTCTGACAACATCTCAAACAGAGCCCCTCTTGTTCAACGTTCAACTCGGGTTCCCCCAGATTTCTCTGATACCCATTAATATTGGCTGCTGAATGTTGATTGGCGCACCTTCAGCATTGTGGAATGGGGGAAAAAAATAATGAAAATGTGCTTGATCGATGGGGCAAAGAAAGAGAGGATCGTGCTTCAGCGCCATCATTCCCATAAGTTTTCATCTATTCCTGGAGGATCTAAGAATGCATAAGTGAAGTTCATGGGCTCCATCACCATGGGAATGGTGAGAATGAAAAGTGCAATGGTTAAATTTTTTACGAACTGACAGAATAAAATATCTCAAACATTGATGAGCTCACCAGTAGGAAAAACCTGGAGACACGTACTTCATTGACTCAAAATATCTCCTTTCATAATTTGACAATCATTAAATGCCTTCCTGATGAGTGCTGCATCATGATGCACACGATCTTGTGCTAAATTACATACTGAAACAAAAGAGAGACAACACAAGGAAGCATACAGCACAGAGAGAAACCATTTGACCATCCTACCTGTGCTGCTCTCAAGGGGGTGAGAATGGGGATGAGAAAATATCAGCCATGATTGAATGGCAAAATAGACTCGATGGGCCGAGTGGCCTTATTCTGCTTCTATGTCTTATGGTCTTATGGTCCAAGGAGCCAGAGAATTCTCCTACTCTTTCCCCACAATTCCTTCCTCTTCAAGTGTTATCCAATTCCCTATTGGAATTTGCTACTGATGTTGCTTCCGCCACTCTTCCACGTAACGCGTTTCAGATCATAACAACTTACCACATCAGATAATTTCCCCTCATCATTAGCATGCCATTTCCCAACTTCCTGAACAAGGTGGTCGGGATGCAGATATTGTGGTGAAATTTAAGAGACAGTTTTTAAAAATTTAGAGTACCCAATTCTTTTTTTTCCAATTAAGGGGCAATTTAGCGTGGCCAATCCACCTAACCAGCACATCTTTGGGTTGTGGGGGTGAAACCCACGCAGACACGGGGAGAATGTGCAAACTCCACACGGATGGATTCAAACCCAGGTCCTCAGCACCGTAGACCCATTATTAACCACTGCACCACGTGCCGCCCCGAGAGAGTGATATTTGAGAGGGTGCAGAGATATTAGTTTGACGTGCGTATGTATGATATAGAGTGATTATATATATTGGACATCACAGTGGCACAGTGGTTAGCACTGCTGCCTCACAGCCAGGGACCCAGGTTCAATTCCGGCCGTGGTGACTGCGGATTTTGCACATTCTCCCCGTGTCTGCGTGCATTTCCTCCGGGTACTCCGGTTTCCTCCCACAGGCCAAAGATGTGCAGGTTAAGTGGGTTGGCCATGCTAAATTGTCCTTTGGTGTTCAAAGGTTAGGCGGGGTTACAGGGCTAGGGCAGGACGTGGGTCTAGGTATTGTACTCTTTTGGCGGGTTGGTGCAGATCCGATGGGCTGAATGTCCTCTTTCTACACTGTAAGGGTTTCTATGAAATCAATTTTGAAAATTATTGCAAATGGGAGGCCAAAATGATAGCACCTACAAACAATTAGGTCCTTCTGTTTTAAAAAAATAATACATTCACGGCTAATTTGCAAATTCTGTAGATTGTTAACCTGAGGGAGGATGTTTGGCTTAAGTATGTGTTTTTATATAATACTTGGAAACTTTCCAATAACTTTTCTTTTGTAAACTTTCCAAAAGGGCTGTACGGAGAGGTTTGTCTCTAGTCCGGAGGAGGTAATGGATGTCATTGACGAAGGAAAAGCTAACCGTCATGTAGCTGTCACTAGTAAGTAACTGGTTATTGCCACATCCTCTAATCTTTACTTGGACTACGGGGCTTTGATATAACCTATTGAAGTTGAAGCTAATGTTGGCCATGAAGGTTTCATAGGTTCTTCTCTATCCAGTGGTTCCTACACAACATGCTCTGTTACGACTGATTTTCTTCAGCATATAACAGGTAAATCTTGCTTCTGAAAGGTCGAAGGCCAGATATTTCAGAAACATCTTTCCTTAACCTATTTTCTTTATGAACTGTAGTCAAATTTGTATATCAAGAAATGTAACTATTTTATAGCTTATTTTATTTATGTCCTACTCTCAGCCTCCTTTCCGTCTCTGCTACGTCTTCTCTCCCTCTGTAAATCTACTGTGACATTTAATCTATAAAAGGCATGATATAAATCCAGGTTGATGTGCTTTTTTTTGAAAAGGCCTTCGTGGATGACAGGTAAGCAAGTTACCAGTGAGCCAACATTGATGGTACTTCTTGAGACACGAGCAATTCATTTGACTCGCACCGATTGTTTTGAGAAGTCCTTGGTCTTGCCTCTGGCTGTGAATAATGAGGGATAAAGCACAGAACAGAAATGGCGGGATTTTATGACCCTTTCCACTGGTGAAACCTCTGGTCCTGCGACCCCCCGTTGTGGGTTCCCCAGCGGCGTGGCCGGCGAGCAACAGAAATTTCTATTGACTTTGGCAGGACGGGAAGGGCCCACTGGCGACCACGGGCGGGCCGTCTCCACCACCTGAAGACCCACTGCGGGAGTGGGGTGGGCGGGGCAGGAAAACCTGACCAAAGCTTCTTGAAACAGAGCTCTTAAGTAGTGAGGGTAAAAATCCTGACAGAATGTTGGAGTGCAGGAGAGAATAATCAGCAGTTATCTTGTTTAAGTCAAGTAAGATCGTCCATTGATATGGAGAAATGAGGTGAATTCTTTATTTTGTGTACGACGTGAAGATACGTTGTACTGATTGAATCAAGTGTGTCTGATCATAACCGTTATTATGTATGTTCACTATACTGTGAAATAAATCAACTTATCAATTAGTGTCAAGCCTCATCTCACCAAATGTTCAGTCTATCTTCCTTCAGAGGGAGTGGGTGAGCATACGTGAAAATACAAACTTTGGATCGTGAGGAAATATCATTGTACAGGCAGATATAGGGTACTGTGAATCAACTCCAGATAGAATTAAAATGCTCAGACTGCTTCATCATTTGATCTCAAGAAGGTATCTAAGCCACACCCAAATTTGTACAACTGCTCCAACCCAAGGATACTGTAACTTTGTTTGAATGGCCACTGGGCTCCAGCTCTGGCCCAGTAAGGAGCTGCACACTCTATCTGGTAAGGCAGAGGCATGTCCCAACATGGCCGCCACCTGCCTTTACCGCTTCCACCTGGCAGGCAGCTCCCAGCTTCTGGGAATGCTCAGTGTCACTAATTGGGTGCCAAGCTTGTTTCTGATTTAATTATGTCATTTACATTTAAAAATAACATTGTCTGAGCGACGTAGTTGATGTGCAGAGTGGGGACTCAGAATTTATCCCAGTGCCTGGTTTCTGATCCCACTGTGAAAATGTGGTCCCATTGGTGTGTTCTGCAGTGGTAGGGTCTGGTACAGACAGGGTTCATGTGGGACTTAGTAGTGTGCCACCCACACAATGATACAAGAAGGCACGTGACCCAGAACCAGAGTCAGTCTAGAGATGGATAGGGATGTGCAAATACCATGGATGGAGTCAGTTGCTAACCTCTTTCCTGTTCTGTATATATGTATATAGTTATGAGTTGTTAATAAAAACTTGTTGTTAATATACTCAAGACCACGGGCCTAATTCATGGTCCATATCCCCTCCATATCCTTTGATCCCCGTCGCCCCAAATGCTATACCAAACTGCTTCTTGAAAATGTACAATGTTTAGGCCTCGTTTCTGGGAGCCCGAGAAAGATTCTTCAGGGACCACCATTATCACCCTGGCTGATACCCTAGGTTTTCTTCATCTTTATACCTCAACTGTAAGCCCATTGAGCCATTATGGAAGTTAACTATTCTCTACTTATTCCAGAGTAGAATGTGTTTGCTGCTTTTCATCACAACTATACAAAAACTGAGAAGTAAACGTTTTGACTTGCTTATTCAAGATTGCTGACTGCTTAAGTGTAACCTGATGTATTAAATTTAAAATTGGACTTTTGAAACTTATTTTCAAAATTGGATTGCAGTTGTGAAATGGTCACAAACGCAATCACATTTCTGATTGGAAGACATTATACTTACAGCAAAATACCTTTCCTAAAAATACTTTTCCATACGCACCCTCCCAAAGGATTCAGCTTCAAACAGCAAGTAAATTCCAGCATCAAGGTTAACTCAAAAAGAGGTTCTTAGAATGATAAATAATTTTGAAGGTATTTGTTACTCTTGTCCAAATAGTCTTAAATGGCTTGGTTAAATGCTTGGAATTGTATTTTTTGTTGTTTGTTGGTAAATTAGACTCTGTTATGTAAAGCAGATATGTTTGACACAGATCTTAGACTGCATGATTGTGGTAAACCACTGTTGCACCTATATTAGGTGATGTATGGTAGGACCTGTAATACAGGTACGACGGTAGCCCCTGCCTGCTGGCTCCGCCCAGTAGGCGGAGTATAAGTATGTGTGTCCTCCGTGCAGCAGCCATTTCGCCAGCTGCTGTGGGAGGCCACATATCTTAGAGCAATAAAGCCTCAGTTGTATTCAACTTTCGTCTTTGTGCAATTGATCGTGCATCAATGATATTGAGGCACTTTTAACTATTTGCATTTCTGATTGACTTGTTTGACTTAGATTTGTGTTTTTTTTATCTATGCCTTTGTTACCTCAATAATTAATTAATTATTCTAGAGAATTTCTGGCTGGCCTTCCATACATTTTCCTCCAAAAACTTGAGTTCATCCAAAATTCACTGCCTATGTCCTAACTTGCACCAGGTCTCAAACCCACACTGGTTCCTGGTTAAAAACAGCATGATTTTAAATTTCTCAATCCCATCTTTAAATCCCTCCATCACCGCTCCCCTCCTCGTCTCTGTGATCTGCTCCAGCACCACAACCCTCCGAGACACTTGCGCTCCTCTACTTCCTGTCCCTTGAATGTCCCAGTTTTTAATCACTGCATCATTGATATCTGTACCTTCAGTTGCCTCGGCCCTGAGCTCTGGAATTTCTTCCCTAAACCCCCTCTGCCTCTCCAACTCATTTTCCTTCCTTCAGAAACCCCTTAAAATCTACCTCTTTGACCAAGCTTTTGGACATACGTCCTTATATCTCTTTATATGTCTTTGTGTCATTTTTCAGTTTATATTGCTTCTATGAAACACCTGAGGTGTGTTCCTTGTGGTAAGGTGCTATCTAAATGTAATATGCAGTTGTTGGAAATTTGGAAAATCTGTTGCTTGTTATGATAAATTTATGAATCAGAAAGCCCAGAAACTGTTAATGTCAGTAGCTTGAAGATATACATGAATTAATGGGGATGTGCTTTTATATGCATTTCCTCCCACCTTCAATGGATCCATACATTTGTGCAGTTCATGAAGACACCACTGTTACAAAGACTGCCTTGGTGTGGTGGTGGATTATTACTCAAAGCAAAGAGTTTTGCACCAATGATCAGACTTTGTAAACAGTTCCTCGCAGAAAAACCTTCCAAGTAACCCAGGATGCTTGTCTTCATGCCAAATTCTCAATTGATAAAATAAAAACATGAATGGTTAAGCAGCATTAACGGCAACTAAGAGGAAGGCAGATTGCTTCTCTTGTGTTCGATCGCTACTGCAAGCAAAGAAACCCCGGGCTGGATTCTCCGGTCCCCCAGCCGGGTGTTTCTCGGCCGCACACCATTCACTTCTCAGTGGGATTTCCCATTGTAACCAGCCCATGCTGCTGGGAAAACCATTGGCGGGGGTGCGCTGCCGGCGGTAAAAGTGAATCATGCCATCCGAAGAATTCCAGCCACTATTCGTGACAAACACAAGTTGGTAATATCCCTCCTGTTGGGCCACCGTTTTCCTCAGGCCAGAGTCAAACTGTGTTCTCGATTGGCTTGGTAGACGAAGGATGACGTTTTTTAAGGGTCACCAAAAAAAAACTTTGGTTGAAATTTTAAACAATTGCACCACATCTCGCCCAAGCTTCTATGTTATTATTGGTGCCCTAAATTTTGCTCTTCAGCTTCAAAGGGAGGAAGCACAGTGGAATATAAAGTTGGCATATACCTTTTCATTTGGTCTCATCTCGTTGGATGTATGGCGGTGATACTGATTTTGCGATACGGATTGTCACTTAATATAATCTTACCGCATAGAAGGTGGCCATTTGGCCCATCATGTTTGTGTGACCTCTTTGAAAGAACTATCCGCTCCCTTGCTCTTTCCCTGAATATTCTGCCGTTCAAGTATTTATCCAATTAACTTTTGAATCTCACCTGACAGTGAACATTTGAACAAGTGAACAGTTGACTCTTCCAATGAACTTACTTTTCGTCCATACAGACATGAATGAACACAGTTCGCGAAGCCACAGCATCTTCCTCATTAACATTAAACAGGAGAACATAGAGACGGAGAAGAAACTCAGTGGCAAACTGTACCTCGTAGATTTAGCCGGCAGTGAAAAGGTGAAGATACCTGTTTTGGATATTTAATTGTGGTGCAGTGATTCTGGCTTAACTACAAACTGTGAAGAGAAATCTAAGCTGCCTAACCCCCCTTTTTCCATTTACTTTATTGGAATTAATGGTGCTCTGCAGGATTTGCACTCAAAAATGCTTTAGTCGATGTTGGAATGTGATTAGTCTAAAATTAAATAGTAGGATGCCAAACAGAAAAGAAAGCCATAATTCTGCCCCTGTCTATAGAGCCATTACTGTCTGGTTTAATAAAACAGCAGATTCATTCTGTGATCTCTTCACTGTAATGGATACCAAAGAGGATTTTAAAAAGCAGACAGGATTCTCCACCCCTGTTTTCAGCTGTCGGGAAAGTTGGAGGGGGCTGAGAATCCAGCGGGAATCCCCAAGCAGTTTTCCTGCCGGCAGGATTTCCCATTCCCATTGCCCCTGTCCCGGCCAATGATGTAATATGATTCCTGCCGATGGAGGTCGGTGACCCCAGTACCATTTATTTAAATATCATTAGAGGCTTCCCCACTGTATCTCCACTCTACGTTAGGAGTCACCACCGCTTCTCCCCCCCCCCCCCCCCACTCCCATCAGTGGGATAACCTTCACCAGGACCACAGGGAATTGCTGATTGAACTCCCCATGGGCTTTGTAGAATACGAGTTCCCATGGTGAATGGGTGAAGGCTCACCCAGCTGAGGGACCTAAGTAGGACATTTACACGTAGCTCCCAGACCCAAACTGGGCGTCCCTGATAGTCCGGAGCTGGAATGTTTGTTTTGTGTTCCACCGGAGTGACTTTATCTTTAGTTTAAAATAAGACACTTTGGCCTTTCACTCCGTACCTCCTGTAATTATTACATTGGCGATGAGGATAAAGCATGGGTTTCTGAGCAGCCTTATCAGAACTTCCCGATGGTAAAAGAAAGTGCTCTTGTTTGGGGAGCTCGAGCCTTATGATGTAGAGGTGGAAGACTGGCCTCAGTACGCCAAACGCATGCACTACGTCTTCCATGTCAACAGCATAGAAGGGGGGGTGACAGCCATAAAGTAATCCCTTTGACATCACGCGGGGCCCCAACGTTCAACATTATGAAGAGTTTAGCCTATCATGCAGCCCCTGACACTAAAACGTTCAACGAGCTTGTGGATCTAGTAAAGAACCATTACGACCCAAAGCCGTCCGTAATCCTCCAACGTTACTGATTCAACGCGGTTGGAGGACCCCTTCATTAGATCCACAAGCTCATGACAGAATTCATGACTGGATTAAGGAGGCTGGCCAAATAATGCGAGTTTAGCCTACCCCTGACCGAGATGCTATGTGGCCAGCTAGTGTGTGGGATCAATAATGTCGCAATACAAAAATAATTGTTGGCAGATCCCACTCTAGACCTCAAAAGGGCTATAAAATTAGCACTCTCCTTGGAGAACACTGAGGAAGGGGCCATAGAACTTGTGGGATGATGGACAATAGCGTTCGCAGGCTAGGGGTGGAGGAACCTCATACAGAAAAGCCAGCATTCTTAGTGACGGATCCCATGTGCCTTCCCCACTGCAACTCAACATTCAGCCAGGACATTCCGGTATCTCAGAAGTCTCCCCAATAATCTTAGAAGTACCAGGGAAGTCTCCCTGAAGACTACAAGTGTCAACTGCAAAGTTGCTGTGGCCAAAGGACATTACCCAGGCAAGGCTGCCAGAATCAGCAGTATGCATGCTGCCCAGGCCGGATGTCAAAGCCACTTCAGGCCTGGGTCTTGCAAGTCTAGAAGTCCGTAGAAGACAAAATGATGCAACTAAACTGCACCGCCATCCCTAAGGTTGCCCCGATAAAGATAAAACTGTTGGTCAACGGCCATTCCCTGGAAATGGAGCTGGATATGGGAGCTGCCATCTCCATCACTGGGGAACAGACCCACCGGCTTCTCCGGATGGGCACCTTGCCCCTAGGCCTGTGAGACACCAGGACCAGGTTGGCCACATATACAGGACAACTGTTGAAGATGAAGGGGCCCACTGTGACCCCAATTACCTATGGGCAACAGATGGACCGACTCCCACTCATTGTGTACGAGGACCAGGACCCAACCTCTTGGGCAGGGTCTGGCTCCAGAGGGATCTGTCTGGACCGGCTACAAATTTTTAAACTAGGAACCGGTGGACTGTACGAGGTCATTGGTAAATACCCTGAGGTATTCCAAGAAGGCCTTGATAGAATAAAGGGAGCAAGGGCAAAGGCAAATATTTATGTGGAACCCGATGCCCGACCCAAATATTCAGGACATGGTCAGTCCTATACGCTTTACTTACAAAGTAGAGTCTGAACCCGAGTGGTTAGGGAGCGTGAGGATAATATGACCAGTGCAACTTGCAGAGTGGGCAGAATCGGTCGTCACTGTCCACACGCCCAACAGGTCAATCTGCCTTTGCAGATCTATACGCCAAACTGGCAGGGGGGTCAAACCTTTGACAAAGTAGATTCGAGCCATGCGTACCTCCAGTTGGAACTAGATGAGTAATCCAGGAAGTACATGATGATCAGCATCCATAAGCGTTTATACGAATGTACACACCTGCCCTTTGGGGCCTCGTCAGCATGCACCATTTTTCAACGTGTGATGGAGAACATTCCCCAAGATTTACCTAATTGATAGTATACTTGCATGGTGTATGAATCACAGAAGCCACAGAAAAAGAGCACCTAGCAAAGTTGGCAGAGGTTTTGAGACGATTTTCCGATCAATATGTCCGTCTCAAATGAGAAAAATGTGTGCTTCAGGCAGGCGAAGTGATCCACCTAGCATGCCGACTCAATAAAAAAGGACTACACCCTTGGAGGATAAATTCTAGGCCATCAAAGGGGCACCGGCCCCACGAAAGATGTGCAGGTTAGGTGGATTGGCAATGCTAAATTGCCCCTTAGTGTCCAAAAGGTTAGGCCGGGTTACTGGGTTACGGGGATAGGGTGGAAGTCTGGGCTTAAGTAGGGTGCTCTTCCCAAGGGCCGGTGCAGGCCCGATGGGCCAAGTGGCCTCCTTCTGCACTGTAAACTCTACGATAAATACGACAGAATTAAAATCTTTCCTTGGCCTCAGAAACTACTGTGGCAAATTTATTCCAAACTTGGCAACTTTATTGTCACCCCTGCACACACTATTAAAAAAGCACCTTGCGCCAAGGGCCAAAAGAGGCCTCATTGCTGTGGGGGTGAGGGGGATGATTTGGATTTGAGGGGGGAGGGAGGTGGATAACCTTCACGGGAGCCGCAAGGGAGCACTGATTAATCTCCCCGTGGGCATCGTAGAACACGAGTTCTTGTGGTGAGGCCCGCCCAGCTGGAACTCGTTAGCAGCGACCTTTAAAGGTAGCTCCCAGACCCGGACAGGCAGTTACTGATAGTCCTGGGCTGGGGTGTTTGCTTTATTTACAGTTTACAATAAACCAGTTTGATCTTTCACTCCGCATTTCCTGGAATTTTCCCAATCAGTTACTTTGATTTTGTTCAAACTGTTTTAATTGCCTTACAATCAGTTGGTTTAAAGAAAAGGAAAAGCTATATTAAATCCATGGAAAAGGTTAACATAAATACGCTGAATATCTTTTGAGTTTAGAAAATTAACGTTGAGGTTTGCCTTGACAAGTCTCAAACCAATCACTTTGATATCTACATGCTAGAAAGATGTAAGCTAGTTAGTTTGAGCATCTTCATGCCAAACTGTCTGTTTGTATCTGCTCACTCTAGGTCAGCAAAACTGGAGCTGAGGGATCTGTCCTTGATGAAGCTAAAAATATCAATAAGTCCCTTTCTGCGCTGGGGAATGTGATTTCTGCTCTGGCCGAGGGAACGGTGAGTCTCCTCAATACAGTGTTATAATGCACAGAATTTCCTGTTGGCCTTGTATGTTTGCTGCGATTTTACCACAAGCTCATATCTACAGCAGCACATTTGAATGATGCCATCTGATTAGTAAGGAAGGGTTGGTGCCACAATGATGTGATGGATACGGAACCAAATCTCTTGCGCTGTCAAGGGAGAACTGATCAGTCACCCATGTTTAATGGGTTACACATGAACCCAATATTTCAGCCTTATAGTTGAACAATGTGATTATCAGGTATTGAAAATATGAATTAATATTTTGTCACATACGATAATTACACCATAACACCGTAAGACGTAGGAGCAGAAGTAGGCCACTCGGCCCATCGAGTCTGCTCTGCCATTTAATGAGATCATAGTTGATCTGATATAATCCACTTTCCCGCATTATCCCCTTGATTCCCTTACTGATTTAAAATCTGTCTCTCTCAACCTTGAACATACTCAACAACCCAGCCTCTACATCTGTGCAGGAAAGAATTCCACAGATTTACTACCCTCTGAGAGAAGAAATTCTCCCCCATCTCTGTCTTAAATGGGCGACCCCTTACTCTGAGATTATGACCTGTGGTCCTAAACCCTCCCACATGAGGAAACATCCTCTCAGCATCTACCCTGTCAAGCCCCCGAGAATCCTATATGTCTTAATAAGCTCACTGCTCATTCTTCTAAACTCCAATGAGTACAGGTCCAACCTACTCAACCTCTCCTCATAAGAAAATCCCTCCATTCCTGGGATCAACCCAAAGAACCTTCTCTGGACTACCTCCAATGCCTCTATATCTTTCTTTTGAGGACCAAAACTGTTCACAGTATTCCAGGTGTGGGCTACCTATGCCATGTATAGTTTTAATAGGGCTTCTCTATTTTATTTACTCCATTCACCATTAAATAAATGCCAAAATTCCATTTGTATTCATGGGGATCACAAATCCCTCTGTGCTGCAGTTTTCTGCAGTCATTCCCCATTTAAATAATATTCAGCTCCTTTATGCTTCCTACCAAAGTTCATAACTTCACATTTTCCGACATTATATTCCAGCTGCCACGTTTCTTGCCCACTTACCTAACCTGCCTATATTCCTCTGTAGACTCTTTGTGTCATCCTCGCCACTTGCTTTCCTACTCATTTTTGTGTCATCCGCAAACCTGGCAATAGTACATTCACTTCCCTCGTCGAATCATTAATATACATTGTGAATAATTGTGGCTCCAGCACAGATCCCTGTGGCAGTCCATTAGTTACAGGTTGCCATCCTGAAAATACTCCTCTTATCCCAACTCTCTGTCTTCTATCAGTTAGTCAATCCTCTCTCTATGCTAATATATTATCCCCAGCACCATAGATACATAGAAAATAGGAGCAGCAGGAGGCCTTTTGGCCATTCGAGCCTGCTCCGCCATTTATCACGATCATGGCTGATCATCCAACTGAATAGCCTAATCCTGCTTTCTCCCCATAGCCTTTGATCCCATTCTCCCCAAGTGCTATGTCGACTCCTCTTGAATATATTCAATGTTTTAGCAGCAACTACTTCCTGTGGTAATTAATTCCACAGGCTCACCGCTCTTTGGGTTAAGAAATGTCACCTCATCTCTGTCCGAAATGGTTTACTCTGAATGCTCATACTGTAACCCCTGGTTCTGGACACACCCATCATTGGTAACATCTACCCTGTCTAGTCCTGTTACAATTTTATAAGTCTCTATGAGATCCCCCCTCATTCTTCTGAACTCCAGTGAGAACATTCCTAACCTAGTCAATCTCTCCTCATATGACAGTCCTGCCATCCCTGGAATCAGTCTGGTAAACCATCGCTGCACTCCCTTGAAAACAAGAACATCCTTCCTCAGAAAAGGAGACCAAAACTGCACACAATAATCTAGGTGTGGTCTCACCAAGGCCCTATATAATTGCAGAAACACATCCCTGCTTCTGTACTCGAAACCTCTCGCAATGAAGGCCAACATACCATTAGCCTTCTTTACCACCTGCAGCACCTGCATGCTTACCATACCAGCCTTCCCGAACAGGCGCCGGAATGTGGCAACTAGGGGCTTTTCACAGTAACTTCATTTGAAGCCTACTTGTGACAATAAGCGATTTTCATTTCATTTCATTTCATTACCTTCAGTGATTGGTGCACAAGGACACCCAGGTTCCACTGCATACTCCCCTTTCCCAATTTACAACCATTCAGGTAGTAATCTGCCTTTCTGTTTTTGCTTCCAAAGTGAATAACCTCACACTTATCCAAATTATACTGTATCTGCCATTGATTTGCCCACTCGCCCAACCTGTCCAGATCTTGCTGTAGGATCCCTGCATCCTCGTCACAGTTCACTCTCCCACCCAATTTGGCATCATCTGCAAACTTTGAGATGTTCCATTTTATTCCCTCATCCAAACCATTAATATATATTGTGAATAGCTAGGGTCCCAGCACTGATCCCTGTGGCATCCCACTAGTTACTGCATGCCAATTTGAAAAGGACCCATTAATTCCTACTCTTTGTTTCCTCTCTGCCAAACAGTTTTCTATCCACCTCAATACACTACCCCCAATCCCATGCACAATAATCTCTTATGCGGGACTTTGTCAAACGCCCTCTGAAAGTCCAAATATACCACATCGACTGGCTCCCCCTTGTCAACTGTATTGGTTACATCTTCAAAGAATTCCAACAGATTTGTCAAGCATGATTTCCCCTTCATCAATCCAAGCTGACTCTCACTGATCCTGCCACTGATTTCTAAATGTTCCGCTATAAAGTCCTTGATAATGGATTCAAGAATTTTCCCCACTACCGATGTTAGGCTTACTGGTCTATAATTCCCTGCTTCCTCTCTACCTCCCTTTTTGAATATTGGAGTGACGTGAGCTACCCTCCACTTTACAGGACTGTTCCAGAATCTATAGAATCCCGGAAGATGACCACCAATGCATCCACTATTTCCAGAGCCACCTCCTTCAGCACTCTGGGATGCAGATTCTCAGGCCCTGGGGATTTATCCGTCTTCAATCCCATCCGTTTTCCCAGCACCATTTCTCGAATAATGTTGATCTCCCTCAGTTCTTCCCTCTCACTAAACCTTTCATTCTCCAACATTTCTGGTATCTGATTTGTGTCCTCTTTTGTGAAGACAGAACCAAAGTATGTATTTAATTGCTCAGCCATTTCTTTGTCCCTTCTTATGCATTCCCCTGTTTCTGTCTGCAGTGGGCCTACATTTGTCTTTACCAATCTCTTTCTCTTCACATATTTATAGAAACTCTTAGTGTCAGTCTTTATGTTCCCTGCAAGCTTTCTTTCGTACTGTACTTTCCGCTTCTTAATCAATCCCTTCGTCCTTTTTTGCTGAATTCTAAACTGCTCCCAATCCTCAGACCTATTATTTTTCTTGGCCAATCTGTATGCTTCTTCCTTGGATCGGACACTATTTCTAATTTCCTTTGTAAGCAATGGATTAGCCCTCTTACCCATTTTGCATTTATGCCAGACAGGAATGAACAGTTGCTATAGTTCCCCCATGCGTTCCGTGAATGTTTGCCATTGCCTGTCCACTGGCATCCCTTTAAGTAACTCTCCCCAATCTATCAAGGCCAACTCGTGCCTCATATCTTCATAGTTCCCTTTATTAAGATTCAGCATCCTGACCTCCAAATCAACTACTTCATTCTCCATCTTGGTACAAAATTCTATCATGTTATGGTCGCTCAACCCAAGTGGTCTCGTACAGCCAGATTGGCAATGATTCCCTTCTCATTACACAGTACCCATGGGCTCTTATATTATTAAGTAGTGTTTGTGTCGTATCTTATCAAACTCATTTTGGAAATTCAAGTATATTATATCCACTGTTTCCCCTTCATCTATCCTACTCTAATGAGTTTGTCAGGCATGATTTCCCCTTCCTCTCTCTGTTCATGAGGTCCCCGGGGGAGTCTCCCTATTAAGCGAGTGCCGGGGGGTTGTGGGGGGGGGGGGGGGGGGGGGGGCGTGGCATGGGGCAGGATGGTCTGGCAGAGGAGAGGTGGGCTGGTCGTGCATTATGCAGGCAGGG
This sequence comes from Scyliorhinus torazame, assembly GCF_047496885.1. Classification (NCBI taxonomy): domain Eukaryota; kingdom Metazoa; phylum Chordata; class Chondrichthyes; order Carcharhiniformes; family Scyliorhinidae; genus Scyliorhinus; species Scyliorhinus torazame. The sequence goes on along the minus strand of NC_092708.1, from coordinate 48,493,277 downwards.
GGAGGGTGGTCCTCGGAGGAACTCTGGGGCCGATCCCTCTAAGAGGTTACCCCTTGTCCTTCCGTGAAGTCCATCACATCAGGGCCATGCTGGTAGCAACCACAACTGACCCGCTCCCACGTGATCCCCGGCCCCGGGGACTGGAGAATCACGGAGTACTGGAGCATAGGATGCCGGGCCCACTAAATTAAGACACTTTTACATTAATTTACATGCATCCGCTGGCGCACTGTCATGGACCCCAATACATCAGTGGGTGGAGGGGCGGGGGGGGTCAGTACATCGCGTTTGGATTGGCGCCTTCCGACATCTGCCGCTGATCCCGATTTCGCGATTCTCCGCCTCATCGCAGACCCCAGCACCGGGGTTGGTCAATGGAGAATCTACCCCGAAGCATTTGTTGTACTCCTCTGCCATTTCCTGGTTCCCCATTATCATTTCCCCAGTCTTATTCTCGAAGAGGCCTATGTTCAGTTATGTATGTAAAGAAGCTCTTGCTACCCATTTTGATATTCCTTGCTAGATTATCCTCATATTTTATCTTCTCCATTTTAATTATTTTTTTGGTCAACACATACATTTTTATAAACTTTAATCAAAGCAGTTCTAGAAACTGGGTGATCATTTGATGAATAGTCTGGTCAATTGACAGGCTTTTATCAATCCATAAAATAAAGTAATAATTTTCTATAGCTGCACATCTGTCATGAAACATTGTAGATGTAAATTGGTTCAACGACAAAGCTGTAACCCTGATAATTGCTCTTGCCCTGTTGCTATGAAACGGTGCCTCCTATGTGTTCTTTGCCTTTACATTTGCTGAGGGGATGATTCAAGGCTGTTGTATGCTTTCCTGTCTCTGGTCTTCATTATGTGTGTAACTGGAAAAATGTATTATAGAACATAGAATATAGAACATTACAGCGGTACAGGCCCTTTGGCTCTCGATGTTGGCTGCGTTGATCTCAGAGAAATCACTATTAGTCTGAGCACTGAATGCTATTTGAAGAGATTCCAGACAATAAAGCACACGATGTACTTAACATGGGATTTTAATCGGTTTTATAGATTTATGTCACAGTATAAACAAGAAAGGAATGGTCTGAAGATGAAAGCTAACTGTGTGTAAGTCAATAACACCTTACAACTGGAATCCGAAGTGGGGCTTTCTTTGTCTGACGTTGTGCTTGCAACCACCTGAAGTAATGTAGTGTTAAAGAATGATTGAGTTTTCAGAAAATATGACAGTGACGTATATCTGTGTCTTTATTTAGCGAATTCAAAATTCAGTAATTCTGTTATTGGGTAAACCACGGGCGCGATTCAACGGAAACATTTCGATGTCAGGTATTAGGCACGTTTGGCGGGGTGTTTCTCGATTACCGTAATGCCGAGATCGTGGCCCATGTTCAACAGCACTTAGTACCAGAAATGAGCCTCACACGAGATTCTCGACATTATTGGCTGCCTCGCTGACTGATGCACCTTCCTCGGGCCTCAGCAGCTTGCCGCTAATAAGGAGGAGCTCTCCACTCATTCCTAGTCAACACACAAGCATGACGGCGCGCAGACCTACTCCTTGCTTTGGGGATGGCATCGCCTGGTCAGGCTTCTCGATGCCATGGGTGAGAGGCAGGCCACCCTCTTCCACCAAAGGGGTCGGAGGACCAGTAGCAGGGTCAGCAATGCTGCCTGGGAGGTAGTGGCTGTCAGTTCGTGCAACATGACCAGGAGGACTGCCGTCCAATTTAGGAAGAAGCCAAATGACCTCCAATGAGCTGCAAGGGTAAGTTACCACCTCTTTCCTGGCATCAGTTCCACTTGCCCCCCCTCAAATTCCCACCCCACCCCCCCAAAATCACTGGCTAACACCTCGCACCCTTCCCATATCCGATCTTTGTGCTTGCTCCCCAGAGCCCCCTGGCACCAGCCAGCACAACCCTTTCATGTCCAGGTGTGATGCCCACCCATGCCACCTGCTATAGACACCCCTGACTCATCAAGCGTGTGGCTCACAATGCCCTCTCTTTGTCCCTGCAGGAGAAGATAGCCCATAATAAATGGGAAAGGGCCAAGACGGGGGACGGAGTCCCAGAAACGCGAGTGTTCACCCCCAATGAGGAATTAGCCTTGGAAATTGTGGGGTTGACCGAGGAGAGAGCAGTTACCGACAGCAAGGTTGGCCTGTGGCAGAGAGGTGAGAATCCTTCACCCAGATGACTTGTCTCAAGTGAATAGTTCATGTCAGACAATTCCGGCCTTGGGTGACTGTGCGGAGTTTGTACGTTCTCCTTGTGTCTGCATGGGTTTCCTCCGGGTGCTCTGGTTTCCTCCCACAATCCAAAGATGTGCAGGATAGGCGGATTGGCCATGCAAAATTGTCCCTTAGTGTTGAAGGGTGTGCATGTTAGGTAGGGTTACCAGGTTATGGGGATAGGGTGAGGGAGTGGACCTAGGTAGGGTGCTCTTTAAGAGGGTAACTGCAGACGCGATGGGCACTGTAATAATTCTATGGTTCTATTGAGGCAGGAACATCCGAGGAAGTCAGTAGTCGGGTGTCTGCTGGATCCCAGGACACAGCTGGGTACCAGCCAGATGCCGAGCCTCTGGTTCTCCCAGAGCTGATGCAGATGATAGGACACAGCTGTGAGATTCAGGAGAGGGTGTCATCAACATTCCAGTGACTGCAAGGCTGATTGGAGCAGGCCAAAGGCTGCCGGCACAGGAGATAGTGCCGACAATGCGATGTCAACACTGCTAGGGTGGCGACTGCAGTGGAAACCTGCAGCATGACGTCCGCGTCTTGAGTGGTGGTGTCCAAGGCAAGGCTCAGTACGTGACAGCCATGGCTGAGGGCCTCAACATAATGTCCCCGTCACCGAGGGACGTGTCCCAGATGCAGGTGGACATTGCCGAGGCACTGCAAAGCGTGGCCTAGTCACTGAGGAGTATCGCTGAGGGTGTCAACACCGTGGCGCAGACAATGGGGATCCTCCTGGACTGGCAGCGCAGATGACTCAGAGGCTTCTGAAGCTCACTCCAGCTGCCTGTCCATCCTGTGGAGTCCCCCAGGGCCGTAAGGGCACTGTCAGGAGGGAGGAAGCGCTGGAGGCCAACCAGGTGCCTGCCACCAAATAGATGATGTCAGTCTCCAATTCTTCTGAAACATCTCCCTCCTGACACCAGCACATCTAAAGGGCAGTGGGTAGAATAGGTTGGCACAGCGACGCCAGTCACACTGGTAAGTCGGACGAGGCCCCCGGCTCCAGGCCCTCAGAGGACGCCCGCCAATGGCATCAAAAAGCCACAGGGCGCGTAAGGCAGCAGGCTGTCTCCGCCTCTGATGTGCACCCTGGGGACACAGCTAGACTTAGCAGTGGACCACGGAAGATCAAGAAGATTGAGGAGCACTCAGCTGGCACTGATGAGGTCACTATCTGCAGCTAGGGGGAATGGAAATTTGTCACAGTAAAATGTTGACTATTACAACATGTCACATTTGATACATGTGAAGCCTCTGTCACGTTATTCTTCACAGCGAGCCTACCCACATCCCCACCCCTGTTCCCATGTCCTCCTTCTGGGCAGTGTGGTCTAAGATCTCAAGCCCCCGATGCAAACCATGCTCAGAGAATGGGTGTGAGATTGCAATCAGTCGAAAGACAGGAGCCAGACTTTTGCAGAAACTAAGGAGCACCAGAGCATTCCTCACAGCAAGTGATCATCACTCTTCTGTCTTGTATGGTGGCCGCTGACAGAGCTGACGCAGGCCCATCACCCTGGAGTGATGTTACACTGACCCTTGGAGCGGGAAACAGGGTGGTCGGGGGTGGTGTAATTAGGGAGGTTGGGGAAGGGGGGGATTGGGGGGAGGTCGTGGGAATCGGGGGAGGGGAAAGGGGCGGAGGGTGGGGGACTGGGGGGAGGGAGGGAAATGAGAGGATTGGTGGGGGAGGAAGGGAAATGGGAGGGGCTGAGCTGGTGGACACAGCCTCGTCATAGGATAATCTGGAGATGATGTGGGCCTCCCTGGTTCTCCTGGAATGTTGGACCCACCCCGTCACCACCTTTCCTCCATCCTCCGCCTCCTACTCCTGCCCCTCCTAGACCGCCGCCTCCCCAGACGAGGCCGCGTGTCCCTCCGCCTCCTCCAGCATGTCAACCCGCTGCTGTGCTGGATTGTGGAGGGGACAGAAGAGCATCACAAAGCGGGAGACCCTCGGTGGGGTGGGGGTGGGGGTACTGCACGGCACTGTCAGAGCGGTCCCGGCATCAGAACCGCATTTTCTGCACTGCTCAAGGCACCTGGGTCCTCATTATAATGGGCCTCCGCCTCGGTCTCAGGTCTCCATACTGGCGTCATCAGTCATAACTCTGCAGGTATACCTTGTTCCCCCACGAGCCAACCCGTCATCTTGGGGTGGTCCTTGAAGACACTGGGGATCTCTGAGTGCCCCGGGTGTAGCTGTCATGCACACTCCCTGGGTAGAGGGCACACAGATGCAAGATTCGTAGATGGTGGTTGCACATGCTCTGAACATTCAGGAAGTGGAACCCCTTCTTGTTAATATAGAGCACTCCCTGATGCTCCGGCAATCACAGGGCGACATGCGTGCCATCGATCGCCCCCTTGACCTGGGGCATCCCAGCAAAGGCAGCAGGTTCTGCAGCCTGGGCATCCTGATGGGCGTAGTCCAACTCAGAGGTGACATAGTTGGATGCTCGGGCATACAGAACATCTGTTACCTCCCGGATGTCTCTGTGGGTGGAAGATTGGAATATGCCACACATATCCCTGCTTGAGTCCTGGGATGGCCTGGTGGCATAAATGTTCAGGGCTGCAGTGAGCTTCACGGCCACCAATAGCTGGTGACTTCATCCTCCTACACGGGGTACCAAGTCCACACTGTCTCTGCTGAGACGCAATCTTTTGTGGCACATGGTGTCCATCAGCTCATTGAATGACCAACGACACCTGTACACCTTGGGCAGTCGCTGATCTCCCCTTCTGGGTCCCTCATCAGTCTGATGGACATTCAGACTACAGGGTGTCCAGCAGTCCCCTGCACATGTGGTGCCGCCTCCAGCCTGCGTTGGCGTGGCTGACGTCTCCCGCCTCTGCCTGCCTCAGCTGCCACAAGCAACATGAGGGCTGTTTCTGCAGGATCCATACCAGCAAACTTCATTTCATCTGGAAGGAACTGCAGAAGGGGAGAGACCGCCAATCAGTTAGGGCTTCCAACCCGGACCCTCAAATCCCCCAAGTCTCTACCCGCCCTTATATGTCCCACCTTTTCTCAGAGTGCCATCCAAGGAGCCAGTTCTCCCCTTCCACCTTCCCTAGGGTACCTGATCACACCACGCCGAAAGGTCGTGGACTTCCCTGAGTCTGGAATCCATTGCTGTCTTCAACGTGGGGCTGCTTTTAGTGCCCACTACTGTGGCTGGCGCTGCTGCGACTGCTAGAGCTGCCAACCAACCAGATTGGCCAGCAGTCCTTGAGGGTGGGTCTTCCTCCCACCGAGGGACAGAAATCCCACTCTTCGCCTTCTGATGCCATCCATCGCTTTGCGGTCGCCTATTTTAAAGTCGGTCAGTTTGCCCCTCAGTAAATTCCAGCCCCTAAACTCTGTTTGGCTCCACAAATGCTGCCTGGTTCTCTGAGTATTTGCATCATTTTCAGTCATTTTGTGTGATTTCCAGCGTTCACAGTAATTTGCTTTTGGAAAGTCCCACTTCGGATTTCAAGATTTTGCTCTTATATGATCTACATCAGGGCTGGCTACCTCGAGTTGACCTCAACAACCTGGGTTAGGAAGTGGAAAGTTGCCCAGATCATTCTTTCTCCTGATTGCCGTCTGTTGAATTTCCATATGTGGTGGTTTAGTGAGGAGGGGATTGGGCGTTGATGTCTCCTGCAGTGAATATTTTGTTGCCACTTTGTGGCTGAGGTTCACACACAGATCATGGCTGCTCAGAAGATGTACTGAAACCACCCCCCCAAAAAAAATGTTAACATCATCAGGAGAGCAGGGGAGGAAGGATTGGAAGAAGGGAGAAAGTGAACGATTTTCCGGGTTTTCCGGTTTCCTCCCACAGTCCAAAGATGTGCAGGTTAGGTGGATTGGCTATGCTAAATTGCTCCTTAGTGTCCAAAGATGTGCAGGTTGTGGTAAACCACTGTGTTCTTATATTAAGGGTTGTACAGTAGAACCTGCACTACAGGTTCACCTGGGCCCCTGCATGCTAGCTCCGCCCAGGAGCCGGGTTATAAATATGCATGGCCTCCAGCTCGCTGCCATTTTCTCAGCCAGCTGCTGTAGGAGGCCACACATCCGATGCTAATAAAGCCTCAGTTTGAATTCAACTTCGTCTCCAGCCAAATTGATCGTGCCTCAATTTATTAGTATCGGATTTAGAAGATGGACTTCTGGATTAAACCAGATCGCCTGCAGCTGGATCCACGCGCAAGCGACGCCAGAAAGGACTTCCAGCGCTGGCTAGCTTGTTTTGAAGCGTATATCAACGCGGCGCCGACCCCTGTTCCAGAGGCTCAGAAGATTCAAATATTGTACTCCAGACTCAGCTCCAAAGTCTTCCCGCTGATCCAGGATGCGCCCAATTACGCTGATGCTATGACTCGACTCAAAGAAAATTATGAGCAGAAGACGAACACGCTCTTCGCCAGACACGTGCTCGCAACGCGTACTCAACTACCTGGTGAGTCAATCGAGGACTTCTGGAGGGCCCTGATCCCACTAGTGCGGGACTGTGACTGCCAGGACGTTACAGCTAAGGAGCACACAGATCTCCTTATGAGGGACGCTTTTGTAACTCGGATTGGGTCTGATGTTATCAGGCAGCGGCTCCTAGAAGGGGCCACGCGCGACCTCGCAGAGACTAAAATACTAGCGCTTTCCATGACGGTCCCCCTGCGCAATGTCCAGTCCTACACCCCCAACCGCGCGGCCCACTCCTCCTACGCTTCATGGCCCCACAGGCAGCTGCCCCATCGGGGGCGCTACCCACCCAATACGCCTGCACTACGCGCCAGCCAGTGATCTCCGGGGGTTCCCGATGCTATTTTTGCGGCCAACAAAGACACCCCCGCCAACGCTGCCTGGCCCGCACTGCCCTTTGTAAGGCCTGCGGGAAGATGGGCCACTACGCAGCGGTGTGCCAGGCCCGCTCAGCGGCAGCGGTCGCCCCATCCCCCCCCGGTCACGGACAATGGGCGCCGCTATCCTCCCCTCCTCCTCAGGCCATGTGCGAGCAATGGGTGCCGCCATCTTCTCCCCCGCACAACACGTGCGTTTCATGGGTGTCGCCATCTTGCTCCACCCCCCCGCAACGTGCGTTCCATGGGAGCTGCTATTTTGTGATCCCCAGGACCTTCAGGTGCCGCCATCTTGTCCACCCCGCAGCACATGGAGACCAACGGTGTTTCAGGACCCCAACTCAGCGGACGCCTCACTACCCGACGATCAACCACGACTCGCATCCATGGTAATCGACCAGTCCCGACCACACACTCTGACCAACGCATCCACCAACGTGAAAGTCAACGGCCATGTGACCTCCTACCTACTGGACTCCGGGAGCACCGAGAGCTTTGTACATCCAAATACGGTAAGGCGCTGCTCCCTTAAGGTACACCCCACCAATCAAAGTATCTCCCTGGCCTCCGGTCCCATCGCGTGCCAAAGCTGGAATGTACGATGTAGACGAAACACTTCCTTTCCAAGTAGAAAGCGACGCATCGGATGTCGCCCTTGCCGCCACCCTCAACTAGACAGGCAGGCCCATGGCATTCTTTTCCCGCACCCTCCACGCCTCCGAAATTCCTCACTCATCCGTCGAAAAGGAGGCCCAGGCTATCATTGAGGCTGTGCGACATTGGAGGCATTACCTGGCCAGCAGGAGATTCAATCTCCTCACTGACCAAAGGTCGGTTGCCTTCATGTTCAACAACACATAGCGGGGCAAGATCAAAAATTACAAAATCTTGCGGTGGAGAATCGTGCTCTCCACCTATAACTACGAGATTAAGTATCGCCCTGGCAAACTCAACGAACCCCCAGACGCCCTATCCCGAGGCACATGTGCCAGCGCACAGGTAGACCGACACCGGGCCCTGCACGACAGCCTTTTTCACCCAGGGGTCACTCGGTTGTACCACTTCATTAAGGCACAAAATTTGCTCTACTCCGTCGAGGAAGGACAATCACCAAGGACTGCCAGGTCTATGCGGAGTGCAAACCGCACTTCTACCGGCCGGATCGCACGCACCTGGTGAAGGCCTCCCACCCCTTTGAACGCCTCAGCATGGATTTCAAAGGCCCCCTCCCCTCCTCCGACCGGCACACGTATTTCATCAGTGTGATCGATGAATACTCCCGTTTTCCCTTCGCCATCCCATGCTCCGACATGACGTCTGCCACCGTCTTTAAAGCCCTTAATTCGATCTTCACTCTGTTCGGCTTCCCCGCCTACATCCACAGTGACAGGGGATCCTCATTCATGAGTGATGAGCTACGTCAGTTCCTGCTCAGCAGGGGTATCGCCTCCAGCAGAACGACGAGCTACAACCCCCGGGGAAACGGACAGGTAGAAAGGGAGAATGGGACGGTATGGAGGGCCGTCCAGCTGGCCCTACGGTCCAGACATCTCCCGACCTCCCGCTGGCAAGAGGTCCTCCCTGATGCACTACATTCCATTCGCTCATTACTCTGCACTGCTACTAACAGTACACCACATGAACGTCTTTTTGCCTTCCCCAGGAAGCCCACATCCGGGGTATCGCTGCCAACTTGGCTCACAGCTCCGGGAACCGTGCTTCTCCGTAAACATGTGCGGCTCCACAAGGCGGATCCGTTGGTGGAAAGGGTGCACCTGCTCCACGCAAACCCACAGTACGCCTACGTGGCGTTCCCCGACGCCCGCCAGTATACCGTCTCCCTCAGGGACCTGGCACCAGCAGGTTCCACCCCCACCGCCCCTGGCGCCACCCTCCCCTCCCCCGCCGCACGCATGCCCACCCCCTAGGACTGTCCGTCCTCCCCCTGTCCACTCCCATTGATGAAGAGGATTTTGGCACGCTCCCGGAGTCAACTTCGACCACGACATCGCCGGCTCCACTTCGTTGATCTCAAAGGACTATCAAGGAGCCGGACCGGCTGAACCTCTGTCCGGCCCGCCGGATGACCAGAGACATTTTTTCTAACTGTTCTGTAAATATTAAACATTACTCATTGTATATAGTTATCCACCACCCCCGCCGGACTCAATTTTAACAGGGGGTGAATGTGGTAAACCACTGTGTTCTTATATTAAGGGTTGTACGGTAGAACCTGCACTACAGGTTCACCTGAGCCCCTGCATACTAGCTCCGCCCAGGAGCCGGGTTATAAATATGTGTGGCCTCCAGCTCGCTGCCATTTCATCAGCTGCTGTGGGAGGCCACACATCCGATACTAATAAAGCCTCAGTTTGAATTCTACTTCATCTCCAGCCCAATTGATCGTGCCTCACAGGTTAGGTGGAGTTACTGGGATATGGTGGTGGAGTGGGTTTGGTTGGGGTGCTCTTTTGGAGGGTCGGTTCAGACGAGATGGACCAAATGGCCTCCTTCTGCACTGTAGGGATTCTATGGATTCTTCTGTGGAAGAACAAAAACTGCAGTTGTACAATATCTAAAAAATATATTAAAAGAAGTGAATTCTAAATAGATACATGGAACATAATTTGGTTTCTCTTCCTCTATTTCGAATCGAGCTGCAAAACCCCTATCCCCCTGTCGTGTTGGGTGTTCCGATATACAAACGAACCAACACGGTTGTAGATGGTACAACTCTGTTTTATTATTCTGTATAATAACAACTGTTAACTTCTGGCTGTGGTTCGTACTTCACCAGTTAACCTGTGGACCCAGCCCGAGCACTATCTTAGAGAGGCACTCAGCACATGGTGTATGTCTGTGTGGCACGCTGTGAGCTCTATGCTCTGAGCTATCTCCTGGTGGAATGAGCGGGAAATGAAATGAAAACAGGGAACTGTGGTGTTCCCTGTTTTATAGTGCGTGTGCTCTCACTGGTGATTGGCTGTGATGTTGCGTGTGTGTTGATTGGTCCGTCGACCTGTCCATCAGTGTGTGTGTGTGATTGCACCATGATATGTTAATATGGATATCATGACATCCCCCCTTTTCACAAGAATATGTGCCGACATGGTAATAAATATTGGTGTGTACTGAGTCCGGCTGAATATGTGTGTGCAATATTTACAACATGTACATGAGGCTAAACTATATACATAGGAAGGTGTCAGGTGCAACATAGCAACGAGGTTGTACCACAAATAAAACAAGTGCAATCATCAAATATCGAAAGAGAACTCCTGGAACGACAAAAATAGAAACACGTTAACATTGTTGCACAACAATTCAGTGAGTCCAATGTGCAAACAGGCTCATAAGTCCAGCCTAGTAGGTGGGCGACGAATTCGGGTTGACCGCCTCAAGGGTGGGTCAGGATCCACCGGCTGAGGAATGGGCCTGGCCACGGGCGATAGAGGAATAGGCACAGTGGCAGGAAGCTCCACGAAGTTGACACCAGGAAGGCGTGGCACCGGTGCATGATCACGTAGCGAGCGCGGAAGCAACCGAAGGGCCCGCCGATTGCGCCGGCGAATGGAGCCATCAGGCATGCGAACCAGGAACGAGCGGGGAGCCACGCGGCGGAGAACCTCGGCGGTTGCCGACCAGCCACCCTCTGGTAGGTGTATGCGGATGTTGTCTCCCGGCGCCAGGACAGGAAGATCAGTTGCCCGAGTGTCATGTGTCACCTTCTGCTGAGCGCGCTACTGTCGCATCCTTTGCAATACTGGAGCATGGTCGGGTTTAGGAACATGAATGGACGGTACAGTGGTCCTGAGGGCGCGGCCCATCAACAGCTGGGCTGGTGAGAGGCCTGTGGACAGTGGGGCCGAGCGATAGGCCAGCAGGGCTAAACAGAAGTCAGATCCTGCATCAGCAGCCTTGCAGAGGAGCTGCTTCACTATATGGACGCCCTTTTCTGCCTTGCCATTTGACTTGGGATGTAGAGGGCTGGTCATCATGTCTGTGAAGTCATACGAAGCAGCAAAAGAAGACCATTCTTGGCTCGCAAAACAGGGCCCATTGTCCGACATGACGGTAAGCGGAATGCCATGGCGAGCGAAGGTTTCTTTACATGCTCTGATTACAGCTGATGATGTCAAGTCGTGCAGGCGTATGACCTCCGGATAATTGGAAAAATAGTCAATTATGATGACGTAGTCCGTGCCGAGCGCATGAAAAAGGTCCACACCCACCTTCGCCCAGGGGGACGTTACCAACTCATGGGGCTGAAGCGTCTCAGGGGGTTGTGCCGGCTGAAACCTTTGGCAGGTGGGGCAGTTGAGCACCATGTTGGCGATGTCGTCGCTGATGCCCGGCCAGTACACAGCTTCCCGGGCCCTCCGCCTGCACCTCCCAACCCCGAGATGGCCTTCGTGTAATTGTTCGAGGACAAGCCTGTGCATGCTGTGTGGGATCACAATCCGGTCCAACTTTAGGAGGACACCATCAATGACAGCCAAGTCGTCCCGGACATTGTAGAATTGTGGGCACTGCCCCTTTAGCCACCCTTCCATCATGTGGCGCATCACAAGTTGTAGAAGGGGGTCAGCCGCAGTCTCACGGCGAATATGGGCCAGACTTGCATCAGTAGCTGGCAGATTGGCCGATGTGAAGGCTACATGTGCATCGACCTGACAGACGAACCCCCCCGATTCGGGTGGTGTGCTCACTGCTCTGGACAGGGCATCCGCGATGATGAGGTCCTTTCCCAGGGTGTAGACCAGTTGGAAGTCGTACCTCCGGAGCTTGAGCAGAATGCGCTGGAGACGAGGGGTCATCTCATTGACGTCCTTCTGAATGATGCCGACCAGGGGGCAATGGTCGGTTTCCACGGTGAACTGAGAAAGACCATACACATAGTCGTGGAATCTATCTATGCCGGTTAACAAACCCAGGCACTCCTTCTCAATCTGCACATAGCGCTGTTCTGTGGGGGTCATGGCCCGCGAGGCATAGGCGACCGGGGCCCATGATGCAGTGTCGTCCCGTTGCAGGAGTACCGCCCCAATGCCAGACTGGCTGGCATCAGTCGAGATCTTTGTATCTCGAGTAGTGTCGAAGAACGCCAATACCGGGGCGGTGGTGAGCTTGATCTTGAGCTCCTCCCATTCCTTCTGGTGTGCGGGCAGCCACTGGAACTCCGTAGTCTTCTTCACCAGGTGGCGAAGAGCCGTTGTGTGGGAGGCAAGGTTGGGAATAAACTTCCCCAGGAAGTTGACCATCCCGAGAAAGCGTTTTACTGCCTGCTTGTCTGCCGGCTGCGGCATGGCTGCAATAGCTGTCACTTTGTCTGCATCCGGACGCACCCCTGACCGGGATATGTGGTCCCCCAGAAACTTTAGCTCAGTTTGGCCAAAAGAACACTTGGCTCGGTTGAGGCGCAGGCCGTGTTCTCGTATCCGAGCAAAGACACACTGGAGACGACTGATGTGCTCCTGTGGTGTGGTGGACCAGGTGATGACGTCGTCAACATAGACGTGCACCCCTTCGATGCCCTCCATCATCTGTTCCATGATTCGATGAAATACCTCGGATACCGAGGTGATGCCAAACGGCATTCTGTTGTAGCAGTACCTGCCAAAGGGAGTGTTGAAAGTACACAGCTTCCTGCTGGACTGATCCAGCTGAATCTGCCAAAAACCCTTTGAGGCATCAAGCTTGGTAAAAATTTTAGCCCGGGCCATTTCGCTCGTGATCTCTTCCCGTTTGGGTATGGGGTAGTGTTCCATGATATTGTTGTTTAGGTCTTTCGGGTCGATGCAGATCCGGAGTTTGCCAGAGGGCTTTTTTATGCACACCATGGAGCTGACCCATGGCGTGGGCTCCGTGACCCGGGAAAGCACTCCTTGGTCCTGGAGATCCTGCAGCTGCTGCTTGAGGCGGTCTTTGAGTGGCGCTGGGACTCTACGGGGTGCGTGAATGACCGGGGTGGCGTCCGGTTTGAGCCATATTCTGTAAGTGTAGGGCAGTGTGCCCATGCCCTTGAAAACCTCCTGGTTGTGGGCGAGGAGCGAGTGGAGCTGTGCCCTAAAGTCTGCATCTGGGAAATCGGACGTGCCTTCTGGAGACAGAGTGTGTACCCGCTGAACGAGGTGGAGAATCTTGCACGTCTGTGCACCTAGCAGGGAGTCCTTCGAGGATCCAACTATCTCAAAGGACAGTGTGGCTGTGTATGCATTGTGTGTGACCTCGAGCTGGCAGGATCCCATGGCCGGGATAACATTACCGCTGTAATCATCCATCTGACAGTGGGATGGCCGAATCGGTGGTTTGACCTTCAAGGTGTAGAAGGCTGACCATGCTATAAGGTTGGCGGAGGCACCAGTGTCTAAACGGAATGTGATTGGTGATCGGTTGACCATTAGGGTGGCACACCATTCATCGCCCGGATTAACGCTGTGCACTGGCATTGGCTGGTGGGTCCTCCTTGGGGACATCTGATTTCTGTCTATTACCGCAACGTGGGAGGCTTCCCAGTCGTCGGTATCACTGGTCTGTACGTCGTCAGGGTATGACTCGGTGTATGGAGGCTGAATGGATCGCACGTCCCTGCGAGGCTGGCGGAATTGCGGAGCGTTGGCAGGTTGAGCTGCTCGACAGCAGGCAGCTTAGTGGCCCATCTTGCCACAGCGGAGGCATTGTCGAGTTTTGGCTGGACATTGCCACTTTAAGTGTGCGGATCCACAGTTGCCGCACGTCATGACGTCATGGCGTTCGTTGCGCCACCGCGCATGCGCAGTTCGGTCCTGCGTAGAGCGCGCCTGCGCGTCACATCCCTCTGCGTCGACGTCTCTTTTGGCACGTACAAGCGTACAAGCCTTGGAAAGCGCGCAAAATGGCCGCCCTCGTCTGGACCGCGGGCCGGGAGGAACACGATCGACTGGACCCGCTCGGCCTCGTAGAATCCCTGCTGTGCCGATTCGGCCGCCTGGAATTGGGAGTACCGGCTGGTCGCGTTTTCATGGAGGACGCAGGTTTCGATGGTGGTGGCTGGGGTGAGGCTCTTTATTTTGAGGAGCTGCTGGCATAGGGTGCCCGAGGTGACCCCAAAAACTATCTGGTCCCGAATCATGGAATCGGAGGTGGCCTCATAGCCGCAGGAATGCGCAAGGATACAGAGGTGTGTCAAAAAAGATTGAAAAGGCTCATCCTTACCCTGCAGGCGCTGCTGGAAAAGGTACCTCTCCAAGCTCTCATTCACTTTGACGCTGAAGTGTTGCTCAAGTTTTAGAACGACCGTCTTGTACTTCGTCTTGTCCTCGCCTTCCGCGAATGCCAGGGAGTTGTAGATGTCGATGGCGTGTTGCCCTGCCGTGGAGAGCAGGAGGGCGATCTTCCTGGTGTCCGATGCATTCTCCCTGTCTGTGGCTTCTAGGAAGAGCTGGAAGCGCTGTTTAAACAGTTTCCAGTTGACGCCGAGATTTCCAGCGACTTGGAGCGGCTGCGGCGGGCTGATGATGTCCATGGCGCAGGATGGCGGTTCTCTGAAGATGTGCAGGTAGGTCTCACAGTTGCTGGGGAGTTTCCAGGCCTGGTATCATGTTGTGTTGGGTCTTCCGATATACAAACGAACCAACACGGTTGTAGATGGTACAACTCTGTTTTATTATTCTGTATAATAACAACTGTTAACTTCTGGCTGTGGTTCGTACTTCACCAGTTAACCTGTGGACCCAGCCCTAGCACTATCTTAGAGAGGCACTCAACACATGGTGTATGTATGTCTGTGTGGCACGCTGTGAGCTCTGTGCTCTGAGCTATCTCCTGGTGGAATGAGCGGGAACTATGGTGTTCCCTGTTTTATAGTGCGTGTGCTCTCACTGGTGATTGGCTGTGATGTTGCGTGTGTGTTGATTGGTCCGTCGACCTGTCCATCAGTGTGTATGTATGATTGCCCCATGATATGTTAATATGGATATCATGACAACCCCCAAGTCATATCATACTTCATATAAAGTTGTGCAAATGAATGGCTTGACAAGCTTGCAAATGACTGGAACAAAGGCCTTTCTCCTGTCTTCATTCCTCTGTTCCCCTCTACTCTGAAGAAAAATGTTAGATTTCGGAATTTAGCATGAAAGACGACACATTGGAGACATTAAAAGTATCCATTTAATTCCACGAGATCAAACTGTGCCAGCAGCCAATTAGCAATTTAAAAAACGTTAATACATTGCAGTTTTAACTCCAGTCGTCTTACATGTTCCCCTTGTCATGATATTCAGGTAAACATCATAGCACATACATACATACTGATGGACAGATCAACGGAACAATCAACACACACAACACGACAGCCAATCGCAGGCAAGAGCATACACAGTCCAAAACAGGGAACACGACACTTCCTGGGCACTCGGGCAGGAGACGGCTCAGGGCACAGAGCTCATTGCCAGCCATTCAGACATCCACCATGTGCTGAGTGCCACTACAAGATAGAATTAGGAATAGGTCCACAGAATCAAGGGTCATGATCGAACCTCAGTAAACAGTTTACCAGTGTAAATAGATGTTTGAAATAAAACTGCGTTGTACCATTCGCAACCGTGTTGGTTCGTCTGTGTAGCAGAGTACCCAACACTTCACCCCCTATTACAGAAGGAGAACATTTTGCAGGGTTATGGGGAAAGTGTAGGGGAGTGAGATTAATTGCTTCTCTCTTTCAAAGAGCCATTTACAGACATAATAGGCCAGGTCATTCTATATTGTATCATTCTGTGAATCTCTGAATATATTTTCTTTGTTTACAGAAAACGCATGTTCCATATCGCGACAGTAAAATGACCCGAATTCTACAGGATTCACTTGGTGGGAATTGCCGCACTACCATCATTATATGCTGTTCACCTTCCAATTTTAATGACGCTGAATCAAAAACCACCCTTATGTTTGGCCAGAGGTAGGAGTCTCATCCAAGCTATTCCCACTAGTGTGACAACTAATTGAGTATGACACTGGGGTCATACATGGAGTATGTCTTTACTGAACTGTTAGCAACTTTGTTAAAGATAGTTTTACCAGCTCGTTTGTGAATTGAAATGTTCATTTAAAAAGATTCAGTATTCTGGATCGAAATTCCACTTGACTTGAGGGTTTTTGAGCCATGAGATAATTAGATAAGCCTTTGGTCACATAGCTTTGTTAAGGAAGTAAATGGACAGATTTTTGCTGTGAATATTGACGGTGCAATGTTTCTAGTCAATCTCAAAGGCCTTATCAGCAAAGTTCATCAAATCTTGAGGGTATTTGGGCATAAATTAAGGGAAATCATTCTGACTTCACGTAAATCAGTGCATGGTCTTTTTTAAAAAAAACATTGTCTGCAATTTACCGTCATCCTAACTTCAAAAGCAACAATGCATTAGAGAGGATTTAGAGAACAGTCAATACTTGGCGCTGTTAGACATCAAGAGGAGCCGAGCATATTTTCAGTGTGTAAATTAGATTGAGGAAGCATGACCCAAGCAAAGGACAGCCAAATGCACCTGGTAAAGATAATTGCATTCGACAAATCTAATAGTTTTTCTTTAATAAGAGGCCGATTGGATGGATAAAGGGAATGCAAATAACATTTGGTGGCCATAGCCTCACATAATATGTCCCGCTGCTGCTTGATTCCTTGCTAGAGGGAATTTCAATGCCAATCAGTAAACATAAATTTGCTAACTCTGCACTCCATCCTTCAGCAATCTTGTCTGTGCTGGCTTCCCACATGCAGTCCACACTGATTATTAAGAGTATTGATTTTTCCAACTTGGCTGGAGAATTACGCAACTGTTAAACCACAAATTTTAACAGGTCCATTCAAATTTGTAAGACCTTGGGGAGGTTTCTCTGCTGCCTGCTACCGATAGCGGAGTTCCCGACGCGGTGGAGAATCTCGTGTCGGAGATGAAAGATGATCGGCGCCGATGCTCCGGTCCCTCGCTGGCGGCGGTATCAAGGTTTGCACCTCACGCCAGTGGGTGCAAGCAAATGGGTCATTTAAACCCGTTTGCCATGTGGGTGATGACTGGTGCAAGTATTTGCCAGCGTGCCCTGACACAGTGGACCGCACGGTGGGCCACGGGGTAAGTATTGAAGGTAGGTTACAACAAAGTCCATTGAAGTGCTCCCTGCACCCTCCACAATGCAAATTATGCCCACACCACCCCCAGCCTCCACATTAGACCCGTCCCAGACTCCTCCATAAGACCTCCCCTCAGGCACCCCATCAGACCCCCATCATAGAATCCCCCATATCAGTGACCCCCATATCAGTGACCTCCCATATCAGTGACCGCCCATATCAGATTACCACCATTTCAGAGACCCCCTCCTTCAGAGAACCCTCCTTAACAGAGGACTTCCCATATCAGAGAATCCCCCCATATCAGAGAATTCTTCCCATAACTGCGACCCCCCTCATCAGCCACTCCTGCCTGGAAGCTAAAGAGCATCTTTTTCACTCACTTGCTCCTTATATCTGCTGCTTCAGACAGAAGTGTGGAAAGCAGCAGCTGTTAGAAAGGCAAAACACATCACAAAGCTTTAAACCCCCTCAGTTAGTATGATCTGCAAGGTGTCTATTCATTTTGAAAGATAAATAGCTTCAAGTAGCCTGCAATTACAAGGTAATAGCTTCCAGCCAGACAGATATCTGGATTGTTTATTTTCATTTCCTTCACGCTTGAATACATCCCAGGAACCCTGTTATGAACATAACCACAATGTTTATAAACATCTAGCTATGATTGACAGCTCCTGACCATATCAAAAGCAGTTAAATGCTTTCTGCTGAGAAAAAGATGAAGTAAAAGCACGTAACTCCTCTACCATGTGCAATGTTCTTGAGCTCTAATAGCGTTGGGACGTCTTTGAGGTGCTCATGAAACTGTCAAAAACTGTTTGGAAGAATGAGAGGGGATCTGATTGAGGTATATAAAATACCAAGAAAGATTGATAAAGTAAATGTAGATGAAATGTTCCCCCTTGTGGGCAATCTAGAATGAGAGGTCACAGGTGTAGGTTGAGAGGCAGTAGATTTAAAACTGAAATGAGGAGTAACAGCATCTCGCAGAGGGTGGTGAATTTGTGGAACTCACTGCCTCATAGTGGGTGGAGTTTGAATCATTAAATGGTTTCAAGAAGGAGATAGATATATTTCTGATGCAAAACAGGTTAAAGGGATATGGCGAATGGACAGGGAGGTGGATTTGAGACCAGGAAGAGATCAAACATGACCTGATTGAATGAGCAGGCTCAAAGGGCTGAATTGTCTACTTCTTCTCCTAATTACTATGTTCCTAAACAAACAGTCATTCAAAAACCACTCTCTTTGGTGGTCATAAAGGTGTTACGATAAACATACTTAATGGCTTTGGAGTTCAGCCAGGCATTCATAATCAGATATATTGTAGAGTTGTATAAACAAATCTTCCAGGGCTGATGTGATTCCCATAGAGACTGAACATTTAAAAAGAAAATTGAGATTCCTGTAAATAGCTGATAAGAATGACACATGATTTCATGTTTTTAGGTTTTTACTGTAATAAATGACCAAGGCTACTATTAATCAAGCATTATTTTTCTTATAATAGCCCTTCAGTCCAAAGGATATTGTACTGAATGGTTTAAACTATAATTTTCTTATAATTTAAAGTACAGAAAAGAATATTATACCTATCATATATCACACAGCCCAATTGTTAATCACTGGGGGTGTAAAATGGCCACTCTCAAAGTAGAGCCCGCAAGGGTGGGAGTGATACATGTGGACTCGCGACTGGTTCACTTTCCAATGCTAATCAATATAGTTGGTGGCACGAATGGGGGAAG
Source organism: Scyliorhinus torazame (assembly GCF_047496885.1). Classification (NCBI taxonomy): domain Eukaryota; kingdom Metazoa; phylum Chordata; class Chondrichthyes; order Carcharhiniformes; family Scyliorhinidae; genus Scyliorhinus; species Scyliorhinus torazame. The sequence continues at coordinate 48,474,304 of NC_092708.1, read as the reverse complement.
GACAATCATCTCCATTTCCACCCACCAGCGTCAGGATGGGAAAATCTGTTCCTTGACTGATCATTCAATGCCATATCAACAATAATTTTAAGGTTTAAAAAAGCTCCCATCCAAGTAGGATTTGAGGTTATAGTAGCATGAACAGACCTAGATACTCAATAGTGTTTTGTGCACTATTTGGTGAAAGGGTAACAGACGCGGTCAATTTATAGAGCATTGCCTGTAAGAATTGTAGATAGCGGGGATAGTGTAGATGTAAGATGGTAAAAATCTGCAATTTTTCTACATGATCTTTGTAATCAAGTAATGATTATGTGGATCATTTGCTCAGGTGATCTGATCTGGTAGAAGAAGTCTGTGCTGAGGCAGCTGGGACATGCCTTGTGACTGGGGCATCCTACGGCCTTTCCTTGGCCATTGCGTCACTGGTTGTTTCCTTGGGAGGGTGGGTGAACTTCATCTTCCAAAATGCAGGTTGATCATGGTTAGTTGAAAGGTTAGGAAGTATTGGATAGTTCATCAGGAAAGACTGCCATGTCTGTTTACAGTGAGATTACTATACATGTACACTGATGGAACTAAAATTACGATTCCTTTGACTTCTTCCCCAAGACGTGCAATGTATAATTCCTTGTCAGGGTGAACTTCAATTTAAGAAGAAATTAGTTTCCTTAGCCAATTGATCTGTTTTCATTGAAACAAGATGGTTAATAACTATTACCAATGCAGTGAATATCTCTTTATAAATAACTGCTTCAAATAGAGCTAAGACCATCAAGAATACTGCATCTGTCAACCTGGAGTTGACGGCAGAGGAATGGAAGAAGAAATACGAGAAGGAAAAAGAGAAAAATAAGTCCTTGAAGAATGCTCTTCAACATCTGGAGATGGAACTAAACAGATGGCGAAATGGTAAACTCATTAAAGTTGGATTTTATCTGACACTATTATCTGACACTATTAATGGATGAGAATTGGTGTTTAGTTATCTTGCTTTATATCGCAGGGTGAATTCCACAAAAAGTGAACAATTGTGCGCATGATTGGTTCAAAATAATGGGAGTCATTTTAATTTTTCCATTAATGACACATATTGTCAAATAATCCAGTGAAATCAACACTGAATTTTGATTCATTTGGTGACTCTTGTATGGGATCTGCTATTTTAAGGGTTGCCTTCTGGCTCTAGGCAATCCCATATTATAAATATGCCTTTAAATCCCCCAGTATAATCCAAAACTCAAAGTTATTTTGTTTGTACTGCAATACAACATGCATTGCAAGGTTCCTTCAACAGCACCTCTGAAGTAAAAAAACTCACCACTATTCTTAGAATTCCACCTATACCAAAAAGGGTCAATAAGACATTCTAAATGGTGAACAGGGATTCTCACTCCCTGACTCCTATGCAGACTTAGGTGGGTGCTATTCGGGTCAATCTATATTTTCAAGTTATCTCCCGCTATAACCCATATCTTCATAGAAGATTTCATCTACTTACCAGTACCAGTACCACTACCAGAGTAGTGAGGCCGTAGAATGCCCTACCTGCTACAGTAGTGAACTCGCCAACATTGAGGGCATTTAAAAGTTTATTGGATAAACATATGGATGATAATGGCATAGTGTAGGTTAGATGGCTTTTGTTTCGGTGCAACATTGTGGGCCGAAGGGCCTGTACTGCGCTGTATTGTTCTATGTTCTATGTTCTATGTACCAGTTAGTAGCCTGGGTCCTGCGTTGCTAAGTAAGTAAAGTAGACTTTGTAATAACCACTGTTTCGGGTTAAAACTTTAGGTTATTTTATTATTATATTTTTCTTTTAAAAGATAAAATCACTGTCTTGACAGAAAAGTAAAAATATCTTGCTTCTGGATTCTCCTGGTTGGTTAAAAAGAACTTTAGGTCTACCTTGACAATCCCTCTTCGTTATCTTTTGGTTTTCTCCTGATGGATTCACTGTTCTGCTCGGTTTCTGTGCTCTGTTCTTCCCATGACCGAGGGTAGCTATGAGAACTGACTCTGCTGGCTGCTATTGATTTAGGATTTATATTTCCCTTCTAGCAGTTATTATGTTTATATGACATTATCGTAAAGTAACTTTGTTTTGCTCTTGATTGTTCAATGTACCTTTGATCATAATTACTTCTAATACGACTACGTATTCATGTTGAGCATGAATTTAGTTCATCGAACTCTGATTACATTTTTTCCTTTGTAATGTTCAAAAGTGCTTTGATCCAAGAGGGGTGTTACATCCTGGTTTCTGTCACTTCTAAAATTGCTTCATTACCAAATAGTGCCCTTAGCTTGTCAGAACTCTGACTCCGATTTGGGGTTAACTTGTGCTCTCGTGGACACGTCGTCTCCTGCTTCCCAAATTCACCTGGTGTCCGCAAGATTTCACACCTAAACATTTGTCACCCAATTTAACTGAAGATCCCGACAATTCTTTAATAACTGCTTACTAAAAGAATTAACTTCAAAGAAGGTGCAAAATATTGTTTCCCTTCATGTAACTAAAAGGTCAATCTGCTTTAACTTGAAAGACATGCATCAGTTTTACAGCTTGAGCTGTTACAAGCTGTTTTCTTAACGCCTGTTTGATAAAAGCTATCTGCATTTCAAAACCTTCTTTTGCAGCTGCTGTTAACCCTTCGTGGGATTTTTCCCTACATTTTCTCATGTACCCTCAGGTCAGGTTTTGCCAGACTTCCATGTTTCAAATTACATATTTTCCCATTTTTGCGTTACACCTCCCAAACCTGTGGCCTCTTAGCACCTAGAAGGACAAGGGCAGACGATGCATGGGAACACCTTCACCTGCAAGTTCCCGTCCAAGTCACTCATCATACTGCCTTGGAATCATATCGCTGTTCTTTCACTGTCGCTGGATCAAAATCCTGGAACTCCCTCCCTAACAGCACTGTGGGTGCAGCCATTCAAAAAGATGACTCACCACCATCAATGGTTGGGCAGACAGGAATGTGGAGTTAAGGCCCCAATTAGATCAGCCATGATCTTATTTAATGGAGGAGCAGGTGACAAATGGCCTAGTCCTGCTCCTAATTCTTATGTTATTACGGCACCTTTCCAGGGGCAAATAGGGGTGCGGAATAAATGCCAGTCTTGCCAGTGACACTCATATTCCTTGAACAGGCTAGGGGCTGGTTTAGCACACTGGGCTAAATCACTGGCTTTTAAAGCAGACCAAGGCAGGCCAGCAGCACGGTTCGATTCCCGTACCAGCCTCCCTGAACAGGCGCCAGAATGTGGTGACTAAGGGATTTTCACAGTAACTTCATTGAAGCCGACTCGTGACAATAAGCGATTTTCATTTTCATTTTCAGGTAAAATAATTCTTGGCATCTGAATACTTACATGGAAGTAAGTCTGATGTGCTTTTGTGAAGGAGCGTATAGATACATTTCAACACTAAAATGTCCACAGTCATCCATATATTGGTGACACAGCTCCCTAATGCAGCCTGCTTATATTAAAATCCATTGTTCGCATGGATCCAACACAGTTCAAATCCTTAATGAGAAATGGCCTTGGATTCTTAAGATCTTTTATACTTGTGCAATACATTTTGAGAAACAGAACTACGGATTGAATGAACGCTGCAGTGAAGCGTTTTTGAGCAGTTAATTAAGGTTAGCATTATTTGAAGCTGATGATTTTTTTCTCAACGATGAGCCATATTTTGTTCTATATTTCCACTGTCAAGAATTTGAATAATCAAAGTCCGCCTTGCTGCAGGTTTGTTCAAGCATCTTTTGCATGACCCCATTGTTGAATTTAGATTTTTATTGATGAGGTCTTGCCAAACTATTACCAAAGTAACTATAATTAAATTATTGTTCACGTTTGTCTCACTTCAGCTTATGTGCAAAAGAAATGCCACCCCATGGTCTATGTGAATTGCAACAAAATTAAAAAACATTTACGCAAGCAATTCAAATTCCATAGCGGTGTGTCCCCCTCCTAGTAATTAATTTTCAAGACGTAATTATAGAAATTAGTTGTCTACTGGGAAATAATAATGAATTCTTTGGCTGTGTAATGAAATTATATTCTTATTGGATGAATGGATATGTATTGCGAACTGGCGATTAATCAAAGTCCAATCTTTTAAAATAAATTTAGAGTACCTAATTCATTTGTTCCAATTAAGGGGCAATTTAGCGTGGCCAATCCACCTACCCTGCACATCTTTGGTTGTGGGGGCGAAACCCATGCAAACACGGGAGAATGTGCAAACGCCACACGGACAGTGGCCCAGAGCAGGGATCGAACCTGAGACCTTGGCGCCGCGAGGCAGCAGTGCTAACCACTGTGCCACTGTGCTGCCCCAATCAAAGTCCAATCTAACTTGTGTGAAATATATGTGGCTGGATTCACGATTTGGGAAAATATGTTCTCCCGCTGGAGCTGAATCACATCTGGTTTGCGCTACACAAGGAGCGGCGTCCTGAAAGGATTCACTCTCCCTTGCCTTGCAAATTTATGCATGGGGAAATCACAAGGGATTCCGTCGCGAATCACGCTATCGGCCCACCATTTTGAGCGGGTGGCCCCATAGCGACAGGTAACTCTTCCACCCTGCAAAGCAAATCCAACCCCTCCCCCATTGCCAAGTAGGGGCATCCTTTCACTCCCCCCTCCACGGAAAGTTCTGGACCATGCCCCCCCATACTAGCACGCACTGATAAGGGTGAGCCGAGCCCCCCTCCCACCCGCACCGATCTCCCATCAGAGATTCTGTACCAGATCCCCCCACCCCATTCCCCTTAAAGAGAAACCCACCAGAGACCCCCACCAGATTCCCCCTCCAGAGACACCCACCAGAGACCCCCACCAGATACTCCCATCAGAATCCCCAACCAGAGACAGCATGAGAGACCTCCCCAGAGGCCCCCCATATCAGAGACCCCCCTCCACTAGAGGCCCCCACATAAAAGACATCCCCAATATCAGAGAATCCCCCCAAAAGGATGGTCTGCGATAAGGTGGAAGACAAAGTGAATGACAGGCCCAAAGGGAATGATGGATGGGCATGAAAAGAAACAAATAAACAAAAGTGTGCCGAGAGCAGGTGTAGCGCTACCCGAAAGCAAAAATAAATTAAAAACCTAAACATGCAAAGAAAAGGGAACAGGGTCCTCGACTGTGTCTACCACATTGACTGCAATTCTGAGGTCACCCCTTACCCTTCCCCCAGAACCATGATAGGGTTTTCCTTGCCCACAACCTCCACCCAATAAACATTTTTCCTACTCAATAATGATCATATTTAATTACCTTGGAAGTGGAATATTTTTAGAAATGGGCAATAAACAATAACGGCGGCAAGTGTCGCTGTGGCAGTGGTCAGCACACCTGCCTCACAGCGTCAGGGACCCTGGTTCAATTCTAACCTTGGATGACTGTGTGGAGTTTGTACGTTCTCCCCGTGTCTGGTGGTTTCCTTCGGGTGCTCTGGTTTCCTCCCACGGTCCAAAGATGTGCAGGTTAGGTGGATTCATCATGCTAAATTGTCCCTTAGTGTCCAAAAGGTTAGGTGGGGTTATGGGGTTACAGGGATAAGGCGGGGGAGTGGTCCTAGGTCAGGTGCTCTTTCAGACGGTCGATATGGACTCGATGAGCCAAATGGTCTTCTTCTGCACTGTAGGGATTCTATAATTTTATGATTCTAACAGTTTACAGTTATATAGCACCTTTAATATAATTAAAACAAGGCACTTTACAAAAAAGCACTGGGAAACATAAGGAGGTATGAAGGTAGATGGACAGAAACCTGGTCGAATGTTTGTAGAGTTTAAAGAGGAAAGTGAGAGGTGGGGAGTTCAGGGAGGAAATTTGAGGGCTTAGTATCTTGGTAGTTTAAAGCATGGCTATCATAGGAGGAATGATTAAAATTAGAGATACTCAGGAGGCCAGAATTTGAAGAGCGCAGGTATCTTGGAAAGTCGTGGGCTTACATAAGAACATAAGAACTAGGAGCAGGAGTAGGCCATCTGGCCCCTCGAGCCTGCTCCACCATTCAATGAGATCATGGCTGCTCTTTTGTGGACTCAGCTCTACTTTCCCGCCGTTCACCATAACCCTTTATTCCTTTATTCTTCAAAAAACTATCCATCTTTATCTTCAGTGCCTCCAGCGCCAGTACATCCTTTCTCAGGTAAGGAGGCCAAAACTGAACACAATACTCGAGGTGTGGCCTCACTAACACCCTATACAGTTGCAGCATAGCCTCCCTAGTCTTAAACTCCATCCCTCTAGCAATGAAGGACAAAATTCCATTCACTTTCTTAATCACCTGTTGCACCTGTAAACCAACTTTTTGCGACTCATGCACTAGGATAAACAGTCCCTCTGCGCAGCAGCATGTCCCTCTTCACAGCAGCATGTTTTAATATTTTATCATTTAGATAATAATCCCTTTTATTGTTATTCCTACCAAAATGGATAACCTCACATTTGTCAACATTGTATTCTATCTGCCAGACTCTAGCCCATTCACTTAAACTATCCAAATTCCTCTGCAGACTTCCGATATCCTCTGCACTTTTTGCTTTACCACTCATCTTATTGCCATCTGCAAACTTGGACACATTGCACTTGGTCCCCAACTCCAAATCATCTATGTAAATTGTGAACAATTTACTGATCCCTGAGGGGCACTACTAGTTACTGATTGCCAACCAGAGAAACACCCATTAATCCCCATTCTTTGCTTTCTATTAATTAACCAATCCTCTATCCATGCTACCACTTTACCCTTAACACCATGCATCATTATCTTATGCAGCAACCTTTGTGTGGCACCTTGTCAAAACCTTTCTGGAAATCCAGATATACCACATCCATTGGCTCCCCGTTGTCTACCGCACTAGTAATGTCCTCAAGAAATTCCACTAAATTAGTTAGGCACGACTTGCCCTTTATGAACCCATGCTGCGTCTGTCCAATGGGACAATTTCCATCCAGATGCCTTGCTATTTCTTCCTTGATGATAGATTCCAGCATATTCACGACTAACAAAGTTAAGCTAACTGGCCGATAATTACCCGCTTTCTGCCTACCTCCTTTTTTAAACGGTGGTGTCACGTTTGCTAATTTCCAATCCACCTGAACCACCCCAGAATCTAGTGAATTTTTTTTTGCAATTAAAAAAAAATAAATTTAGAGTACCCAATTCATTTTTTTTTCCAATTAAGGGGCAATTTAGTGTGGCCAATCTACCTACCCTGCACATCTTTGGGTTGTGGGGGTGAAACCCACGCAAACACAGGGAGAATGTGCAAACTCCACACGGACAGTGACCCAGAGCCAGGATCGAACCTGGGACCTCGGCGCCGTGAGGCAGCACAGCTAACCACTGCGCCACAGTGCTGCCCTGAATCTAGTGAATTTTGGTAAATTATCATGAGTGCATTTGCAATTTCCCTATCCATCTCTTTTAGTACCCTGGGATGCATTCCATCAGGGCCAGGAGACTTGTCTACCTTTAGCGCCATTAGCTTGCCCATCACTAGCTCCTTAGTGATAACAATCGTCTCAAGGTCCTCACCTGTCATAGCCTCATTTCCATCAGTCACCGGCATGTATTTGTGTCTTCCCCTGTATTTGTGTCTTCCCCTGTGAAGACCGACCCAAAAAACTTGTTCAGTTCCTCAGCCATTTCTTCATCTCCCATTATTAAATCTCCCTTCTCATCCTCTAAAGGACCAATATTTACCTTAGCAACTCTTTTTTGTTTTATATATTTGTAGAAACTTTTACTCCCTGTTTTTATATTCTGAGCAAGCTTACTCTCATAATCTATCTTATTTTTCTTTATAGCTTTTTTAGTAGCTTTCTGTTGCCCCATAAAGATTTCCCAATCCTCTAGTCTCCCACTGATCTTTGCCACTTTGCTGCTTTTTCCTTCAATTTGATGCTCTCCCTTATTTCCTTAGATATCCACGGTCAATTTTCCCTCTTTCTACCGTCCTTCCTTTTTGTTGGTATAAACCTTTGCTGAGTACTATGAAAAATTGCTTGGAAGGTTCTCCATTGTTCCTCAACTGTTTCAGCTTAAAGTCTTTGCTCCCAGTCTACCTTAGCCAGCTCTTCTGTCATCCCATTGTAATCTCCTTTGTTTAAGCACAAAACACTAGTGTTTGATTTTACCTTCACACCCTCCATCTGCATTTTAAATTCCACCATATTGTGATCGCTCCTTCCGAGAGGACCCCTAACTATGAGGTCATTAATCAATCCTATCTCATTACACAGGACGAGATCAAGGATCGCTTTTTCCCTCGTAGGTTCCATTACATACTGTTCTAGGAAACTATCACGGATACATTCTATAAACTCCTACTCAAGGCTGCCTTGACCGACCTGGTTAAACCAATCAACATGTAGATTAAATATCCCATGATAACTGCTGTGCCATTTCTACATACATCAGTTATTTATTTGTTTATTGCCCTTCCCACCGTAATGTTACTATTTGGTGACCTATAGACTACTCCTATCAGTGACTTTTTCGCCTTCCTATTCCTGATTTCCACCCAATTGGATTCAACCTTATCCTCCATAGCACCGATGTCATCCCTCACTACTGCCCGGATGTCATCCTTAAATAACAGAGCTACATCACCTCCCTTACCATCCACTCTGTCCTTCCGAATAGTTTGATACCCTTGGATATTTAACTCCCAGTCGTGACCATCCTTTAACCATGTTTCAGTAATGGCCACTAAATCATAGTCATTCACGATGATTTCCATCTGCCATGTGCCTGCTCATTTCACCAATCTGCCCATGCCCTCCTGAAGTGTGTTACGAACTGTGATGTTCTTTGTCTTGCTACATTTGGGAGGGTTGGCGTAGTGTTCATAAACACCACAAAATAGCTTTAAATTGAACAGAGCTATAAATTTATTAACATTACTTATTTGGATTCGACACTTATTCCTATATAATACACAGTTGATAATAAACATATAATCTACACTCATCTACTACTAATCTCTACACTATAACATTAACTATGATCTGCTCTAACTCACTATGTTTCCTTCAGTCTGTTCTCTAGCCTTTTCCTCAACCTCTCACTCCTCAGGCCTTATATGTCTTATATACTTGTACATATAGCGCCCTTTAGTGGCTGAGTTAAACATTTCATTAACCCTTGCCATTCTTACATTTCTGATAATGTCACAGAACCTCCGCACTATTTGCTGCATTTGCACTTTGTGTCATCTGCAAACTTTGGAAGAATGGACTGTGTTGCCAGACGTCCAGGCTATTAAGATATGTACAAAAAGAGTAGCGGCCTCAATACTGACCCCTGGTGAACACTCCTGTCTACGTCCCTCCATTCTGAAAAACAACCGTTCACAGATCAGCTTTGTCTCCTTCAACCAACATCTTATCCAGACAGCATTGCCCCTTTAATCCCATGAGTTCAAATTTTGCAAGTAAGTGTATAATGTGGTACATACCAGTAAGGGTGATCATGAAACCATCAGATAATTGACTTACTTTAAGGAAACCTATACCTTCTGGACTGTATGTATTTAACAGCCACTGGAATGATTCTCTTGGATATTCCCACCCGGCAACATTGTGGGTTCCCCTTTAAAGACTGCAGCGGCTCAGAGAGAGGGCTTATCACCACATTCCTGGCACAGCTATGGTTTATCAATAAATTAATGGCCTTGCCTGCAAATACCCAAATACCAAGAATGAATGTTTTGTTTTAAAAAGGTGATCAGATTCGGAATATATTTTTGGAAAAGTTCCCATTGGAATCAGCATCTGACAATTAGGTTTGAGGTTAAAATGAAAATATCCCATCCCGCCTGCAATATTTTCACAGTAACTTGATTGCCGTGTTAATGTAAGCCTACCTGTGACACTAATAAAGATTACTATTAATAAACTGAAGACAATTTTAGCTTTGCCTATTGAGTTGGGCCTCATACATTCTTATTGAGTACATGAGGATTTCTCAGGTAGACTTGTATCCTGGCTCACATGGTTAAAAAAAATCATAGAAAGTTGTTATTATCTTGCCGAGTCATTTCAGTTATTCATGTGGCAAAACTATTGAATCAAATAATCATAATGAGAGAGGAAGTGTTAGAGGTGTTGGAACCCTTGAAGGTGGATGTGTCACCAGGGCTGGATGGATTGTTTCCTAGGATGTTGAAGGAGGTCAGGGAGGAAATAGTAGATGCTCCAAAGATTATTTTCCAATCTTGACTAGAGGTGCCAGAGGACTGGAGGAATACAAATGTGGTTCCGTTGCTTAAGAAGAATATGAAGGAAATGCCAAACAATTATAGGCCGGTTAGTTTTCTTCGGTGGTGGGAAAATTGTCACAATCAATCCTGAGAGATCGGATAAACTGTGACTTAGAAAGGCATGGTCTAGTCAGGGATAGTCAGCATGGCTTTGTTAAGGGAAAGTCATGCCTTACAAATTTCATTGAATTCATTGTGGAAGTGACAAGGAGATCGATGAGGGTAGTGCAGTGGATGTTCTGTACATGGATTTTAATAAGGCATTTGACAAGGTCACACATGGCAGAGTGATCAATAAGTAAAAGCCCATGAGATACAGGGTAATATGGCGAATTGGATCCACAGTTGGCTTAGTAACAGAAAACAAAGGGTAATGGTCGATCGCTGCCCTTGCGAATGGAAAGCTGTTTAAAGTGGTGTTCAGCGGGGCTTGGTGTTGGGACCCCCTGCTGTTTGTTTTATATATTAATGATTTGGACTTGAACATGGAGGGGCAGATTTGGAAATTTGTAGACAACAACAAAAATTGGCCGTGTAGTGGATAGTGTAAAGGATAGCTGCAAGTGCCAAAATGATACAGATGGATTGGTAAAGTGGGCAAGAAAGTGGCAGATAGAGTTAAACTCTGACAAGTGTGAGATAATGCATTTAGGGAGGTCAAACAGTAAAAGGGAATAAACAATATACTGAAAGGGGTAGATGAAGTGACAGATCTTGGCGTGCAAGTGCACAGGTCCCTCAAGGATGCAGTACAGGTAAATAAAATTGTAAAGAAGGCATATGGAATGCTGTCCTTCATTGGCAGATGTATAGAATACAAAATTAGGGATGTAATGATGGAACTGTATAAGACACTGCTGAGGCTACAACTGGAGTATTGTGTGCAGTTCTGGTCACCACATTACAGGAAGAAGGTAATCATTCTGGAGAGGTTGCAGAGAAGATTTCCTGGAATGTTGCCAGGGCTGGAGAATTGTAGCTACGAGGAGAGATTGGAGAGGTTGGGGTTGTTTTCCTTCGAACAGAGAAGGCTGAGGGGTGACATGATTGAAGTGCACAAAATTGTGAGGGGTGGAGATACAGTAGACAGGAGGAACCTGTTTCCCTTGGCAGAGAGTTCAAAAACTAGGGGTCATAGATTCAAGCTAAGTGGCAGAAAGATTAGGGTTAGGGTGAGGGGCAAGAGGTGAAACATTTTTACACAGAGGGTGATAGGTGTCTGGAATTCGCTGCTTGAGTTGGTGGTGGAGGCAGAGACGCTAAACTAAATGCTGTAAGCTACAGGGCTATGGGCCGTGTGCAGGAAGGTGGGATTAGAAAGAGCACCTGAGTGTCCTTGGGTTGGCATGGACAAAATGGGCTGAATGGCCCCCCTTTTGTGCTGTATAATTTCTATGGTTCTCTGAATTTAAACAGACTTCTCCCAATCACCCACCATCATGTTCATGGGAGATCTTCCATGCAGAACAGTCATTTTCTGCTGGTTTCCATCAAATGTGATAATCAGAGCTCTCCCAAGGGGAGGAGTTGGGATTGAGAAGCAAAAGGAAATAGATGTATATATTATCAGAAAAACTATTATGGTCAATTTGACAGGAACTATGTCATGGAAGTATAATAAGATCATACGAGCAGAATTACACCCCTCGGCCCATCGAGTCTGCTCCACCATTCAGTCATGGCTGATATTTTTCTCATCCCCATTCTCCTGCCTTTTCCCCATAACCCTTGATCCCCTTATTAATCAAGGATCTATCTATCTCTGTCTTAAAGACACTCAGTGATTTGGCCTCCACAGCCTTCTGCGGCAAAGAGTTCCACAGATTCACCACTCCCTGGCTGAAGAAATTCCTCCTCATCTCTGGTTTAAAGGATCGTCCCTTCAGTCTGAGGTGGTGCCCTCTGGTTCTAATTTTTCCTACTAGTGGAAACATCCTCTCCAGGCCTCGCAGTATCCTGTAAGTTTTAATAAGATTCCCCCCTCATCCTTCTAAACTCCAACGGGTACAGACCCAGAGTCCTCAACCGCTCCTCATATGACAAGCTCTTCATTCCAGGGATCATTCTTTTTTTAAAAATAAATGTTTTAACTCTCCATTTTCACATTTTCCTTCAAGGTTTACACCCCACCAACAGGCAGCAAACGGTAACAAATACAAAGTCAATACCCTTAACATCAACAATGATCCCATCCTCCCACCACCCCACCCAACTGTCAATATATGCATCAAATAAAACAAACCCTCCCACGGTGGGTTAAAAAAAACAAAGGCGAAAAAGAGAAAGGAGTTCCGAATCGCCCATGGTCACCATTAACCTGTAGAGTCCCCCCCCCCCCCCACTCCCCACGACGACACTCAATGCCATCCAACCTCCAAAAGAATACCGTAAATGACACCCAAGAGTTGTAAACAGCCCCCCTCCCCAACTCCTCACCTCCACTTCCTCTTGTAAAACTCCTCCCCCAACCTCGGTTCCTTCCCCCCAACTTTCCACCCCGGCTAGACCCCTCGGACCCTGTTCTGCCAGGCCGCTGCCCCTCCCCCCCACCTCACCCCCGTTCACTGGCCGGCTTAAACCGGCCAGCGTGGAGACCCCCGCCCGGGTCTCTTTCCCCCTTGCCCGGCCCCAGGAAAAACCCAGAAGTCCCCTTTAGCACACAAACCCCGCAAACACACCCACACCCCAAAGAACCCTCATTCCAACTGAAAGTCCCATTTCTTCCCTTGTCAAAATATACACAACGTTGGCTCCTATAGCCCATACACCAGCACGCAGTGAAACAAAAAAGAAAAAAATACATTCATGAGGCTACATCGGTACATGACCATTTCTCAATTCTGCCACAGTCCTTCTGCCTTCGCAAACTCCTCCGCTGCTTCCGCCGTTCCAAAATAAAAGTCCCTGAGCTTGTAAGTCACCCTCAGCTTCGCTGGATATACAATTCCGCACTGCACCCTGCTAATGTACAGTGCCCTCTTCACCCGGTTGAAGGCAGCCCGCCTCCTCGCCAGCTTCACCGTAAAGTCCTGGTATACACATATACCAGCTCCAGCCCACTGCACCACCCGCTTCTGCTTGGCCCAGCTCAGGACCTTCTCCTTCACACTGTACCTACAGAAGCACAGAGTCACTACCCTTGGCGGCTCACTCGCCTTTGGTACAGGCTCCATGACCGATGTGCCCGATCCAGCTCATATCGGGAGGGATCCTCCCCCTCCCCCAATAGTTTCGTCAACATCGTGGCAAAATACTCAGTTGGCCTCGGTCCTTCCACGTCTTCGGGCAGCCCCACAATCCTCAAATTCTGTCGCCTGGATCTGTTTTCCAGGTCTTCCATTTTGCCTTGCAGATCCTTGTTGATCTCCATCGCCTTCCGCATCTCCTTCCCCATCGAGGTAAGTTGACCACTGTGCTGCAGTACTGTCGCTTCCACTTCCTTCAGCGCCTCGCCTTGCTCCCGCACCTCCGCCACTGCGCTCGCCACCGCCGTCCTCACCGGGGTAATCGCCTCCTCCACCAGCACTTTCAAAATCGCCCCCATCTCCTTCCTCATTACCTCCATATGTTTCGTAAACTGCCTTTCGAATTCCACGGCAATCACCCTAGTTATTTCTTCAGCCGTAAGCAATGCGGCCTCCCCTGGTGCTCCAGCCTCCATTTTCTTTACTGACCCCGCGGTGACCTTTCCACTCCCCGCCGGGCTTTCAGCTGCTTTTTTCACGGCCGTTCTTTGCTGGTCTTCGACATTTCCCTTCTCTGTGCTGTCTCCCGACTTTCACTGCCTTCGCTGGCCCTAGGACCGGGCGTCAAGCCCCGACAATGCCGTTCCCCAACGGGAGCCCTCCAACGCGTGGCTGCCTCCCGCCCGCCGTCACCGGAAGCCCTCTCCAGGGATCATTCTTGTGAACTTTCTACGGACCTCTTCCAAGGCCAGCACATCCTTCCTTAGATACGGGGCCCAAAACTGCTCACAATACTCCAAATGGGGTCTGATCAGAGCCTTATAAAGCCTCATAAGTGCATCCTTGCTGTAGTGTTCTAGCCCTCTCGACATGAATACTAACATTGCATTTTCCTTCCTAACTGCCAACTGAATCTGTACATTAACCCTAAGAGAACCTTGAACAAGGACTCCTTTATCCCTTTGTGCTTCTGATTTCCTAAATGGGAAAATGCTTTGTTCAAGATTCTTGTAGGGTCCTCCCTAATTGATTCACTTATCAATAATTAATTTTTGCTGTTATAATTTTGATCCATGGATGCTAAATGGACATATGTCTTTAAGTCGAGCAGGGGAAGAAATTAATTCAGAAGTTATAACATAGTTGGTTTGGACAGAAAAACTCAGGTTTTGCGGCGCCCAAGAGATGGGGTGGGATTTGGTTCGATTGGTTGGCTGGTGGCCAATGAATTGGCCAGAAGGCTGTATTCTACCCAAAACAGATGGTGATTAGATCCTGCCTGAGTGGGATGAATTCCAGAGATCTAAGGAAAGAAGAGTTTTGACCTGAACACAAGAGAAATGGGCCTGCTCTCTCTCTCACTCTCTCTCGAGAAAGGCTGTGAGTTGATGTATTTCTGCTCCTACAGAGGCCTGAATGAATCTACAGTGAACACCTCAAACTGAAAGCAAAGTTTGAAGAGGAGAAAGGTGCTAGAAATAACCGTCTGAAACAAAGACGCTTTTTCCTTTTACTTACTTCCGTGCACGGCATGGTGGCACAGTGGCTAGCACTGCTCCCTCACAGCACTAGGGATCCTGGTTCAATTCTGGCCTTGGGTAACTGCCTGTGTGGAGTTTGTACATTCTCCCGTGTCTGCGTGGGTTTCCTGCGGGTGCTCCATTTTCCCCCACAGTCCAAAGTTGTGCGGGTTAGGAGGATTGGCAATGCTAAATTGCCCCTTAATGTCCTGGAAAGCACAGGTTAAATTATGGGATTACGGGGATAGGGCAAGATGGACATTCGTAAATGGGCAGAGTGCTCATTCAAAGGGTTGGTGCAGACTCAATGGGATGAGTGGCCTCCTTCTGCACTGTAGGGTTTCTTTCTCTGATTATGATTTTCACCCCCCTCCTCCACTTTGTGTTTGTCTGTCTTGTGTATGTGTGTGTGTAGAGGTTGGGGGGGCAAGTTAAAGTGGAGGATTAGGGATTAGATAATAGTTATTAGATAATAGTCGATCTAGGGGTACAGGTCCACAGGTCATTGAACGGGGCAACACAGGTGGAGAAGGTAGTCAAGAAGGCATACGGCATGCTTGACTTCATTGGCCGGGGCATTGAGTATAAGAATTGGCAAGTCATGTTGCAGCTGTAGAACCTTAGTTAGGCCACACTTGGAGTATAGTGTTCAATTCTGGTCGCCACACTACCAGAAGGATGTGGAGGCTTTAGAGAGGGTGCAGAAGAGATTTACCAGAATGTTGCCCGGTATGGAGGGCATTAGCTATGAGGAGCGGTTGAATAAACTCGGTTTGTTCTCACTGGAACGAAGGAGGTTGAGGGGAGACCTGATAGAGGTCTACAAAATTATGAGGGGCATAGACAGAGTGGATAGTCAGAGGCTTTTCCCCAGGGTAGAGGGGTCAATTACTAGGGGGCATAGGTTTAAGGTGAGAGGGGCAAGGTTTAGAGCAGATGTACGAGGCAAGTTTTTTACGCAGAGGGTAGTGGGTGCCTGGAACTCGCTACCGGAGGAGGTGGTGGAAGCAGGGACGATAGTGACATTTAAGGGGCATCTTGACAAATACATGAATAGGATGGGAATAGAGGGATATGGACCCAGGAAGTGTAGAAGATTGTAGTTTAGTCGGGCAGCATGGTCGGCACGGGCTTGGAGGGCCGAAGGGCCTGTTCCTGTGCTGTACATTTCTTTGTTCTTTGTTCTTTGTTAACCAGTTGTATTTGTAGCATATTTCATTATAGTTCTTGTTATAAATAAAAAGTGATTGTATTTAAATTTACAAACCTGGTGACTGTAAATATTGGGCAGCCACGGGCCAAAGACGTCGGGTTTTTTTCTAAGAATTATTGGTTAATTCAATTGTGTCAAGTGGGGCTGGAACTGACTGTGCACTAGCCCAGGGGGTTGTAACACTCTCTTCCAACAATGCCAACCCCCTGCACCCCCTACATTCACCCTCCCTACTGACAATGATTTCTTGGATTTCAAGCAAACCCTTTCACAATCAATGTAAAGATCCCCCTTGTTATTTAATACATCGTCAATTACATGGTATGAAGCTCCTGCCGTTATAAAATAATATATCCTTTGGCTTAGTGTGAAACGTGCAACAGAAGAGTCCCTGATTTCTAAAAAGGACTAAATCATGCAAATTTTTAACATTCTGCCCTGGTTATGAATTCTGGATTTCTAGACAAATTCTAAGTGTAGATCAGCAGGTGTCAATTTGATCAAGGGGCAAGGGAAGCATCAATAATATACAAAATGCTTAATGTTTCATGGAGTGCAAGGGGGAATGGATTTGTTAGTATTCAGTATTATTGGTTAGCAGTGCAACATTAAGACCCTTGTTGGAAAATCTGCAATATTAGCAGCATAATCTGATGTTTTGGCTGTTGGAAACAGGCTCCATGCGCCATGAGAACATAGAACATAGAACATAGATCGATACAGCGCAGTACAGGCCCTTCGGCCCACGATGTTGCACCGACATGGGAAGTCAAAAAACAAAAGCCATCTAACCTACACTAGTGTCGTCTGCAAATTTACTCACCCACCCTTCTGCGCCCACTCTTGTGGACATGCACAGAACTTCATGTGGCAGATATTGCTCAGCTATGTCCTCACACCAGCTGTTTGTTTTATTGGGAAATCTGCTTTTACCTCCTGAGGTAAACCATCAGAGACCTTAATTCCACTTTGAAGCAACATCCATTATCCGTTTTCATTTCCACATGAAATGGAGCAATTACCCGTTTAGTTTCAAACGAGCCAACTGCCCAAATACACAATGAGAATACAATTAAATCAGATTTTTAAAAAAATGTAATTGGAACCTTTTAAGTTTGATTATTTGATTTCAGCCGAACCGGCGCATTTTTATCTTTCATTCAATTCATTGCTGACCTGTTGGTGGCTTACTGACATGAAATAGTCTCCTCTTTCCTTGTGCATGCATTGCACATGACTGGGCAAGCTGTGGCTGCCATGGAAACCAGTTGTCTCAGTTCCAACATGCAGTCTCCTTGTTGGGTGGGGTTGCTGGGTTGTGGGGATAGGGTGGAGGTGTGGGATTGGGGAGGGTGCTCTTTCAAAGAGCCGGTGCAGACTCGATTTGCACTGTAAATTCTATGATCTACTCTTTCTGCAGGTGAGTCCGTGCCCGAAGATGAACAAATTGATGCCAAAGACCAAAAGACCTTGGAGCCGTGTGACAACCAGACAACCATTGACAATGTTGCTCCGGCACCCAAAATCACAGCAGGGGAGAGGGTGAAGTTGGAGGAAGAGATCAGCAATTTGTATAAGCAGCTCGATGACAAGGTTTGTGTTTAGCAGCACAATGGACCCCACAAACCCTACTTGTGCCTTTAGTACCTGGTGCCCCATTGTTTTTAATAAAAGCCCAAATTAGTGAGTAAGTAACAGCGGGTTTATGATGCACACTGTCATTAGTACTGTTATGGGGCCGGGTTTACAGAACCCCAAAGTGTTTCATGGAGTTCAACCGACCCACAACTTTTATTAGATTGTGGTGTGGGAAGCACACAGCGTACTCTCCAGGTGTGATACAGCAGAAATGGATAAGTGTTTTTTTAAAACAAAATAATGTTTATTCTATGAAATCAAGTTAACCTTTTAAAAACAAACATTGAATATCTTAACACCCATTACTGCAAATATAACCCCAAAAGACTACAACACTAAGTAATCCTTCAAACTGTTCCTTTAAACATCCAAAAGACTTCAAACCTTCAAAAATAGGAGCACATTAGGTTACATTCAATATGTTTATAGTCTTTGGATTGCAGAAAACAACAGACCAGCTCTGTGTTTCTCCCTGCAGCTCACAGCAAACCACACAGACACTCCCATCTGCCTCCTCAAACTGAAATTCAAAAAAGCAGAAGTGAGCTCAGCTCCCTCCACCGTCTGACATCACTTCAGTAATATGATCAGCTCCATTTCTTAAAGGTACATTGCTTAAACATCCATTTCTTAAACGTACTCTCACATGACAGTGCACACAAAGCCAACACTTCGTGGTGAAGAAAGACAAAGGTCATGAGCTGTGAATTGACACCAGCTGTTAATACCTTTAGCCTTGCAAAATCCGGATCTCGCCATCAAACACCCTGTGAGTTTCATTAATTGCGAGCTTTGCGCTGTAAATATGAATTTAACTTGTCGCTACTTCACGATGTAACGACCATGGCTATCAGGTGATTTATGGTCCTCATAAAACGTTGCAAGGCGAGGAAAGGAAGAATTGAAACTTTGGAATTTGACTGCTCCAGGAGTATGTAACTCCTCGAGTGTTTGGTTTCATCTTTCTTTTCCTACCTTTCCTCTGTTGCTACTTTTCTCTCTTAATCTTTCAATCTTTCTTTCCCTTTTTTAATGTCCCCTTCTGCATCTGCTTAGACTTTAATTCGCTCTATGGTCTTTTTTGTCGTTGGGCTTGGGTTTTTTATTCCTTACTGTCCTTAGGTTTAATCGGTTGAGGAGTTGGTCTGTATTGGCTCTGTCATTCGCTTTTCGGTCAATCTCCATTGGGCTGGCTGTCAATTCTCACTTCTAGAAATTTGTGGTGCAAAAATAATTAGAGCTCAAGGGTAAGAAAAGTGTTAAACCCACGCAAACGCCACAAGATGCCCCCATCCGATAAATTCGGGACCATTAAATTCTGATGGTTTTTTAAAAAAGGAATATAGCTTTTTAGGTTTTCCTGTAACAATGTATATGAAACGTGAACAGTCACTGCATTGCCAATGTGGCGTGCTCCAGTAAAATAACCTTTTGCTAGCACTGGTTGTATGGGTGAACTCAATGCAATCTTTATTGCACGTCTAGTTTTTGCTTTGTTTTGCAACCAGTGCCGTCATAAGCACAGCTGGCCTTTAAAATAAAGTTAAGTGTCCATTAGTGTTTGAAAGGTTTATGCAGTCAGTTGCAAATCTACTTTAAAATGGCTTGTTTTCTAAATAGTGATGAAAGCTACATAAACCAAAACTGATATTAGCATTTTCTAATCTTAAATGTCCTGCAATATCCATTAGATAGAATTAGAGTCTGATGTTTAAGCACGTTTGACTGAAATTCCTCTTGCTGCTGTTTTTTCCTGTTGAATTGGGGATAAAGGCAATGTCACTAGAATAGCAATCCAGAAGCACGGAGTAATTCACTAAGGATATGGGTTCAAATCCCACCATGACAGCTAGCATAATCCAAATTTGGTTAATAAACATGAAATTGTAAAGCTACTGTCAGTCATGGTGACCATGCTAACGATCATTGATTGTCTTAAAAAAAAAATCCGGTTCGCTAATGTCCATTAGGAAGGAAATCTGCCATCCTTACCTGGTCTGGCCTACATTTGGCTCCAGATCCACAGCAACGTGGTTGACTCTGAGCTGCCCTCTGAAATATCTCAACAAGGTACTCAGTTTGTGGACAATTCGGGATGGGCAGCAAGCGCTAGCCTTGCCAGTGACTCCTACATCCTATGAAAGAGTAAAGGGTAAAAAAAAAGGACAACGTAATGAGTGTTATCTATAAAACAGAAATACTTCCTGTAAAAAGAGTTACCAGCAAAATATCCCTGGAAACCCATGTCAGTCAGGAATTGGGATACCGTGTTGAATTTCCTTCTAATCTTTGTTTTGTTCAGGATGAAGAAATTAACCAGCAGAGTCAGCTGACTGAGAATTTAAAGCAGCAGATGCTAGACCAAGAGGAGGTGAGCTTTTACTGACAGTAGCCAATGATTATGGTTGTTTGAACCAAATGCACCAGGGTCAAAGGATTGCCAAAGAGTGGGGAGGAACTGCTTTAAATACTTTTGAGTTTGTGTCAAATACAATGGATCAGATGGAGCGCTGTTGGGACATGTTTGCTTGACGTGGATTTAAGTGCTAGTTGTCACTGGGATTACACTACAGAATCGTCTTTCAGTAAAATGTCTTGAATCTCTCATGATTGCCATGAGGATGTGGGTCTGGCTTAAAAGTGATGGGGAAATGTGTGGCTATTTCCAGCTGTTGGTCTCTACAAGGAGGGATTACGAGAAGATCCAAGAGGAACTGAACCGACTGCAATTAGAAAACGAGGCAGCTAAGGACGAGGTGAAGGAAGTGCTTCAGGCCCTAGAGGAACTGGCTGTCAACTATGACCAGAAATCCCAAGAGGTGGAGGACAGATCGAAGGCCAATGATTTGCTGACTGACGAACTGGCTCAAAAAACGGTAATTGTCACAGTTTTGCTGTTGTTTGATTGATCGTTTGGAAGAAAAGGAGAAAGTGAGATAAGAGAATAATTGGCTCACCTTCTCCTACCTTGGTGGATGGGCAAGTCCATTGCTAAAAGTAGAAACTTTCCTTAAGTATTCTCTGAAAAACTTTTGCCCATCATACAATCCAATTTTAAAATGAAAGGACGATTTCAATGCTGAAATTCCTCCATGTGTGCTTCAGTCTCAAACTAATATTCAGCACCAAATACTGGCGAGGCCGATGATGGCTTGAGGGTGTGCAATCATGGGTCTTGCACCATGGGGCAAACAATCTGCACCCAATGCAACCAAGAGGACGAATACAGTCGTAATTGGCAATTTGATTGACAGGTCATCAATCAAGCAGATCTGTCACCATCGATGTGAATGCCATATGGTTTGTTGCGCTCCATTAGGGGGAATGGTAAAGAGCCTGAAGCCATGGTCCATGTTGGAACCAATGATGTAGGGAGGAGGTGTGCTGAGGCCCTGCAAGCAGAGTTTAAGAAGTTAAGGAGGAAGTTGAAGAGTAGAACTAAAAATTGTGATCTTTGAAATGCCTCGGAGGTTTGTCAAGAAACAAGAAACCACATCAAAGGCATATTCTGATCTTACAGCTTGTTAAAGATATCAGTCGTTCTCAGTTGGCTGGGTGGCTGGCGTGGATGAGGTTTGAGCCTTGTTGGATGGATTTGTGACCTGCCTCTTCAACAATAATAATAATCATAATCTTAATTAGCGCCACTGACTTACCCATTAGGGAGATCATGTCACTGTGGGTCAGAACCTCCTTTGGGCAGAGAACTCAAAAATAGAAAACTACAAATGGAGCTAATTGTGATTTTAAACATCTGTGTCAAATGGTTTCGTTTAACTTGCAGATTTTCATCTAAACTTTGTATTTGCAGAGTACCTTAGTGGTTGTTCAGAAAGAATTCAACCAACTCCAGGAGCTCAGTAACCATCAGAAGAAGAGGGCAACTGATATACTGAACATCTTGTTGAAGGACCTGGGAGAAATCGGGGGAATCATTGGCAACAGTGAAGTAAAAATGGTAGGTTCTTGAAAGCTTGATCTGGATTGGTTGATGCAGCGCAACAAAGTAGTAACATAGAGCCTCTGCTCGGATGAACTATTTCTTTTGGAATAATTTGCCTGAAATTGGCGTGACACCTGGTAAAGACTGCAGACTTTAAGGTCAAACCGAGGGGGAGATTTCAAGGTCCGGCTGAAGGCGACTCCCCACGCGGTCCACACCGGGCAGCCCACGCAAAACACCGCAGAATTTGGCGGAACCATGATCCCGCCTGTGGGCAATTGCGAGCTGCCCCTGCTGCCAGTTGGCCGGGGGCGGGGTAGAAAATCCCGCATGAGATTCCGCAATCTTTTGGGCTAGTTTAGAACACATTCCTCTGGATGCCGTCCCCATGCAGACTGCTGGCCACATCCTCGGCTCAAATTAATTACCATTGGAGTTATCACAAATTGAATTTATTCATAGACTTTGGATGAAACTCTAAAGGTCAAGCTGAATCTTTATGTTCGATTCCAATAATAGGTGTGCCTTAAAAGCTTTTGAAACTTTTTTCCGCTTACTACAGAAACTTTAAACTTACTAAAGAAAAAAAAAAATGGCTTGGCACACATATTAAATCAATTTTTGGTAATTTTCAGCTCTGTTATTAAAACTGCATCAAGGTGCCAGTCATAGGAATAATATTAAAGCAAAATGGGATTTGGGGGTGGGAAGGGGAATTAGGCTATTGACTTGGATGATCAGCCATGATCATAATGAGTGGTGGAGCAGGCTCGAAGGGCCGAATGGCCTGCTTCTATTTTCTATGTTTCTAAAATGTTCATATTGAGGTATCTGCCCATCAAAAAGAACGACTTGTATCGAGTTTTTCACATCCTCCTAATCTTTCAAAGCACTTTATACACATATATTTTTCAAGTGTAGTCACTGTTGTAATGTAGGAACCATGGCAGCCAATTCGCTCACAGGAAGCTCCAATAAACCACAGCGTGGCAATGATTGGTTAATTGAGGGATGAATATTGGCCAAGGCACTGGGTATAGCTCTGCTGCAAAAATGGTACCATGTGATCTTCTACATCACCAGAGTAGGTCAGTGGGGTCTCAGCTTACCTTCTCATCGGAAAGACAACGCCTCACAACCTGGTGTTAGGGTAGATTTTTGTGCTTAAACCCTCAAGTGGGTCTTGAACCCAGAACCTTGTGATTCAAAGGCAAGAGTGTGACCCACTGAGCCACCACTGACACATTTTGGGTAATTCTAATAGACCCATTCTTTCTTCTTTCAGCTTGTCAGTCATGACTTGTGGATAGGTTTCCCCGGGAATTTATTTCACATGACTGAAAAACTGATTTGAAACACTAAGACCGATGCTCAAATAATTAGCAGCGAGGAACTGAAAGAGTGGGACGTTTTCAGTGCATTTGTCAAGTGTGGCTCAATTTTAAAAAATTAAATATTAAAAAAATTAATTTACAGGATGTGGGCATCACTGGTTAGGCCAGCATTTATTGCCCATCCCTAGTTGTCCTTCAGAAGGTGGTGTTGAGCTGCCTTCTTGAACCATTGCCGTCCCTGAGGTGTAGGTACACCTACTGTGCTGTAAAGGAAGGAATTCCAGGATGTTGCCCCAGCGACAGTGAAGGAACGGCGATATATTTCCAAGTCAGGTTGGTGAGTGACTCGGAGGGGAATCTCCAGGTGGTGGGGTTCCCAGGTGTCTGCTGCTTTTGTCCTTCTAGATGGTAGTGGTTGTGGGTTTGGAAGGTGCTATCTAAGGAACCTTGGTGAGTTACTGCAGTGCATCTTGTGGTTGGTACACACGACTGTCACTGTTCGTCAGAGGTGGAGGGTTTGAATATTTGTGGAAGGGGGAGCAATCAAGTGTCTATTGTCCTGGATGCTTTTGAGCTTTTTGAGTCTTGTTGGAGCTGCGCTAATCCAGACAAGTGGAGAGTATTCCAGTACACTTCTGACTTGTGCCTTGTAGATGGTGGACAGGCTTTGGGGGGTCAGGAGATGAGTTAATCGCCATAGGATTCCTAGCCTTTGACCTGCCCTGGTAGCCACAGTATTAATATGGCTAGTCCAGTTCAGTTTCTGATCAATGGTATGCCCCAGGATGTTGATTGTGGGGGATTCAATGATGGTAATGCCATTGAATGTCATTGCCTGCCATTTGTGTGGCGCGAGTATAACTTCCTCTCAGTTCTTTCTCTGAATGCAGCTAGATGTGAGTTTTTTGGACATTAGTCATTCATAAACCTAGCTCATGGCCATTCTTCATCCAAGACTAGGCAATTATTGTTGAAGCCTTTTATGTCCGAACACTTTGAAAAGTGTAACAGTGATCCCGTTCCTTCTCAATGATGATTCACCATTTCTAGCAAGAATTAGCCACACGTCCTTTCTTTCCTCCCACTTTCCATCCAGGCATAGAGACTAGTTGTTTTGAACCTCACTGACGCTCTGATTGAGATGAATAGGCCACAGATAATTTATTTAACCCGAACCTTTCTTCATCTGTATAGATAATGGGCGCGATTCTCTGTTCCCGCGCCGTTTCAGAGAATCGCCTGGGGCACCATTTTTACCTGCGACGCCGGTCCGACGCTGGTCCGACGCCCTCCCGCGATTCACCCCAGCGGCGGGAATGGCCTCGTCGAGGTCTGCACGGCGCAGGCCAGAGAATCGCCCGGGACCCCCAAAATGGCGATTCTCCGCTCTCCCGATATTCTCTGGCCCGGATGGGCCGAGCGGCCTGCCCAAAACGACGGCTTCACGCCGGCGCCATCCACACCTAGTCGCTGCCGGCATGAACACCACGGGAACGTGGGGGGGGGGGGGGCGGCCTGTGCGGGGGCGAGGGGGGTTCCTGCACTGGGGGGGTGCTCAAAAGGGGTCTGGCCCGCAATCGGTGCCCACCGATTGGCGCGCCGGCCTCTCTGAAGGAGGACCTCCTTTCCTCCGCTGCCCCGCAAGATCCATCCGCCATCATCTTGCGGGGCGGCCGCGGGGAGGACGTCAACCGCGCATGCGTGGGTTGGTGCCGGTTATCCCGCGCATGCGCGGTTGACGTCATTTACGCCGCGCCAAGGCCTGGCTCGCGTAAATGACGTGGCACCGCTCCTAGCCCCCCGGGGGAGTGTGAATCGGGGTCTGGGAACGGCCTCCGACGCCGGAGTAAAACACTCCGGTTTTCACTCCGGCGTCAGCACTTAGTCTCCAGATCGGAGAATCGCGCCCATTGTCTCACTGGGTAACACGTTCAACCTCTTCCCTTTAAGAGCTGAGTTTCCCTTTCATGAGAGAGAGTTTCAAATGTTAGGTAAATAGTGATTTTGGACATTGTTCTGTTCACTTCTGGGAACAGGGTTTGAAAGTAACCCTGCCATGAGATGAGAATCTCATCTTGCGAGGATCTTGTGTAAAATGAGCCCTGGAAATGTCACTCTAGTTCTTAGTGGATGTGGGTTCTTAGTATAAGTGGGCAATTTGTTCAGATGTTACTCTTATCCACCTTTTGGATGAGATGCGCCCTTTCAACGGAGCATAAAAGATCTCATGGAATTATCTGGAAGAAAAGCAAGAGAGTTATCTCCATGTTCTGTCCAGTGTTTATGCCACCAAAGAAATAGATTATCTGGCCGTTACCACAATGCAGTGTGTGTAGGTTGGCCGCAGTTTCTACATCACCATAGAGACTACACATCGAGAAGTACCTCATAGGCTGTAAAGCTCTTTGGGATGTCCTGTGGCCATGAAAGATGATGTATAAATGCAAGTCTTTGTTCCTTCTTTCTTTAAATCCATGTTGCAGTTAAGTTAATCTCTCGTACTACCATTTCTTGGTGTTCTGATTTATGGATTTATCAAAGTTAGCTTGAGCTTTTCCGTACTATTTCTAAAGGTTTATTTCATACTCGAGATGAGGTGCTTCATTGAATATTTCATCTCGTCAGGTCAGTATTCTGGACTTTCCAGCATTCACGCAACCTATTTCTGGAAGTTATAACAAGTATCAAGCTAAGATGGCCCTTCCCAAATCTCCAGGTCCACAAAAGTTGAAGCGACAAACAAAAACAGAAGCAGCAGAGGACTTGTCATCAAGGGTTGGGCAAATCCTGGGCAACCACAGCTGTCTCTAGGGTCATAGGTTTGGCACCCCTGCAGTAGGGACAGTTTGTCGAAGTTGACCTTGAGATGTTTTGTCAGTCGGAGTGGCAGCAACATTGCCCTGCATCTAACCTGTGCTATACTTAGTCAGGGGGGTTTGTTATTGATTTTGGAAGGTCAATATGGTAAAATATTGCATTCTTTAATATTGACGCCACTCACCATCAACAGGAAAAGGAATTCACACACATTGCACTGTACTCTCAATTTCTAGTATTATTAGTGGTAAAATTAAAATGACGAAATCAGATTGCTCTATAACTGGAAGAGCAAGACACCTGCAGTTAAACATACATTTAATGGATGGTTGCTTTTCCTCTCCACTTAATGGAATCTGATTTTCATTGATCCAGGTGGGAGGACATATTGGCTTTCAAAGGAGTCAACTTCTATTACATTATTCTATAAACAGAGGTAAATGATCATCGATCACACCTTTGCTGTATTTCTGACAGTACTGCAAAAGATGGAGAACCAGTCGAGTGTTTATACCCATTTCAAGATTAAAGTCCATTTGAAACCCTGAATAAATAAATGCAGCTTCTTGCTCCCTCTACTGGTTGCATGTGGACAAGGCTAGTGTTTGAGCTTCCTGTTGTCTTTTCTCCTTCCTGCGCAGAATAAATCTTCCACATACGCAGAACCCAATTTGTTTTAGCATAGACCCGTTTGCCCAACCCAAGGGGGTCCCTCAGAGTTGCTGGAGAACTAAAACTGCTTCATTTCTTAATCTCCTGCAACAGAAGCATTCCACTGAATCCCACACATTTGTTACACTGAGAATGGACTGTGACTTTCTTTTTACAATTCTTACCTCCATGACAAACTTAAAGGTAATGCTTTGGGCTGTCTTTTAAGATGATTATTTTTTCGTCAAATGACATGGCTCTTCTGACACAATCTGAAGTGAGGGCAAACCGTCTGCCATGATCATTTCTGAGACCGCTTCAGCTATTTCATTCTCAAATAGTAATTTTGCTGTAAAGATTAATCAGCAATCTTTTTACTTCAACTATTCACATGTATATCTCGTTCCATAGTAAAAGCTGACTAAGGAGTAGATTATTAGTAACAGCGGGAGTTCTTATTTACCATTTCCAAGATCTTTTCTCATATTTGAAATGAGGTGCTTCATAGAACATAGAACAGTACAGCACAGAACAGGCCCTTCGGCCCTCGATGTTGTGCCGAGCTTTGTCCGAAACCAAGATCAAGCTATCCCACTCCCTGTCATTCTGGTGTGCTCCATGTGCCTATCCACTAACCGCTTGAAAGTTCCTAAAGTGTCCCACCCCACTATCACAGCAGGCAGTCCATTCCACACCCTAACCACTCTCTGAGTAAAGAACCTACCTCGGACATCCCTCTTATATCTCCCACCCCAAACCTTATAGTTATGCCCCCTTGTAACAGCTACATCCACCCGAGGAAATAATCTCTGAACGTCCACTCTAACCCCCTCATCATCTTATAAACCTCTATTAAGTCACCTCTCATCCTCCTTCGCTCCAATGAGAAAAGCCCTAGCGCCCTCAACCTTTCCTCATAAGACCTACCCTCCAATCCAGGCAGCATCCTGGTAAATCTCCTTTGCACCCTTTCCAATGCTTCCACATCCTTCCTATAATGAAGTGACTAATACTGCTTCAATTAAGTATTGCTTCTCTGCAGATCAGTTTTCTGGACTTAGAAAGAAACATAGAAAAAATAGGAGCTGGAGGAGGCCATTCGGTCCTTTAAGCCCACTCCACCATTCATTATGATCATGGATGATCATCCAACTCAGTAGCTTAATCCCGCTTTCCCGCATATCCTTTGATCTCCTTCGCCTAAGTGCTATATCTAACTGCTTCTTGAAGCCATACAATGTTTTGGACTCAACTACTTACTGTGATAATGAATTCCACTTTGACCACTCTCTGGGTGAAGAGATTTTTCCTCATCTCTGTACTAAATGGTCTACCCCGTATCCTCAGACTGTTTCCCCTGGCTCTGGACACACCCACCATCGGGAACATCCTTCCTGCATCTATCCAGTCCAGTCTCGCCAGAATTCCATTGGTTTATATGAGAACCCCCCACCCCCCCCCCCCTCATTCTTCTGAACTCCTGCGAATAAGGCCCCGTATAGTTGCAGCAAGACACCCCTGCTCCTGTACTTGAATATTGTATAAATGATTTGTGTAATGGTGCATAATTTTTGGAAGGGAGGATGACATGAAGACCCAACTAAATCTTCATCAAAACTACTTTCGCAGCTATCTTTGGAAATTTAAACAAGTAAATGCACTTTTAATAAATTCTATTTCCTCCGCTTTCCTGTATGAAAATGGCAGCTTGTGTCAGGGTAACATTCCACAGGACAAGCAGTCCTCAGTAGCACAACCATGTTGGCCAGTGCATGTTGCCATTGGATCCACACCTGACCCAATTCTGGGCAGTTGAACAAACGCTGGCCGTTTACTCTTGCTCGCTGTGCCCTTTCCTTTATTTTTTTCTCTTCTTTTTACTCCTTCCCCACCCCTACCCGTTTTCTCTTTCCACCTTTTTCTTTTTCTCCTTTTTCTCTTCTCTTCTTCCCCTATGTTCTCCCCCCCGCCCCCCCCCCCCCTGCCCTCCTTCCCACAGCTGTAGTCTAGGCATGTGATGGCTATTGTACCACCCAATTGCCTAGGTTGAGTTGGTTGAGATGTGCTAAGTCAGCACAGGTCAGAGATCACAACCAAGACCTTCTGGGCGGTTGGACTCAGTGGAAAGTCAGACAGTGCATTTACCCACTCAGCCCCAATGAAACTTGTTTTACCTTCCAGTTGCAGGGCTGGTTTCTCCAGTCCTCCGGCTGCGTGTGTCCTGGTGGCGCGCCATTAGCTGACGGTGGGATTCTCTACTCCCGCCACTTACCAATGGGATTTCCCATTGAAGCGGCCCCCGCCCCAATACCACCGGGAAACCTATAGGGGTACACTGCCGGTGGGAACAGAGAGTCGGTCAGATGTTTCCTATTGCAAAATGATCAGCATGCTGGATAACTAAGGTAAAGAGAGCAAAATTATTCCCTTTCCCATTGATTACAGATTCAAGGGAGCAGGCAGATTCCAACCATTGTCATTTAAAAAAATGTTTCACAATCTTACCATGATCCCTCTCTTCCAGATGGCAGAAGTGAATGGAGTATTGGAAGAGGAGTTCACGGTTGCCCGTCTGTACGTTAGCAAAATGAAGTCTGAGGTGAAGACGCTGGTGAAACGTGCCAAACAGCTGGAGAGCACCCAGCTGGACTGCAATAAAAAAATGAATGAAAATGAGCGGGAACTAGCAGCTTGTCAGCTCTTACTGTCTCAGGTATGAGAAATGGAAGCTCACAGTGCAAATGGGACATGTTTCTAGGTCTACTGGTGGTTCAAGGATAGGACTCAGGGTAAAATAGGCTGCTTGATTTGGCGATTCATGAAGGTAAAAGGAGGCCAAACAGCCCTCATGCGTACGTTTTAAACGTGTTGAACATTCTGCACAACATTAAGTGCAAGGTCAGTAGAAGTGTAAAACGGGTGAGATCAGATCATTCACCTGAGTTCAATGGTAAAGAAGATCAAGTAGGGTGTACAGGGGGAATGTGATCCGACATTGGTTTCACCTGAGAAGGTTAAATGTTCCAACAATTCTTCCTGAGGTAAGGGGGTTTTATCACAATCGCCAAGAAAAGGGAATGACCATGACTTTCGATTAACTGAATACTATATGGGAAAGTTTGTAACCCAGCCTTTATGGTTTTGAATTCGTTCTGTTTCAATGTTTTTAATTGATTTTTGTGATGATATCTTGGGAAGGTGCCACGAATGATATTCACAGGTTCATAGAATCCCTACAGTGCAGATGGAGGCCATTCAGCCCATCGGGTCTGCACTGATTGTCGGAAGGAGCCCCCCACCCAGCCCCCCCCCCTTCCCCCACCCAATCCCGTAACTCCACCGAACATTTTGGATACTAAGGGGCAATTTAGCGTGGCCAATCTATGCCACTTGCACATCTTTGGACTGTGGGAGGAAACTGGATGAAACCCACGAAGACAGGGGAAGAATGTGCAAACTCCACACAGACAGCGACCCAAGGTCGGAATTGAACCTGGGTCCCTGGTGCTGTGAGGCGGCAGTGCTAACTACTGCGCCACCGTGCTGCCCCATGTTGTTTAATCAAAAATATTTTATGAAAAATATAACTGTCTCCTGTCTACCAACCTGATAGATAAAAAATATTGATTCATGATCAACAGTTTGTTATACTTAAGAGGCATAGCGTGCATATGTGTGTGTGTCTGATAGATACAAGTGATTTTCCAAAAAAACACCTTAGTAATTGATGTGTTGGGCAGGTCGGTTCGGTGTGGACTGCACTTGATGCAGCGATGCGAGAAACAGACGTCTAACACTGTAGAAGATCCAACACGGTTTTATTGAACGATAGAACTAACATACATGTTTAACTGGGTCGACACTATACTGAACTGACTGGAGACCTTGTACTAGCCTGAGCAGACTTACTGGCTACCGCATGGTGTTTGCACTGTGCTATCTCGTGGACACTGACTGTCTCAGTGGCTGGGTCCAGAGAGAGCGGGAAATCTAGTGCCCTCTGGCTTTATAGTGGTGGTGTCCTGTCTGGTGATTGGCTGCACTGTGTTGTGTGCTTACTGGTCATCCTGTGTGTCAATCACTGCCTGTCTGCACTTCATTATATACATGTGTGGATATTATGACAGTAATGATAAATTCATGTGTTCTGTAGACTGTTTGTTGTGAGTAGTGCAGTAACTGTGTTCTACTGAGCACTGGCATTTCCATGGAAAGAAAGTTTAATTTATAAAATGCTTCTTAAAGCCAACTGAAGTGGCTCACGGACATTGAGGGACTTCTGAAGTGTAGTCAGTGCATCTGGGCTCTGGTTTTTCAAACTGCAGACAGTCCACAAAATTTCGAGATCATCATGTTTTTTCAAACGATTTTCACTTGTCCTTGCACAACGTGTAGCCGCTTTCCCCTCAACAATGTTTGGAAGAGTTCACAACAATTGGGCCCCGCTTTGAAATATGGTCCGTAATGCTTCTTTACAATAGGATTGTAAGTGTCCTCACCAGCTGAGGACAATATTGTGTGCTTCGCTGACATGTCCCATTGCGTACATTTTTCAAGTGCCTCTCAGGACTTTTCATAGAATTTACAGTGCAGAAGGAGGCCATTCGGCCCATCGAGTCTGCACCGGCTCTTGGAAAGAGCACCCGACCCAAGGTCAACACCTCCACCCTGTCCCCATAACCCAGTAACCCCACCCAACACTAAGGGCAATTTTGGACACTAAGGGCAATTTATCATGGCCAATCCACCTAACCTGCACATCTTTGGGCTGTGGGAGGAAACCGGAGCACCCGGAGGAAACCCACGCACACACGGGGAGGATGTGCAGACTCCGCACAGACAGTGACCCACGCCGGAATTGAACCTGGGACCCTGGAGCTGTGAAGCTACCGTGCTGCCCACAATGCTACCGTGCTGTCCCTTTGATATAACATTTCTCACAAAAATGCTCACCTGACTCCCACAACGGTCGCTGTTTGCAAAATATTTAAAATTCGTTCCTGTATCGTTCAGATGGACCTTCAACCTGCTTGAGTTCTTATAGCCAGGCTTCATGCAAACGGTGAACACGAGTTTAGGTGTCAGTAATGCAAATATTTGTGTGCTCAAAGTAATGTTTGTGTGTGTGCATGTTTTTTTGTCTTCACTAATGATGCATCATAATGAACAAATACCTATCATGTAATGCAAGATTAATGAAGCCTTTTTGCATTGAAATTGTAATCAGAATCGTCATTGCCTTTTCCAGCTAAATGTGGTGGATACAACTTAAATATTCATGATTTTTCTCACATCCATTTCCTGCATTGAATATATTTATGAAGGGTTCAACTGGGAGCTGCTTCTTCAGTAACCAGTGATTCCCTCGCTCCAATATTTCTCCTCCCCTCACTTTTTTCCCCTATCCTGTCACTCTTGCCCCCCTACCTTCACTTTATGCCTCTCCCCCACTCCGTCCCTGAGCAACACCACTGTTTCCCTCCATCCCCACTCTTTGCTTTTCTCCCATTCTTCCCCCTACCCTCTCCACACTTTCCCTCCCCATCAGCCCATTCCCTGCCCCACCACTGTACCCCTCCCAGCCCAAACTCTTTGCCCCTCCCCTTCCAATCTTTCCCTTTTATGCCTCCAGGGCTGGTTTAGCAGGCCAGCAGCGCGGGTTCAATTCCCGTACCAGCCTCCCCGAACAGGCGCCGGAATGTGGCGACTAGGGGCTTTTCACAGTAACTTAATTTGAAGCTTACTTGTGACAATAAGCGATTTTCATTTCATAATGTTTTAGGTATTTGTAAATCTGTGAACCAGCCTTTTCAAATAATTTATGACGGTGCAAATTATTGCCCCCCTCCCCGGTGTTCAAAGTTTCCCTTCGTATACCTGCTGCTCCCCCCACCCTCTGCTGCACCCTACCTGTGAGTTAAAGATTTGTTATGGCTTCATGCCTTCTCGTGGTGGTGCAGCTCAAATTAAGGAGAGAGTGGTCTGGTTGGTCACCCTGTCCCACCAGCGTGTAATGAGGTTTTGCACTCCTGTGAACAATATATTGTCTGTTTGAAAAGATGACTGCCGTTGTACCATTGGGAACAAATTACTTGGGTGAAAAAGGTGATTTCCCAATAATAAAAAGAGAAGTCATGGTTGTGGAGTTGACAAAAGTGTTATTGTACAGACACTAATCTGCAATCTATCAAGTTACTGGTGAATGATAACATTTCAGCTGCTCTGCCAGTGTGTGGTAGGTACTAGAAATTAACTTTGTCCATCATCTACATGCCTTGCAGTTATTTGTAAAGTTGTAACATGTGAGTGAGCATGTTGATAGCTGCAATGTAGGCGAGAAGACTAGGGGAGACTAGGACCCGGGGGCACAGCCTTAGAATAAAAGGGAGTCACTTTAGAACAGAGATGAGGAGACATTTCTTCAACCAGAGAGTGGTGGGTCTGTGGAATTCATTGCCACAGAGGGCGGTGGAGGCCGGGACGTTGAGTGTCTTTAAGACAGAAGTTGATAAATTCTTGATTTCTCAAGGAATTAAGGGCTATGGAGAGAGAGCGGGTAAATGGAGTTGAAATCAGCCATGATTGAATGGTGGAGTGGACTCGATGGGCCGAATGGCCTTACTTCCACTCCTATGTCTTATGGTCTTATGGTCTTATGGAGAAGGGAGCGGTCTCCATTGCACAAAAAAGACAAAGCAGCTGACACTGAGCTTTGTCCGGGATCCAGGGCTTGAAGTCTTAGCTGACATTTAGCTTCAGACTATTACTAAATGTTTCCCAGCGCACTCGTGATTTGTGTAATTCACACCTTTACAATCTCTTTTTGTGCTGTTAATCTTTTGGCAGCATGAAGCCAAGATAAAATCACTAACGGATTACATGCAGAACGTGGAGCAGAAGAGAAGGCAGCTGGAGGAGTCTCACGATGCGCTTGACGAAGAGATAGCTAAACTCCGTGCTCAAGGTATGCCCTGGTTTGAAGTTGAAGTAATCCAGATGCCTTTGTCCACTGGATCATTGATTTACGACGCTACACATTCTATTTTGACTGAGTGCTTTACATTGTATACATCCACCTGTTGTAAAAATATTGGATTCTTTCAAAGATACCGACTTGACAATTTTTTCCCAGAATACCTGAGCATGAGAAGGGGAAAGAAACAAACAATGATTTAACTTTGTGGATGAAACAATTATTGTGGAAGCACAAGAGTAGTTTTTAAACTGGTATCGATCGTTATTGGTTGAAATCCACTTGACTCTTCTGTTACTTAGACACACATCTCCATCCCTCATGTTCCTCATGAAGTGAGCCCATTTGGACTGAGCTGTCCATTGGCATTGTGTCAACTTTTCAAATGCTTTGGTGGCTACAAATATTCAGCAAAACAAACTAGCACCTGCTCTATTATCAGTTTTAATCATATCCAACCCCATGAGCTTAGGTGGAAAATGATGAAAGCTTGTGTCTGTTCCAACTCTGAATTGGATAATAAAAGCAAAATACTGGGCATGCTGGAAATCCAAAATAAAAACAGAAAATTGCTGGAAAAGCTCAACAGGTCTGGAAACAACTGTGGAGAGAGAAACATAGTTCAGTTGAATATGACTCTTCCCATACGGACTTGAAATGCTAACTCTGTTCCTCTCTTCACAGATCTGCCGGACCTGCAGAGTTCACCCAGCATTTTTCTGATTCTATTTCTGAATTTAAAAATGTTTCGCATGCAGTGCTTCTAGACTGCTAATGTGCGCATGTGGCTAATGCTCTGTTGAAATTGCTTAATAGAAAAGATGCATGAAGTGACCTTCCAGGACAAAGAAAAGGAGCATCAGACCATGCTTCAAGATGCCAATGAAATGAAGGTAATAACATGGATGAAATGCATTAATGTACGTGCTTTGTGACGGATCTGTTCTGAAATCTGGTAGTTAGACAGGAAAAAAACCCACTTGATCTCAGTGTGGGTTTCTTTACAGCTTTTCTCCTGTACAGAGTCGTTAATGCCTAGAATATTAATTGATAGAAAAACCTGATGCTTGGCAACTGTAACCTAGCTGTCAACATTTTTATATTCCGTCTTGCATTCCCCCGATCCAACTTTCCAATCATGACACCTCTTCTCCTCCATAGAAAAAAATAAATAATAACCTTTTATTACTATAAGGCTCAGGCGACCCGATAAGGGGAATTCAAATGGAGGTTTATTCTAAGCAACGCGGCATACAGCACAAAGGTCCCAACAGGGACTACCGATGACGTCAGTCCCAATCTGGGCCGGCTTTTATGTGGTGATTTCAATCTGCCCAGGCTGATACCTCTGCCCATTAGTGGGGGAGCTCATATTCCACAAGCCCCAAGGGGAGATCAACTGGGTTGTCCCCGAGGGTCATGTGAAGGTTGTTACAATTTCAGTGCATTCTGTTTTACCGGAGAGGTTGGGAATGAACTTCACTGTTTGCTAACATGTGCTACTTGACCTACTCCAGCAAGAGAACGATGGGCCTGCTCCAGTTGGTAGAAGGCAGGGTCAACTGATGTTAGTGACTTAGACTCACCGGGGGCCCAGGCTGCTTCCGAACATAACCCAAAATGGCCGGGAGGTTGGTGGGAAGCCGTTGTCTAGCAATAGATAAGGCAGCAGGAGACAGTCACCAGGGATTTAGGGAAATAATTCCAGGCAGGTTCTTCTGATGTAGGGAATCCTGTTGGGAGGTTGGAGAGGGAAGGCCAGGTCAAGGAAGGCTCCAAGTATCTTTTGAAGATCACACCAAAACAAATGACAAACTTACCAGGCCAGGCCTATCCAGGTTCTGGGCCCTGTTACCAGAAGGTTTGACCTTGCAGGGAAACCTTCATTGGTACCGTGCTCAGATTAAAGTAACTGACTGGAGCCTGATGATACTATTGGAGACCAATTTGTGTATTAAAATAGACCAATGAGTTGTAAGATAATTTCTCACTTAAATATCCCACAAATTGAGGACGATGGTGAAATGATTTCCTGGTGTGTTAACTTCAGATTTTGATAGTCTCCACTTGGTACTTTTAGTAATTCTCTCAAATGTTCTGCTTTAAATTTTAATGAGGCCTTTGCTTTTGACTTGTGATATTTACATTAAAATGACAAAACTTATTACAACAGCTTTCATTGTTTAACTGTTTTTTGGCTGTTATAAAACAAATGGGATTCTTGCCCTGATAAGAAAGAAACTTCTTCATGTTAATTATTCAGGAAAAGAGGATTCTATAAGTAAGACATTTCCAAACTACTTTAACAGATAAGTGATCCAATGATATTTTCACTAAGCACATTGGGCACGATTCTCCCAAAAAGGAACAAAGTCCCCTAGCGAGCGTATTTAGCCGCCTGTTTCCCGGCGCTCGCAGTGCCGGGAAATACACGGCTATTCAATGCGACTTGG
Organism: Scyliorhinus torazame; assembly: GCF_047496885.1. Lineage (NCBI taxonomy): Eukaryota > Metazoa > Chordata > Chondrichthyes > Carcharhiniformes > Scyliorhinidae > Scyliorhinus > Scyliorhinus torazame. The sequence continues at coordinate 48,438,273 of NC_092708.1, read as the reverse complement.
GTTGAATAAGGGGTCTGAATGTGGAACGCGAGGCCGAGGCCACACATAGACCCATTTTGTACAGTGGGGAGCTCCGCCATTCTTAAATGGCGTCGCAATCTCTGAGGCCCCAAAAAATGATCCCCGACCTCCCTCCCAGCTCGAATGCAGTATAGGAGGGTCCCGGCCACACCGCACCTCCCCAACACCTACGTCGAGCAATAAATTCCAGCTTGGCACTGCCAACCTGGCAGTGTCCCAGTCAGCTGGCAGTGCCACCTGGGCACCTTGGCAGTGCCAGGGTGACAACCAGGTGGCCCTATCAGGCTGGCACCAGAAGGGCACCATCCTGCCCAAAGGGCATCCAGCTGGGAGCCTCCGATCCCCTCGAAGACTCCCATAAGTCACATTCCCTCTGGTCCACGTTTGTGGTCTCTAAGACAAAGAGGTTGAATCAGAAAGCCTCAGGTACCTCGGGAATCTACACATTCGAGGGAGGGTTACTGCCTCACTGTAATATGCAGATTTGCTGAAAAGTGATCTCGCTCATTGTCGGCGGGATTCACATCGCAACATCTCGCGAGATCGCGTTGAATTTCACGAGGCTTTGCGAGCCGGTTAGATCCCGGGAGCGGAGTCTCCCGACTTTCAACGGCCACACTGCGCCGCAGCGAGCTGTTTTTCCGGCGAGGCCGTTGGATCACGCCCATTATGTATTATGTTTGCTAACAAAAAGTTTTGGCAAATGTTTTCCTGAAGACTGAAATAAGGATAGGGAAGCTCCGTTTGAGGATTCAACATATTGAGAAAAGGCTGATGATTAGAAACTCCATCATGACTACCTCGTCTCCATATACTAAGCTTCAAAACTGAAAGCATCACTGGTCGGACCTGCAATGGAAAATCTCTGCATGGAAGATGCTTGTAGGGTCAAGGAGTAGACAGTGGAACTCCTAAGTTGATTGCCCCAACCAACCAGTAATATCTCAGGAATCATTGTGTACAAGTGTAGGGAAGAGTTCTAACACAGAAAGGTAGCAGGAATTCAATACCTCTTAACTCATTTGGTGTCTTCACCTAGAAAACTCTGGAAGAGCAAATGGAGAACCATAGAGAAGCCCATCAGAAGCAACTGGCACGACTGAGGGATGAAATTGATGAAAAACAAAAAATCATCGATGAACTAAGGGAGTAAGTATTTGACACAACTTCAGACTATAATGTGGTAATTAAGGAATATGTAGAGTTAAAATACATATTTGACAAAGACAGTAAAACCGCTTAGCTTTTTCTGCTCTCGTGAGAACAACCCCAGCATCTCCAATCTATCCACACACATGTGCAAGCTAACTTCTTTATTCTGATCATGGAAATGCCTGGGGTTGAATTGAAGTAATTTGACTAAGCAAATCAGAAGGTTAGTGAACCAAAGGGAAATTAGGAATGAGAAAAGGCCATTTAATCCATTGTAGTTGTTGCTCTATGGCTCTACTTTCCCATAAGAGCATCAAATTATATTTTGAACAACACCAATGTTACTGCCTCTACTACTTTGCTTGGTCAATTATTAGAAATAGCTGACATTCAATAAAGTTCTTCACATCCCTGTTTTACATTTACTATTCAGTTGGGGGTATGGTAACAAAGTGTTTAAGTTAATGGACCAGTAATCCAGAGGCTTGAACTAATGATCTGCAAACAAAAACAGAAAATACCGGACAATCTCAGCAGGTTTAACAGTGCCTATGGAGAAAAAAGGAAACTAACGTTTCGAGTCTGGATGACTCTTTGTCAAAGCTCTTTGTAATGATCTGCAAACATCAGTTTACAACACACTGTGGCAGTCAGGGAATTTAAATTCAATTATTTAAATAAATCTGAATGGTGACCATGAAACTATCATATTGTCGTAAAACCTGCCTGGTTCACCAATGTCCTTTATTGAAGGAAAACCTTACCCGGTCTGTCCAGATCCACAGCAATGTGGTTCGCTCGTCAATGTCCTTGAAGTGGCCCTGTTGCTTTGACGAAGGTGGTTCACTATGAACACACTCTCTTAATGTTTCTGGTAGTGTGGGCTGATTTAGTCATAGGGCGCGATCTAATCAAATTGGAACAGAGCCCGTGACGAGCGTGTTTAGCCGGGTGTTTCCCAGCATTCTCAGCAGCGAGAAACATCACGCTATCTATCGGGACTCTGTTTGAATTCAGAGCCTCAGTAGGGAACGCCCCGCCAAGGCCACACTTAGTCCCTTTTCCTGTACTGACGAGCTCCACTCGCCAGAACTCCTCAGTGCAGGAGGAGATGGCGTCCCAATTTCTCGACCTGCCTGACACAACCCCAAACACCCCCCAAAGCCTCAACTCACCTATAAGGGTGCCTCCCCCACACCCCACCTCACATGCGCAGGACATCCCCAGGCCCGACCACAGGAAAATGCCACCCTGGCAGTGCCAGGCTAGCACACAGGTGGCACTGCCAGGATGCCAGACTGGCAGTGCCCATGTGCTCGGGTGGCATTGGCAGTGCCAGGGTGCCAACCTGCTCAGAAGGCAAGCACCTGGGGGCCTCCCATTACCCTGAGAGACCCCCACAAGTGCTGTTCCATCTGGTCCCCGTTTCTGGGGACCAGCACTGAACTGAATTTGCCCAAGGTCTCCAAGGCAAAGGGGTTAGATCCCGGTCCCAATGCCTTGGGTAGATCAAGGTAGTGCATATTAAAGTGATACTAGCCGCCTCACTGTCATATGCAGATTTTCCAGATAGTAATACTGCCCACAATGAGTGGGATTCTGATCATGACGCCTCGAGAGATCATGTTAGATCTCACAGGCATGATGAGTTGGGTCGATCCCGGAAGAGGGATCTCCTGGCATCTACCAGCCACGCCACATTTCGGGCGCAACGTGGTCGGTAGATCGCATCCATAGAGTCATTTGTGGAACCTTGTTAATGTGCGCAATGGCTGTCCTGTTTGCTTACACACTAACAGTTACTTCAAAAGGAATTAATTGGCTGTTAATCATCTTGGGACAGCTTGAGGATGTCAAAGGCCCGATTGCAAATGCAAGTTCTTTCATGGTGATTGTTTTAAATTGTTTGCTGTAAGAAATAATCTTTCCCTATTTAACCTGTCAAATTGCTGCTTAATTTTAAATGTGTGGATTACATTTCCTCCTAGTTTTCCCTGTTCCATTGGATGGCACGGTGACACAGTGGTTAGCACTGCTGTCTCACAGCACCAGGGACCCGGGTTGAATTCCATCCTTGGGTGACTGTGTGGAGTTTGCACTTTCTCCCCGTGTCTGCGTGGGTTTCCTCCAGTTTCCTCCCACAGTCCAAAGATGTGCAAGTTAGGTGGCTTGGCCATGCTAAATTGCCCATAAGTGTCCAAAAAGGTTAGGTGGGATTACTGGGTTAGGGGGATGGGGTGGAGTCCTGTGCTTAAGTAGGGTGCTCTTTCCAAGTGCCGGTGCAGACTCAATGGGTCAAATGGCCTCCTTCTGCACTGTAAATTCTACGATTCTATGAATAATTCCAGTCGTAAAAGTTACTGTTCGTAACAATAGTTTCTCATCTCTGGTATAATTTTGGTGAATCTATGCGATATTTTCGGTATAGCTTTAATATTATTTTTCTAATGGAGTCCCTAAAGTTGTGCAGACCATAAATATGGCCTAAACATTACCTTTTATAATTTATCACCATGTTTGGCTCCATATTTATATGGCATAACCTGTCTGTATATCATGGAATATTTTACCCCTCGGTCTCTGTTCCACCATACCCATCCCATTCAGTATATAATCTTGGGCGAAATTCTCCCGAAGCGGCGCGATGTCCGCCGACTGGCGCCCAAAACGGCGCCAATCAGACGGGCATCGCGCCGCCCCAAAGGTGCGGAATGCTCCGCATCTTTGGGGGCCGAGCCCCAACATTGAGGGGCTAGGCCGACGCCGGAGGAATTTCCGCCCCGCCAGCTGGCGGAAACGGCCTTTGTTGCCCCGCCAGCTGGCGCGGAAATGACATCCCCGGGCGGCGCATGTGCGGGAGCGTCAGCGGCCGCTGACAGTTTCCCACGCATGCGCAGTGGAGGGAGTCTCTTCCGCCTCCGCCATGGTGGAGACCGTGGCGGAGGCGGAAGGGAAAGAGTGCCCCCACGGCACGGGCCCGCCTGCGGATCGGCGGGCCCCGATCGCGGGCCAGGCCACCGTGGGGGCACCCCCCGGGGCCAGATCGCCCCGTGCCCCCCCCCAGGACCCCGGAGCCCACCCACGCCGCCTTGTCCCGCCGTTCAAAAGGTGGTTTAATCCACGCCGGCGGGACAAGCAATTTATCGGCGGGACTTCGGCCCATCCGGCCCGGAGAATCCAGCGGGGGGGGGGGGGCCGCCAACCGGCGCGGCCCGATTCCCGCCCCCGCCGAATATCTGGTGCCGGAGACTTCGGCAACCGGCGGGGGCGGGATTCACGGCAGCCCCCGGCGATTCTCCGACCCGGCGGGGGGGTCGGAGAATGACGCCCCTGATTCCTTGATTTCCCTCACCTCTGTATGCTAAATACCTTTGAGGATGCCCCTCCCTTTATCAGTTTCCCCTGCGCCCACCCCCACATCCTTACTCCCATGCTAATCTTTAAAACCTTCTGTAATCTATTCTCCTGGATCATTCTTACACTCCTGGAATCACACATGTTGCCCTTCTCTCTACCCGTTCCGGTGCGTGCTTACATCGTTTTTTGTGGCATTGAATAATGAACAGTTTTCTAAGCGATCTTCTGTTCTCTGGTTTATCCGAGACCAGGCATGCAACCCAAAATGCATGTCAGGACCCCACGGAGGACCTGGCACGCTGACCTCCATGGGAATTGCTTGGGGAGTTTCAACTTCAGATGGGCAATTCGCATGCTCCCCTGGACCATCGCAAATCTCTCCGAGTCCAAGTCAGATCCAGAGATTTTGGACAGTTCCGATTTATTGACCTGGATAGTTACCCAGGAAATATTACACAGAAAAATCCTAGCCTAACTCCTGGGTAACTACAGAACTGACCCCCCCCCCCACCCCCACCCCAGGAACACTCACACTGGCCCTCCGACTATGCCATCACCTCCAGACTCTTCCCCCCTGAGCCGCCGAATACCCCGCCAATACGACCTGACTATCCCTAACCCACCTGCCACCTCATCTACCTACCACTCTACCCATCTGACACCCAGCCCACTTATCTCCCCTACCATTCACTCATTCATCCACTCACCCCTTTCACCCACTCACTGACGTTCAGACTGGGCATTTAAACTTATTATATATGGCAGCTAGTGCTGTGAAACAGGGCCATGTCTTGTTTTCCCCTCTGACACTACCCCACTGCAACGGAGCTCTCTGAGGGATGTTGCACTCCATGTTTCTGGTAAAAGCTGGGCTTGGAAGTCCCAGCAAGATAGTCTCCGCAATTACTTCCCGGTCAGATTCTGTCTGCAGGATTCCTGCTTCAGTCTCATTCATCCTACACTGACAATGCACATTCGTTTCGCATATGCTGAACATTTTAAATTTCAGTTTCTGTTTTTAGCATAATAATGTACACATTCATTATAAATCTTTTGAAAAGAAAGCATTAGCTGAATCATCTGTGTTAACTGCTTTCCATCTTTTAGCGATCTCAGCAACTGGAACAAATCTGACAGTTGTTGGAAATGCTCCCCACTTTATGGGATTGGTGGGGGGGAGGGGGTCTGGCGAGTGGGAGGGCGAGATGGGGGCATGGGATGAGCCTAATTGATACCCCATTGATACTGACGGGTGGGATTCCCACATCGGGCTCCTCTCGTCCCCAACCTAATTGTGAAGGTCTTTCCCAATGCTGGGAATCCGATCCATGTACTCCCACCCAATTCTCCCAGGCAGCTCCCGCCATCATGCCTGTTCCAGCCGGCTCCATTACATTACGCCCATAGAATCATTTGCAGCACAGAAGACCAGTGAGCCAATTGAGTCCATGTTGACTCTGCAGAACAACCCTATCAGTCCCATTCCCTTGATCTATCTCTGTAACCCTGGAAGCCTATTATCTAGGATGCCATCCAATCACCATTCATCGTCACAATTCCCATCACCCTTTGCGGCAGCGAGTGCCTGGTGGTCACCAACAAAAGAACAAAGAAAAGTGCAGTACAGGAACAGGCCCTTCGGCCCTCCAAGCTTGCGCTGACCATGCTGCCCGTCTAACTAAAACACTTGTACACTTCCGGGGTCTGTATTCTTCTATTCCCATCCTATTCATGTATTTGTTAAGATGCCCCTTAAACCACTTACTTTGTTGCCACTTTATTATCAGACCACAAGCTGCAAGTATGTTTCTTGTATGACCAAATGACCTCACAACCAGTATGTTAGTTCAACAGACAGTTTATTATAAAACACAAGACTTATTTCTATGTGCAATGATACACGCGGCTACGTATTAAACTACACCTATCAACTAAGATGACCTTTACTTAACTTCTGGATGACCAGCTCTGTGCGGGTAGATAAGGCCTTTATCTGAGTCCCCAAGTGTGTTGGCTGGAAATCATCAGGTTCGTCTTGGCTGCAGCTCGTCTCTCTCTCAGGTAGCGATCGCGGGTCTTGAACTTGGCTGGTCGTTATGCTGCAGTTGGTGTGGGCAAAAGAGGCCAATCCCCAAAGAGGCCGATCCCTAGTGCGCAGGGCTTCTTATCTGCCCTTTTGGGCGGGGTTAACTCAGGGTCCAATGGATCGATAGAGTCTCAATCACTCTGATCGATACCGGCCAATTAGGGGCCTTGATGGCTGGGCGGGTCCTATTCATTATTCCAAGTGTGTATGCCTTTCCAAATAAGGGGGAGCGGCGCCGGGGAGTCTGCTACTGTTGCTATTCCTTGATTTGAGTCTATTGTCCTGGGGAAATCGATGATTGACCTTTAACAGATGCAAGTTTCAGTTGGGTCTGGTCTTTCCTTTGCACAATACACAGGAGCTGTGCACTGTCTGTGTCCCAGCTTGACCACAATTCCCATTACCCTTTGCAGGCGGCCATTTTAGATGGCCACACTGTTTAAAAAAAAAAGATTCTTCCTCACATCCCATCTGCATCTTGTTCAAAATCTTAAATCTAGATATGGCATTGTCGGTAAAAATACTGTCGCTGTTCGGGCTCTTTTACTGTTAAGACAGATTGCAAAGCTATTTATAATTTTAGACAAAGCAATAGCAGCCAAATACAGAGGATTACACAGTGGGAAATATTTAAAAATCTATACAAAGTGTGCAACATAAGTGGATTACAAGCGTGAGCATTTACATGGTGGGCTAGATATAATATTCTTACACGTTAAATTATGGTTGGTACAGTCACCGTGATTAAAGTCAAAAGGATTGTATAGTTACAAAAATAATCGTCCCCTAACAGAAGTTAAACCATAAAACAAACGGTCATGTAGATCCTTTGATTCTGTATTATAACTAAGCCAAACTGCTAATTCCTACAATACTGTATTTACTTCTTCATCTGAATTGTAGAAATGGTCACATTCGTCGGTACATTATAACGGCACAAAGTTCAAATGATATATGCAAAGTAATGAACGCACCAGCACTGTGGTTTCCAGTGCAAAATAAAAATTATACACTTCAAAACTGAGATATGAAACGCTGCTGAGCACAGTTGCTGTTATACTCAAAACACAGTAATTATCGTGTCTGCATTTGTGTGTATTTATCTCCCTATTTAATAGCTTAAACACAAATTGTGCTGATCTGATTTTGATTCAGTTGGTGGGGGAATTTCAATTGATTAGAAAGGAGATGTAGAATCAAAAGGCATGATGTAAATGGAAATGTCCAGTTTAATGTCATAACCTTGACAAGATAATGATGTTGTGCGGGTTGACTGTAATTTATTGACAGATTTTCCACTGTTCATGCTCGAGTACGGAAACCCAAATGGTTTGCAATCTAAAATACTTCTGCTTTTTTCTTTACACCTGCCAGTTGGAACCAAAAACTTGTGCTGGAGCAGGAGAAACTGAATTCTGATTTTGACAAGTTAAAAATGGAGGAGCATGAAAAAAGTGTCAAGCTCCAGAAACTTGTGTAAGCTTATTCTTAAAATGACCTCTCCTGACACCATGAGAACTGTGTTATTTAACGGTTACTGCTTTGTAATAAAGCTGCAGGTTTCAATTTGGAACCGGGAGGCTGGTATGGCAGCTCTGTCTGCTTCTGCCAATGATACTCAATATTATCCACAATCAATATCCATGCTTTCCAATTCTTGGTGGGTGACTGGGTTGAATGGAATCACTTCTGTGTAAACAGGGAAGAAAGCAAGAGAGAGTGGAAGACGAAGGGTATTAGTTTACCATGTGAACAATCAACTCCTATCTGTCTGACAGTACCCCGGGAATCTCTAATGCCTTTCTTGGGCTGTTCTGGGATTTTGGAAGAGGAAATTTTAAAAAAGGAACTCCCAATTTGGCCATCAATGTGATGATGCACAGTATTGATTTGGTCATTGCTACCAATAAACAATATTTGTCCAGGCAAAACATCCTAGTTCTGGCCTTCTCGCTCCTTTTTCTGTTCTAGTGGTGGTATGTGAGTGTCTACATATTTTTTTGCAATAAAAATCCTTGCATCTGTTGTCTACATTATGTATTGGAGTTCTTGTTTTGCTCAGAGGTGCCATGTAGCTGACCAGTGACGCCATCACCAGACTGCTCACTATAATAGCATGGTGGTTAAATAACCTTATGATTATAACGTTCGGCTTGTTGTTACTTGCAGACAATTTTCTTGTAATGTGATCTGTTTACCGCTAACTTGGTAAATTATACAACACAGAGGCATGAAATTATTTTCATGATACGCTGTCAATCTGAAATAAAATCTGACTCCAAATAACTTTTATGTCCTGCTTTTAGACTTCTTAATGACAAAAGAGAGCAAGCAAAACAGGACCTCAAGGGGCTGGAGGAGACAGTTGTAAGTTTCACTGTGAAACCTATTGGACTTTTAATGGACTTGCTTCAGAACAAACTAGTTCCCTCCCCAATTATGTAACTTAGCTACTCTAAGGCCACTCACCTGTAGAACAAAGACTGCGCCGTTCCAGTGTAATATCTGTAAATCTTCCCCACATACAACTTTCCCAGTATTGAATCCACAGTCCCCAACATACACCGTCGTGAAATTATTGTTAGCATTTTTTAAAGAAGCTTTGCAGTCTAAATATATCTCCATCTGGACTGGTTAAACTACATTGCAATTTGTTTATAATTTGAAAACTTTCAATGTAGTGGCTGGAGAGTGGGCGATTAGAGCAGGGACATTTCCATTGGTGAATTAGCTTTCCCAACAAAAATGGCAGACCTGTAGTCACCTTCTAAATTTCTCAGGGTAGCGGAAGTTGGGGGTGGGATGCCGGGGGGCATATATTTTCCATATAACAGACCAAGATCCTGTTCTGCTCCGCGAATGCTGTTTGCTCCGTTGTACATTATAATCAGCAACTTTTCTTTTTCAACAAATGGATGTTTTTCTTGGATATGGGGTTATTGAACACTGTTTCACCTCCTCCCTCCACCTCCCCCAAAACCCAAATCAAATCGTAATGACTTCCAATTGTTTAAAGCACCTTCAGTCGATGGGGTTTGTGCTTATTAGTTACCTATTTCTACATATCTAAAATTAATGTTTGGAAAAGCATACAAGCTTATTTAAAATCTAGATTCCTTAAACCTGCTAACATTGACTACTTATTCTCTTAACAAGGCAAAAGAACTTCAAACTCTCCACAACCTCCGAAAACTTTTTGTTCAAGATCTCACAACCAGAGTCAAGAAAGTAAGTTGATTGATTTAATTCAATGTTGTTTCTTAACATGGTCGCTAAGGGTCCATTGCGAGCACGTATTTGGAGATGTTTATCTCCCTAATCTTTAACCCAAACAGTTGAGCTAATTGTACTTATGATGTTGTAGGCATCATGTGAGGTATGTGAAGATGAAATTATCTAAATGCAGGGATTTTCCGGCCCTGCCTGCCACTGGGATCTTCTAGTACCGCCCCGTGACGGGTCTCCCAATGGCGCAGCCGGTGAGCAAGGCAAATAGCCATTGACTTCAGCGGGACTGGAATATCTTGCCACCTTCGCCGCGGGAAAACACGCCACGTGGATTGAGGGCATGTGGGTGGAAGATCCTGGCCAAAGAAACAAATATTAGGAACCAATGCTTTCAAGTAACTGTCAGTATTCTCACCAGGGACATTGACATGCTAAAAGCTGCCGGTTTTCCCAACTGGAAACAGCGTTTGTATGTTTCACAATAGACGTTGGAGTGCAGTATGGGAGGGCAGGTCGCCTTGGTGGTGGTCAGCTCCCTATGGAGCTGGGGCATCATGCCAGCTCCTTCTGGCTCCATTGGAAGGTGACTTATAAAATCACAATCTTTATAGAGCTGACTTTTTTGATTGGTACCTGCTGAGGAATCTTGAACTTGCCACTTCTTGCGTGGTGTGGAGTTTTAACATAATTGAAAGGGTCTCCATCCCAGATGCCAGCCTAATGCACCACGGTGGCACATGGTGACCTCACAGCGCCAGGAACCCGAGTTCAATTCCGGCTTTGGGTGACTGCGGAGTTTGCACGTTCTCCCCGTGTCTGCGTGGCCTTCATTCAGGTGCTCCGGATTTCCCCCACAGTCCAAAGATATGCAGGATGGGTGGATTGGCCATTTGAAAAAATTATCCCTTACTGTCCGAAGATGTGCAGGTTGGGTGGAGTGGACCTAGGTAGGGTGCTCTTTCAGAAGGTCAGTTCAGGCTCAATGAGCTGAATGGCCTCCTTCTGCACTAGCAATTCTATGGTTCTATTTGACATGCTTGCCTTCCACTTGAGTGAGCAGCACTGGCAAAGAGACCATGGGACTAGGTAGATCTGTGCTGTAACCGGGAGATGGGGTCTGACCTTGAGGAGGGGAGGGGGTCCAGTAGCAGTTGGCAACACAATAAACTGCATTTCAGAAAATACTGAGGTATAAGGGTAGAAACAATTGCTGAACAAATGTAAACCAATAAACTGCTGAGTAAAAATGAATAAGCAATAATATTACCATAATGTTGGAAGGCCAGTGCGTGGGGAAGAGTGTGGGAGTGTGGGTTGGTGTGCGGAGGTAAGAGTGAGTGAGAAAAATGAGACTGGGCATACACCCTCCACAAATCACCCACCCACTCACTCACACACTCCACCCACCCACTCACTCACTCCACCCACCTACTCACTCACTCCCACCCACCCACCCACTCACTCACTCCACCCACCCACCCACTCACTCACACACTCCACCCACTCACTCACTCACTCCACCCACCTACTCACTCACTCCCACCCACCCACCCACTCACTCCCACCCACCCACCCACTCACTCACTCCACCCACCCACTCACTCACTCCACCCACCCACTCACTCACTCCACCCACCCACTCACTCACTCCACCCACCTACTCACTCAATCCCACCCACCCACCCACTCACTCACTCCACCCACCCACCCACTCACTCACTCCACCCACCCACCCACTCACTCACTCCACCCACCCACCCACCCACTCACTCACTCCACCCACCCACTCACTCCACCCACCCACTCACTCACTCCACCCACCCACTCACTCACTCCACCCACCTACTCACTCACTCCCACCCACCCACTCACTCACTCCACCCACCCACTCACTCACTCCACCCACCTACTCACTCACTCCCACCCACCCACTCACTCACTCCCACCCACCCACCCACTCACTCACTCACTCCACCCACCCACCCACTCACTCACTCCACCCACCCAATCACTCCACCCACCTACTCACTCACTCCCACCCACCCACTCACACACTCACTCCATCCACCCACCCACTCACTCACTCACTCCACCCACCCACCCACTCACTCACTCACTCACTCACTCCACCCACTCACTCACTCACTCACTCCACCCACCCACTCACTCAATCACTCACTCCACCCACCCACTCACTAACTCACTCCACCCACCCACCCACTCACTCAATCACTCACTCCACCCACCCACTCACTCACTCCACCAACCCACTCACTCACTCACTCCACCCACCCACTCACTCACTCACTCCACCCACCCACCCACTCACTCAATCACTCACTCCACCCACCCACTCACTCACTCCACCCACCCACCCACTCACTCCCACCCACCCACCCACTCACTCACTCCACCCACCCACTCACTCCACCCACCCACTCACTCACTCCACCCACCCACTCACTCACTCCACCCACCTACTCACTCACTCCCACCCACCCACCCACTCACTCACTCCACCCACCCACCCACTCACTCACTCCACCCACCCACCCACTCACTCACTCCACCCACCCACTCACTCACTCCACCCACCCACTCACTCCACCCACCCACTCACTCACTCCACCCACCCACTCACTCACTCCACCCACCTACTCACTCACTCCCACCCACCCCCCCACTCACTCACTCCACCCACCCACTCACTCACTCCACCCACTTACTCACTCACTCCCACCCACCCACCCACTCACTCACTCCCACCCACCCACCCACTCACTCACTCCACCCACCCACCCACTCACTCACTCCACCCACCCAATCACTCCACCCACCTACTCACTCACTCCCACTCACACACTCACTCCACCCACCCACCCACTCACTCACTCACTCCACCCACCCACCCACTCACTCACTCACTCACTCACTCACTCCACCCACTCACTCACTCACTCACTCCACCCACCCACTCACTCACTCACTCACTCCACCCACCCACTCACTCAATCACTCACTCCACCCGCCCACTCACTCACTCACTCCACCCACCCACCCACTCACTCAATCACTCACTCCACCCACCCACTCACTCACTCCACCCACCCACTCACTCACTCACTCCACCCACCCACTCATTCACTCACTCCACCCACCCACCCACTCACTCAATCAATCACTCCACCCACCCACTCACTCACTCACTCCACCCACCCACCCACTCACTCAATCACTCACTACACCCACCCACTCACTCACTCACTCACTCCACCCACCCACTCACTCACTCACTCCACCCACCCACTCACTCACTCACTCCACCCACCCACTCACTCACTCACTCACTCCACCCACCCACCCACTCACTCACTCACTCACTCCACCCACCCACTCACACACTCACTCACTCCACCCACCCACTCACTCACTCACTCACTCACTCCACCCACCCACTCACTCAATCACTCACTCCACCCACCCACTCACTCACTCCACCCACCCACCCACTCACTCAATCACTCACTCCACCCACCCACTCACTCACTCACTCACTCCACCCACCCACTCACTCAATCACTCACTCCACCCACCCACTCACTCACTCCACCCACCCACTCACTCACTCACTCCACCCACCCACCCACTCACTCACCCACTCACCCACCCACCCACTCACTCACTCACTCCACCCACCCACCCACTCACTCACTCACTCCACCCACCCACTCACTCACTCCATCCACCTACTCACTCACTCCCATCCACTCACTCACTCCACCCACCCACCCACCCACTCACTCACACACTCACTCCCACCCACTCACTCACCCACCCACCCACCCACCCACTCACTCACTCACTCCACCCACCCACTCACTCACTCACTCACTCCACCCACCCACTCACGCAATCACTCACTCCACCCACCCACTCACTCACTCCATCCATCTACTCACTCACTCCCATCCACCCACCCACCCACTCACTCACTCACTCCACCCACCCACCCACCCACTCACTCACTCCCACCCACCCACTCACTCACTCACTCCACCCACCCACCCACTCACTCGCTCACTCACTCCACCCACCCACTCACTCACTCACTCCACCCACCCACCCACCCACTCACTCACTCACTCCACCCACCCACTCAATCACTCACTCCACCCACCCACTCACTCACTCCATCCACCTACTCACTCACTCCCATCCACTCACTCACTCCACCCACCCGCCCACTCACTCACTCCACCCACCCACTCATTCACTCACCCACCCCCATCCACTCACTCACTCACTCCCACTCACTCACTCCCACTCAGTCACTCACTCCCAGCCACTCACTCACTCACCCACTCACTCACTCCCAGCCACTCACTCACTCACTCACTCCCAGCCACTCACTCACTCACTCACCCACTCACTCACCCACTCACTCACCCACTCACTCCCACCCAGCCCCTCACTCATTCACTCACTCACTCCCACCTACACACTCCCACCCACCCACTCAGCCACCCACTTCCATCCACTCACTCACTCACTCCCTCCCATTCACTCACTCACTCCCACTCACTCACTCCCACCCATCCACTCACTCACTCACTCCACCCACTCACTCATTCACTCACTCACTCACCCACCCACTCACTCACCCACTCACTCACCCACTCACTCACCACTCACTCACACCCACCCACTGACTCACTCACTCCCAGCCAGCCACTCACTCACCCACTCACTCCCACTCACTCACTCACTCACACCCACTCACTCACTCACTCACGCACCCACTCACTCCCACTCACTCACTCACTCCTGCCCACTCACTCACTCCCACCTACTCACCCACTCATCCATTCACTCACTCACTCCCACTCCACCCACCCACTCACTCATTCACTCACTCCTCACTCCCATCTACTCACCTATTCACTCACTCACTTACACCCACTCACTCAGACACACCCACTCACTCATTCACTCATTCCCATCCACTCACTCTCTCGCTCACTCCCACCCACTCACTCACTCCCACTCACTCACACATTCACTCACTCCCACTCACTCACTCACACACTCACTCACTCCCACTCACCCACTCACTCACTCACTCCCATTCACTCACTCACTCACTCCCACTCACTCACTCACTAATTGACTCACTCATTCACTCACTCATTCACTCATTCCCATCCACTCACTCACTCCGACTCGCTCACTCACTCACTCCCACCCTCTCACCCACTCACTCACTCCCACTCACTCACTCACTCATTGACTCACTCACTCCCACTCACTCACTCCCACTCACTCACTCCCATTCACTCACTCACTCATTGACTCACTCACTCACTCACTCATTCACTCACTCATTCCCATCCACTCACTCACTCACTCCGACTCACTCACTCACTCACTGCCACCCACTCACACACTCACTCACCCACTCACTCACTCACTCCCACTCACTCACATAAGAACATAAGAACAAGGAGCAGGAGTAGGCCATCTGGCCCCTCGAGCCTGCTCCGCCATTCAATGAGATCATGGCTGATCTTTTGTGGACTCAGCTCCACTTTCCGGCCCGAACACCATAACCCTTAATCCCTTTATTCTTCAAAAAACTATCTATCTTTATCTTAAAAACATTTAATGAAGGAGCGTCTACTGCTTCACTGGGCAAGGAATTCCATAGATTCACAACCCTTTGGGTGAAGAAGTTCCTCCTAAACTCAGTCCTAAATCTACTTCCCCTTATTTTGAGGCTATGCCCCCTAGTTCTGCTTTCACCCGCCAGTGGAAACAACCTGCCCACATCTATCCTATCTATTCCCTTCATAATCTTATATGTTTCTATAAGATCCCCCCTCATCCTTCTAAATTCCAACGAGTACAGTCCCAGTCTACTCAACCTCTCCTCGTAATCCAACCCCTTCAGCTCTGGGATTAACCTAGTGAATCTCCTCTGCGCACCCTCCAGTGCCAGTACGTCCTTTCTCAAGTAAGGAGACCAAAACTGAACACAATACTCCAGGTGTGGCCTTACTAACACCTTATACAATTGCAGCAGAACCTCCCTAGTCTTAAACTCCATCCCTCTAACAATGAAGGACAAAATTCCATTTGCCTTCTTAATCACCTTAATCACTCATTCCCATCCACTCACTCACTCATTGACTCACTCACTCCCACTCACTCACTCCCATTCACTCACTCACTCATTCACTCACTCATTCACTCATTCCCATCCACTCACTCACTCCGGATCACTCACTCACTCCCACCCTCTCACACACTCACTCACTCACTCCCACTCACTCACCCACTCACACACTAACTCACTCACTCACCCCCACTCACTCATTCACTCCCACCCTCTCACACACTCACTCACTCACTCATTGCCACTCACTCACCCTCTCACACACTCACTCACTCACTCCCACTCACTCCCACTCACTCACTCACTCATTCACTCACTCATTCACTCATTCCCATCCACTCACTCACTCCGACTCACAGACTCACTCCCACCCTCTCACACACTCACTCACTCACTCACTCACCCACTCACACACTAACTCACTCACTCACCCCCACTCACTCATTGACTCACTCACTCACTCCCACTCACTCACTCACTCCCACCCTCTCACACACTCACTCACTCACTCCCACTCACTCACCCTCTCACACACTCACTCACTCACTCACTCCCACTCACTCACCCACTCACACACTAACTCACACACTCACCCCCACTCACTCATTGACTCACTCACTCACTCACTCCCACTCACTCACCCACTCACTCACTCACTCCCATTCACTCACTCACTCACTCATTGACTCACTCACTCCCACTCACTCACCCACTCACACACTAACTCACTCACTCACCCCCACTCACTCATTGACTCACACACTCACTCACTCCCACTCACTCACCAACTCACTCACTCACTCCCACTCACTCACTCACTCCCACTCACTCAGTCACTCACCCACTCACTCACTCACTCCCATTCACTCACTCACTCATTGACTCACTCACTCATGCAATCACTCACTCCCACCCAGCCACTCACTCACTCACTCACTCACTCCCACCCACCCACTCACTCACTCACTCCCACACACTCACTCCCACCCACTCACTCCCACCCACTCATCCTACCCACTCACTCACTCCCACCCACCCACCCACTCACTCCGACCAACCCACTCACATCACACCCAGCCACCCACCCACTCACTCCCACTCACTCTCTCCCACCCAGCCACCCACATACCCCCACAAATCACCTACACACTCCCACCCACCCACTCACCCACCCACCCACGTCCATCCACTCACTCACTCACTCACTCCCTCCCATTCACTCTCTTACTCCCACTCACTCACTCCTACCCACCCACTCACCCACCCACCCACTCCCACCCTCTCACACTCACTCACTCATTAACTCCCACTCACTCACTCACCCACTCACTCACTCACTCACTCCCACTCACTTACTCATCCACTCACTCACTCACCCACTCACTCACTCCCATTGACTCACTCACTCACTCATTGACTCACTCATTCACTCATTCACTCACTCATTCACTCATTCCCATCCACTCACTCACACTCACTCACTCACTCAAACACTCACCCACTCACTCACTCCACTTCCCTCACTCACACACGCATTCACTCACTCACTCACTCATTCACTCACTCATTCACTCACTCACTCACTCCCACTCACTCACCCATTCACTCACTCACTCCCATTCACTCACTCATTGACTCATTCACTCACTAACTCCCTCTCACTCATTCACTCAGTCCCATCCACTCACTCACTCCGACTCACTCACTCACTCCCACCCTCTCACACACTCACTCACTCACTCCCACTCACTTACTCACTCCCACTCACTCATTGACTCCTCACTCACTCGCTCCCACTCACTCACTCACCCACTCACTCCCATTCACTCACTCACTCACTCATTAACTCACTCACTCACTCTCACTCACTCACGCACTCACTCACTCCCACTCACTCACTCGCTCCCACTCATTCACTCACTCCCACTCACTCACTCACTCACCCACTCACTCCCATTCACTCACTCACTCACTCATTGACTCACTCACTCGTGCACTCACTCCCACCCAGCCACTCACTCACCCACTCACACACTAACTCACTCACTCACCCCCACTCACTCATTGACTCACACACTCACTCACTCCCACTCACTCACCAACTCACTCACTCACTCCCACTCACTCACTCACTCCCACTCACTCAGTCACTCACCCACTCACTCACTCACTCCCATTCACTCACTCACTCATTGACTCACTCACTCATGCAATCACTCACTCCCACCCAGCCACTCACTCACTCACTCACTCACTCCCACCCACCCACTCACTCACTCACTCCCACACACTCACTCCCACCCACTCACTCCCACCCACTCATCCTACCCACTCACTCACTCCCACCCACCCACCCACTCACTCCGACCAACCCACTCACATCACACCCAGCCACCCACCCACTCACTCCCACTCACTCTCTCCCACCCAGCCACCCACATACCCCCACAAATCACCTACACACTCCCACCCACCCACTCACCCACCCACCCACGTCCATCCACTCACTCACTCACTCACTCCCTCCCATTCACTCTCTTACTCCCACTCACTCACTCCTACCCACCCACTCACCCACCCACCCACTCCCACCCTCTCACACTCACTCACTCATTAACTCCCACTCACTCACTCACCCACTCACTCACTCACTCACTCCCACTCACTTACTCATCCACTCACTCACTCACCCACTCACTCACTCCCATTGACTCACTCACTCACTCATTGACTCACTCATTCACTCATTCACTCACTCATTCACTCATTCCCATCCACTCACTCACACTCACTCACTCACTCAAACACTCACCCACTCACTCACTCCACTTCCCTCACTCACACACGCATTCACTCACTCACTCACTCATTCACTCACTCATTCACTCACTCACTCACTCCCACTCACTCACCCATTCACTCACTCACTCCCATTCACTCACTCATTGACTCATTCACTCACTAACTCCCTCTCACTCATTCACTCAGTCCCATCCACTCACTCACTCCGACTCACTCACTCACTCCCACCCTCTCACACACTCACTCACTAACTCCCACTCACTTACTCACTCCCACTCACTCATTGACTCCTCACTCACTCGCTCCCACTCACTCACTCACCCACTCACTCCCATTCACTCACTCACTCACTCATTAACTCACTCACTCACTCTCACTCACTCACGCACTCACTCACTCCCACTCACTCACTCGCTCCCACTCATTCACTCACTCCCACTCACTCACTCACTCACCCACTCACTCCCATTCACTCACTCACTCACTCATTGACTCACTCACTCGTGCACTCACTCCCACCCAGCCACTCACTCACCCACTCACTCACTCCCATTCACTCATTCACTCATTGATTCACTCACTCACTCCCACACAGCCACTCACTCACCCACTCTCACTCACTCATTCACTCACTCATCCACTCACATTCACTCACTCACTCATATTCACTCACTCACTCACATTCACTCACCCACTCACTTACACACCCACTCACCCACACATTCACCCACTCACTCACCCGCTCACTCACTCACTCCCACCCACTCACTTCCACTCACTCACTCACTCACTTACTAACTCACACACTAACTCACCCATCCACCTACTCACTCCCACTCACCCACTCCCTCCCATTCACTCACTCACTCCCACCCACCCACTCCCATCCACCCACCCACTCACTCACTCCACCCACCCACTCACTCTTACACCCACTCACTCATTCCCACCCACTCGCACCCCATCCACCCACTCACTCCCACACACCCACCCACTCACTCCCACCCACCCACCCACCCACTCACTCCCATCCACTCACTCACTCCCACCCACTCACTCACTCCCACCCACTCTTTCCCACCCATCTACCGACCCACTCACACCCCATCTACCCACCCACCCACCCACCCACTCACTCCCACTCACTCACTCACCCACCCACTCACTCCCTCCCACCCACCCACCCACTCTCTCTCACACCCACCCACTCATTCCCACCCACTCACACCCCATCCACCCACTCACTCCCACTCACTCACTCACCCACTCACTCACTCCCATCCACTCACTCACCCACTCACTCACTCCCATCCACTCACTCACTCATTCACCCACTCACTCACTCACTCACTCACAACCATCCACTCACCCACTCACTCACCCACTCACTCACTGCCAGCCACTCACTCATTCACCCACTCACTCACTCACTCACTCACTCCCACACAGCCACTCACTCACCCACTCACTCATTCACTCACTCATCCACTCACTTAGTCACTCACTCACCCAATCACTCCCACCCAACCACTAACACCACACCCAGCCACCCACTCACTCACTCCCACCCACACACCCACCCACTCGCTCCCACACTCTCTCTCACACATCCACCCACATACCCCTACATATCACCAACTCACTCACTCCCATCCACTCATTCACTCACTCCCACCCACCCACTCGCTCCCATTCACTCACTCACTCCCACCCACTCACTCCCATCCACCCACCCACTCACTCATTCACTCCCTCTCACTCAGCCCACTCACTCACTCCACCCACCGACTCACTCACTCCACCCATATACTCACTCACTCACTCACTCATTCACTCACTCATTCACTCACTCACTACCACCCACCCACTCACTCACCCACTCACTCACTCACTCACTCATTCACTCACTCACTCACTCACCCACTCACCCACCCACTCACTCACTCACTCCCACCCAGCCACTCACTCACTCACCCACTCACTCCCACCCACTCACTCACTCCACCCACCCACCCACTCACTCACTCACTCATTCACTCACTCACTCACTCACCCACTCACTCATCCACTCACTCATCCACTCACTCACTCCCACCCAGCCACTCACTCACTCACTCACCCACTCACTCACTCACTCCCACCCAGCCACTCACTCACCCACCCACTCACTCACTCCACCCACTCGCCCACTCACTCACTCATTCACTCACTCATTCACTCACTCACTTCCACCCACCCACTCACCCACTCACTCACTCATTCACTCACTCATTCACTCACTCACTTCCACCCACACACTCACTCACTCATTCACTCACTCATTCACTCACCCACTCACCCACCCACTCACTCACTCACTCCCGTCCAGCCACTCACTCACCCACTCACTCACTCACTCCCGCCCAGCCACTCACTCACCCACTCACTCCCGCCCAGCCACTCACTCACTCACTCATTCACTCACTCATTCACTCACACACTCCCACACAGCCACTCACTCACTCACCCACTCATTCACTCACTCACTCACCCACCCACTCACTCGCCCACTCACTCACTCATTCACTCACTCATTCACTCACTCATTCACTCACTCACTTCCACCCACACACTCACTCACTCATTCACTCACTCATTCACTCACCCACTCACCCACCCACTCACTCACCCACTCACTCACTCACTCCCGCCCAGCCACTCATTCACTCACTCATTCACTCACTCATTCACTCACACATTCACTCACTCACCCACTCACTCCTGCCCACTCACTCACTCCCACCTATCCACCCACTCATCCATTCACTCACTCACTCCCACTCACTCCACTCACTCCCTTTCACTCCACCCACCCACCAACTCACTCACTCACTCACTCCACCCACCCACTCACTCATTCACTCACTCACTCCCATCGACTCACTCACCCACTCACTCAGACTCACCCACTGACTCATTCACTCATTGCCATCCACTCACTGACTCACTCACTCTCACCCTCTCACACACTCACTCACTCACTCACTCCCACTCACTCGCTCACTCACACACATACTCACTCACTCCCATCCACTCACTCACTCATTGACAAACTCACTCACTCACTAATTGCCACTCACTCACTCACTCACTCGCTCCCATTCACTCACACACTCACTCACTCACTCCCACTCACTCACTCACCCACTCACTCACTCACTCCCACTCACTCACCCACTCACTCACTCACTCCCACTCACTCACTCACTCACACACATACTCACTCACTCATTGACTCACTCACTCACTCACTAATTCCCACTCACTCACTCACTCACTCACTCCCATTCACTCACACACTCACTCACTCACTCACTCACTCCCACTCACTCACTCCACCCACCCACTCACTCAATCACTCACTCCACCCACCCACCCACTCACTCACTACACCCACCCACCCACTCACTCAATCACTCACTCCACCCACCCACTCACTCACTCCACCCACCCACTCACTCACTCACTCCACCCACCCACTCACTCACTCCACCCACCCACTCACTCACTCACTCCACCCACCCACTCACTCAATCACTCACTCCACCCACCCACTCACTCACTCACTCCACCCACCCACCCACTCACTCACTCACTCACTCCACCCACCCACTCACTCACTCACTCACTCCACCCACCCACTCACTCACTCACTCACTCCACCCACCCACTCAATCACTCACTCCACCCACCCACTCACTCACTCCACCCACCCACCCACTCACTCAATCACTCACTCCACCCACCCACTCACTCACTCCACCCACCCACCCACTCACTCACCCACTCACCCACCCACCCACTCACTCACTCACTCCACCCACCCACCCACTCACTCACTCCATCCACCTACTCACTCACTCCCATCCACTCACTCACTCCACCCACCCACCCACCCACTCACTCACACACTCACTCCCACCCACTCACTCACCCACCCACCCACCCACTCACTCACTCACTCCACCCACCCACTCACTCACTCACTCATTCCACCCACCCACTCACGCAATCACTCACTCCACCCACCCACTCACTCACTCCATCCACCTACTCACTCACTCCCATCCACCCACCCACCCACTCACTCACTCACTCCACCCACCCACCCA
The DNA here is from genome assembly GCF_047496885.1 of Scyliorhinus torazame. Taxonomy (NCBI): domain Eukaryota; kingdom Metazoa; phylum Chordata; class Chondrichthyes; order Carcharhiniformes; family Scyliorhinidae; genus Scyliorhinus; species Scyliorhinus torazame. The sequence goes on along the minus strand of NC_092708.1, from coordinate 48,415,304 downwards.
CCCACTCACTCACTCCCACCCACCCACTCACTCACTCACTCCACCCACCCACCCACTCACTCGCTCACTCACTCCACCCACCCACTCACTCACTCCACCCACCCACCCACTCACTCACTCACTCCACCCACCCACTCACTCGCCCACTCACTCACTCATTCACTCACTCATTCACTCACTCATTCACTCACTCACTTCCACCCACACACTCACTCACTCATTCACTCACTCATTCACTCACCCACTCACCCACCCACTCACTCACCCACTCACTCACTCACTCCCGCCCAGCCACTCATTCACTCACTCATTCACTCACTCATTCACTCACACATTCCCACACAGCCACTCACTCACTCACCCACTCATTTACTCACTCATTCACTCACTCACCCACTCACTCCTGCCCACTCCATCCACCTACTCACTCACTCACTCACTCCACCCACCCACCCACTCACTCACTCACTCCACCCACCCACCCACCCACTCAATCACTCACTCCACCCACCCACTCACTCACTCCACCCACCCACTCACTCAATCACTCACTCCACCCACCCACTCACTCACTCCACCCACCCACCCACTCACTCACCCACTCACCCACCCACCCACTCACTCACTCACTCCACCCACCCACCCACCCACTCACTCACTCCATCCACCTACTCACTCACTCCCATCCACTCACTCACTCCACCCACCCACCCACCCACTCACTCACACACTCACTCCCACCCACTCACTCACTCCACCCACCCACCCACTCACTCAATCACTCACTCCACCCACCCACTCACTCACTCCACCCACCCACTCACTCACTCACTCCACCCACCCACTCACTCACTCCACCCACCCACTCACTCACTCACTCCACCCACCCACTCACTCAATCACTCACTCCACCCACCCACTCACTCACTCACTCCACCCACCCACCCACTCACTCACTCACTCACTCCACCCACCCACTCACTCACTCACTCACTCCACCCACCCACTCACTCACTCACTCACTCCACCCACCCACTCAATCACTCACTCCACCCACCCACTCACTCACTCCACCCACCCACCCACTCACTCAATCACTCACTCCACCCACCCACTCACTCACTCCACCCACCCACCCACTCACTCACCCACTCACCCACCCACCCACTCACTCACTCACTCCACCCACCCACCCACCCACTCACTCACTCCATCCACCTACTCACTCACTCCCATCCACTCACTCACTCCACCCACCCACCCACCCACTCACTCACACACTCACTCCCACCCACTCACTCACCCACCCACCCACCCACTCACTCACTCACTCCACCCACCCACTCACTCACTCACTCACTCCACCCACCCACTCACGCAATCACTCACTCCACCCACCCACTCACTCACTCCATCCACCTACTCACTCACTCCCATCCACCCACCCACCCACTCACTCACTCACTCCACCCACCCACCCACCCACTCACTCACTCCCACCCACCCACTCACTCACTCACTCCACCCACCCACCCACTCACTCGCTCACTCACTCCACCCACCCACTCACTCACTCCACCCACCCACCCACTCACTCACTCACTCCACCCACCCACTCACTCGCCCACTCACTCACTCATTCACTCACTCATTCACTCACTCATTCACTCACTCACTTCCACCCACACACTCACTCACTCATTCACTCACTCATTCACTCACCCACTCACCCACCCACTCACTCACCCACTCACTCACTCCCGCCCAGCCACTCATTCACTCACTCATTCACTCACTCATTCACTCACACATTCCCACACAGCCACTCACTCACTCACCCACTCATTTACTCACTCATTCACTCACTCACCCACTCACTCCTGCCCACTCCATCCACCTACTCACTCACTCACTCACTCCACCCACCCACCCACTCACTCACTCACTCCACCCACCCACCCACCCACTCAATCACTCACTCCACCCACCCACTCACTCACTCCACCCACCCACCCACTCACTCAATCACTCACTCCACCCACCCACTCACTCACTCCACCCACCCACTCACTCACCCACTCACCCACCCACCCACTCACTCACTCACTCCACCCACCCACCCACCCACTCACTCACTCCATCCACCTACTCACTCACTCCCATCCACTCACTCACTCCACCCACCCACCCACCCACTCACTCACACACTCACTCCCACCCACTCACTCACCCACCCACCCACCCACTCACTCACTCACTCCACCCACCAACTCACTCACTCACTCACTCCACCCACCCACTCACGCAATCACTCACTCCACCCACCCACTCACTCACTCACTCACTCCACCCACCCACCCACCCACTCACTCACTCCATCCACCTACTCACTCACTCCCATCCACTCACTCACTCCACCCACCCACCCACCCACTCACTCACACACTCACTCCCACCCACTCACTCACCCACCCACCCACCCACTCACTCACTCACTCCACCCACCTACTCACTCACTCCCATCCACCCACCCACCCACTCACTCACTCACTCCACCCACCCACCCACCCACTCACTCACTCCCACCCACCCACTCACTCACTCACTCCACCCACCTACCCACTCACTCGCTCACTCACTCCACCCACCCACTCACTCACTCCACCCACCCACCCACTCACTCACTCACTCCACCCACCCACTCACTCGCCCACTCACTCACTCATTCACTCACTCATTCACTCACTCATTCACTCACTCACTTCCACCCACACACTCACTCACTCATTCACTCACTCATTCACTCACCCACTCACCCACCCACTCACTCACCCACTCACTCACTCACTCCCGCCCAGCCACTCATTCACTCACTCATTCACTCACTCATTCACTCACACATTCCCACACAGCCACTCACTCACTCACCCACTCATTTACTCACTCATTCACTCACTCACCCACTCACTCCTGCCCACTCACTCACTCCCACCTATCCACCCACTCATCCATTCACTCACTCACTCCCACTCACTCCACTCACTCCCTTTCACTCCACCCACCCACCAACTCACTCACTCACTCACTCCACCCACCCACTCACTCATTCACTCACTCACTCCCATCGACTCACTCACCCACTCACTCAGACTCACCCACTGACTCATTCACTCATTGCCATCCACTCACTGACTCACTCACTCTCACCCTCTCACACACTCACTCACTCACTCACTCCCACTCACTCACTCACTCACACACATACTCACTCACTCCCATCCACTCACTCACTCATTGACTCACTCACTCACTCACTAATTGCCACTCACTCACTCACTCGCTCCCATTCACTCACACACTCACTCACTCACTCCCACTCACTCACTCACCCACTCACTCATTCACTCCCACTCACTCACCCACTCACTCACTCACTCCCACTCACTCACTCATTCACACACATACTCACTCACTCATTGACTCACTCACTCACTCACTAATTCCCACTCACTCACTCACTCACTCACTTCCATTCACTCACACACTCACTCACTCACTCACTCACTCCCACTCACTCACCCACTCACTCACTCACTCACACTCACTCACCCACTCACTCACACACTCACCCACTCACTCACTCCCATTCACTCACTCACTCATTGACTCACTCACTCATTCACTCACTCATTCACTCACCCATTGACTCATTCACATCCATTCACTCACTCACTCGCACACTCACTCACTCACTGACTCACTCCCACTCACTCACCCACTCACTCACTCCCACTCACTCACCCACTCACTCACTCACTCACTCCGACTCACACACTCACTCACTCCCACCTGCTCACACAGTCACTCACCCATTCACTCACTCACTCACTCCCACTCACTCACTCATTCACTGACTCACTCACTCACTCCCACTCACTCACTCACTCACTCCCATTGACTCACTCACTCATTGACTCACTCACTCCCACTCAAAGAACAAAGAACAAAGAAATGTACAGCACAGGAACAGGCCCTTCGGCCCTCCAAGCCCGTGCCGACCATGCTGCCCGACTAAACTACAATCTTCTACACTTCCTGGGTCCGTATCCTTCTATTCCCATCCTATTCATATATTTGTCAAGATGCCCCTTAAATGTCCCTATCGTCCCTGCTTCCACTACCTCCTCCGGTAGCGAGTTCCAAGCACCCACTACCCTCTGCGTAAAAAACTTGCCTCGTACATCTACTCTAAACCTTGCCCCTCTCACCTTAAACCTATGCCCCCTAGTAATTGACCCCTCTACCCTGGGGAAAAGCCTCTGACTATCCACTCTGTCTATGCCCCTCATAATTTTGTATACCTCTATCAGGTCTCCCCTCAACCTCCTTCGTTCCAGTGAGAACAAACCGAGTTTATTCAATCGCTCCTCAAAGCTAATGCCCTCCATACCAGGCAACATGCTGGTAAATCTCTTCTGCACCCTCTCTAAAGCCTCCACATCCTTCTGGTAGTGTGGCGACCAGAATTGAACACTATACTCCAAGTGTGGCCTAACTAAGGTTCTATACAGCTGCAACATGACTTGCCAATTCTTATACTCAATGCCCCGGCCAATGAAGGCAAGCATGCCGTATGCCTTCTTGACTACCTTCTCCACCTGTGTTGCCCCTTTCAATGACCTGTGGACCTGTACTCCTAGATCTCTTTGACTTTCAATACTCTTGAGGGTTCTACCATTCACTGTATATTCCCTACCTGCATTAGACCTTCCAAAATGCATTACCTCACATTTGTCCGGATTAAACTCCATCTGCCATCTCTCCGCCCAAGTCTCCAGACAATCTAAATCCTGCTGTATCCTCCGACAGTCCTCATCGCTATCCACAATTCCACCAACCTTTGTGTCGTCTGCAAACTTACTAATCAGACCAGTTACATTTTCCTACAAATCATTTATATATGCTACAAAGAGCAAAGGTCCCAGCACTGATCCCTGTGGAACACCACTGGTCACAGCCCTCCAATTAGAAAAGCATCCCTCCATTGCTACTCTCTGCCTTCTATGGCCTAGCCAGTTCTGTATCCACCTTGCCAGCTCACCCCTGATCCCGTGTGACTTCACCTTTTGTACTAGTCTACCATGAGGGACCTTGTCAAATGAAGTCCATATAGACAACATCTACTGCCCTACTTGCATCAATCATCTTAGTGACCTCCTCGAAAAACTCTATCAAGTTAGTGAGACACGACCTCCCCTTCACAAAACCGTGCTGCCTCTCACTAATACGTCCATTTGCTTCCAAATGGGAGTAGATCCTGTCTCGAAGAATTCTCTCCAGTAATTTCCCTACCACTGAAGTAAGGCTCACCGGCCTGTAGTTCCCGGGATTATCCTTGCTACCCTTCTTAAACAGAGGAACATCATTGTCTATTCTCCAGTCCTCCGGGACATCCCCTGAAGACAGCGAGGATCCAAAGATTTCTGTCAAGGCCTCAGCAATTTCCTCTCCAGCCTCCTTCAGTATTCTGGGGTAGATCCCATCAGGCCCTGGGGACTTATCTACCTTAATATTTTTTAAGACACCCAACACCTCGTCTTTTTGGATCACAATGTGACCCAGGCTATCTACACCCCCTTCTCCAGACTCAACATCTACCAATTCCTTCTCTTTGGTGAATACTGATGCAAAGTATTCATTTAGTACCTCGCCCATTTCCTCTGGCTCCACACATGGATTCCCTTGCCTATCCTTCAGTGGGCCAACCCTTTCCCTGGCTACCCTCTTGCTTTTTATGTACGTGTAAAAAGCCTTGGGATTTTCCTTAACCCTATTTGCCAATGACTTTTCGTGACCCCTTCTAGCCCTCCTGACTCCTTGCTTAAGTTCCTTCCTACTTTCCTTATATTCCACGCAGGCTTCGTCTGTTCCCAGCCTTTTAGCCCTGACAAATGCCTCCTTTTTCTTTTTGACGAGGCCTACAATATCACTCGTCATCCAAGGTTCCCGAAAATTGCCGTATTTCTCTTTCTTCTTCACAGGAACATGCCGGTCCTGTATTCCTTTCAACTGCCACTTGAAAGCCTCCCACATGTCAGATGTTGATTTGCCCTCAAACATCCGCCCCCAATCTATGTTCGTCAGTTCCCACCTAATATTGTTATAATTAGCCTTCCCCCAATTTAGCACATTCATCCTCGGACCACTCTTATCCTTGTCCACCAGTACTTTAAAACTTACGGAATTGTGGTCACTGTTACCGAAATGCTCCCCTACTGAAACATCTACCACCTGGCCGGGCTCATTCCCCAATACCAGGTCCAGTACCGCCCCTTCCCTAGTTGGACTGTCTACATATTGTTTTAAGAAGCCCTCCTGGATGCTCCTTACAAACTCCGCCCCGTCTAAGCCCCTGGCACTAAGTGAGTCCCAGTCAATATTGGGGAAGTTGAAGTCTCCCATCACCACAACCCTGTTGTTTTTACTCTTTTCCAAAACCTGTGTACCTATCTGCTCCTCTATCTCCCGCTGGCTGTTGGGAGGCCTGTAGGAGACCCCCAACATTGTGACTGCACCCTTCTTATTCCTGATCTCTACCCATATAGCCTCACTGCCCTCTGAGGTGTCCTCTCGCAGTACAGCTGTGATATTCTCCCGAACAAGTAACGCAACTCCGCCTCCCCTTTTACATCCTCCTCTATCCCGCCTGAAATATCTAAATCCTGGAACGTTTAGCGGCCGATCCTGCCCTTCCCTCAACCAGGTCTCTGTAATGGCAACAACATCATAGTTCCAAGTACTAATCCAAGCTCTAAGTTCATCTGCCTTACCCGTAATGCTCCTTGCATTAAAACATATGCACTTCAGGCCACCAGACCCGCTGTGTTCAGCAACTTCTCCCCGTCTGCTCTGCCGCAGAGCCACACTGTCCCTATTCCCTAGTTCTCCCTCAATGCTCTCACCTTCTGACCTATTGCTCCCGTGCCCACCCCCCTGCCGTACTAGTTTAAACCCTCCCGTGTGACACTAGCAAACCTCGCGGCCAGGATATTTATGCCTCTCCGGTTTAGATGCAACCCGTCCTTCTTATACAGGTCACACCTGCCCCGGAAGAGCTCCCAGTGGTCCAGATAATGGAAACCCTCCCTCCTACACCAGCTGTTTAGCCACGTGTTTATCTGCTCTATCTTCCTATTTCTAGCCTCACTGGCATGTGGCACAGGGAGTAATCCCGAGATTACAACCCTCGAGGTCCTGTCTTTTAACTTTCTGCCTAGCTCCCTGAACTCCTGCTGCAGGACCTCATGCCCCTTCCTGCCTACGTCGTTAGTACCAATATGTACAACGACCTCTGCCTGTTTGCCCTCCCCCTTCAGGATTCCTTCTACCCATTCGGAGACATCCTGGACCCTGGCACCAGGGAGGCAACATACCATCCTGGAGTCTCTTTCACGTCCACAGAAGCGCCTATCTGTGCCCCTGACTATAGAGTCCCCTATTACTATTACTCTTCTGCGCTTTGACCCTCCCTTCTGAACATCAGAGCCAGCCGTGGTGCCACTGCTCTGGCTGCTGCTGTTTTCCCCTGATAGGCTATCCCCCCCGACAGTATCCAAAGGGGTATATCTGTTCGAGAGGGGGACAACCACAGGGGATTCCTGCACTGACTGCCTGCCCTTTCTGGTGGTCACCCATTTCTCTGCCTGCACCTTGGGTGTGACCACATTTACATAACTGCGATCTATGACGCTTTCCGCCACCTGCATGCTCCTAAGTGCATCCAATTGCTGCTCCAACCGAACCATGCGGTCTGTGAGGAGCTCCAGTTGGGTGCACTTTCTGCAGATGAAGCCATCCGGGACGCTGGAAGCCTCCCGGACCTGCCACATCTCACAGTCAGAGCACAGCACCCCTCTAACTGACATTGCGTCAATTAATTAAAATTTGTCTTTTGTTTAAAAATATATTTTTTTAAATTTCAAAGTTACTGTCAACTATCTGTTTCCTAGCACTAGATTTCTAATAGAAATGCGATAGCTAACTATAATACTCTCCGATCTCTGGCTTAGCTATCCCTCTAAATTATAATTAAGTTATTATGTTTAATTAGTTACCAAATACTCAAATTTTTTTTTAAATTTAGGGTAGAATCCCAACCATCCACTCTGGCCACAGCTTTTCTGTGATGTCACTTCAGTTTCCCCCCGACACACACAATTTGAAAAAAGGTATAAAAGTGAAAATAAGTAAAAATCACTTACTTACCTTCTTACCTTCTGAGTGTCTTAGATGTTCTCAGGTTCTCTCGCTGACAGAGACTGCTCCTCCACCTCCGAACCTTGACCTGCACAATGCTAATAATATAATAATAATATAATATGGCACTTACCTTACACCAATGGGTCTTATTATTAGGTTAGAGGAGGAGGACGGGTGGGAGACGCTACACGTGTAGTGTTCGGGTTTCCTCTCCACCAGAATTTATTGGTTGGGGGGGGGGGACTTCCCAGAGGTCCGCGGGTCGAACTTCCGGTTCCCGCCTTATATAAAAACAAATAAAACAGAAAAGAAGATCAGACACGGGACCAGGTAAGGCTTTTTAAAGTAAGTACTCACCTCCCAGAAGGCCCCTGCGCACCGCTGTCGCCGAACTCCAAAGGGCTGCTCCTGTAAAGGCAAGGCATTTTAAATTCACTACTCACCTCCCAGAGGGCGCCTGCGCACCGCTGCCGCCGACATCCAAAGGGCTGCTCCTGTAAAGGTAAGAGTTTTTAAATTCACTACTCACCTCCCAGAAGGCCCCTGCGCACCGCTGCCGCCGACATCCAAAGGGCTGCTCCTGTAAAGGCAAGGCTTTTTAAATTCACTACTCACCTCCCAGAAGGCCCCTGCGCACCGCTGCCGCCGACATCCAAAGGGCTGCTCCTGTAAAGGCAAGGCTTTTTAAATTCACTACTCACCTCCAAGAAGGCCCCTGCGCACCGCTGCCGCCGAACTCCAAAGGGCTGCTCCTGTAAAGGCAAGGCTTTTTAAATTCACTACTCACCTCCAAGAAGGCCCCTGCGCACCGCTGCCGCCGAACTCCAAAGGGCTGCTCCTGTAAAGGTAAGGCTTTTTAAATTCACTACTCACCTCCCAGAGGGCGCCTGCGCACCGCTGCCGCCGAAATCCACTCACTCATTCACTCACTCAATCCCATCCACTCACTCACTCCGACTCACTCACTCACTCACTCCCACCCTCTCACACACTCACTCACTCACTCCTGTTCATTCACTCGCTCACTCATTGACTCACTCACTCACTCCCACTCACTCATTCGCTCACTCATTCACTCATTCCCATCCACTCACTCACTCCGACTCACTCACTCCCTCCCTCTCACACACTCACTCACTCACTCCCACTCAATCACCCACTCACTCACTCACTCACTCACTCCCACTCACTCACTCATTGACTCACTCATTCCCATCCACTCACTCACCCACTCACTCACTCACTCACTCACTCACTCCCACTCACTCACTCCCACTCACTCACTCACCCATTCACTCACTCACTCCCGTTCACTCACTCGCTCACTCATTGACTCACTCACTCCCAATCACTCACTCATTCACTCACTCATTCACTCATTCCCATCCACTCACTCACTCACTCCGACACACTCACTCACTCACTCCCATCCTCTCACACACTCACTCACTCACTCACTCCCGTTCATTCACTCGCTCACTCATTGACTCACTCACTCACTCCCACTCACTCACTCCCACCCAGCCACTTACTCACCCACTCACTCACTCACTCACTCCCATTCACTCACTCACTCACTCACTCTCACCCAGCCATTCAATCACCCACTCTCACTCACTCACTCATTCCCTCACTCATCCACTCACATTCACTCACTCACTCACTCCCACCCACACACTCACTCACTCATTCACTCACTCATTCACTCACCCACCCACCCACTCACTCACCCACTCACTCACTCACTCCCGCCCAGCCACTCATTCACTCACTCATTCACTCACACACTCCCACACAGCCACTCACTCACTCACCCACTTATTCACTCACTCATTCACTCACTCACCCACTCACTCCTGCCCACTCACTCACTCCCACCTAGCCACCCACTCATCCATTCACTCACTCACTCCCACTCACTCCACTCACTCCCTTTCACTCCACCCACCCACCAACTCACTCACTCACTCACTCACTCCACCCACCCACTCACTCATTCACTCACTCACTCACTCCCATCGACTCACTCACCCACTCACTCAGACTCACCCACTGACTCATTCACTCATTACCATCCACTCACTCACTCAATCACTCCCATCCTCTCACACACTCACTCACTCACTCACTCCCACTCACTCACTCACACACATACTCACTCACTCCCATCCACTCACTCACTCATTGACTCACTCACTCACTCACTAATTCCCACTCACTCACTCACTCCCATTCACTCACACACTCACTCACTCACTCACTCACTCACTCCCACTCACTCACTCACCCACTCACTCACTCACTCCCACTCACTCACTCACTCCCACTCACTCACTCACTCCCACTCACTCACTCACTCACACACATACTCACTCACTCCCATCCAGTCACTCGCTCATTGACTCACTCACTCACTCACTAATTCCCGCTCATTCACTCACTCACTCCCATCCACTCACTCACTCATTAACGCACTCACTCACTCACTAATTCCCACTCACTCACTCACACACTCACTCACTCACTCCCATTCACTCACACACTCACTCACTCACTCCCACTCACTCACTCACCCACTCACTCCCACTCACTCGCCCACTCACTCACTCACTCACCCACTCACTCACTCCCATTCACTCACTCATTGACTCACTCACTCATTCATTCACTCACTCATTGACTCATTCACATCCATTCACTCACTCACTCACTGACTCACTCACCCACTCACTCACTCCCACTCACTCACCCACTCACTCACTCACTCACTCCGACTCACACACTCACTCACTCCCACCCACTCACTCACTCACTCACTCCCACTCACTCACTCATTCACTGACTCACTCACTCACTCCCACTCACTCACTCACTCACTCACTCCCATTGACTCACTCACTCATTGACTCACTCACTCCCACTCATTCACTCACTCATTCACTCATTCCCATCCACTCACTCACTCCGACTCACTCACTCACTCACTCCCACCCTCTCACACACTCACTCACTCACTCCCACTCACTCACTCACTCCCACTCACTCACTCACTCACACACATACTCACTCACTCCCATCCAGTCACTCGCTCATTGACTCACTCACTCACTCACTAATTCCCGCTCATTCACTCACTCACTCCCATCCACTCACTCACTCATTAACGCACTCACTCACTCACTAATTCCCACTCACTCACTCACACACTCACTCACTCACTCCCATTCACTCACACACTCACTCACTCACTCCCACTCACTCACTCACCCACTCACTCCCACTCACTCGCCCACTCACTCACTCACTCACCCACTCACTCACTCCCATTCACTCACTCATTGACTCACTCACTCATTCATTCACTCACTCATTGACTCATTCACATCCATTCACTCACTCACTCACTGACTCACTCACCCACTCACTCACTCCCACTCACTCACCCACTCACTCACTCACTCACTCCGACTCACACACTCACTCACTCCCACCCACTCACTCACTCACTCACTCCCACTCACTCACTCATTCACTGACTCACTCACTCACTCCCACTCACTCACTCACTCACTCCCATTGACTCACTCGCTCATTGACTCACTCACTCCCACTCACTCATTCACTCACTCATTCACTCATTCCCATCCACTCACTCACTCCGACTCACTCACTCACTCACTCCCACCCTCTCACACACTCACTCACTCACTCCCGTTCATTCACTCGCTCACTCATTGACTCACTCACTCACTCCCACTCACTCATTCACTCACTCATTCACTAATTCCCATCCACTCACTCACTCCGACTCACTCACTCCCTCCCTCTCACACACTCACTCACTCACTCCCACTCACTCACCCACTCACTCACTCCCACTCACTCACTCATTGACCACTCATTCCCGTCCACTTACTCACCCACTCACTCACTCACTCACTCCCACTCACTCACTCACTCACACACATACTCACTCACTCCCATCCACTCACTCACTCATTGACTCACTCACTCACTCACTAATTCCCACTCACTCACTCACTCACTCCCATTCACTCACTCACTCATTGACGCACTCACTAATTCCCACTCACTCACTCACACACTCACTCACTCACTCCCATTCACTCACACACTCACTCACTCACTCCCACTCACTCACTCACCCACTCACTCCCACTCACTCACCCACTCACTCACTCACCCACTCACTCACTCCCATTCACTCACTCATTGACTCACTCACTCATTCATTCACTCACTCATTGACTCATTCACATCCATTCACTCACTCACTCACACACTCACTCACTCACTGACTCACTCACCCACTCACTCACTCCCACTCACTCACCCACTCACTCACTCACTCACTCCGACTCACACACTCACTCACTCCCACCCACTCACTCACTCACTCACTCCCACTCACTCACTCATTCACTGACTCACTCACTCACTCCCACTCACTCACTCACTCACTCCCATTGACTCACTCACTCATTGACTCACTCACTCCCACTCACTCATTTACTCACTCATTCACTCATTCCCATCCACTCACTCACTCCGACTCACTCACTCACTCACTCCCACCCTCTCACACACTCACTCACTCACTCCCGTTCATTCACTCGCTCACTCATTGACTCACTCACTCCCACTCACTCATTCACTCACTCATTCACTCATTCCCATCCACTCACTCACTCCGACTCACTCACTCCCTCCCTCTCACACACTCACTCACTCACTCCCACTCACTCACCCACTCACTCACTCCCACTCACTCACTCATTGACCACTCATTCCCGTCCACTCACTCACCCACTCACTCACTCACTCACTCCCACTCACTCACTCCCACTCACTCACCCACTCACTCACTGACTCCTGTTCACTCACTCGCTCACTCATTGACTCACTCACTCACTCCCACTCACTCACTCATTCACTCACTCATTCACTCATTCCCATCCACTCACTCTCTCACTCACTCCCATCCTCTCACACACTCACTCACTCACTCCCGTTCATTCACTCGCTCACTCATTGACTCACTCACTCACTCCCACTCACTCACTCACTCACTCCCACTCACTCACTCCCACCCAGCCACTTACTCACCCACTCACTCACTCACTCACTCCCATTCACTCACTTACTCACTCATTGACTCACTCACTCACTAACTCCCACCCAGCCACTCAATCACCCACTCTCACTCACTCATTCATTCCCTCACTCATCCACTCACATTCACTCACTCACTCACTCCCATCCACTCACTCACTCATTGACTCACTAACTCCCACTCACTCACCCACTCACTCACTCACTCACCAACTCACTCACTCACTCCCATTCACTCACTCATTGACTCACTGACTCACGCACTCACTCATTCACTCACTCATTCCCATCCACTCACTCACTCACTCCGACTCACTCACTCACTCACTCACTCCCACCCTCTCACGCCCTCACTCACTCACTCACTCATTGACTCACTCACTCACTCCCACTCACCCACTCACTCACTCACTCCCATTCACTCACTTACTCACTCGCTCATTCACTCACTCATTCACTCATTCCCATCCAATCACTCACTCCGACTCACTGACTCACTCCCACCCTCTCACACACTCACTCACTCACTCCCACTCACTCACCCACTTACTCACTCACTCACTTACTCACTCACTCACTCATTCATTGACTCACTCACTCCCACTCACTGACTCACTCACTGACTCACTCACTAACTCACCCATCCACCTACTCACTCCCACTCACCCACTCCCTCCCATTCACTCACTCACTCCCACCCACCCACCCACTCACTCACTCACTCCCATTCACTCACTCATTGATTCACTCACTCACTCCCACACAGCCACTCACTCACCCACTCTCACTCACTCACTCATTCCCTCACTCATCCACTCACATTCACTCACTCACTCACTCCCATCCACTCACTCACTCATTGACTCACTCACTCACTCACTCACTAACTCCCACTCACTCACTCACCCACTCACTCACTGACTCACTCACCAACTCACTCACTCATTCACTCGCTCACTCCCATTCACTCACTCATTGACTCACTGACTCACGCACTCACTCATTCACTCACTCATTCCCATCCACTCACTCACTCACTCCGACTCACTCACTCACTCACTCCCACCCTCACGCCCTCACTCACTCACTCACTCACTCATTGACTCACTCACTCACTCCCACTCACCCACTCACTCACTCACTCCCATTCACACACTCACTCACACACTCACCCACTCACTCACTCCACTTCCCTCACTCACACACGCATTGACTCACTCACTCATCCACTCACTCACTCACCCACTCACTCACTCCCATTGACTCACTCACTCACTCATTGACTCACTCATTCACTCATTCATTCACTCACTCATTCACTCATTCCCATCTACTCACTCCCACTCACTCACTCACTCACACACTCACCCACTCACTCACTCCACTTCCCTCACTCACACACGCATTGACTCACTCAGTCACTCATTCACTCACTCATTCACTCACTCACTCACTCCCACTCACTTACTCACCCATTCACTCACTCACTCCCATTCACTCACTCATTGACTCATTCACTCACTAACTCCCTCGCACTCATTCACTCAGTCCCATCCACTCACTCACTCCGACTCACTCATTGACTCCTCACTCACTCACTCCCACTCACTCACTCACTCACACACATACTCACTCACTCCCATCCAGTCACTCGCTCATTGACTCACTCACTCACTCACTAATTCCCGCTCATTCACTCACTCACTCCCATCCACTCACTCACTCATTAACGCACTCACTCACTCACTAATTCCCACTCACTCACTCACACACTCACTCACTCACTCCCATTCACTCACACACTCACTCACTCACTCCCACTCACTCACTCACCCACTCACTCCCACTCACTCGCCCACTCACTCACTCACTCACCCACTCACTCACTCCCATTCACTCACTCATTGACTCACTCACTCATTCATTCACTCACTCATTGACTCATTCACATCCATTCACTCACTCACTCACTGACTCACTCACCCACTCACTCACTCCCACTCACTCACCCACTCACTCACTCACTCACTCCGACTCACACACTCACTCACTCCCACCCACTCACTCACTCACTCACTCCCACTCACTCACTCATTCACTGACTCACTCACTCACTCCCACTCACTCACTCACTCACTCCCATTGACTCACTCACTCATTGACTCACTCACTCCCACTCATTCACTCACTCATTCACTCATTCCCATCCACTCACTCACTCCGACTCACTCACTCACTCACTCCCACCCTCTCACACACTCACTCACTCACTCCCACTCACTCACTCACTCCCACTCACTCACTCACTCACACACATACTCACTCACTCCCATCCAGTCACTCGCTCATTGACTCACTCACTCACTCACTAATTCCCGCTCATTCACTCACTCACTCCCATCCACTCACTCACTCATTAACGCACTCACTCACTCACTAATTCCCACTCACTCACTCACACACTCACTCCCATTCACTCACACACTCACTCACTCACTCCCACTCACTCACTCACCCACTCACTCCCACTCACTCGCCCACTCACTCACTCACTCACCCACTCACTCACTCCCATTCACTCACTCATTGACTCACTCATTCATTCATTCACTCACTCATTGACTCATTCACATCCATTCACTCACTCACTCACTGACTCACTCACCCACTCACTCACTCCCACTCACTCACCCACTCACTCACTCACTCACTCCGACTCACACACTCACTCACTCCCACCCACTCACTCACTCACTCACTCCCACTCACTCACTCATTCACTGACTCACTCACTCACTCCCACTCACTCACTCACTCACTCCCATTGACTCACTCGCTCATTGACTCACTCACTCCCACTCACTCATTCACTCACTCATTCACTCATTCCCATCCACTCACTCACTCCGACTCACTCACTCACTCACTCCCATTGACTCACTCGCTCATTGACTCACTCACTCCCACTCACTCATTCACTCACTCATTCACTCATTCCCATCCACTCACTCACTCCGACTCACTCACTCACTCACTCCCACCCTCTCACACACTCACTCACTCACTCCCGTTCATTCACTCGCTCACTCATTGACTCACTCACTCACTCCCACTCACTCATTCACTCACTCATTCACTAATTCCCATCCACTCACTCACTCCGACTCACTCACTCCCTCCCTCTCACACACTCACTCACTCACTCCCACTCACTCACCCACTCACTCACTCCCACTCACTCACTCATTGACCACTCATTCCCGTCCACTTACTCACCCACTCACTCACTCACTCACTCCCACTCACTCACTCACTCACACACATACTCACTCACTCCCATCCACTCACTCACTCATTGACTCACTCACTCACTCACTAATTCCCACTCACTCACTCACTCACTCCCATTCACTCACTCACTCATTGACGCACTCACTAATTCCCACTCACTCACTCACACACTCACTCACTCACTCCCATTCACTCACACACTCACTCACTCACTCCCACTCACTCACTCACCCACTCACTCCCACTCACTCACCCACTCACTCACTCACCCACTCACTCACTCCCATTCACTCACTCATTGACTCACTCACTCATTCATTCACTCACTCATTGACTCATTCACATCCATTCACTCACTCACTCACACACTCACTCACTCACTGACTCACTCACCCACTCACTCACTCCCACTCACTCACCCACTCACTCACTCACTCACTCCGACTCACACACTCACTCACTCCCACCCACTCACTCACTCACTCACTCCCACTCACTCACTCATTCACTGACTCACTCACTCACTCCCACTCACTCACTCACTCACTCCCATTGACTCACTCACTCATTGACTCACTCACTCCCACTCACTCATTTACTCACTCATTCACTCATTCCCATCCACTCACTCACTCCGACTCACTCACTCACTCACTCCCACCCTCTCACACACTCACTCACTCACTCCCGTTCATTCACTCGCTCACTCATTGACTCACTCACTCCCACTCACTCATTCACTCACTCATTCACTCATTCCCATCCACTCACTCACTCCGACTCACTCACTCCCTCCCTCTCACACACTCACTCACTCACTCCCACTCACTCACCCACTCACTCACTCCCACTCACTCACTCATTGACCACTCATTCCCGTCCACTCACTCACCCACTCACTCACTCACTCACTCCCACTCACTCACTCCCACTCACTCACCCACTCACTCACTGACTCCTGTTCACTCACTCGCTCACTCATTGACTCACTCACTCACTCCCACTCACTCACTCATTCACTCACTCATTCACTCATTCCCATCCACTCACTCTCTCACTCACTCCCATCCTCTCACACACTCACTCACTCACTCACTCCCGTTCATTCACTCGCTCACTCATTGACTCACTCACTCACTCCCACTCACTCACTCACTCACTCCCACTCACTCACTCCCACCCAGCCACTTACTCACCCACTCACTCACTCACTCACTCCCATTCACTCACTTACTCACTCATTGACTCACTCACTCACTAACTCCCACCCAGCCACTCAATCACCCACTCTCACTCACTCATTCATTCCCTCACTCATCCACTCACATTCACTCACTCACTCACTCCCATCCACTCACTCACTCATTGACTCACTAACTCCCACTCACTCACCCACTCACTCACTCACTCACCAACTCACTCACTCACTCCCATTCACTCACTCATTGACTCACTGACTCACGCACTCACTCATTCACTCACTCATTCCCATCCACTCACTCACTCACTCCGACTCACTCACTCACTCACTCACTCCCACCCTCTCACGCCCTCACTCACTCACTCACTCATTGACTCACTCACTCACTCCCACTCACCCACTCACTCACTCACTCCCATTCACTCACTTACTCACTCGCTCATTCACTCACTCATTCACTCATTCCCATCCAATCACTCACTCCGACTCACTGACTCACTCCCACCCTCTCACACACTCACTCACTCACTCCCACTCACTCACCCACTTACTCACTCACTCACTTACTCACTCACTCACTCATTCATTGACTCACTCACTCCCACTCACTGACTCACTCACTGACTCACTCACTAACTCACCCATCCACCTACTCACTCCCACTCACCCACTCCCTCCCATTCACTCACTCACTCCCACCCACCCACCCACTCACTCACTCACTCCCATTCACTCACTCATTGATTCACTCACTCACTCCCACACAGCCACTCACTCACCCACTCTCACTCACTCACTCATTCCCTCACTCATCCACTCACATTCACTCACTCACTCACTCCCATCCACTCACTCACTCATTGACTCACTCACTCACTCACTCACTAACTCCCACTCACTCACTCACCCACTCACTCACTGACTCACTCACCAACTCACTCACTCATTCACTCGCTCACTCCCATTCACTCACTCATTGACTCACTGACTCACGCACTCACTCATTCACTCACTCATTCCCATCCACTCACTCACTCACTCCGACTCACTCACTCACTCACTCCCACCCTCACGCCCTCACTCACTCACTCACTCACTCATTGACTCACTCACTCACTCCCACTCACCCACTCACTCACTCACTCCCATTCACACACTCACTCACACACTCACCCACTCACTCACTCCACTTCCCTCACTCACACACGCATTGACTCACTCACTCATCCACTCACTCACTCACCCACTCACTCACTCCCATTGACTCACTCACTCACTCATTGACTCACTCATTCACTCATTCATTCACTCACTCATTCACTCATTCCCATCTACTCACTCCCACTCACTCACTCACTCACACACTCACCCACTCACTCACTCCACTTCCCTCACTCACACACGCATTGACTCACTCAGTCACTCATTCACTCACTCATTCACTCACTCACTCACTCCCACTCACTCACTCACCCATTCACTCACTCACTCCCATTCACTCACTCATTGACTCATTCACTCACTAACTCCCTCGCACTCATTCACTCAGTCCCATCCACTCACTCACTCCGACTCACTCATTGACTCCTCACTCACTCACTCCCACTCACTCACTCACCCACTCACTCACTCCCATTCACTCACTCACTCACTCATTAACTCCCACTCACTCCCACTCACTCCCACCCTCTCACACACTCACTCACTCACTCCCACTCACTCACTCACTCCCACTCACTCATTGACTCCTCACTCACTCACTCCCACTCACTCACTCACACACTCACCCACTCACTCACTCCACTTCCCTCACTCATTTACTCCCACTCACTCACTCACCCACTCACTCACTCACTCACTCCCACTCACTTACTCATCCACTCACTCACTCACCCACTCACTCACTCCCATTGACTCACTCACTCACTCATTGACTCACTCATTCACTCATTCATTCACTCACTCATTCACTCATTCCCATCCACTCACTCCCACTCACTCACTCACTCACACACTCACCCACTCACTCACTCCACTTCCCTCACTCACACACGCATTGACTCACTCACTCACTCATTCACTCACTCATTCACTCACTCACTCACTCCCACTCACTCACCCATTCACTCACTCACTCCCATTCACTCACTCATTGACTCATTCACTCACTAACTCCCTCTCACTCATTCACTCAGTCCCATCCACTCACTCACTCCGACTCACTCACTCACTCCCACCCTCTCACACACTCGCTCACTCACTCCCACTCACTCACTCCCACTCACTCATTGACTCCTCACTCACTCGCTCCCACTCACTCACTCACCCACTCACTCCCATTCACTCACTCACTCACTCATTAACTCACTCACTCACTCTCACTCACTCACGCACTCACTCACTCCCACTCACTCACTCACTCCCACTCATTCACTCACTCCCACTCACTCACTCACCCACTCACTCCCATTCACTCACTCACTCACTCATTGACTCACTCACTCATGCACTCACTCCCACCCAGCCACTCACTCTACACTCACTCACTCCCATTCACTCATTCACTCATTGATTCACTCACTCACTCCCACACAGCCAATCACTCACCCACTCTCACTCACTCACTCATTCACTCACATTCACTCACTCACTCACTTACTAACACACTCTCTAACTCACCCATCCACCTACTCACTCCCACTCACCCACTCCCTCCCACCCACTCACTCACTCCACCCACCCACTCACTCTCACTCACTCACTCACTCCCACCAACCCACTCACACCACACCCACCCACTCACTCTTACACCCACTCACTCATTCCCACCCACTCGCACCCCATCCACCCACTCACTCCCACACACCCACCCACTCACTCCCACCCACCCACTCACTCCCACCCACTCACTCCCACCCACCCACTCACTCCCATCCACTCACTCACTCACTCCCACCCACCCACTCGCTCCCATTCACTCACTCAATCCCACCCACTCTTTCCCACCCATCTACCGACCCACTCACACCCCATCTACCCACCCACCCACCCACCCACTCACTCCCACTCACTCACTCACCCACCCACTCACTCACTCCCTCCCACCCACCCACCCACTCTCTCTCACACCCACCCACTCATTCCCACCCACTTACACCCCATCCACCCACTCACTCCCACTCACTCACTCACCCACTCACTCATTCCCATCCACTCACTCACCCACTCACTCACTCCCATCCACTCACTCACTCATTCACCCACTTACTCACTCACTCACAACCATCCACTCACCCACTCACTCACCCACTCACTCACTGCCAGCCACTCACTCATTCACCCACTCACTCACTCACTCACTCACTCCCACACAGCCACTCACTCACCCACTCACTCATTCACTCACTCATCCACTCACTTAGTCACTCACTCACCCAATCACTCCCACCCAACCACTAACACCACACCCAGCCACCCACTCACTCACTCCCACCCACACACCCACCCACTCGCTCCCACACTCTCTCTCACACATCCACCCACATACCCCTACATATCACCAACTCACTCACTCCCATCCACTCATTCACTCACTCCCACCCACTCACTCCCATCCACCCACCCACTCACTCATTCACTCCCTCTCACTCAGCCCACTCACTCACTCCACCCACCCACTCACTCACTCCACCCATACACTCACTCACTCATTCACTCACTCATTCACTCACTCACTTCCACCCACCCACTCACTCACCCACTCACTCACTCACTCATTCACTCACTCACTCACTCACCCACTCACCCACCCACTCACTCACTCACTCCCACCCAGCCACTCACTCACTCACCCACTCAATCCCACCCACTCACTCACTCCACCCACCCACCCACTCACTCACTCACTCATTCACTCACTCACTCACTCACTCACCCACTCACTCATCCACTCACTCACTCCCACCCAGCCACTCACTCACTCACTCACCCACTCACTCACTCACTCACCCACTCACTCACTCACTCACTCCCACCCAGCCACTCACTCACTCACCCACCCACTCCCACCCACTCACTCACTCCACCCACTCACCCACTCACTCATTCACTCACTCATTCACTCACTCACTTTCACCCACCCACTCACCCACTCACTCACTCATTCACTCATTCACTCACTCATTCACTCACCCACTCACCCACCCACCCACTCACTCACTCACTCACTCACTCGCGCCCAGCCACTCTCTCACCCACTCACTCACTCACTCCCGCCCAGCCACTCACTCACCCACTCATTCACTCACGCATTCACTCCCACACTCCCACACAGCCACTCACTCACTCACCCACTCATTCACTCACTCACTCACCCACCCACTCACTCACCCACTCACTCACTCATTCACACACTCATTCACTCACTCATTCACTCACTCATTCACTTACTCACTTCCACCCACACACTCACTCACTCATTCACTCACTCATTCACTCACCCACTCACTCACTCACCTACTCACTCACTCACTCCCGCCCAGCCACTCATTCACTCACTCATTCACTCACTCATTCACTCACACATTCCCACACAGCCACTCACTCACTCACCCACTCATTTACTCACTCATTCACTCACTCACCCACTCACTCCTGCCCACTCACTCACTCCCACCTATCCACCCACTCATCCATTCACTCACTCACTCCCACTCACTCCACTCACTCCCTTTCACTCCACCCACCCACCAACTCACTCACTCACTCACTCCACCCACCCACTCACTCATTCACTCACTCACTCACTCCCATCGACTCACTCACCCACTCACTCAGACTCACCCACTGACTCATTCACTCATTGCCATCCACTCACTCACTCACTCTCACCCTCTCACACACTCACTCACTCATACACATACTCACTCACTCCCATCCACTCACTCACTCATTGACTCACTCACTCACTAATTCCCACTCACTCACTCACTCACTCGCTCCCATTCACTCACACACTCACTCACTCACTCACTCCCACTCACTCACTCACCCACTCACTCACTCACTCCCACTCACTCACCCACTCACTCACTCACTCACTCCCACTCACTCACTCACTCACACACATACTCACTCCCATCCACTCACTCACTCATTGACTCACTCACTCACTCACTAATTCCCACTCACTCACTCACTCCCATTCACTCACACACTCACTCACTCACTCACTCCCACTCACTCACTCACCCACTCACTCACTCCCACTCACTCACCACTCACTCACTCACTCACCCACTCACTCACTCCCATTCACTCACTCACTCATTGACTCACACACTCATTCACTCACTGATTCACTCACTCATTGACTCATTCACATCCATTCACTCACTCACTCGCACACTCACTCACTCACTGACTCACTCCCACTCACTCACCCACTCACTCACTCCCACTCACTCACCCACTCACTCACTCACTCACTCCGACTCACACACTCACTCACTCCCACCCGCTCACACAGTCACTCACCCACTCACTCACTCATTCACTGACTCACTCACTCATTCCCACTCACTCATTCACTCACTCATTCACTCATTCCCATCCACTCACTCACTCACTCCGACACACTCACTCACTCACTCCCATCCTCTCACACACTCACTCCCGTTCATTCACTCGCTCACTAATTGACTCACTCACTCACTCCCACTCATTCACTCTCTCACTCCCACTCACTCACTCCCACCCAGCCAGTTACTCACCCACTCACTCACTCACTCCCATTCACTCACTTACTCACTCATTGACTCACTCACTCACTCACTCCCACCCAGCCACTCAATCACCCACTCTCACTCACTCACTCATTCCCTCACTCATCCACTCACATTCACTCACTCACTCACTCCCATCCACTCACTCACTCATTGACTCACTAACTCCCACTCACTCACCCACTCACTCACTCCCTCACTCACTCACCAACTCACTCACTCATTCACCCACTCACTCCCATTCACTCACTCATTGACTCACTGACTCACGCACTCACTCATTCCCATCCACTCACTCACTCACTCCGACTCACTCAGTCACTCACTCACTCCCACCCTCTCACGCCCTCACTCACTCACTCACTCACTCATTGACTCACTCACTCACTCCCACTCACCCACTCACTCACTCACTCCCATTCACTCACTTACTCACTCACTCATTCACTCACTCATTCACTCATTCCCATCCACTCACTCACTCCGACTCACTGACTCACTCCCACCCTCTCACACACTCACTCACTCACTCCCACTCACTCACCCACTTACTCACTCACTCACTTACTCACTCACTCATTCACTCATTGACTCACTCACTCACTCCCACTCACTGACTCACTCACTGACTCACTCACTAACTCACCCATCCACCTACTCACTCCCACTCACCCACTCTCTCCCATTCACTCACTCACTCCCACCCACCCACCCACTCACTCACTCACTCACTCCCATTCACTCACTCATTGATTCACTCACTCACTCCCACACAGCCACTCACTCACCCACTCTCACTCACTCACTCATTCCCTCACTCATCCACTCACATTCACTCACTCACTCACTCCCATCCACTCACTCACTCATTGACTCACTCACTCACTAACTCCCACTCACTCACTCACCCACTCACTCACTGACTCACTCACCAACTCATTCACTCATTCACCCACTCACTCCCATTCACTCACTCATTGACTCACTGACTCACGCACTCACTCATTCACTCACTCATTCCCATCCACTCACTCACTCACTCCGACTCACTCACTCACTCACTCACTCCCACCCTCACGCCCTCACTCACTCACTCACTCACTCATTGACTCACTCACTCACTCCCACTCACCCACTCACTCACTCACTCCCATTCACTCACCTACTCACTCACTCATTCACTCACTCATTCACTCATTCCCATCCACTCACTCACTCCGACTCACTGACTCACTCCCACCCTCTCACACACTCACTCACTCACTCCCACTCACTCACCCACTTACTCACTCACTCACTTACTCACTCACTCACTCATTGACTCACTCACTCACTCCCACCCATTCACTCACTCACTCACTGACTCATTCACTCACTAACTCACTCACTAACTCACCCATCCACCTACTCACTCCCACTCACCCACTCCCTCCCATTCACTCACTCACTCCCACCCACCCACTCCCTCCCATTCACGCACTCACTCCCAGGACGCCACTCACTCACTCTCACTCACTCACTCTCACTTACTCTCTCACTCCCACCACCCCACTCACACCACACCCACCCAGCCACTCACACCACACCCACCCACCCACTCACACCCACCCATTCACTCACTACCACCCACCCACCCACTCAAAGTTTGCGTCGGAGGCAGGAAGGGTCAGGGTAGCGTGTGATTGCTGTGGGTGTGTGTGGCAGATATGCTGTATCCAGCAGATGAATGAAAAAGCCACATCACTCCTGAATCCAACCGTTCTTGCCTTCCTTTAGCAGCCGCATTTCCCAACATTGTAGAAACTGGCTGGCTAGAGTTAAATTTGAAATGGTGATCAAATAAGAAGCATGCAACCTCATTATAATATTGAAATTGCTAACCCACATCCTGGGAGTGTGTTGGTTGCTTGCCCCTATTCCGTCTCCACTTGGAGTTGGAGGCTGGTTAACCTTTAACCTGTCAGCTGAGACAAATCCACCCAACCTCTGAGCTTAAAATTCTTTCAGTCTTTTTCCTTTGATTATAATGAAGGTGAATTCTGCATTGTACTAGATGTGAATTTCCACCGAGCTGAATTCGATCTATCCCTTTAGGTATGTAGATTACAGCTATCAGAGTGGTCCCCTTAGGCTCACATCCTTAATACCATCTGTTTCATTCCGAGGTTTTGTATTGTGGGGTACACACTAGTGGCAGCAGGCTGGGATTAATCCGTAAAGATCCTAGAACGTTGCTTGATTATTTTTAGGAATTGAAATATGTTGGTGCAGCGTGCAAAATCATGAGGCGTTATGGGGAAAACTGTTTCCACTTGCAGGGTTGTCAGTGACCAGAGTGCACAGTTTTAAGATTATTGTCAAAAAACCCAGTGAAGGGGATTAGTTATTTTTTAACTCATTCATTTGTTGTGACCATGAATGCATTTGTCGAAGCAGGTCCAATAGTCACTTCCAAAAGTGTAGTGGATTTACGTTTATAAAGCAGGCAGCAGAAAAAGAGCTGGCACAGGCATGTTGGGTTAAACCTCCTGCCACCTTTATGATTCAAAGGGCAGAATTTAATGAGGGTGGCTGGGAGCCTGATGACTCCCGCCAAAACTGGCCACAGCCCCGCCGACCCGATCTCTGGGACCCCCGAATGAATTAAGTCCCCAATTGGTCGGAGCTCCTGGCTCCCGGTGGGACATGGAATTGCTGCACTGCCCCCAGTAGGTGGAAATGACCAGCTCCCGAGAGTTGCCGGCCAATCAGAGGCAGGCAGCTCTCTGTTACCGGCAGCACCACTGGGAGCGGTGGCTGCTGCCGGCCGGAGGTACACTTGGCCGTTCGCCAGCGATCCCTGGAGCAAGGTATGTGCGGGTGGCACGGGAGAGAGGGGGGGCGCTCAGTGGCGAGTGAGGAATAGGAGGTGGTTTCAAAGGAAAGGACAGCAAAGTGGGGCGTCTCAATATCTCCCCCCACCCTCCCAATGCCAGATCCCTTGATCAGGAATGGAGTATTTTGAATGAGGGACCTCCCCTATTAGGCCATAATCTAACTTGTGCTTCCTGTGTGGCGATTCTTGTTCCTGTCGCTGGTTGAATGCCCATGGTGGCAGAATGAGGCCTTCATGTGGTCAATATTTGCCCACTTAACGCCCTCAATTGGCATGCCAGCTTAAGGTCACCCACAAGCCTTCCCGCCCTGACTTAATCAGGGGGATGCGATGGGGTCCCCACATCCACCTGCCCAAACGCCCTCATCCACCTTCGGAACTCGCCTCGAGTGGGAGCATTATGTTCTGCCCCTTGATTCCAAATATCCCTTTAGTTAAATGAGTGATGTAAACACCTAGGTAGATGATCTGTAGAAGGAACAGATCATCTCGAAACTTAAACCTATGTATTCAAAGGTATTTTTTCACCTCCTTATCAAAAATATTGAGTTTTGATTTCCTGTATTCTGCTTAATATCCCCATATCTCTCCACACTGGGAGTTTCATCTTGACATTTGGTTACAATCTACTTCCCAATGCAGCAAAACATGCAGCAAAACTTTAAATGGATATATTGAGATACATCAGGAATAATGCTAATCTTGGGCGACATTCTCTGACCCCCCGCCGGGTCGGAGAATCGCCGGGGGCTGGCGTGAATCCCGCCCCCGCCAGTTGCCGAAGTCTCCCGCACCGGATATTCGGCGGGGGCGGGAATCGCGCCGCGCCGGTTGGCGGCCCCCCCGCTCGATTCTCCGGCCCGGATGGGCCGAAGTCCTGCCGATAAATTGCCTGTCCCACCGGCGTAAATTAAATCACCTACCTTACCAGCGGGACAAGGCGGCGTGGGCGGGCTCCAGTGTCCTGGGGGGGGGGGGCGCGGGGCGATCTGACACTGGGGGTGCCCCCACGGTGGCCTGGCCCGCGATCGGGGCCCACCCATCCGCGGGCGGGCCTGTGCCGTGGGGGTACTCTTTCCCTTCCGCCTCCGCCACGGTCTCCACCATGGCGGAGGTGGAAGAGACTCCCTCCACTGCGCATGCGTGGGAAACTGTCAGCGGCTGCTGACGCTCCCGCGCATGCGCCGCCCGGAGATGTCATTTCCGCGCCAGCTGGCGGGGCAACAAAGGCCGTTTCCGCCAGCTGGCGGGGCGGAAATTCCTCCGGCGTCGGCCTAGCCCCTCAATGTTGGCGCTCGGCCCCCAAAGTTGCGGAGCATTCCGCACCTTTTGGGCGGCGCGATGCCCGTCTGATTGCCGCCGTTTTGGGCGCCAGTCGGCGGACATGGCGCCGTTTCCGGAGAATTTCGCCCATTCCCAAACATAGGTAGAGCTTACATTTGTTTCTGAATGAACAGCACCGGCCGAGCTTCATCAGGATGAAATCATCGATTTGATTGATTTCCATCATGTCACAAGCTTTGAGACTGGTCGCAGGTGGATAATTGTGCTTTTTCTATCTTCAGAGCACTGAGCTGGACTCCGATGATGGAGGGGGGAGTGCTGCACAGAAACAGAAAATATCCTTTCTTGAGAACAACCTGGAGCAACTTACAAAAGTTCACAAGCAGGTATGAAGATGATTTGCGTCAAAATTCGGTACAAGTCTGGAAATAGTTTGTCATTCCCCCCATTTTTCTTGGCGTAACGTTCCCACGCTGGCGTGGGGACATAGCCCCAGAATCGGAGAATCCAGCCCCGGATCCATAAACCGCCCTCATATCTTAATGTTTGCTGCCCGGTATTTACAGCAGATTAGAAAGTGCCAACCCCCCCCCGACTCTCTATCCCTCTGCAAAAAGGCCCTGCCCACCCAAACAAAAGTAGATATTCACTTATTGACCATACCAAAGAAAACCTGAGAAAGAAAGACTGGGGGTGGGGGTGGGGGGGGGTTCACCGGAAATAAAATCACTCCCCCATGTTGGAGAGAGGATCTGTAAAGTACAACAGCAAATCGTTCGAGTACAGGGACACCCTATGCTCCCTCTCTCCCCGCTCTATCCCCCTCCACTTATGAGACGATCTGAGCACAATGGCCAGTGGCTCGATTGCTAAAGCAAGCAGCAGCAAGGATAATGGGCACCCCTGCCCATTCAATTCAAAGTACCCCGAGATCTGGGCATTGGCATGAGCAACTCACAGTGGGAGCCGTATATCAATGCCTAACCCAGGATATAAAAGCAAATCACTCCATAACCTCAAAAAGGTACCTCCACTCAACCCGATCAAATGCCTTCTCCATGTCCATCGAGATAATCACTTCGGCTCGGCCACGGAGCAGGGGGACAGCACCACATTCAACAGTCTCCTAATGTTGGCTGACAGTTGCCAACCCTTAACAGACCCTGTCTCTTCCTCTGAAACCACCCCCGGCAGACAAGGCTCCAAATGAGTTGCCAGTTAGCCCACAGTTTCGGATCAACATTTAACAGAAAAATTTAACAGGGTATGACCCACACTCTGGTGGATTCTTATCCTTTTTCAAGATCAAAAAGATCAATGCCTGTGCCAGCGTGGCCGGCAGTACTGCTGACTAAGACAAAGAGTCGTTGAACATCTCCAACATAAGCAAAGACAGCAGCCCATCAAACTGTTTATAAAACTCGACAGGGATATCATCTGGCCCCGGTGCCTTACCCATCTGCATTAGACAAATACAGCTCAAGATCTCCTCGTGCCCCATCGGCGTCTCCAACTCTTGCCTTCTATCCCACTCACCTCCGGAAAGGTCAACTCATCTAAATATCGTACCATTGTCGATTCCTCTTCCGCAGGCTCAGACTTATATAGCCCAGAGTAAAAGGTCTCAAACACCTCACTGATCATCTCTGGGGCAGAGACCAACCCCATCCGAGTCCCTGGTCTGAATTATCTCCCGTGAGGCAGCCTGCCGCCTCAACTGGTGAGCTAACAAGTGGCTGGCCTTCTCCCCATACTCATAAAAATTTCCCCTTGTGTGACGAAGCTGGCTTACTGCCTTCCCCATAGACAACAACTCAAAGTACACCGGTAACTTCTCTCTGCCAAAAACTCAGATGTTGGGGTACTTGATTATTGGGGGTCCACCTCGAGAATAGAGTCCACCAGCCTCTGCATCTCCACCCTCCCTGAATTATCCCTATGTGACTTATATGAAATTATCTTCCCCCTAATAACTGCCTTCTATGCTTCCCAGAGTGTGGAGGGCGAGACCACCCCATTCTTAATCAACTCCACATACTCGCCCCCCATCATTAACTGATGCACATCGAGATCAGGAATAGATACCAGCACACTATGAATAGAACACGTGTCATTCCAATTCAGCGCATGTACGTTGACCAAAACTACTGACGTGCCTGCTAACACCCCATTTACTGTTAAATATCTGCCTCTTGAGACTGCCATAATATTCAGGGTCATACTCCCTCCTCAATCCGGCATAATATTGACCGTCACACTCCCTCCTCAGTCCACCATAATGTTGACCGTCATACTCCCTCCTCAGTCCGCCATGATGTTGACCGTCATACTCCCTCCTCAGTCCGCCATAATATTGACTGTCATACTCCCTCCTCAGTCCACCATGATATTGACCGTCATACTCCCTCCTCAATCCGGCATAATATTGACCGTCACACTCCCTCCTCAGTCCACCATAATGTTGACCGTCATACTCCCTCCTCAGTCCGCCATGATGTTGACCGTCATACTCCCTCCTCTGTCCGCCATAATATTGACCGTCATACAAACTCCTCAATCCGCCATAATATTGACCGTCATACTCCCTCCTCAGTCCACCATAATATTGACCATCATACTCCCTCCTCAGTCCGCCATGATGTTGACCGTCATACACCCTCCTCAATCCGCCATAATATTGACCATCATACTCCCTCCTCAATCCGCCATAATATTGACCGTCATACTCCCTCCTCAGTCCACCATAATATTGACCAGCATACTCCCTCCTCAGTCCGCCATGATGTTGACCGTCATACACCCTATTCAATCCGCAATAATATTGACCATCATACTCCCTCCTCAATCCGCCATAATATTGACCGTCATACTCCCTCCTCTGTCCGCCATAATATTGACCATCATACTCCCTCCTCAATCCGCCATAATATTGACCGTCATACACCCTCCTCAATCCGCCATAATGTTGACCGTCATACTCTCTCCTCAGTCCACCGTAATATTGACCGTCATACTCGCTCCTCAGTCTACCATGATGTTGACCGCCATACTCCCTCCTCAGTCACCATAATATTGACCGTCATACTCCCTCCTCAATCCGCCACAATGTTGACCGTCATGTTCCCTCCTCAATCCGCCATAATGTTGACCATCATACTCGCTCCTCAGTCCGCCATAAAATTGACCATCATACTCCCTCCTCAATCCGCCATAATATTGACCGTCATACTCCCTCCTCAATCCACCATAATATTGACCGTCATACTCCCTCCTCTGTCCGCCATGATGTTGACCGTCACACTCCCTCCTCAGTCCACCATAATATTGACCGTCATACTCCCTACTCAGTCCGCCATGATGTTGACCGTCATACTCCCTCCTCAATCCACCATAATGTTGAACGTCATACTCCCTCCTCAATCCGCCATAATATTGACCGTCATACTCCCTCCTCAATCCACCATAATATTGACCGTCATACTCCCTCCTCAATCCGCCATAATATTGACCGTCATACTCCCTCCTCAATCCGCCACAATATTGACCGTCATACTCCCTCCTCAGTCCACCATACTGTTGAACGTCATACTCCCTCCTCAGTCCGCCATAATGTTGAACGTCATTCTCCCTCCTCAGTATGCCATAATATTGACCGTCATATTCCCTCCTCAATCCGCCATAATGTTGACCGTCATACTCCCTCCTCAGTCCGCCATGATGTTGTCCATCATACTCCCTCCTCAGTCCGCCATGATGTTGTCCGTCATACTCCCTCCTCAGTCCACCATACTGTTGAATGTCATACTCCCTCCTCAGTCCGCCATAATGTTGACCGCCATACTCCCTCCTCAGTTCGCCATGATGTTTACCGTCATACTCCCTCCTCAGTCCGCCATAATGTTGACCGTCATACTCCCTCCTCAGTCCGCCATGATGTTGACCGTCATACTCCCTCCTCAATCCACCATAATATTGACCGTCATACTCCCTCCTCAGTTCGCCATAATATTGACCGTTATACTCCCACCTCAGTCCACCATAATGTTGACCGTCATACTACCGCCTCAGTCCGCCATGATGTTGACCGTCATACTCCCTCCTCAGTCCACCATAATGTTGACCATCATACTGCCTCCTCAATCCGCCATAATTTTGACCGTCAGACTCCCTCCTCAGTCCGCCATAATATTGACCGTCATACTCCCTCCTCAATCCGCCATAATGTTGACCGTCATACTCCCTCCTCAGTCCGCCATGATGTTGACCGTCATACTCCCTCCTCAATCCGCCATAATGTTGACCGTCATACTCCCTCCTCAGTCCGCCATGATGTTGACCGTCATACTCCCTCCTCAATCCACCATAATATTGACCGTCATACTACCTCCTCAGTCACCATAATATTGAACGTCATACTCCCTCCTCAGTCCGCCATGATGTTTACCGTCATACTCCCTCCTCAGTCCGCCATAATGTTGACCGTCATACTCCCTCCTCAGTCCGCCATGATGTTGACCGTCATACTCCCTCCTCAATCCACCATAATATTGACCGTCATACTCCCTCCTCAGTTCACCATAATATTGACCGTTATACTCCCACCTCAGTCCACCATAATGTTGACCGTCATACTACCGCCTCAGTCCGCCATGATGTTGACCGTCATACTCCCTCCTCAGTCCACCATAATGTTGACCATCATACTGCCTCCTCAATCCGCCATAATTTTGACCGTCAGACTCCCTCCTCAGTATGCAATAATATTGACCGTCATATTCCCTCCTCAATCCGCCATAATGTTGACCGCCATACTCCCTCCTCAGTCCGCCATGATGTTGACCGCCATACTCCCTCCTCAGTTCGCCATGATGTTTACCGTCATACTCCCTCCTCAGTCCGCCATAATGTTGACCGTCATACTCCCTCCTCAGTCCGCCATGATGTTGACCGTCATACTCCCTCCTCAATCCACCATAATATTGACCGTCATACTCCCTCCTCAGTTCGCCATAATATTGACCGTTATACTCCCACCTCAGTCCACCATAATGTTGACCGTCATACTACCGCCTCAGTCCGCCATGATGTTGACCGTCATACTCCCTCCTCAGTCCACCATAATGTTGACCATCATACTGCCTCCTCAATCCGCCATAATTTTGACCGTCAGACTCCCTCCTCAGTCCGCCATAATATTGACCGTCATACTCCCTCCTCAATCCGCCATAATGTTGACCGTCATACTCCCTCCTCAGTCCGCCATGATGTTGACCGTCATACTCCCTCCTCAGTCCACCATAATGTTGACCATCATACTCCCTCCTCAATCCGCCATAATTTTGACCGTCAGACCCCCTCCTCAGTCCGCCATAATATTGACCGTCATACTCCCTCCTCAGTCCGCCATAATATTGACCGTCATACTCCCTCCTCAGTCCGCCATAATGTTGACCGTCATACTCCCTCCTCAGTCCGCCATGATGTTGACCGTCATACTCCCTCCTCAGTCCACCATAATATTGAACGTCATACTCCCTCCTCAATCCACCATAATATTGACCGTCATACTACCTCCTCAGTCACCATAATATTGAACGTCATACTCCCTCCTCAATCCACCATAATATTGACTGTCATACTCCCTCCTCAGTCCGCCATAATGTTGAACGTCATACTCCCTCCACCATCCGCCATAATATTGACCGTCATACTCCCTCCTCAATCCACCATAATATTGACCGTCACACTCCCTCCTCAATCCGCCATAATATTGACCGTCATACTCCCTCCTCAGTCCGCCATAATGTTTACTGCCATTCTCTCTCCTCAGTCCGCCATGATGTTGACCGCCATACTCCCTCCTCAGTTCGCCATGATGTTGACCGTCATACTCCCTCCTCAGTCCGCCATAATGGTGACCGTCATACTCCCTCCTCAATCCACCATAATATTGACCGTCATACTCCATCCTCAATCCGCCATAATATTGACTGCCATACTTCCTCCTCAGTCCGCCATAATGTTGAACGTCATACTCCCTCCTCAATCCGCCATAATATTGACCGTCATACTCCCTCCTCAATCTGCCATAATATTGACCGTCATACTCCCTCCTCAATCCACCATAATATTGACCGTCATACTCCCTCCTCAGTCCGCCATGATGTTGACCGTCATACTCCCTCCTCAGTCCACCATAATATTGACCGTCATACTCCCTCCTCAGTACGCCATGATGTTGACCGTCATACTCCCTCCTCAATCCACCATAATGTTGAACTTCATACTCCCTCCTCAATCCGCCATAATATTGACCGTCATACTCCCTCCTCAATCCACCATAATATTGACCGTCATACTCCCTCCTCAATCCACCATAATATTGACAGTCATACTCCCTCCTCAATCCGCCACAATATTGACCGTCATACTCCCTCCTCAATCCGCCACAATATTGACCGTCATACTCCCTCCTCAATCCGCCATAATATTGACCGTCATACTCCCTCCTCAATCCGCCACAATATTGACCGTCATACTCCCTCCTCAATCCGCCATAATATTGACCGTCATACTCCATCCTCAATCCACCATAATATTGACCGTCATACTCCCTCCTCAATCCGCCATAATATTGACCGTCATACACCCTCCTCAATCCGCCACAATATTGACCGTCATACTCCCTCCTCAATCCGCCATAATATTGACCGTCATACTCCCTCCTCAGTCCGCCATGATGTTGACCGTCATACTCCCTCCTCAGTCCACCATAATATTGACCGTCATACTCCCTCCTCAATCCGCCATAATGTTGACCGTCATACTCCCTCCTCAGTCCACCATAATGTTGACCGCCATACTCCCTCCTCAGTCCGCCATAATATTGACCGTCATACTCCCTCCTCAGTCCGCCATGATGTTGACCGCCATACTCCCTCCTCAGTTCGCCATGATGTTGACCGTCATACTCCCTCCTCAGTCCGCCATGATGTTTACCGTCATACTCCCTCCTCAGTCCGCCATAATGTTGACCGTCATACTCCCTCCTCAGTCCGCCATGATGTTGACCGTCATACTCCCTCCTCAATCCACCATAATTTTGAACGTCATACTCCCTCCTCCATCCGCCATAATATTGACCGTCATACTCCCTCCTCAATCCACCATAATATTGACCGCCATTCTCCCTCCTCAATCCGCCATAATATTGACCGTCATACACCCTCCTCAATCCGCCACAATATTGACCGTCATACTCCCTCCTCAATCCGCCATAATATTGACCGTCATACTCCCTCCTCAATCCGCCACAATATTGACCGTCATACTCCCTCCTCAATCCGCCATAATATTGACCGTCATACTCCCTCCTCAATCCACCATAATATTGACCGTCATACTCCCTCCTCAATCCGCCATAATACTGACCGTCATACTCCCTCCTCAATCCGCCACAATATTGACCGTCGTACTCCCTCCTCAATCCGCCATAATATTGACCGTCATACTCCCTCCTCAGTCCGCCATGATGTTGACCGTCATACTCCCTCCTCAGTCCACCATAATATTGACCGTCATACTCCCTCCTCAGTCCGCCATGATGTTGACCGTCATACTCCCTCCTCAATCCACCATAATGTTGAACGTCATACTCCCTCCTCAATCCGCCATAATATTGACCGTCATACTCCCTCCTCAATCCACAATAATATTGACCGTCATACTCCCTCCTCAATCCGCCATAATATTGACCGTCATACTCCCTCCTCAATCCGCCACAATATTGACCGTCATACTCCCTCCTCAGTCCACCATACTGTTGAACGTCATACTCCCTCCTCAGTCCGCCATAATGTTGAACGTCATACTCCCTCCTCAGTATGCCATAATATTGACCGTCATATTCCCTCCTCAATCCGCCATAATGTTGACCGTCATACTCCCTCCTCAGTCCACCATAATGTTGACCGTCATACTCCCTCCTCAGTCCGCCATAATATTGACCGTCATACTCCCTCCTCAGTCCGCCATGATGTTGACCGCCATACTCCCTCCTCAGTTCGCCATGATGTTGACCGTCATACTCCCTCCTCAGTCCGCCATGATGATTACCGTCATACTCCCTCCTCAGTCCGCCATAATGTTGACCGTCATACTCCCTCCTCAGTCCGCCATGATGTTGACCGTCATACTCCCTCCTCAATCCACCATAATATTGACCGTCATGCTCCCTCCTCAGTCCGCCATAATGTTGACCGTCATACTCCCTCCTCAATCCGCCATAATATTGACCGTCATAGTCCCTCCTCAATCCACCATAATATTGACCGTCATACTCCCTCCTCAATCCGCCATAATATTGACCGTCATACTCCCTCCTCAATCCGCCATAATATTGACCGTCATACTCCCTCCTCAATCCACCATAATATTGACCGTCATACTCCCTCCTCAGTCCGCCATGATGTTGACCGTCATACTCCCTCCTCAGTCCACCATAATATTGACCGTCATACTCCCTCCTCAGTCCGCCATAATGATGACCGTCATACTCCCTCCTCAGTCCGCCATAATATTGACCGTCATACTCCCTCCTCAGTCCGCCATAATGATGACCGTCATACTCACTCCTGAGTCCACCGTGATGTTGACCATCATACTCCCTCCTCAGTCCGCCATAAAGTTGACCATCATACTCCCTCCTGAGTCCACCGTGATGTTGACTGCCATACTCCCTTCTCAGTCCGCCATAATGTTGACTGCCATACTCCCTCCTCAGTCTGCTATAATGTTGACCGTCATACTCCCTCCTGGGTCTGCCATAATATTGACCGCTATACTCCCTCCTCATTCCGCCATAATATTGACCGCTATACTCCCTCCTCATTCCGCCATAATATTGACCGCTATACTCCCTCCTCATTCCGCCATAATATTGACCGTCATACTCCCACCTCAGTCCACCATAATGTTGACCGTCATACTCCCGCCTCAGTCCGCCATGATGTTGACCGTCATACTCCCTCCTCAGTCCACCATAATGTTGACCATCATACTCCCTCCTCAATCCGCCATAATTTTGACCGTCAGACTCCCTCCTCAGTCCGCCATAATATTGACCGTCATACTCCCTCCTCAATCCGCCATAATGTTGACCGTCATACTCCCTCCTCAGTCCGCCATGATGTTGACCGTCATACTCCCTCCTCAGTCCACCATAATGTTGACCATCATACTCCCTCCTCAATCCGCCATAATTTTGACCGTCAGACTCCCTCCTCAGTCCGCCATAATGTTGACCGTCATACTCCCTCCTCAGTCCGCCATGATGTTGACCGTCATACTCCCACCTCAGTCCACCATAATATTGACCGTCATACTCCCTCCTCAGTCCGCCATAATATTGACCGTCATACTCCCTCCTCAGTCCGCCATAATGTTGACCGTCATACTCCCTCCTCAGTCCGCCATGATGTTGACCGTCATACTCCGTCCTCAGTCCACCATAATATTGAACGTCATACTCCCTTCTCAATCCACCATAATATTGACCGTCATACTACCTCCTCAGTCACCATAATATTGAACGTCATACTCCCTCCTCAATCCACCATAATATTGACTGTCATACTCCCTCCTCAGTCCGCCATAATGTTGAACGTCATACTCCCTCCACCATCCGCCATAATATTGACCGTCATACTCCCTCCTCAATCCACCATAATATTGACCGTCATACTCCCTCCTCAATCCGCCATAATATTGACCGTCATACTCCCTCCTCAGTCCGCCATAATGTTTACCGCCATACTCTCTCCTCAGTCCGCCATGATCTTGACCGCCATACTCCCTCCTCAGTTCGCCATGATGTTGACCGTCATGCTCCCTCCTCAGTCCGCCATAACGTTGACCGTCATACTCCCTCCTCAATCCACCATAATATTGACCGTCATACTCCATCCTCAATCCGCCATAATATTGACTGCCATACTTCCTCCTCAGTCCGCCATAATGTTGAACGTCATACTCCCTCCTCAATCCGCCATAATATTGACCGTCATACTCCCTCCTCAATCCACCATAATATTGACTATCATTCTCCCTCCTCAATCCGCCATAATATTGACCACCATACTCCCTCCTCAATCCGCCATAATATTGACCGTCATACACCCTCCTCAATCCGCCACAATATTGACCGTCATACTCCCTCCTCAATCCGCCATAATATTGACCGTCATACTCCCTCCTCAATCCACCATAATATTGACCGTCATACTCCCTCCTCAATCCGCCACAATATTGACCGTCATACTCCCTCCTCAATCCGCCACAATATTGACCGTCATACTCCCTCCTCAATCCGCCATAATATTGACCGTCATACTCCCTCCTCAATCCGCCACAATATTGACCGTCATACTCCCTCCTCAATCCGCCATAATATTGACCGTCATACTCCCTCCTCAATCCACCATAATATTGACCGTCATACTCCCTCCTCAATCCGCCACAATATTGACCGTCATACTCCCTCCTCAATCCGCCATAATATTGACCGTCATACTCCCTCCTCAGTCCGCCATGATGTTGACCGTCATACTCCCTCCTCAGTCCACCATAATATTGACCGTCATACTCCCTCCTCAGTCCGCCATGATGTTGACCGTCATACTCCCTCCTCAATCCACCATAATGTTGAACGTCATACTCCCTCCTCAATCCGCCATAATATTGACCGTCATACTCCCTCCTCAATCCACAATAATATTGACCGTCATACTCCCTCCTCAATCCGCCATAATATTGACCGTCATACTCCCTCCTCAATCCGCCACAATATTGACCGTCATACTCCCTCCTCAGTCCACCATACTGTTGAATGTCATACTCCCTCCTCAGTCCGCCATAATGTTGAACGTCATACTCCCTCCTCAGTATGCCATAATATTGACCGTCATATTCCCTCCTCAATCCGCCATAATGTTGACCGTCATACTCCCTCCTCAGTCCACCATAATGTTGACCGTCATACTCCCTCCTCAGTCCTCCATAATATTGACCGTCATACTCCCTCCTCAGTCCGCCATGATGTTGACCGCCATACTCCCTCCTCAGTTCGCCATACTGTTGAATGTCATACTCCCTCCTCAGTCCGCCGTAATGTTGAACGTCATACTCCCTCCTCAGTCCGCCATGATGTTGACCGCCATACTCCCTCCTCAGTTCGCCATGATGTTGACCGTCATACTCCCTCCTCAGTCCGCCATAATGTTGACCGTCATACTCCCTCCTCAGTCCGCCATGATGTTGACCGTCATACTCCCTCCTGAATCCACCATAATATTGACCGTCATACTCCCTCCTCAGTCCGCCATAATGTTGACCGTCATACTCCCTCCTCAGTCCGCCATGATGTTGACCGTCATACTCCCTCCTCAATCCACCATGATGTTGAACGTCATACTCCCTCCTCAATCCGCCATAATATTGACCGTCATAGTCCCTCCTCAATCCACCATAATATTGACCGTCATACTCCCTCCTCAATCCGCCATAATATTGACCGTCATACTCCCTCCTCAATCCACCATAATATTGACCGTCATACTCCCTCCTCAATCCACCATAATATTGACCGTCATACTCCCTCCTCAGTCCGCCATGATGTTGACCGTCATACTCCCTCCTCAGTCCACCATAATATTGACCGTCATACTCCCTCCTCAGTCCGCCATAATGATGACCGTCATACTCCCTCCTCAGTCTGCCATAATATTTACCGTCATACTCCCTCCTCAGTCCGCCATAATGATGACCGTCATACTCACTCCTGAGTCCACCGTGATGTTGACCGTCATACTCCCTCCTCAGTCCGCCATAAAGTTGACCATCATACTCCCTCCTGAGTCCACCGTGATGTTGACTGCCATACTCCCTTCTCAGTCCGCCATAATGTTGACTGCCATACTCCCTCCTCAGTCTGCTATAATGTTGACCGTCATACTCCCTCCTGGGTCTGCCATAATATTGACCGCTATACTCCCTCCTCATTCCGCCATAATATTGACCGCTATACTCCCTCCTCATTCCGCCATAATATTGACCGCTATACTCCCTCCTCATTCCGCCATAATATTGACCGTCATACTCCCACCTCAGTCCACCATAATATTGACCGTCATACTCCCACCTCAGTCCACCATAATGTTGACCATCATACTCCCTCCTCAATCCGCCATAATTTTGACCGTCAGACTCCCTCCTCAGTCCGCCATAATATTGACCGTCATACTCCCTCCTCAATCCGCCATAATGTTGACCGTCATACTCCCTCCTCAGTCCGCCATGATGTTGACCGTCATACTCCCTCCTCAGTCCACCATAATGTTGACCATCATACTCCCTCCTCAATCCGCCATAATTTTGACCGTCAGACTCCCTCCTCAGTCCGCCATAATGTTGACCGTCATACTCCCTCCTCAGTCCGCCATGATGTTGACCGTCATACTCCCTCCTCAGTCCACCATAATATTGACCGTCATACTCCCTCCTCAGTCCGCCATAATATTGACCGTCATACTCCCTCCTCAGTCCGCCATAATGTTGACCGTCATACTCCCTCCTCAGTCCGCCATGATGTTGACCGTCATACTCCCTCCTCAGTCCACCATAATATTGAACGTCATACTCCCTTCTCAATCCACCATAATATTGACCGTCATACTACCTCCTCAGTCACCATAATATTGAACGTCATACTCCCTACTCAATCCACCATAATATTGAACGTCATACTCCCTCCTCAGTCCGCCATAATGTTGAACGTCATACTCCCTCCACCATCCGCCATAATATTGACCGTCATACTCCCTCCTCAATCCACCATAATATTGACCGTCATACTCCCTCCTCAATCCGCCATAATATTGACCGTCATACTCCCTCCTCAGTCCGCCATAATGTTTACCGCCATACTCTCTCCTCAGTCCGCCATGATCTTGACCGCCATACTCCCTCCTCAGTTCGCCATGATGTTGACCGTCATGCTCCCTCCTCAGTCCACCATAATGTTGACCGTCATACTCCCTCCTCAATCCACCATAATATTGACCGTCATACTCCATCCTCAATCCGCCATAATATTGACTGCCATACTTCCTCCTCAGTCCGCCATAATGTTGAACGTCATACTCCCTCCTCAATCCGCCATAATATTGACCGTCATACTCCCTCCTCAATCCACCATAATATTGACTGTCATACTCCCTCCTCAATCCGCCATAATATTGACCGTCATACTCCCTCCTCAATCCGACATAATATTGACCGTCATACTCCCTCCTCAATCCACCATAATATTGACCGTCATACTCCCTCATCAGTCCGCCATAATGTTGACTGCCATACTCCCTCCTCAGTCTGCTATAATTTTGACCGTCATACTCCCTCCTGGGTCTGCCATAATATTGACCGCTATACTCCCTCCTCATTCCGCCATAATATTGACCGTCATACTCCCTCCTCATTCCGCCATAATATTGACCGCTATACTCCCTCCTCATTCCGCCATAATATTGACCGTCATACTCCCACCTCAGTCCACCATAATGTTGACCGTCATACTCCCGCCTCAGTCCGCCATGATGTTGACCGTCATACTCCCTCCTCAGTCCACCATAATGTTGACCATCATACTCCCTCCTCAATCCGCCATAATTTTGACCGTCAGACTCCCTCCTCAGTCCGCCATAATATTGACCGTCATACTCCCTCCTCAATCCGCCATAATGTTGACCGTCATACTCCCTCCTCAGTCCGCCATGATGTTGACCGTCATACTCCCTCCTCAGTCCACGATAATGTTGACCATCATACTCCCTCCTCAATCCGCCATAATTTTGACCGTCAGACTCCCTCCTCAGTCCGCCATAATGTTGACCGTCATACTCCCTCCTCAGTCCGCCATGATGTTGACCGTCATACTCCCACCTCAGTCCACCATAATATTGACCGTCATACTCCCTCCTCAGTCCGCCATAATATTGACCGTCATACTCCCTCCTCAGTCCGCCATAATGTTGACCGTCATACTCCCTCCTCAGTCCGCCATGATGTTGACCGTCATACTCCCTCCTCAGTCCGCCATGATGTTTACCGTCATACTCCCTCCTCAGTCCGCCATAATGTTGACCGTCATACTCCCTCCTCAGTCCGCCATGATGTTGACCGTCATACTCCCTCCTCAATCCACCATAATTTTGAACGTCATACTCCCTCCTCAATCCGCCATAATATTGACCGTCATACTCCCTCCTCAATCCACCATAATATTGACCGCCATTCTCCCTCCTCAATCCGCCATAATATTGACCGTCATACACCCTCCTCAATCCGCCACAATATTGACCGTCATACTCCCTCCTCAATCC
The DNA here is from genome assembly GCF_047496885.1 of Scyliorhinus torazame. Lineage (NCBI taxonomy): Eukaryota > Metazoa > Chordata > Chondrichthyes > Carcharhiniformes > Scyliorhinidae > Scyliorhinus > Scyliorhinus torazame. The sequence continues at coordinate 48,373,043 of NC_092708.1, read as the reverse complement.
GCCATAATATTGACCGTCATACTCCCTCCTCAATCCGCCACAATATTGACCGTCATACTCCCTCCTCAATCCGCCATAATATTGACCGTCATACTCCCTCCTCAATCCACCATAATATTGACCGTCATACTCCCTCCTCAATCCGCCATAATACTGACCGTCATACTCCCTCCTCAATCCGCCACAATATTGACCGTCGTACTCCCTCCTCAATCCGCCATAATATTGACCGTCATACTCCCTCCTCAGTCCGCCATGATGTTGACCGTCATACTCCCTCCTCAGTCCACCATAATATTGACCGTCATACTCCCTCCTCAGTCCGCCATGATGTTGACCGTCATACTCCCTCCTCAATCCACCATAATGTTGAACGTCATACTCCCTCCTCAATCCGCCATAATATTGACCGTCATACTCCCTCCTCAATCCACAATAATATTGACCGTCATACTCCCTCCTCAATCCGCCATAATATTGACCGTCATACTCCCTCCTCAATCCGCCACAATATTGACCGTCATACTCCCTCCTCAGTCCACCATACTGTTGAACGTCATACTCCCTCCTCAGTCCGCCATAATGTTGAACGTCATACTCCCTCCTCAGTATGCCATAATATTGACCGTCATATTCCCTCCTCAATCCGCCATAATGTTGACCGTCATACTCCCTCCTCAGTCCACCATAATGTTGACCGTCATACTCCCTCCTCAGTCCGCCATAATATTGACCGTCATACTCCCTCCTCAGTCCGCCATGATGTTGACCGCCATACTCCCTCCTCAGTTCGCCATGATGTTGACCGTCATACTCCCTCCTCAGTCCGCCATGATGATTACCGTCATACTCCCTCCTCAGTCCGCCATAATGTTGACCGTCATACTCCCTCCTCAGTCCGCCATGATGTTGACCGTCATACTCCCTCCTCAATCCACCATAATATTGACCGTCATACTCCCTCCTCAGTCCGCCATAATGTTGACCGTCATACTCCCTCCTCAATCCGCCATAATATTGACCGTCATAGTCCCTCCTCAATTCACCATAATATTGACCGTCATACTCCCTCCTCAATCCGCCATAATATTGACCGTCATACTCCCTCCTCAATCCGCCATAATATTGACCGTCATACTCCCTCCTCAATCCACCATAATATTGACCGTCATACTCCCTCCTCAGTCCGCCATGATGTTGACCGTCATACTCCCTCCTCAGTCCACCATAATATTGACCGTCATACTCCCTCCTCAGTCCGCCATAATGATGACCGTCATACTCCCTCCTCAGTCCGCCATAATATTGACCGTCATACTCCCTCCTCAGTCCGCCATAATGATGACCGTCATACTCACTCCTGAGTCCACCGTGATGTTGACCATCATACTCCCTCCTCAGTCCGCCATAAAGTTGACCATCATACTCCCTCCTGAGTCCACCGTGATGTTGACTGCCATACTCCCTTCTCAGTCCGCCATAATGTTGACTGCCATACTCCCTCCTCAGTCTGCTATAATGTTGACCGTCATACTCCCTCCTGGGTCTGCCATAATATTGACCGCTATACTCCCTCCTCATTCCGCCATAATATTGACCGCTATACTCCCTCCTCATTCCGCCATAATATTGACCGCTATACTCCCTCCTCATTCCGCCATAATATTGACCGTCATACTCCCACCTCAGTCCACCATAATATTGACCGTCATACTCCCACCTCAGTCCACCATAATGTTGACCATCATACTCCCTCCTCAATCCGCCATAATTTTGACCGTCAGACTCCCTCCTCAGTCCGCCATAATATTGACCGTCATACTCCCTCCTCAATCCGCCATAATGTTGACCGTCATACTCCCTCCTCAGTCCGCCATGATGTTGACCGTCATACTCCCTCCTCAGTCCACCATAATGTTGACCATCATACTCCCTCCTCAATCCGCCATAATTTTGACCGTCAGACTCCCTCCTCAGTCCGCCATAATGTTGACCGTCATACTCCCTCCTCAGTCCGCCATGATGTTGACCGTCATACTCCCACCTCAGTCCACCATAATATTGACCGTCATACTCCCTCCTCAGTCCGCCATAATATTGACCGTCATACTCCCTCCTCAGTCCGCCATAATGTTGACCGTCATACTCCCTCCTCAGTCCGCCATGATGTTGACCGTCATACTCCGTCCTCAGTCCACCATAATATTGAACGTCATACTCCCTTCTCAATCCACCATAATATTGACCGTCATACTACCTCCTCAGTCACCATAATATTGAACGTCATACTCCCTCCTCAATCCACCATAATATTGACTGTCATACTCCCTCCTCAGTCCGCCATAATGTTGAACGTCATACTCCCTCCACCATCCGCCATAATATTGACCGTCATACTCCCTCCTCAATCCACCATAATATTGACCGTCATACTCCCTCCTCAATCCGCCATAATATTGACCGTCATACTCCCTCCTCAGTCCGCCATAATGTTTACCGCCATACTCTCTCCTCAGTCCGCCATGATCTTGACCGCCATACTCCCTCCTCAGTTCGCCATGATGTTGACCGTCATGCTCCCTCCTCAGTCCGCCATAACGTTGACCGTCATACTCCCTCCTCAATCCACCATAATATTGACCGTCATACTCCATCCTCAATCCGCCATAATATTGACTGCCATACTTCCTCCTCAGTCCGCCATAATGTTGAACGTCATACTCCCTCCTCAATCCGCCATAATATTGACCGTCATACTCCCTCCTCAATCCACCATAATATTGACTATCATTCTCCCTCCTCAATCCGCCATAATATTGACCACCATACTCCCTCCTCAATCCGCCATAATATTGACCGTCATACACCCTCCTCAATCCGCCACAATATTGACCGTCATACTCCCTCCTCAATCCGCCATAATATTGACCGTCATACTCCCTCCTCAATCCACCATAATATTGACCGTCATACTCCCTCCTCAATCCGCCACAATATTGACCGTCATACTCCCTCCTCAATCCGCCACAATATTGACCGTCATACTCCCTCCTCAATCCGCCATAATATTGACCGTCATACTCCCTCCTCAATCCGCCACAATATTGACCGTCATACTCCCTCCTCAATCCGCCATAATATTGACCGTCATACTCCCTCCTCAATCCACCATAATATTGACCGTCATACTCCCTCCTCAATCCGCCACAATATTGACCGTCATACTCCCTCCTCAATCCGCCATAATATTGACCGTCATACTCCCTCCTCAGTCCGCCATGATGTTGACCGTCATACTCCCTCCTCAGTCCACCATAATATTGACCGTCATACTCCCTCCTCAGTCCGCCATGATGTTGACCGTCATACTCCCTCCTCAATCCACCATAATGTTGAACGTCATACTCCCTCCTCAATCCGCCATAATATTGACCGTCATACTCCCTCCTCAATCCACAATAATATTGACCGTCATACTCCCTCCTCAATCCGCCATAATATTGACCGTCATACTCCCTCCTCAATCCGCCACAATATTGACCGTCATACTCCCTCCTCAGTCCACCATACTGTTGAATGTCATACTCCCTCCTCAGTCCGCCATAATGTTGAACGTCATACTCCCTCCTCAGTATGCCATAATATTGACCGTCATATTCCCTCCTCAATCCGCCATAATGTTGACCGTCATACTCCCTCCTCAGTCCACCATAATGTTGACCGTCATACTCCCTCCTCAGTCCTCCATAATATTGACCGTCATACTCCCTCCTCAGTCCGCCATGATGTTGACCGCCATACTCCCTCCTCAGTTCGCCATACTGTTGAATGTCATACTCCCTCCTCAGTCCGCCGTAATGTTGAACGTCATACTCCCTCCTCAGTCCGCCATGATGTTGACCGCCATACTCCCTCCTCAGTTCGCCATGATGTTGACCGTCATACTCCCTCCTCAGTCCGCCATAATGTTGACCGTCATACTCCCTCCTCAGTCCGCCATGATGTTGACCGTCATACTCCCTCCTGAATCCACCATAATATTGACCGTCATACTCCCTCCTCAGTCCGCCATAATGTTGACCGTCATACTCCCTCCTCAGTCCGCCATGATGTTGACCGTCATACTCCCTCCTCAATCCACCATGATGTTGAACGTCATACTCCCTCCTCAATCCGCCATAATATTGACCGTCATAGTCCCTCCTCAATCCACCATAATATTGACCGTCATACTCCCTCCTCAATCCGCCATAATATTGACCGTCATACTCCCTCCTCAATCCACCATAATATTGACCGTCATACTCCCTCCTCAATCCACCATAATATTGACCGTCATACTCCCTCCTCAGTCCGCCATGATGTTGACCGTCATACTCCCTCCTCAGTCCACCATAATATTGACCGTCATACTCCCTCCTCAGTCCGCCATAATGATGACCGTCATACTCCCTCCTCAGTCTGCCATAATATTTACCGTCATACTCCCTCCTCAGTCCGCCATAATGATGACCGTCATACTCACTCCTGAGTCCACCGTGATGTTGACCGTAATACTCCCTCCTCAGTCCGCCATAAAGTTGACCATCATACTCCCTCCTGAGTCCACCGTGATGTTGACTGCCATACTCCCTTCTCAGTCCGCCATAATGTTGACTGCCATACTCCCTCCTCAGTCTGCTATAATGTTGACCGTCATACTCCCTCCTGGGTCTGCCATAATATTGACCGCTATACTCCCTCCTCATTCCGCCATAATATTGACCGCTATACTCCCTCCTCATTCCGCCATAATATTGACCGCTATACTCCCTCCTCATTCCGCCATAATATTGACCGTCATACTCCCACCTCAGTCCACCATAATGTTGACCGTCATACTCCCGCCTCAGTCCGCCATGATGTTGACCGTCATACTCCCTCCTCAGTCCACCATAATGTTGACCATCATACTCCCTCCTCAATCCGCCATAATTTTGACCGTCAGACTCCCTCCTCAGTCCGCCATAATATTGACCGTCATACTCCCTCCTCAATCCGCCATAATGTTGACCGTCATACTCCCTCCTCAGTCCGCCATGATGTTGACCGTCATACTCCCTCCTCAGTCCACCATAATGTTGACCATCATACTCCCTCCTCAAACCGCCATAATTTTGACCGTCAGACTCCCTCCTCAGTCCGCCATAATGTTGACCGTCATACTCCCTCCTCAGTCCGCCATGATGTTGACCGTCATACTCCCTCCTCAGTCCACCATAATATTTACCGTCATACTCCCTCCTCAGTCCGCCATAATATTGACCGTCATACTCCCTCCTCAGTCCGCCATAATGTTGACCGTCATACTCCCTCCTCAGTCCGCCATGATGTTGACCGTCATACTCCCTCCTCAGTCCACCATAATATTGAACGTCATACTCCCTTCTCAATCCACCATAATATTGACCGTCATACTACCTCCTCAGTCACCATAATATTGAACGTCATACTCCCTACTCAATCCACCATAATATTGACTGTCATACTCCCTCCTCAGTCCGCCATAATGTTGAACGTCATACTCCCTCCACCATCCGCCATAATATTGACCGTCATACTCCCTCCTCAATCCACCATAATATTGACCGTCATACTCCCTCCTCAATCCGCCATAATATTGACCGTCATACTCCCTCCTCAGTCCGCCATAATGTTTACCGCCATACTCTCTCCTCAGTCCGCCATGATCTTGACCGCCATACTCCCTCCTCAGTTCGCCATGATGTTGACCGTCATGCTCCCTCCTCAGTCCACCATAATGTTGACCGTCATACTCCCTCCTCAATCCACCATAATATTGACCGTCATACTCCATCCTCAATCCGCCATAATATTGACTGCCATACTTCCTCCTCAGTCCGCCATAATGTTGAACGTCATACTCCCTCCTCAATCCGCCATAATATTGACCGTCATACTCCCTCCTCAATCCACCATAATATTGACTGTCATACTCCCTCCTCAATCCGCCATAATATTGACCGTCATACTCCCTCCTCAATCCGACATAATATTGACCGTCATACTCCCTCCTCAATCCACCATAATATTGACCGTCATACTCCCTCATCAGTCCGCCATAATGTTGACTGCCATACTCCCTCCTCAGTCTGCTATAATGTTGACCGTCATACTCCCTCCTGGGTCTGCCATAATATTGACCGCTATACTCCCTCCTCATTCCGCCATAATATTGACCGTCATACTCCCTCCTCATTCCGCCATAATATTGACCGCTATACTCCCTCCTCATTCCGCCATAATATTGACCGTCATACTCCCACCTCAGTCCACCATAATGTTGACCGTCATACTCCCGCCTCAGTCCGCCATGATGTTGACCGTCATACTCCCTCCTCAGTCCACCATAATGTTGACCATCATACTCCCTCCTCAATCCGCCATAATTTTGACCGTCAGACTCCCTCCTCAGTCCGCCATAATATTGACCGTCATACTCCCTCCTCAATCCGCCATAATGTTGACCGTCATACTCCCTCCTCAGTCCGCCATGATGTTGACCGTCATACTCCCTCCTCAGTCCACCATAATGTTGACCATCATACTCCCTCCTCAATCCGCCATAATTTTGATCGTCAGACTCCCTCCTCAGTCCGCCATAATGTTGACCGTCATACTCCCTCCTCAGTCCGCCATGATGTTGACCGTCATACTCCCACCTCAGTCCACCATAATATTGACCGTCATACTCCCTCCTCAGTCCGCCATAATATTGACCGTCATACTCCCTCCTCAGTCCGCCATAATGTTGACCGTCATACTCCCTCCTCAGTCCGCCATGATGTTGACCGTCATACTCCCTCCTCAGTCCGCCATGATGTTTACCGTCATACTCCCTCCTCAGTCCGCCATAATGTTGACCGTCATACTCCCTCCTCAGTCCGCCATGATGTTGACCGTCATACTCCCTCCTCAATCCACCATAATTTTGAACGTCATACTCCCTCCTCAATCCGCCATAATATTGACCGTCATACTCCCTCCTCAATCCACCATAATATTGACCGCCATTCTCCCTCCTCAATCCGCCATAATATTGACCGTCATACACCCTCCTCAATCCGCCACAATATTGACCGTCATACTCCCTCCTCAATCCGCCATAATATTGACCGTCATACTCCCTCCTCAATCCGCCACAATATTGACCGTCATACTCCCTCCTCAATCCGCCATAATATTGACCGTCATACTCCCTCCTCAATCCACCATAATATTGACCGTCATACTCCCTCCTCAATCCGCCATAATACTGACCGTCATACTCCCTCCTCAATCCGCCACAATATTGACCGTCGTACTCCCTCCTCAATCCGCCATAATATTGACCGTCATACTCCCTCCTCAGTCCGCCATGATGTTGACCGTCATACTCCCTCCTCAGTCCACCATAATATTGACCGTCATACTCCCTCCTCAGTCCGCCATGATGTTGACCGTCATACTCCCTCCTCAATCCACCATAATGTTGAACGTCATACTCCCTCCTCAATCCGCCACAATATTGACCGTCATACTCCCTCCTCAGTCCACCATACTGTTGAACGTCATACTCCCTCCTCAGTCCGCCATAATGTTGAACGTCATACTCCCTCCTCAGTATGCCATAATATTGACCGTCATATTCCCTCCTCAATCCGCCATAATGTTGACCGTCATACTCCCTCCTCAGTCCACCATAATGTTGACCGTCATACTCCCTCCTCAGTCCGCCATAATATTGACCGTCATACTCCCTCCTCAGTCCGCCATGATGTTGACCGCCATACTCCCTCCTCAGTTCGCCATGATGTTGACCGTCATACTCCCTCCTCAGTCCGCCATGATGATTACCGTCATACTCCCTCCTCAGTCCGCCATAATGTTGACCGTCATACTCCCTCCTCAGTCCGCCATGATGTTGACCGTCATACTCCCTCCTCAATCCACCATAATATTGACCGTCATACTCCCTCCTCAGTCCGCCATAATGTTGACCGTCATACTCCCTCCTCAATCCGCCATAATATTGACCGTCATAGTCCCTCCTCAATTCACCATAATATTGACCGTCATACTCCCTCCTCAATCCGCCATAATATTGACCGTCATACTCCCTCCTCAATCCGCCATAATATTGACCGTCATACTCCCTCCTCAATCCACCATAATATTGACCGTCATACTCCCTCCTCAGTCCGCCATGATGTTGACCGTCATACTCCCTCCTCAGTCCACCATAATATTGACCGTCATACTCCCTCCTCAGTCCGCCATAATGATGACCGTCATACTCCCTCCTCAGTCCGCCATAATATTGACCGTCATACTCCCTCCTCAGTCCGCCATAATGATGACCGTCATACTCACTCCTGAGTCCACCGTGATGTTGACCATCATACTCCCTCCTCAGTCCGCCATAAAGTTGACCATCATACTCCCTCCTGAGTCCACCGTGATGTTGACTGCCATACTCCCTTCTCAGTCCGCCATAATGTTGACTGCCATACTCCCTCCTCAGTCTGCTATAATGTTGACCGTCATACTCCCTCCTGGGTCTGCCATAATATTGACCGCTATACTCCCTCCTCATTCCGCCATAATATTGACCGCTATACTCCCTCCTCATTCCGCCATAATATTGACCGCTATACTCCCTCCTCATTCCGCCATAATATTGACCGTCATACTCCCACCTCAGTCCACCATAATGTTGACCGTCATACTCCCGCCTCAGTCCGCCATGATGTTGACCGTCATACTCCCTCCTCAGTCCACCATAATGTTGACCATCATACTCCCTCCTCAATCCGCCATAATTTTGACCGTCAGACTCCCTCCTCAGTCCGCCATAATATTGACCGTCATACTCCCTCCTCAATCCGCCATAATGTTGACCGTCATACTCCCTCCTCAGTCCGCCATGATGTTGACCGTCATACTCCCTCCTCAGTCCACCATAATGTTGACCATCATACTCCCTCCTCAATCCGCCATAATTTTGACCGTCAGACTCCCTCCTCAGTCCGCCATAATGTTGACCGTCATACTCCCTCCTCAGTCCGCCATGATGTTGACCGTCATACTCCCACCTCAGTCCACCATAATATTGACCGTCATACTCCCTCCTCAGTCCGCCATAATATTGACCGTCATACTCCCTCCTCAGTCCGCCATAATGTTGACCGTCATACTCCCTCCTCAGTCCGCCATGATGTTGACCGTCATACTCCGTCCTCAGTCCACCATAATATTGAACGTCATACTCCCTTCTCAATCCACCATAATATTGACCGTCATACTACCTCCTCAGTCACCATAATATTGAACGTCATACTCCCTCCTCAATCCACCATAATATTGACTGTCATACTCCCTCCTCAGTCCGCCATAATGTTGAACGTCATACTCCCTCCACCATCCGCCATAATATTGACCGTCATACTCCCTCCTCAATCCACCATAATATTGACCGTCATACTCCCTCCTCAATCCGCCATAATATTGACCGTCATACTCCCTCCTCAATCCGCCACAATATTGACCGTCATACTCCCTCCTCAATCCGCCATAATATTGACCGTCATACTCCCTCCTCAATCCGCCACAATATTGACCGTCATACTCCCTCCTCAATCCGCCATAATATTGACCGTCATACTCCCTCCTCAATCCACCATAATATTGACCGTCATACTCCCTCCTCAATCCGCCACAATATTGACCGTCATACTCCCTCCTCAATCCGCCATAATATTGACCGTCATACTCCCTCCTCAGTCCGCCATGATGTTGACCGTCATACTCCCTCCTCAGTCCACCATAATATTGACCGTCATACTCCCTCCTCAGTCCGCCATGATGTTGACCGTCATACTCCCTCCTCAATCCACCATAATGTTGAACGTCATACTCCCTCCTCAATCCGCCATAATATTGACCGTCATACTCCCTCCTCAATCCACAATAATATTGACCGTCATACTCCCTCCTCAATCCGCCATAATATTGACCGTCATACTCCCTCCTCAATCCGCCACAATATTGACCGTCATACTCCCTCCTCAGTCCACCATACTGTTGAATGTCATACTCCCTCCTCAGTCCGCCATAATGTTGAACGTCATACTCCCTCCTCAGTATGCCATAATATTGACCGTCATATTCCCTCCTCAATCCGCCATAATGTTGACCGTCATACTCCCTCCTCAGTCCACCATAATGTTGACCGTCATACTCCCTCCTCAGTCCTCCATAATATTGACCGTCATACTCCCTCCTCAGTCCGCCATGATGTTGACCGCCATACTCCCTCCTCAGTTCGCCATACTGTTGAATGTCATACTCCCTCCTCAGTCCGCCGTAATGTTGAACGTCATACTCCCTCCTCAGTCCGCCATGATGTTGACCGCCATACTCCCTCCTCAGTTCGCCATGATGTTGACCGTCATACTCCCTCCTCAGTCCGCCATAATGTTGACCGTCATACTCCCTCCCCAGTCCGCCATGATGTTGACCGTCATACTCCCTCCTCAATCCGCCATAATATTGACCGTCATACTCCCTCCTCAATCCGCCACAATATTGACCGTCATACTCCCTCCTCAGTCCACCATACTGTTGAATGTCATACTCCCTCCTCAGTCCGCCATAATGTTGAACGTCATACTCCCTCCTCAGTATGCCATAATATTGACCGTCATATTCCCTCCTCAATCCGCCATAATGTTGACCGTCATACTCCCTCCTCAGTCCACCATAATGTTGACCGTCATACTCCCTCCTCAGTCCTCCATAATATTGACCGTCATACTCCCTCCTCAGTCCGCCATGATGTTGACCGCCATACTCCCTCCTCAGTTCGCCATACTGTTGAATGTCATACTCCCTCCTCAGTCCGCCGTAATGTTGAACGTCATACTCCCTCCTCAGTCCGCCATGATGTTGACCGCCATACTCCCTCCTCAGTTCGCCATGATGTTGACCGTCATACTCCCTCCTCAGTCCGCCATAATGTTGACCGTCATACTCCCTCCTCAGTCCGCCATGATGTTGACCGTCATACTCCCTCCTGAATCCACCATAATATTGACCGTCATACTCCCTCCTCAGTCCGCCATAATGTTGACCGTCATACTCCCTCCTCAGTCCGCCATGATGTTGACCGTCATACTCCCTCCTCAATCCACCATGATGTTGAACGTCATACTCCCTCCTCAATCCGCCATAATATTGACCGTCATAGTCCCTCCTCAATCCACCATAATATTGACCGTCATACTCCCTCCTCAATCCGCCATAATATTGACCGTCATACTCCCTCCTCAATCCACCATAATATTGACCGTCATACTCCCTCCTCAATCCACCATAATATTGACCGTCATACTCCCTCCTCAGTCCGCCATGATGTTGACCGTCATACTCCCTCCTCAGTCCACCATAATATTGACCGTCATACTCCCTCCTCAGTCCGCCATAATGATGACCGTCATACTCCCTCCTCAGTCCGCCATAATATTTACTGTCATACTCCCTCCTCAGTCCGCCATAATGATGACCGTCATACTCACTCCTGAGTCCACCGTGATGTTGACCGTAATACTCCCTCCTCAGTCCGCCATAAAGTTGACCATCATACTCCCTCCTGAGTCCACCGTGATGTTGACTGCCATACTCCCTTCTCAGTCCGCCATAATGTTGACTGCCATACTCCCTCCTCAGTCTGCTATAATGTTGACCGTCATACTCCCTCCTGGGTCTGCCATAATATTGACCGCTATACTCCCTCCTCATTCCGCCATAATATTGACCGCTATACTCCCTCCTCATTCCGCCATAATATTGACCGCTATACTCCCTCCTCATTCCGCCATAATATTGACCGTCATACTCCCACCTCAGTCCACCATAATGTTGACCGTCATACTCCCGCCTCAGTCCGCCATGATGTTGACCGTCATACTCCCTCCTCAGTCCACCATAATGTTGACCATCATACTCCCTCCTCAATCCGCCATAATTTTGACCGTCAGACTCCCTCCTCAGTCCGCCATAATATTGACCGTCATACTCCCTCCTCAATCCGCCATAATGTTGACCGTCATACTCCCTCCTCAGTCCGCCATGATGTTGACCGTCATACTCCCTCCTCAGTCCACCATAATGTTGACCATCATACTCCCTCCTCAATCCGCCATAATTTTGACCGTCAGACTCCCTCCTCAGTCCGCCATAATGTTGACCGTCATACTCCCTCCTCAGTCCGCCATGATGTTGACCGTCATACTCCCTCCTCAGTCCACCATAATATTGACCGTCATACTCCCTCCTCAGTCCGCCATAATATTGACCGTCATACTCCCTCCTCAGTCCGCCATAATGTTGACCGTCATACTCCCTCCTCAGTCCGCCATGATGTTGACCGTCATACTCCCTCCTCAGTCCACCATAATATTGAACGTCATACTCCCTTCTCAATCCACCATAATATTGACCGTCATACTACCTCCTCAGTCACCATAATATTGAACGTCATACTCCCTACTCAATCCACCATAATATTGACTGTCATACTCCCTCCTCAGTCCGCCATAATGTTGAACGTCATACTCCCTCCACCATCCGCCATAATATTGACCGTCATACTCCCTCCTCAATCCACCATAATATTGACCGTCATACTCCCTCCTCAATCCGCCATAATATTGACCGTCATACTCCCTCCTCAGTCCGCCATAATGTTTACCGCCATACTCTCTCCTCAGTCCGCCATGATCTTGACCGCCATACTCCCTCCTCAGTTCGCCATGATGTTGACCGTCATGCTCCCTCCTCAGTCCACCATAATGTTGACCGTCATACTCCCTCCTCAATCCACCATAATATTGACCGTCATACTCCATCCTCAATCCGCCATAATATTGACTGCCATACTTCCTCCTCAGTCCGCCATAATGTTGAACGTCATACTCCCTCCTCAATCCGCCATAATATTGACCGTCATACTCCCTCCTCAATCCACCATAATATTGACTGTCATACTCCCTCCTCAATCCGCCATAATATTGACCGTCATACTCCCTCCTCAATCCGACATAATATTGACCGTCATACTCCCTCCTCAATCCACCATAATATTGACCGTCATACTCCCTCATCAGTCCGCCATAATGTTGACTGCCATACTCCCTCCTCAGTCTGCTATAATGTTGACCGTCATACTCCCTCCTGGGTCTGCCATAATATTGACCGCTATACTCCCTCCTCATTCCGCCATAATATTGACCGTCATACTCCCTCCTCATTCCGCCATAATATTGACCGCTATACTCCCTCCTCATTCCGCCATAATATTGACCGTCACACTCCCACCTCAGTCCACCATAATGTTGACCGTCATACTCCCGCCTCAGTCCGCCATGATGTTGACCGTCATACTCCCTCCTCAGTCCATCATAATGTTGACCATCATACTCCCTCCTCAATCCGCCATAATTTTGACCGTCAGACTCCCTCCTCAGTCCGCCATAATATTGACCGTCATACTCCCTCCTCAATCCGCCATAATGTTGACCGTCATACTCCCTCCTCAGTCCGCCATGATGTTGACCGTCATACTCCCTCCTCAGTCCACCATAATGTTGACCATCATACTCCCTCCTCAATCCGCCATAATTTTGACCGTCAGACTCCCTCCTCAGTCCGCCATAATGTTGACCGTCATACTCCCTCCTCAGTCCGCCATGATGTTGACCGTCATACTCCCACCTCAGTCCACCATAATATTGACCGTCATACTCCCTCCTCAGTCCGCCATAATATTGACCGTCATACTCCCTCCTCAGTCCGCCATAATGTTGACCGTCATACTCCCTCCTCAGTCCGCCATGATGTTGACCGTCATACTCCCTCCTCAGTCCGCCATGATGTTTACCGTCATACTCCCTCCTCAGTCCGCCATAATGTTGACCGTCATACTCCCTCCTCAGTCCGCCATGATGTTGACCGTCATACTCCCTCCTCAATCCACCATAATTTTGAACGTCATACTCCCTCCTCAATCCGCCATAATATTGACCGTCATACTCCCTCCTCAATCCACCATAATATTGACCGCCATTCTCCCTCCTCAATCCGCCATAATATTGACCGTCATACACCCTCCTCAATCCGCCACAATATTGACCGTCATACTCCCTCCTCAATCCGCCATAATATTGACCGTCATACTCCTTCCTCAATCCGCCACAATATTGACCGTCATACTCCCTCCTCAATCCGCCATAATATTGACCGTCATACTCCCTCCTCAATCCACCATAATATTGACCGTCATACTCCCTCCTCAATCCGCCATAATACTGACCGTCATACTCCCTCCTCAATCCGCCACAATATTGACCGTCGTACTCCCTCCTCAATCCGCCATAATATTGACCGTCATACTCCCTCCTCAGTCCGCCATGATGTTGACCGTCATACTCCCTCCTCAGTCCACCATAATATTGACCGTCATACTCCCTCCTCAGTCCGCCATGATGTTGACCGTCATACTCCCTCCTCAATCCACCATAATGTTGAACGTCATACTCCCTCCTCAATCCGCCATAATATTGACCGTCATACTCCCTCCTCAATCCACAATAATATTGACCGTCATACTCCCTCCTCAATCCGCCATAATATTGACCGTCATACTCCCTCCTCAATCCGCCACAATATTGACCGTCATACTCCCTCCTCAGTCCACCATACTGTTGAACGTCATACTCCCTCCTCAGTCCGCCATAATGTTGAACGTCATACTCCCTCCTCAGTATGCCATAATATTGACCGTCATATTCCCTCCTCAATCCGCCATAATGTTGACCGTCATACTCCCTCCTCAGTCCACCATAATGTTGACCGTCATACTCCCTCCTCAGTCCGCCATAATATTGACCGTCATACTCCCTCCTCAGTCCGCCATGATGTTGACCGCCATACTCCCTCCTCAGTTCGCCATGATGTTGACCGTCATACTCCCTCCTCAGTCCGCCATGATGATTACCGTCATACTCCCTCCTCAGTCCGCCATAATGTTGACCGTCATACTCCCTCCTCAGTCCGCCATGATGTTGACCGTCATACTCCCTCCTCAATCCACCATAATATTGACCGTCATACTCCCTCCTCAGTCCGCCATAATGTTGACCGTCATACTCCCTCCTCAATCCGCCATAATATTGACCGTCATAGTCCCTCCTCAATTCACCATAATATTGACCGTCATACTCCCTCCTCAATCCGCCATAATATTGACCGTCATACTCCCTCCTCAATCCGCCATAATATTGACCGTCATACTCCCTCCTCAATCCACCATAATATTGACCGTCATACTCCCTCCTCAGTCCGCCATGATGTTGACCGTCATACTCCCTCCTCAGTCCACCATAATATTGACCGTCATACTCCCTCCTCAGTCCGCCATAATGATGACCGTCATACTCCCTCCTCAGTCCGCCATAATATTGACCGTCATACTCCCTCCTCAGTCCACCATAATGATGACCGTCATACTCACTCCTGAGTCCACCGTGATGTTGACCATCATACTCCCTCCTCAGTCCGCCATAAAGTTGACCATCATACTCCCTCCTGAGTCCACCGTGATGTTGACTGCCATACTCCCTTCTCAGTCCGCCATAATGTTGACTGCCATACTCCCTCCTCAGTCTGCTATAATGTTGACCGTCATACTCCCTCCTGGGTCTGCCATAATATTGACCGCTATACTCCCTCCTCATTCCGCCATAATATTGACCGCTATACTCCCTCCTCATTCCGCCATAATATTGACCGCTATACTCCCTCCTCATTCCGCCATAATATTGACCGTCATACTCCCACCTCAGTCCACCATAATGTTGACCGTCATACTCCCGCCTCAGTCCGCCATGATGTTGACCGTCATACTCCCTCCTCAGTCCACCATAATGTTGACCATCATACTCCCTCCTCAATCCGCCATAATTTTGACCGTCAGACTCCCTCCTCAGTCCGCCATAATATTGACCGTCATACTCCCTCCTCAATCCGCCATAATGTTGACCGTCATACTCCCTCCTCAGTCCGCCATGATGTTGACCGTCATACTCCCTCCTCAGTCCACCATAATGTTGACCATCATACTCCCTCCTCAATCCGCCATAATTTTGACCGTCAGACTCCCTCCTCAGTCCGCCATAATGTTGACCGTCATACTCCCTCCTCAGTCCGCCATGATGTTGACCGTCATACTCCCACCTCAGTCCACCATAATATTGACCGTCATACTCCCTCCTCAGTCCGCCATAATATTGACCGTCATACTCCCTCCTCAGTCCGCCATAATGTTGACCGTCATACTCCCTCCTCAGTCCGCCATGATGTTGACCGTCATACTCCGTCCTCAGTCCACCATAATATTGAACGTCATACTCCCTTCTCAATCCACCATAATATTGACCGTCATACTACCTCCTCAGTCACCATAATATTGAACGTCATACTCCCTCCTCAATCCACCATAATATTGACTGTCATACTCCCTCCTCAGTCCGCCATAATGTTGAACGTCATACTCCCTCCACCATCCGCCATAATATTGACCGTCATACTCCCTCCTCAATCCACCATAATATTGACCGTCATACTCCCTCCTCAATCCGCCATAATATTGACCGTCATACTCCCTCCTCAGTCCGCCATAATGTTTACCGCCATACTCTCTCCTCAGTCCGCCATGATCTTGACCGCCATACTCCCTCCTCAGTTCGCCATGATGTTGACCGTCATGCTCCCTCCTCAGTCCGCCATAACGTTGACCGTCATACTCCCTCCTCAATCCACCATAATATTGACCGTCATACTCCATCCTCAATCCGCCATAATATTGACTGCCATACTTCCTCCTCAGTCCGCCATAATGTTGAACGTCATACTCCCTCCTCAATCCGCCATAATATTGACCGTCATACTCCCTCCTCAATCCACCATAATATTGACTATCATTCTCCCTCCTCAATCCGCCATAATATTGACCACCATACTCCCTCCTCAATCCGCCATAATATTGACCGTCATACACCCTCCTCAATCCGCCACAATATTGACCGTCATACTCCCTCCTCAATCCGCCATAATATTGACCGTCATACTCCCTCCTCAATCCACCATAATATTGACCGTCATACTCCCTCCTCAATCCGCCACAATATTGACCGTCATACTCCCTCCTCAATCCGCCACAATATTGACCGTCATACTCCCTCCTCAATCCGCCATAATATTGACCGTCATACTCCCTCCTCAATCCGCCACAATATTGACCGTCATACTCCCTCCTCAATCCGCCATAATATTGACCGTCATACTCCCTCCTCAATCCACCATAATATTGACCGTCATACTCCCTCCTCAATCCGCCACAATATTGACCGTCAGACTCCCTCCTCAATCCGCCATAATATTGACCGTCATACTCCCTCCTCAGTCCGCCATGATGTTGACCGTCATACTCCCTCCTCAGTCCACCATAATATTGACCGTCATACTCCCTCCTCAGTCCGCCATGATGTTGACCGTCATACTCCCTCCTCAATCCACCATAATGTTGAACGTCATACTCCCTCCTCAATCCGCCATAATATTGACCGTCATACTCCCTCCTCAATCCACAATAATATTGACCGTCATACTCCCTCCTCAATCCGCCATAATATTGACCGTCATACTCCCTCCTCAATCCGCCACAATATTGACCGTCATACTCCCTCCTCAGTCCACCATACTGTTGAATGTCATACTCCCTCCTCAGTCCGCCATAATGTTGAACGTCATACTCCCTCCTCAGTATGCCATAATATTGACCGTCATATTCCCTCCTCAATCCGCCATAATGTTGACCGTCATACTCCCTCCTCAGTCCACCATAATGTTGACCGTCATACTCCCTCCTCAGTCCTCCATAATATTGACCGTCATACTCCCTCCTCAGTCCGCCATGATGTTGACCGCCATACTCCCTCCTCAGTTCGCCATACTGTTGAATGTCATACTCCCTCCTCAGTCCGCCGTAATGTTGAACGTCATACTCCCTCCTCAGTCCGCCATGATGTTGACCGCCATACTCCCTCCTCAGTTCGCCATGATGTTGACCGTCATACTCCCTCTTCAGTCCGCCATAATGTTGACCGTCATACTCCCTCCCCAGTCCGCCATGATGTTGACCGTCATACTCCCTCCTCAATCCACCATAATATTGACCGTCATACTCCCTCCTCAGTCCGCCATAATGTTGACCGTCATACTCCCTCCTCAGTCCGCCATGATGTTGACCGTCATACTCCCTCCTCAATCCACCATAATGTTGAACGTCATACTCCCTCCTCAATCCGCCATAATATTAACCGTCATAGTCCCTCCTCAATCCACCATAATATTGACCGTCATACTCCCTCCTCAATCCGCCATAATATTGACCGTCATACTCCCTCCTCAATCCACCATAATATTGACCGTCATACTCCCTCCTCAATCCACCATAATATTGACCGTCATACTCCCTCCTCAGTCCGCCATGATGTTGACCGTCATACTCCCTCCTCAGTCCACCATAATATTGACCGTCATACTCCCTCCTCAGTCCGCCATAATGATGACCGTCATACTCCCTCCTCAGTCCGCCATAATATTTACCGTCATACTCCCTCCTCAGTCCGCCATAATGATGACCGTCATACTCACTCCTGAGTCCACCGTGATGTTGACCGTAATACTCCCTCCTCAGTCCGCCATAAAGTTGACCATCATACTCCCTCCTGAGTCCACCGTGATGTTGACTGCCATACTCCCTTCTCAGTCCGCCATAATGTTGACTGCCATACTCCCTCCTCAGTCTGCTATAATGTTGACCGTCATACTCCCTCCTGGGTCTGCCATAATATTGACCGCTATACTCCCTCCTCATTCCGCCATAATATTGACCGCTATACTCCCTCCTCATTCCGCCATAAAATTGACCGCTATACTCCCTCCTCATTCCGCCATAATATTGACCGTCATACTCCCACCTCAGTCCACCATAATGTTGACCGTCATACTCCCGCCTCAGTCCGCCATGATGTTGACCGTCATACTCCCTCCTCAGTCCACCATAATGTTGACCATCATACTCCCTCCTCAGTCCGCCATAATATTGACCGTCATACTCCCTCCTCAGTCCGCCATAATGTTGACCGTCATACTCCCTCCTCAGTCCGCCATGATGTTGACCGTCATACTCCCTCCTCAGTCCACCATAATATTGAACGTCATACTCCCTCCTCAGTCCACAATAATATTGACCGTCATACTACCTCCTCAGTCACCATAATATTGAACGTCATACTCCCTACTCAATCCACCATAATATTGACTGTCATACTCCCTCCTCAGTCCGCCATAATGTTGAACGTCATACTCCCTCCACCATCCGCCATAATATTGACCGTCATACTCCCTCCTCAATCCACCATAATATTGACCGTCATACTCCCTCCTCAATCCGCCATAATATTGACCGTCATACTCCCTCCTCAGTCCGCCATAATGTTTACCGCCATACTCTCTCCTCAGTCCGCCATGATCTTGACCGCCATACTCCCTCCTCAGTTCGCCATGATGTTGACCGTCATGCTCCCTCCTCAGTCCACCATAATGTTGACCGTCATACTCCCTCCTCAATCCACCATAATATTGACCGTCATACTCCATCCTCAATCCGCCATAATATTGACTGCCATACTTCCTCCTCAGTCCGCCATAATGTTGAACGTCATACTCCCTCCTCAATCCGCCATAATATTGACCGTCATACTCCCTCCTCAATCCACCATAATATTGACTGTCATACTCCCTCCTCAATCCGCCATAATATTGACCGTCATACTCCCTCCTCAATCCGACATAATATTGACCGTCATACTCCCTCCTCAATCCACCATAATATTGACCGTCATACTCCCTCATCAGTCCGCCATAATGTTGACTGCCATACTCCCTCCTCAGTCTGCTATAATGTTGACCGTCATACTCCCTCCTGGGTCTGCCATAATATTGACCGCTATACTCCCTCCTCATTCCGCCATAATATTGACCGTCATACTCCCTCCTCATTCCGCCATAATATTGACCGCTATACTCCCTCCTCATTCCGCCATAATATTGACCGTCATACTCCCACCTCAGTCCACCATAATGTTGACCGTCATACTCCCGCCTCAGTCCGCCATGATGTTGACCGTCATACTCCCTCCTCAGTCCACCATAATGTTGACCATCATACTCCCTCCTCAATCCGCCATAATTTTGACCGTCAGACTCCCTCCTCAGTCCGCCATAATATTGACCGTCATACTCCCTCCTCAATCCGCCATAATGTTGACCGTCATACTCCCTCCTCAGTCCGCCATGATGTTGACCGTCATACTCCCTCCTCAGTCCACCATAATGTTGACCATCATACTCCCTCCTCAATCCGCCATAATATTGACCGTCATACTCCCTCCTCAATCCGACATAATATTGACCGTCATACTCCCTCCTCAATGCACCATAATATTGACCGTCATACTCCCTCATCAGTCCGCCATAATGTTGACTGCCATACTCCCTCCTCAGTCTGCTATAATGTTGACCGTCATACTCCCTCCTGGGTCTGCCATAATATTGACCGCTATACTCCCTCCTCATTCCGCCATAATATTGACCGTCATACTCCCTCCTCAGTCCGCCATAATGTTGAACGTCATACTCCCTCCTCAATCCGCAATAATGTTGACCATCATACTCCCTCCTCAATCCGCCATAATTTTGACCGTCATACTCCCTCCTCAGTCCGCCATAATGTTGACCGCCATACTCCCTCCTCAGTCCGCCATGATGTTGACCGTCATACTCCCTCCTCAGCCCGCCATAATGTTGACCGTCATACTTCCTCCTCAGTCCGCCATGATGTTGACCGTCATACTCCCTCCTCAGTCCGCCATGATGTTGACCATCATACTGCCTCCTCAATCCGCCATAATATTGAACGTCATACTCCCTTCTCAATCCACCATAATATTGACCGTCATACTACCTCCTCAGTCACCATAATATTGAACGTCATACTCCCTCCTCAATCCACCATAATATTGACTGTCATACTCCCTCCTCAGTCCGCCATAATGTTGAACGTCATACTCCCTCCACCATCCGCCATAATATTGACCGTCATACTCCCTCCTCAATCCACCATAATATTGACCGTCATACTCCCTCCTCAATCCGCCATAATATTGACCGTCATACTCCCTCCTCAGTCCGCCATAATGTTTACCGCCATACTCTCTCCTCAGTCCGCCATGATCTTGACCGCCATACTCCCTCCTCAGTTCGCCATGATGTTGACCGTCATGCTCCCTCCTCAGTCCGCCATAATGTTGACCGTCATACTCCCTCCTCAATCCACCATAATATTGACCGTCATACTCCATCCTCAATCTGCCATAATATTGACTGCCATACTTCCTCCTCAGTCCGCCATAATGTTGAACGTCATACTCCCTCCTCAATCCGCCATAATATTGACCGTCATACTCCCTCCTCAATCCACCATAATATTGACTGTCATACTCCCTCCTCAATCCGCCATAATATTGACCGTCATACTCCCTCCTCAATCCGACATAATATTGACCGTCATACTCCCTCCTCAATGCACCATAATATTGACCGTCATACTCCCTCATCAGTCCGCCATAATGTTGACTGCCATACTCCCTCCTCAGTCTGCTATAATGTTGACCGTCATACTCCCTCCTGGGTCTGCCATAATATTGACCGCTATACTCCCTCCTCATTCCGCCATAATATTGACCGTCATACTCCCTCCTCAGTCCGCCATAATGTTGAACGTCATACTCCCTCCTCAATCCGCAATAATGTTGACCATCATACTCCCTCCTCAATCCGCCATAATTTTGACCGTCATACTCCCTCCTCAGTCCGCCATAATGTTGACCGCCATACTCCCTCCTCAGTCCGCCATGATGTTGACCGTCATACTCCCTCCTCAGCCCGCCATGATGTTGAACGTCATACTCCCTCCTCCATCCGCCATAATATTGACCGTCATACTCCCTCCTCAATCCACCATAATATTGACCGTCATACTCCCTCCTCAGTCCGCCATGATGTTGAACGTCATACTCCCGCCTCCATCCGCCATAATATTGACCGTCATACTCCCTCCTCAATCCGCCATTATATTGACCGTCATACTCCCTCCTCAGTCCACCATAATGTTGAACGTCATACTCCCTCCTCAGTCCGCCATAATGTTGAACGTCATACTCCCTCCTCCATCCGCCATAATATTGACCGTCATACTCCCTCCTCAATCCACCATAATATTGACCGTCATACTCTCTCCTCAGTCCGCCATAATGTTGACCGTCATACTCACTCCTGAGTCCACCGTGATGTTGACCATCATACTCCCTCCGCAGTCCGCCATAATGATGACCGTCATACTCACTCCTGAGTCCACCGTGATGTTGACCATCATACTCCCTCCTCAGTCCGCCATAATGTTGACCATCATTCTCCCTCCTGAGTCCACCGTGATGTTGACCGTCATACTCCCGACTCAGTCCGCCATGATGTTGACCGTCATACTCCCTCCTCAGTCCACCATAATGTTGACCATCATACTCCCTCCTCAATCCGCCATAATTTTGACCGTCAGACTCCCTCCTCAGTCCGCCATAATGTTGACCGCCATACTCCCTCCTCAGTCCGCCATGATGTTGACCGCCATACTCCCTCCTCAGTCCGCCATAATGTTTACCGCCATACTCTCACCTCAGTCCGCCATGATGTTGACCGCCAAACTCCCTCCTCAGTCCGCCATGATGTTGACCGTCATACTCCCTCCTCAATCCACCATAATATTGACCATCATGCTCCCTCCTCAATCCGCCATAATATTGACTGTCATACTCTCTCCTCAATCCGCCATAAAATTGACCGTCATGCTCCCTCCTCAATCCACCATAATATTGACCGTCATACTCCCTCCTCAATCCACCATAATATTGAGCGTCATACTCCCTCCTCAATCCGCCATCATATTGACCATTATACTCCCTCCTCAATCCACCATAATATTGACCGTCATACTCCCTCCTCAGTCCGCCATAATGTTGACCGTCATACTCACTCCTGAGTCCACCGTGATGTTGACCATCATACTCCCTCCTCAGTCCGCCATAATGATGACCGTCATACTCACTCCTGAGTCCACCGTGATGTCGACCATCATACTTCCTCCTCAGTCCGCCATAATAATGACCATCATTCTCCCTCCTTAGTCCACCGTGATGTTGACCGTCATACTCCCGACTCAGTCCGCCATGATGTTGACCGTCATACTCCCTCCTCAGTCCACCATAATGTTGACCATCATACTCCCTCCTCAATCCGCCATAATTTTGACCGTCAGACTCCCTCCTCAGTCCGCCATAATGTTGACCGTCATACTCCCTCCTCAGTCCGCCATGATGTTGACCGTCATACTCCCTCCTCAGTCCACCATAATGTTGACCATCATACTCCCTCCTCAATCCGCCATAATTTTGACCGTCAGACTCCCTCCTCAGTCCGCCATAATGTTGACCGTCATACTCCTTCCTCAGTCCGCCATGATGTTGACCGTCATACTCCCTCCTCAGTCCACCATAATATTGACCGTCATACTCCCTCCTCAGTCCGCCATAATATTGACCGTCATACTCCCTCCTCAATCCGCCATAATGTTGACCGTCATACTCCCTCCTCAGTCCGCCATGATGTTGACCGTCATACTCCCTCCTCAGTCCACCATAATATTGAACGTCATACTCCCTTCTCAATCCACCATAATATTGACCGTCATACTACCTCCTCAGTCACCATAATATTGAACGTCATACTCCCTCCTCAATCCACCATAATATTGACCGTCATACTCCCTCCTCAGTCCGCCATAATGTTTACCGCCATACTCTTTCCTCAGTCCGCCATGATCTTGACCGCCATACTCCCTCCTCAGTTCGCCATGATGTTGACCGTCATGCTCCCTCCTCAGTCCGCCATAATGTTGACCGTCATACTCCCTCCTCAATCCACCATAATATTGACCGTCATACTCCATCCTCAATCCGCCATAATATTGACTGCCATACTTCCTCCTCAGTCCGCCATAATGTTGAACGTCATACTCCCTCCTCAATCCGCCATAATATTGACCGTCATACTCCCTCCTCAATCCACCATAATATTGACTGTCATACTCCCTCCTCAATCCGCCATAATATTGACCGTCATACTCCCTCCTCAATCCGACATAATATTGACCGTCATACTCCCTCCTCAATCCACCATAATATTGACCGTCATACTCCCTCATCAGTCCGCCATAATGTTGACTGCCATACTCCCTCCTCAGTCTGCTATAATGTTGACCGTCATACTCCCTCCTGGGTCTGCCATAATATTGACCGCTATACTCCCTCCTCATTCCGCCATAATATTGACCGTCATACTCCCTCCTCAGTCCGCCATAATGTTGAACGTCATACTCCCTCCTCAATCCGCCATAATGTTGACCATCATACTCCCTCCTCAGTCTGCCATGATGTTGAACGTCATACTCCCGCCTCCATCCGCCATAATATTGACCGTCATACTCCCTCCTCAATCCGCCATTATATTGACCGTCATACTCCCTCCTCAGTCCTCCATAATGTTGAACGTCATACTCCCTCCTCAGTCCGCCATAATGTTGAACGTCATACTCCCTCCTCCATCCACCATAATATTGACCGTCATACTCCCTCCTCAATCCACCATAATATTGACCATCATACTCCCTCCTCAATCCACCATAATATTGACCGTCATACTCACTCCTGAGTCCACCGTGATGTTGACCATCATACTCCCTCCGCAGTCCGCCATAATGATGACCGTCATACTCACTCCTGAGTCCACCGTGATGTTGACCATCATACTCCCTCCTCAGTCCGCCATAATGTTGACCATCATTCTCCCTCCTGAGTCCACCGTGATGTTGACCGTCATACTCCCGACTCAGTCCGCCATAATGTTGACCATCATACTCCCTCCTCAATCCGCCATAATTTTGACCGTCAGACTCCCTCCTCAGTCCGCCATAATGTTGACCGCCATACTCCCTCCTCAGTCCGCCATGATGTTGACCGCCATACTCCCTCCTCAGTCCGCCATAATGTTTACCGCCATACTCTCACCTCAGTCCGCCATGATGTGGACCGCCAAACCCCCTCCTCAGTTCGCCATGATGTTGACCGTCATACTCGCTCATCAGTCCGCCATAATGTTGACCGTCATACTCCCTCCTCAATCCACCATAATATTGACCGTCATGCTCCCTCCTCAATCCGCCATAATATTGACTGTCATACTCCCTCCTCAATCCGCCATAAAATTGACCGTCATGCTCCCTCCTCAATCCACCATAATATTGACCGTCATACTCCCTCCTCAATCCACCATAATATTGAGCGTCATACTCCCTCCTCAATCCGACCTTCATATTGACCATTATACTCCCTCCTCAATCCACCATAATATTGACCGTCATACTCCCTCCTCAGTCCGCCATAATGTTGACCGTCATACTCACTCCTGAGTCCACCGTGATGTTGACCATCATACTCCCTCCTCAGTCCGCCATAATGATGACCGTCATACTCACTCCTGAGTCCACCGTGATGTCGACCATCATACTCCCTCCTCAGTCCGCCATAATAATGACCATCATTCTCCCTCCTTAGTCCACCGTGATGTTGACCGTCATACTCCCGACTCAGTCCGCCATGATGTTGACCGTCATACTCCCTCCTCAGTCCACCATAATGTTGACCATCATACTCCCTCCTCAATCCGCCATAATTTTGACCGTCAGACTCCCTCCTCAGTCCGCCATAATGTTGACCGCCATACTCCCTCCTCAGTCCGCCATGATGTTGACCGCCATACTCCCTCCTCAGTCCGCCATAATGTTTACCGCCATACTCTCACCTCAGTCCGCCATGATGTGGACCGCCAAACTCCCTCCTCAGTTCGCCATGATGTTGACCGTCATACTCGCTCATCAGTCCGCCATAATGTTGACCGTCATACTCCCTCCTCAATCCACCATAATATTGACCGTCATGCTCCCTCCTCAATCCGCCATAATATTGACTGTCATACTCCTTCCTCAATCCGCCATAAAATTGACCGTCATGCTCCCTCCTCAATCCACCATAATATTGACCGTCATACTCCCTCCTCAATCCACCATAATATTGAGCGTCATACTCCCTCCTCAATCCGCCATCATATTGACCATTATACTCCCTCCTCAATCCACCATAATATTGACCGTCATACTCCCTCCTCAGTCCGCCATAATGTTGACCGTCATACTCACTCCTGAGTCCACCGTGATGTTGACCATCATACTCCCTCCTCAGTCCGCCATAATGATGACCGTCATACTCACTCCTGAGTCCACCGTGATGTCGACCATCATACTCCCTCCTCAGTCCGCCATAATAATGACCATCATTCTCCCTCCTGAGTCCACCGTGATGTTGACCGTCATACTCCCGACTCAGTCCGCCATGATGTTGACCGTCATACTGCCTCCTCAGTCCACCATAATGTTGACCATCATACTCCCTCCTCAATCCGCCATAATTTTGACCGTCAGACTCCCTCCTCAGTCCGCCATAATGTTGACCGCCATACTCCCTCCTCAGTCCGCCATAATGTTTACCGCCATACTCCCTCCTCAGTCCGCCATAATAGTGACCGTCATACTCTCTCCTCAGTCCGCCATGATGTTGACCGCCATACTCCATCCTCAGTTCGCCATGATGTTGACCGTCATACTCCCTCCTCAGTCCGCCATAATATTGACTGTCATACTCCCTCCTCAGTCCGCCATAATGTTGACCGTCATACTCCCTCCTCAATCCACCATAATATTGACCGTCATACTCCCTCCTCAATCCACCATAATATTGACTGTCATACTTCCTCCTCAGTCCGCCATAATGTTGAACGTCATACTCCCTCCTCAATCCACCAGAATATTGACTGTCATACTCCCTCCTCAGTCCGCCATAATGTTGACTGTCATACTTCCTCCTCAGTCCGCCATGATGTTGACTGTCATACTCCCTCCTCAGTCCACCATAATGTTGAACGTCATACTCCCTCCTCCGTCCGCCATATTATTGACCGTCATACTCCCTCCTCAATCCACAATAATATTGACTGTCATACTTCCTCCTCAGTCCGCCATGATGTTGACTGTCATACTCCCTCCTCAGTCCGCCATAATATTGACCGTCATACTCCCTCCTCAATCCGCCATAATATTGACTGTCATACTTCCTCCTCAGTCCGCCATAATGTTGACCGTCATACTCCCTCCTCAATCCACCATAATATTGACCGTCATACTCCCTCCTCAATCCACCATATTATTGACCGTCATACTCCCTCCTCAATCCACAATAATATTGACCGTCATACTCCCTCCTCAGTCCACCATAATATTGACCGTCATACTCCCTCCTCAATCCACCATAATATTGACTGTCATACTCCCTCCTCAATCCGCCATAATGTTGAACGTCATACTCCTTCCTCCGTCCGCCATATTATTGACCATCATACTCCCTCCTCAATCCACAATAATATTGACCGTCATACTCCCTCCTCAATCCGCCATAATATTGACCGTCATACTCCCTCCTCAGTCCGCCATAATGTTGACCGTCATACTCACTCCTGAGTCCACCGTGATGTTGACCATCATACTCCCTCCTCAGTCCGCCATAATGTTGACCGTCATACTCCCTCCTGAGTCCACCGTGATGTTGACCGTCATACTCCCTCCTCAGTCCGCCATAATGTTGACTGCCATACTCCCTCCTCCGTCTGCTATAATGTTGACCGTCATACTCCCTCCTGAGTCTACCGTAATATTGACCGCTATACTCCCTCCTCATTCCGCCATAATATTGACTGCCATACTCCCTCCTCAGTCTGCTATAATGTTGACCGTCATACTCCCTCCTGAGTCTACCATAATATTGACCGCTATACTCCCTCCTCATTCCGCCATAATATTGACCGTCATACTCCCTCCTCAGTCCTCCATGATGTTGACCGCCATACTCCCTCCTCATTCCGCCATAATATTGACCGTCATACTCCCTCCTCATTCCGCCATAATATTGACCATCATACTCCCTCCTCAGTCCGCAAAATTGTTGACAGCCATACTCCCTCCTCTGTCCGCCACAATGTTGATCGTCATACTCCCTCCTCAGTCCGCCATAATGTTGACTGCCGAAAAGGCCACCGACCTATTAATCAATGCTGCGATCCACAGTGTCCTGGCATCAAAGCTAGAGTGAAACACTTGACCAACCCATCCTTTCCCAACCTTGTCTGATCTCTAACTCTCAATTGGCTCTCTTGTCGAAAGACCACATCAGCCCTCAAACTTTTCAAATGGACAAATACCCAGGATCTTTTAACTGGTCCATTTAACCCCCTTACAAACTTGCTAGCCAGGTAGCTCCTACCTAGGGTGAAAGAAAAAGACTAAACCCTACCAAACCATGTATCCTTAGCCAAAACCAACTTTAATATCAAACATAGAAAACAGAATCCCACCCCTCAATCCCCTGCCTCCAACAGTTCCAACAATATCATTAAACCCCTCCCAAACCAGCAAATTCCATTACAACACATCCTCCCCGACTTTACAACTATCCCACATAGAGCAAAACAAAACAATTTGTTTAAAAGCAGGAGAACACAAGAGTGTCCAAATAAAAAGGGATCAAAGTCCTCAAAGCCTTCAGTTCCCCCCTCAATCCATGTTTATTAACAAAGTCATTCGCCTCCTCCGGCGCGTCAAAATAGTAATCTCTGTCTCTGAAAGTGACATCCCAAAACGCACAGAGTTTCTGTTGAGCGCCACCTTGGCCTTGTTTAACTGCCACACCTTATTGCCAACTCTGTCCCGACAGTTTGTCCTTCGCCCTATCCAGGTACCTGTGGAACCAGACAATTGTCACCCATGGTGGTTCCCCCGATCTGGGCTTCTGTCTCAGTAATCGATTGGCCCGATCCAACACAGGAGGGGTCAAAACGAACAATGCCCCCAACAACTTCCCAAACATCTTAGATACATAGTCCATGATGCTTGTACCTTCCAGGCCCCCCGGCAGACCAACGATCCTTAACTTCTGACATTTGGAGCGATTCGCCAGGTCATCAACTTTGGCATTTAACATATTTCGCTCCCCCGCCATCAATGCCATGAGACAATCTGATCACTGTGATCATTGAGCGCCTCCTCCATCTTCTTTATCGTGATTCAATCTGTCTAAGGTTGCACGAATAGATGCCATGGCCCCCCAATCGCCTTCCTCAAATCATCAGCAACCACTTGTCTTTGTTTCTTTAATTCCCCCAACAAGAATTCCAACAACTTCTTGGTCATCCACTGCAGGAGAAACGATGCCACACAGGCCTCCGCCATTTCCTCCCATTCTGAGGCTCGAGAGACTTCTGAATCAGACAAAGGTTCCTTGCCCAGTTTATTTTTAGTATTATAGCGCTTAGACATCACTCGACAGAGGGGATCTAATTCTGTCACTCTGTAGCAATTTCTTCCTAAAAAGCACCCGATAAGTGGGTCAAAAGGGCCAAAAACCCAATCCCCATGCACGGGCCACCTTGTGTGCAACTGCTCACCTCATAGTCGCCATCGGAAGTCCTACAACTGCCTTTTGACAGTTTCTGTGATAACTTCCAAAACTGATATTTTAATTTTTTGTAGCTAAGGACTTACAAAGTTCCCATTGAAATGTCATCACCATTCTTCACTTTTTGTTCCCTTTTCCTATTTATTTATTTCTCACTGATTTTGTGTGTTAATCTATCAACCAATTTTCTTCACAGCCAGATACGATTCTTCCCCATGACGATCTCAGTCAGACATCAATCTGCCTTCTTGAAGTGAATCTTTAACTCAAAGCCATTTTCTAGTTTTATTTCTGTCCTCCTATTGATTGATTGTTTTGTGCCCTCTGAATTCATTCACTCTGATGTGAAGTCAAATATTTCTCCTGTTTTATCATCTGATGCCTGACTGGGGGGTTTGGCCTCCGATAGTAGAATTCACGAGCTGGATTCTCCACTGTTGGGGTTCTCCGTTACGCCGGCAGCGCACCCACGCCCGAGGATTTCCCGACGGTGTGGGGCTGCCCACAATGGGAAACCCCATTGGCCGGCTGGCAGGACGGAGAATTCCAGTGCTGGGAGGGGGTGTTTCTGGTGCGGTGGGATGGAGAATCCCGCCGCACGTCTCTGCTCCGCTGTTTAATCTATCCCCAGTGCATACTTTTCCTGTGCTACCTGTGCCCATGTTTGTTGGTATGCCACCATTCCAAGATCCGAAAAATGTTGGCTTGAAATAAAGTGCAGTGTTCCAGATCGCCTCACTGAGCTGGCCTAGAAACCAAGAACCTTTTTGAGGCTAACCTTACAGTAAAGTAAAGTCACCATAGTCCCAGATGACCATAGGCTGCTTTCCCCTTTGAGGTTTCACCTGAGATTCACCACACCTCAGGCGATGGGCAAGGTTGAGAAGGCAGCAACTT
The DNA here is from genome assembly GCF_047496885.1 of Scyliorhinus torazame. NCBI lineage: Eukaryota > Metazoa > Chordata > Chondrichthyes > Carcharhiniformes > Scyliorhinidae > Scyliorhinus > Scyliorhinus torazame. Next base: position 48,342,195 of record NC_092708.1, on the reverse strand, counting down.
CATGGCTAACCTCAGCCAGTACGGGAATTGAACCTGCGCTGCTGGCTTTGTTCTGCATCATAAACCAGCTGTCTGCCAACTGAGCTAAATCGGCTCCGTGACATAGTGTCACTTGTGAACTGTTTTTTCAATGGATTGTGGTAATGAGAGTTTAAGGGCACGATTCAACTGAATGGGAACAAAGTCCCATAACGAGCGCATTTAGTCGTAACGCCGAGAAACACATGGCTATAAAATGCCACTCACGTTAAATAAGGGTCCTCGTAAGGGTCTTCAGCGGGGAACGCGTGGCCGAGGCCGCACATAGCCTTATTTTTTAAACCGAGGAGCTCCACTCGCCAGAACTCCTCAGTATAGCGAGAGATCTCCGAGGCCCCCGGCACAACCCCCGACACCCTCCAAGCCCCAGCGCACTATGGGAGGGTCCCCATACCTCTCCAACATCTGCGCCAGGCACCCTCGGCCCGATCAGCAGCACACAAAAAATGCCAGCTTGGCACGTTAGCAGTCATAACCTGGTGCCCTGGCAATGCTACATGACACCCAGGTGGCCAGGCTGGCAGTGCCAAAGTGCCCAGGTGACATCATGCCTGTGCCAGGGGCCGGGCCCGGGTCCCCTGCCCTAAAAAATATGACTCCCTTATTTGTGAACTGGCATGTTGGGGGAGGTCCAGAGGCTGCAGTGGGGGGTCAAGAGACTGGAACGCTAAATGTTTGCTGCCTTTTCCCAAGGTAGAGGGGTCAATTACTAGGGGGCATAGGTTTAAGGTGCGAGGGGCAAGGTTTAGAGGAGATGTACGAGGCACGTCTTTTACAAAGAGGGTAGTGGGTGCCTGGAACTCGCTGCCGGAGGAGGTGGTGGAAGCAGGGACGATAGTGACGTTTAAGGGGCATCTTGACAAATACATGAATAGGATGGGAATAGAGGGATACGGACCCTGGAAGTGTAGAAGATTTTAGTTTAGACGGGCAGCATGGTCGGCACGGGCTTGGAGAGCTGAAGGGCCTGTTCCTGTGCTGTACATTTCTTTGTTCTTTGTTTGCTAAAGAATTCCACATATTGTCAGTGAGAGTTCATGAAATAAAACTTAAAATGGAAGTGGGGTGGGGGGGGGCGTGTAAGCTTACTATTAATTCTGCAGAGCATTGACTAAAGTGTTCACATTGTCCACTTAGGTTCTACCAACTAAAACTTTGGATCAATGTTCTCAAGTCCTTTAAAATCAATTGGCTCATTTTGTGCCTGATCCTATTCCGTTATTTCTGTTCACTCTGTAATTGGATAATTTTGACTTTGGTCATTTTGACACTAGTGTCCAATGTTGGGTCACCTGCCAGGTAAACATCTCTCCTGGTTTTTATTGACAGAAATGAGAGATACATTACAGGAGGTGGATCCAGTATTGCCCATTTGGCACCATCAGCCAAAGTCAAACGTTCTGCCCCAGTTCTCCTGTGGTGCATCCACTTAGCTCTTTTTCTCTTCCAGCTGGTTCGTGACAATGCAGATCTTCGTTGTGAGCTTCCTAAGCTGGAAAAACGACTTCGGGCTACAGCTGAGAGAGTTAAAGCACTGGAGAGTGCATTGAAGGAAGCCAAGGAGAGTGCCATGAGGGACCGCAAACGTTACCATCAGGAGGTCGATCGAATCAAGGAAGCAGTACGAGCCAAAAACATGGCCAGGCGGGCACATTTAGCTCAGATTGGTGAGGGTCTTTGCTGCTTTCAGTTACTCGCGCTATGCATGTGGGGTCTGCTCGATTGCCTTATGAAATTTTATTAATGCTGAGGGTGCCAGTAAAGCAAAGCCAAGTTTGTGGGAAAAAAAAGTCTGACAGCGCAATATAAATACAATTGTAACAACTTAGATTTAAATAACACTCCTCTGATAAAGGTTTTACAAAGTAGAGCATTGGACAGGGAAAAGTATAAACTTGGGAGTTTATACTTAAAATGATGAGTTTTCAGGAGGTTTATTGTTAGTAGTGTTGGATTGAACAAGGTTTGAAGAGACTATTACGGACAACGGGTACGTAATGATTAATAGGTTGACTCTGAACGTGGAATGGAGGAAAGGTGCAGTCTGGGACATGTGGAAACGATTACTTGATAAATTAAAACATGCTGCTGTGCAGAGGGACCTGAGACCTAGTGTATGAGTCGCAAAAATTTGGTTTACAGGTGCAACAGCTGATTAAGAAGGCGAATGGAGTTTTATCCTTCATTGCTAGAGGGATGGAGTTTAAGACTAGGGAGGTTATGCTGCAATTGTATAAGGTGTTAGTGAGGCCACACCTGGAGTATTGTGTTCAGTTTTGGTTTCCTTACCTGAGAAAGGACGTACTGCCGCTGGAGGGTGCGCAGAGGAGATTCACTAGGTTAATCCCAGAGCTGAAGGGGTTGGATTACGAGGAGAGGTTGAGTAGACTGGGACTGTACTCATTGGAATTTAGAAGGATGAGGGGGGATCTTATAGAAACATATAAGATAGATAAGGAATAGATAGGATAGATGCGGGCAGGTTGTTTCCACTGGCGGGTGAAAGCAGAACTAGGGGGCATAGCCTCAAAATAAGGGGAAGTAGATTTAGGACTGAGTTTAGGAGGAACTTCTTCACCCAAAGGGTTGTGAATCTATGGAATTCCTTGCCCAGTGAAGCAGTTGAGGCTCCTTCATTAAATGTTTTCAAGATAAAGATAGATAGTTTTTTGAAGAATAAAGGGATTAAGGGTTATGGTGTTCGGGCCAGAAAGTGGAGCTGAGTCCACAAAAGTGGCGGGATTCTCCGACCCTCCGGCGGGTCGGAGAATCGCCGTGGGTCGGCGTGAATCCCGGGCGAAATTCTCCGTAATCGGCGCGATGTCCGCCGACCGGCGCCAAAAACGCTGACGCTCCCACACATGCGCGGACCCGCACCGGCCGGCGGAGTCCCTTCGGCCCCGGCTGGCGCGGTGCCAAAGGCCTTCCATGCCGGCCGGTGGGGCACAAACTGCTCCGGCGCCGGCCTAGCCCCTGAAGGTACGGTGGATTCCGCACCATTGAGGCGGCCCGCGCCGGAGTGGTTCCCGCCACTCCACTGCACCGTTTCTACCTGCCCCGCCGATTCCCGGAGAATCCCGCCCATGGTTGTGACCCCCATTCACAAATCAAGATGCTGAAATTACATTTTAACTAGAATGTAAGCTTCATTATTGTGAACCTTGATCAGAAGTCAAGTTGATCCAAAGACAGGTACACCATAAAGACATAGATTTCATAGAATTTACAGTGCTGAAGGAGGCCGTTCGGCCCATCGAGTCTGCACCGGCCCTTGGAAAGAGCACCCTACTCAAGCCCACACCTTCCCCGTAACCCAGTAACCCCACTTAACATTTTTTGGACACTTAGGGCAATTTAGCATGGCCAATCCACCTAACCCACACATCTTTGGACTGTGGGAGGAAACCGGAGCACCCAGAGGAAACCCACACACACACGGGGAGAACGTGCAGACTCCGCACAGACAGTGACCCAAGCCGGGAATCGAACCTGGAGCTGTGAAGCAACTGTGCTAACCACAATGCCACCGTGCTGCCCATGGATTATGCTCTCTTGCCAACATCACCCAAATTCTGAGACCAAATGTTTTTTCAAAGGCCATATGTAGGACATTCCAAAGTTTTAAGATTGTGACAAAGAATGAGTTAGATTTGAAATGCATTGAGCCATAATTTTAAAACAGTGGGGATTCAGGGAGAAGGAATAGTGTGTAGGTTGGTGTATTTGGAAGTTAATGAACAAGCAAGGAGCATCGACTATGGGCTGTGAAACAGATTGGCTAGCAGTTTTTTATTATATCACTCACAAGAACAAAGTGCTCAGAAAGCATCCAAGAATTTGTCACGTTTTGGACAGATGTGGGTTTTGAAGCATTAGAGTTGTTCAGAATATTGAAAGCATTTATCATTATTCCATCCAGTTACATTTTTATCCCCTTAGTCAAGGTACAATGGGGGTAATATTAATGCAAAAGAAGAAAGTATTAAAACATTGTTAAAATGATCCATGACTTTCAGTTTTAACTGAGTTACGTTGGGAGGCATTTAACTACCCTGCTCTCCAGAGATGGATCAGCCCTTGAAATAATTTAATGAGGCTGCATTCCTCAAATTTCACCGCTTCCTGATTTAAATTCTGGAGGCCAGCTTTTCTGGGCTTTGCGAGATCTGGCAGCTGGAAGGAGGCGTGAACAGCTGGATGGAACATCTAAGTGCCTTTCTAGCACAGCTTATGGGCCAGGAGGAGCAGGAGTGCCCCCCTCATCCTGAGCGGCTTAGGTACCCTGAAAATCTTTCCCTTGTTCGGCCAAACCCACTTTCCTTGTAATGGGATACCCAGGCTGGATTTTGCAATCTCAGAATGGGATCAGGCAGAGGCAGGATGGCAAACAAAATGACACAGGTAGAAACCCTACATCTGTTTCCACTGGTGGCCATTTTCTGGGGCATGGGAAATGGAATGGGCCAGGAAGCCTGCTCACCCCTATTGAAAGGCCAATGGTCAGACCTTGCAGGACTTTGACAGGGGTGTGCAGGCTTCACAAGCCTTCTGAGTAACTGGAGAAATATGGAGTTGAATTTAATAGGTGGTGGGTGAGGGGTCAACGGGAATGCATCCCTGACGATGTTTGCTGGAGGTGAGACTTACGCTGCTCGCTTCAGATGAAGCCCCATCTCCGAGCTGCCGGCCAATCTGATCGATCAGCAGCTCTGTAGCTCAGCAGTGCCACCAGCAGCAGTGGCCACTACTGCGACACAATTTAGTACCCGAGCCAGGATAGAGGGGTGGAATTCCCCCCCCCTGCCACGCCGGGTGGGAGAATCGCCGGGGCGCCGCGCATGTCCCGCCACGCCGCCCCGACACCCGCAGGCGATTATCCCCCCCCCCCAAACCAACGCGGCGAGAATCACCGGTCGCCGTTTGCAAAAGGCGAGCGGCAATTCTCTGGCCCAGATGGGCCGAGCGGCCACCCCAAAATGACAAGTCCCCGCCGGCGGCCATCCACACCTGGTCGCTGCCGACGGGAACTGCGTGGGAATGCTGGGGGGGGGGGGGGGGGGGGGGCGCGCCTGCGGGGGGGTTCCTGCACCGGGGGGGGGGGGGGGGGGCTCCAATGGGGTCTGGCCCACGATCGGTGCCCACCGATCGGCTGGCCGGACTCTCTAAAGGAGGAGCTCTTTTCCTCCGCCGCCTCACAAGATCCATCCGCCATCTAGGGGGGGGGGGCTTACTGGTCTATAACGACCATCAGTGATGAAGGAGTCTCTTCCTTCCAGCCTCAGGGAGGACGGCAACCACGCATGCACAGGTGACGTCATTTACGTGGCGCCAAGGCCCAGCACGTGTAAATTACTCGACGCCACTCCTAGCCCCCCGGGGGCGGGAGAATAGGGGGCTGGGAGTGGGCTCCGACGCCGGAGTGAAACACTCCGGTTTTCACTCCGGCGTCGGGACTTAGACTCCCGATGGGAGAATCGTGCCCGGGTACATAAAGGGGGATTCATGACGGGAATGGGAGAGCTGTCTATGAGCAGGGTTGGGATCTTGATGGGGAGGCCGGGGGCTGAGGAGTATCAGAGGAGGGGGGCGGGGTGGTGGCTAGGGAGGTGACAAGAGAACTAGGGGGCTTACTGATCTATAACGACCATCAGTGATGGAGGAGTCTCTTCCTTCCAGCCTGAGGCCTGAGCAGGGTTAGCTGCTGGGCTGCTCCCAGTCCCTAGTCTGTCTGTCACAAAACTGAGGCTGGGCAGGAAGAGCCCATTAATTGGCAGTCAAAGGCCTCAATTGGGGTGAAAACAGGCATGCCAGCCTAGTCCCCTCCCACCCCTACCCCCCGTTCCCCGTGAGGGCAGAGGGAATGCCACCCTACCCCCCCCCCACCCCCCACCAACTCTCACCCCTATCTGCAAGCCTGCTTGTGCTGTGCTGTAAAATGCTGCCTGTGATATTTCAGATCAGATGCACACATTTGAATGGAAGTTAATTGAATTGAATTTTGTTCTTTCATTTCAGCCAAACCTATTCGTCCTGGCCATTATCCTGCATCCTCTCCAACAGCCTATCATGCTATTCGTGGCGGTGGAGTCTCTGTGACCTCAAACTCCAGTTACTATCAGAACAAGGACAAGTAGTAAGTGGAATAAAGCTCATTATCCGAGATAATAAATCTGTGGGTGACTGAGCTGGAACGCGTCCTTGACCATTAAGCTTTTATTGCTTCTAAAAAGACATCTGATGCTGCGAAGCTTCAATTGTCGGGCCATTCGTGTGGAGTTGAAAGGTTTACTTCTCCATTTGCATTAGTTAGATTTAGAAAGTACCTTCGGTGATATTAGGAGATGAGGCAGAATGAATTTTCATGTCATGTCTCCGTCTGCCATTCCAGCAGAGTTACCAGCCTATTCATGTGTTATGTGTTAAAATGGTGAATAAGAGGCAGGGTCTCAACATGTTTCATGTTTGTCTGAAGATTTACTGCTTTAAAAGGAACCAAACTTCAATGTTTTCTGCATATTCCTCCGCTCCACCATTTAATTTACAAAAAAGGTGCTCTTTGTATTGGTGCCCTACAGATTTTAGCGTTGCTGATAGCCGGCTTAGTGGGATGAACATGGCCAGTGCTGAAGGAGGGAAGTAATATATTGTGTGGGGGCAGGGGAGGAGGGAACAAGCAGAGAAAAAGAATAAAAAGCTGACGTTTGGTTTGCCTCTAAGAGTTATCAGTTGACTGATGAAAGACAAGTTGAAGATGAGTGTATTTAGGACTTACTAACTTTACTCTATGATACATGGGGTACAAAGCACAGGCAGATCATTTTGCAGAAAGAATATATTACTGCATTGAAAAGATGTTGCTTTTATATTTGATCAGGTCTAGGACGTACCGTAGATGTCGGTATAAAATGTGTCAAGCTCAGCATCAGTAAGGAATATAATGTTTCAATAACATTGTATAAGTTTCTATAACATTGTATGTTTTCGAGAAGCAGTTTGATTTAGCACTTGGGGCGAAGGGGATCAAAGGAAATGGGGGAAGACAGGATTAGGCTATTGAGTTGGATGATCAGCTATAATCATAATGAATGGCGGAGTGGGCTTAAAAGGTTGAATGGCCTCCTCCTGCTTCTATCTTCTTTCTTTCTATAAACACTTAGACATGTCTCCACCTGGAAATCTATACATTTGTTTATCATTATATGGGAAGATGGCAAAGCTGAATGTTGTATATTTCATATCCTGGCGCTATACAGAGATGGCACACCTGTGTCTGTGTTTCTGTGAGTGAAACACGTTTTATCCACAGGGGTTGAAAATGCCTGCCCATGTTTATAGTTCTATATTCCAGAAATCTGTACAGTTTGTTTACTCTAAGTCCACGCCCAGACCCAACTAATCAAGCACAGTGACCTTCAATAGTAAACAGACTCACATAATCAAATACATAACAATTGAACAGTATTGGCCCCTGGTGAACTTTTGTGCACTGGGGCGACCTTTAAAAATGGTGCCCCAAACTTTAACGTTTCTGGCAGGGTGGTCAGCTAGCATGAGGTCATGGGACCCACACCTTGAAGACTTTTTTTCCTATGTTTCCAACAATACAGTGGAGAAAGCTGCCAGTCAACATCGGTTTTCCAGCCCGCTGTCGAAATCTGCCAAACCACAGGCAAAATTCCGCACTACATATTTTCCCCTGTACACAACCAAGGACCATATTTTAAATTAAATCATCCTAAACAATAAACATAGCTACTTTGAGTCATTCCCTAGAGCTCAACTTGCCCTTTTTTTAAGTACAGGGATAGTCTTTGAAATACCAAGATTGCTGATGACTACACTGGGAGGTGGTGGCCTGATAGTATTGTCGCTGGATTAGTAATCCAGAAACCCAGGGTAATGATCTGGGGACCCGGGTTCAAATCCCACCATGGCAGGTGATGGAATTTAAACTCAATACAATATCTGGAATTAAAAGTATAATGATGACCATGAAACCATTGTCGATTTCTGTAAAATCCCATCTGGTTCAATAATATCCTTCAGGGAAGGAGATCTGTTGACCTTACTTGGTCTGTCCTACATGTGACTCCAGACCCACACAGTGATGTGTTTGCCTCTGAAATGGCTAAACAAGCCACTCAGTTTAAGGGCAATTAGAGATGGCCACCAAATGCTGGCACAGCCAGCGACACCCACATCACAAGAATTAATGAAATAAAAATTTAAAAGATCTACGGACTTGAGGTCATGTTTCTCCGACCAACTTGGTTGTGTGAACCTACAGGATACTCAACCTCAAAGTTCTACTGATGAAGACGATCTGACCATCTGTAGATGCGTAAATGTCAATGACTGGATCTTGACACAGCTAACAATGTAGGCAGTACTTGGTGGTTGGTGTGGAGAGTGCATTTCTACCATAAAGATACATTTTTCCAGTAGATGCAGACTTACCCTTCTCGTTCTCCAGTAGGCTATTTGTTCCCAGTTTCCAACAATGGGCATAATGTATAAGTGATGTATTGGTCACTTCCTTTTGTCGTGTTGAGTGTTCTGGTTCACAAACAAGCCAACAATGCTGGAAGTGGTGTAACGCTATTTTATGTGGGCGCCCTTTTCTGCTTTGCCATTTGACTGGGGGTGCAGGGGACTGGACGTCACGTGTACAAAGTTGTACCTGCTGGCGAAGTTAGACCATTCCTGGCTCGCGAAGCAGGGGCCATTGTCCGACATCACAGTGAGTGGGATGCCGTGATGAGCAAAGGTCTCTTTGCAGGCACGGATAACAGCCGATGACGTGATGTCGTGCAGGCGTACAACCTCGGGATAGCTGGAAAAATAATCAACTATGAGAACATAGTCCCTGCCGAGCGCATGGAACAGGTCCACGCCTACCTTAGACCAAGGGGACATGACCAACTCATGGGGCTGAAGGGCCTCCCGTGGTTGGGCCGGCTGGAACCGCTGACAGGTGGGGCAATTGAGCACAGTGTTGGCAATGTCCTCATTTATGCCAGGCCAGTAGACAGCCTCTCGGGCCCTCCGTCGGGACTTCGCTACGCCGAGATGGCCCTCATGCAGCTGCTCTAAAACCAGGTGATGCATGCTGTGTGGGATCACGATGCGGTCCAGCTTCAGGGGGACGCCAACAACGACTGCCAGATGGTCTTGAGTATTATAGAAGTGCGGGCATTGTCCCTTGAGCCATCCGTCAGTCATGTGGCGCATCACACATTGTAGCAGGGGGTCAGCTGCAGTCTCACGGCGAATGTGGGTTAGGCGTTCATCCGTGGCCGGCAGATTGGCAGACGTGAAGGCCACATGGGCGTCGACTTGGCAAACAAACCCCTCTGGGTCGGACGGAGTGGTGACTGCCCTGGACAGAGCATCGGCTATGATCAGGTCCTTACCCGGTGTGTACACGAGCTGGAAATCGTATCTCCGGAGCTTGAGCAGAATGCGTTGTAGGCGAGGGGTCATGTCATTGAGGTCTTTTTGGATGATGCCGACCAGCGGCGATGGTCGGTCTCCACAGTGAACTGGGGAATGCCATACACGTAGTCATGGAGCTTGTCGACACCAGTCAACAGGCCTAGGCACTCCTTCTTGATTTGCGCATAGCGCTGCTCTGTGGGAGTCATGGCCCATGACACATAGGCAACAGGGGCCCATGACGAGGCGTCATCTCGTTGCAGGAGCACCGCCCCTCTGCCAGATTGGCTAGCGTCCGTTGATATTTTCGTCTCCCTTGCAGGATCGAAAAACGCCAATATCGGGGCGGTGGTCAGCTTGACCTTGAGCTCCTCCCATTCATGCTGGTGGGCGGGAAGCTACTGGAAGTCCGTCGTCTTCCTAACTAGGTTGTGGAGAGCCATGGTGTGGGAAGCGAGGTTAGGGATGAACTTTCCTGGGAAGTTGACCATTCCTAAGAACCGGAGCACCGCCTTCTTATCCGCCGGCTTCTGCATGGCCGTGATGGCTGCCGCCTTGTCCGCATCTGGCTGCACACCCAACCGGGAGATGTGGTCTCCTGAAAACTTGAGTTCGGTCTGGCCGAAAGAACATTTGGCTTTGTTGAGGCGCAGGCCTTGGTCACATATTCGCTTAAAAACGTGTTGGAGGCGACTGATATGCTCCTGCTGGGTGGTGGACCAGATGATGATGGTCCACCGTCATGGCGCACACCCTCGATGCCCTCCATCATCTGCTCCATGATGCGGTGGAACACTTCAGATGCTGATATGATTCCAAATGGCATCTATTGTAGCAGTACCTGCCAAATGGGGTGTTGAAAGTACACAGCTTTCTGCTGGACTTGTCCAATTGAATCTGCCAGAAGCCCTTTGATGCATCCAGCTTGGTGAATATGTTGGCTCAAGCCATCTCGCACGTGATCTCCTCACGCTTGGGGATAGGGTAATGCTCCCGCATGATGTTACGATTTAAATCCTTTGGGTCAATGCAGATCCGGAGCTGGCCGGAAGGCTTCTTGACGCACACCATGGAACTGACCCAGTCGGTTGGTTCCGTCACTCTGGAAAGCACTCCTTGGTCCTGGAGGTCCTGCAGCTGCTGCTTGAGGCGGTCCTTGAGGGGTGCTGGGACTCTGCGAGGTGTATGAACCACAGGCGTGGCGTCCTGTTTGAGCAGGATTTTGTATGTGTAGGGAAGTGTGCCCATGCCTTCGAAGACATCTTGGCGTTGAGTGATGATGGCACTTTGTTGCGCCCTGAAGTCCGCATCTTGGAAGTCAGACGTGTCCTCTGGAGAGAGGGAATGTACGCGCTGCATGAGGTTGAGGAGCTTGCACGCCTGTGCGCCTGGCAGGGAGTCCTTTGAGGAGTCCACGATCTCGAAGGGTAGGGTGGCTTTTCGATAGTTGTGCGTCATCTCGAGTTGGCATGACCCGGTGGCGGGGATGACATTACCATTATAGTCGACCAGTTGGCAATTGGATGGAAGAATTGTTGGTTTGACCCCCAGGGTTTGAAATGCTGACCATGCGAGGAGATTGGCGGAAGCAACAGTGCCCAGACGGAATCTGATCTGGGATCGGTTGACCGTCAGGGTGGCACACCACTCGTCGTCCGTATCAATGCTGTGTACCAACAGCAGCTGGTGCTTTCGATTGGGTGACAGCCTGTTCTTGGTTATGAAAGCACCTCGAAAAGGCTCCCTGTCCTCGGTGTCACTGGTCTGCATGAAGTCAGGAACGGACTCGGTGAAGGTGGGTTGGATTGCCCGAACAGTCCTGCGAGGCTGGTTAAATCTTTGAGAGTTGGCAGGCTGGGCTGCTCGACAGCAGGCAGCATAGTGGCCAAGGCACTGTCACGATTTTGCAGGGCATTGCCGCTTTAAGTGGGCGGAGCTACAGTTGCCGCACGTCGTGACGTCAGTGCGTTCGTTGCGCCACCGCGCATGCGTGGTACGGTCTTGCATGGTGCAGGCCTGCGCATCGGGTTCCTCCACGTCACCAACCCCTTGTTTGGCGCATACAAGCGCGGGAGGCCTCGGAAAGCGCGCAAAATGGCCACCCTCCTCCAGACTGCGGCCCTGGAGGTGTTCGATCGTTTGGACCCGTTCCGCCTCATGGGGCCCTTGCCGCGCAGTTTCAGCTGCCTGTATGTAGGAGTACCGGCTGGTGGCATTCTCATGCAGGACACAGGTCTCGATGGCAGTCGCTAGGGTGAGTTGCTTGTGTTTAAGGAGCTGCTGACGCAGGGTGTCCGACATGACCCCAAAAACAATCTGGTTGCGTATCATGGAGTCGGAGGTGGGCCCATAGCCGCAGGATTGCGCGAGGATGCAGAGGTGTGTTAAATAGGATTGGAAAGGCTCGTCCTTACCCTGCAAGCGCTGCTGGAACAGGTACTTTTCAAAGCTTTCGTTGACTTCAACACTGAAGTGTGTGTCGAATTTGAGGTGCACCGTCTTGTACTTGGTCTTGTCCTCGTCGTCTGCGAATGTCAGGGAGTTAAAGATGTGGATGGCATGTTGCCCAGCCATGGAGAGAAGAAGGGCTATCTTCCTGGTGTCCGATGCATTCTCCCTGTCCGTGGCCTCGAGGAAGAGCTGGAAGCTCTGTTTAAATATCTTGCAATTTACCCCGAGATTGCCAGTGATGCGGCGCAGCGGCGGCGGGTTGATGTTCTCCATGCTGTAGGATGCCGGAATGCTGAGAAGTTGCAGGTAGGTCTCACACGTGCTAGATTGCGGCCACTCCTTGTCCCATGTCGTGTTGGGTATTCTGGTTCACAAACAAGCCAACAATGCTGGAAGTGGTGTAACGCTATTTTTATTAACTATTCAACTATGCTAACACACTGTAAAAGTGGGAATAAGCAATACCAGCTTAACTGTGGACCCTTTCCTATCACTAGCTATGGTGAGGCACTCAGCACATGGTGGATGTCTGTGATGCAGGCTGGGAGCTCTGAGCCCTGAGCTGGCTGCTGCTAGAATGAGCGGGAACTCTCCTGTCCCCTGTCTTTATAGTGCTTGTGCTCTCACTGGTGATTGGCTGTGGTGTTATGTATGCTGGTTGGTCCTACTGCATGTCCATCAGTGTGTGTATGTAATTGCACCATAATGTACTGATGTATATTATGACACCTTTAATGCTCCAATTGCATTTCCTGACTCATCTGCTCAAACATATGTTTCCACATATCGGTTGAAATGTGCTAAGACTGGCAGAGATGCAATCTTCACTTTTAATGTATCAAACATTGTATGCTGTGCAAGTGTCCAGCGCGATTGTGCATTTTTGTGCTTTTGCATCTAAAGTGGCTCCGTGATTTCTGCATTCTTAGAAAAACCTTTGTGAGAGGGTAGAGTTGCCGAGGGGTAGTGAGTTCAGGTATCTGCAGGTTAGGGACTTTGCACAAAAGGTCTGGAGGGGGTTCCCTAGGTTGCCGGGGTACACCTTGCTGGAATGACTGCTGCTCCCAGATGTGGAAGGAGAGGGAAGAATTGGGGATATATATAAGTGGCTGGGGAAGCAGGAAGGCGAGCGGGTGGTGAAGATCAAGGAGAAATGGGAAGCGGAGTTGGGAGGGGAGATCAATTGGGGAGCATGGAGTGACGCACTGCGGAGGGTAAACGGGACCTCCTCATGTGCAAGGAGAGCCTGATACAGTATAAGGTGGAGCACAGGGTGCATATGACTCGGGCGAGAATGAGTGGGTTCTTTCAGGGGGTAGCAGATGAGTGTGAGAGGTGTGGGCGGGGGGGGGCCAGCAAACCATGCGCACATGTTTTGGGGTTGCGTAAAATTGGGATGATTCTGGGCGGGAGTGTTCGCAGTCTTAGCCAGGATAGTGGAGGAGGAGGTAGACCTGGACCCTTTGGTGGCGATATTTGGGGTCGCAGAGAAGCCGGAGCTCATGGAGAGGAGGAAGGCCGATGTTCTGGCCTTCGCCTCTCTGATTGCATGGCGGGGAATTTTGCTGGAGTGGCGGTCGGCATCGCCATCGGGGGTAGCGGTTTGGTTGGGTGACCTGTATGACTTCCTGCAATTAGAGAAGGTAAAGTGAAATGAAATGAAAATCGCTTATTGTCACAAGTAGGCTTCAAATGAAGTTATTATGAAAAGCCCCTAGTCGCCACATTCCGGCGCCTGTTCGGGGAGGCTGTTACGGGATGAGTTAAGGGACTCTTTAGGGGGGTTTGAGGAAAGGTGGGAGATGTTTGTGACCGTGTTTGAGGGGCTGTTCATCGCGGGGGAAGGGGGAGTGAGAAAGGAAAAATCTGTACAGACTATATTGTTGATTGTTGGGAAGCATGTTTCCCGGGGTATTTGTTCGCTGTAATCTGTTTTGATACATGTTTGTAATAAAATACATTTGAAAAAAAACCTTTGTGTTAAAAGTTGGTAACACTGAGTAACGATGCCAACATTAGATGGGATCAGGAAAGCATGAATGGCTTTGATGTGGTCGTGTGTAGGCTTTACTTCAGCTGCTGTCACTCTGTGCACTAGAAAGTCAATCTCAGATGCTGTGAATGTCCATTTCTCCTGTAGAGCATCAGCTTGTGTTGGGCGAATGTGAGTAGCACTGCTGATAGTCGCTGAACGCGTTAAACAGCGTCATCATAGAGGTTAGGCATTCTCTCAACAGCTGACAAGGCTGAAGAAACAATCTCCTAACATGTGGCACGTTTCTAGGGCATTCTGTGGCACTGAAAAACACCTTCATGAGTTACAACGGTTGTAAGATATTGGCTGTGCTCTGCTCACGATATCTGAAGGCAGCTCCATCGCATTAGTTTTGAATTCACTCATGGGATGTGGGCATCGCTGGCTGGGCCAGCATTTATTGCCCATCCCTCATCGCCTGTGAACTGAGGGCATTTAAGAGTCCATCACATTGCTGTGGATCTGGAGTCACATGGAGGCCACACCAGGTAAGGATGGCAGATTTCCTTCCCTAAAGGACATTAGTGTAGAAGATGGGTTTTTATGGCAATTGACAATGGCTTCATGGTCAGCAGTAGACTTTTAATGCAAGATTTTTATTGAATTAAAATTTTACCATCTGCTTTGGTGGGATTCGAACCTGGGTCCCCAGAGCATTATCCTGGGTCTCTGAGTTGCTAGTCCAGTGATTAGATTCGGAAAGAATATTCGCGATGGTGGGGGGGTCCAGAACTAGGGGTCATAATTTGAGGATAGGAGGTGAGGAGAAAGTTCTTCACCCAGAGAGTGGTGAATCTGTGGAATTCACAACCATAGAAAGTAGTTGAGGCCAAAACATTGCGTAATTTCAAGAAGGAATTAGATATAGCTCTTGTGGCTAAAAGGATCAAGGGAATATGTGGGAAGGCAGGATCAGGGTATTGAAATCGATGATCAGCCATGATCATAATGAATGGTGGAGCAAGCTTGAAGGGCCGAATGGCATCCTCCTGCTTTTATTTTCTATGTATGTTTCTAAATTCACTACGCCACCACCTCCTATATAGAAAGCAGAAGCAATAGAGTAAGAAAAATTCACAGGCATTCACTCACTGTATGTACTTTGTGCTTCTGTAAATATGTTTTGCTTATCTGAAATTCTCATCGAGTGAATAGCTGTTCTATCTGATCCAATGTTCTGAGGTCATATAAATGTGACAGGTGCTTCGCTTCCTCACTTATCTCCCACCGTGTGCCTCAGGTCTATTGTGTCTCACACAATCTCAATACAGTGAGTCACCTTTCTGTCTACAGCAGCAACACGAGCAAAGCCTCTTGATGATGCTTGTTCTTGGATTGTAAGATGTAAATACTTATTTGGAATGATAGTTTTGTTGATGGCCTTAAGACTGACACATAGGCTGGGATTCGGCGATCCGAGTTTGCCGCCCCACTGCTGCGAGCGAGGATGGAGAATTTGGCACTCAGCCAAAATTCCATTCACTGGAGCGGGACAAGAGAATTCCGCCGACATGAAGGAATGGAGAATTCTAGCCATAGTCTAAGTTCACCCTTTTTGGGTTGTGCAATGTCCAGATTTAGTATCCCTGATGATGTGTCAATTCACTCCGTGATACTATCTGTTTTGAGTAATTTAAGCTCCTGTGAAACTTTGGCCCAGATTTCAGATGACAACAGTCTCAAATTTTGGAAACTGGTGGAACATTCCTGCAGGAGTACCTCAGGGTAATGTCCTGGGACGAACCATCTTCAGCTTCATCAATGAGCTGCCCTCCATCATAAGGTAGAAGTGGGGATGTTCGCAGATGATTGCACTATGTTCAGCATCATCCGTAACTCCTCAGATACTGAAGTAGTTTGTGCCCTTATGCACCAAGCCTAGACAACATTCAAACTTGGGCTGATAAGTGGCAATTAATATTCACACCATAAAAGTGCCAGTCAATGACCATCTCCAACAATGGGAAATCTAACTATATCCCCTTGACATTCAATGGCATCAACATTGCTGAATCTTCCACTGTCAACATTCTGGAGGTTACCATTGACGAGAAACTGAACTAGTTTAGGCATATAAATACTCCGTTACAAGAGCTGGTCAAAGGCTGGGGATTCTGCAGAGAGTAACTCACTCCCTGACTCTCCAAAGGCTGTCCAGCACCCTGGTCTTGTATTCTAACCCTCTCGACATGAATGCTAACATTGCATTTGCATTCCTAACTGCCAACCGAACCTGCACGTTAACCTTAAGAGAATCGTGAACAAGGACTCCCAAGTCCCTTTGTGCTTCTGATTTCCTAAGCATCTCCCATTTAGAAAACAGTCTATGCCCCCATTTCTCCTTCCAAAGTGCATAACCTCACATTTTTCCACATTGTATTCCATCTGCCACTTCATTGCCCACTCTCCTAGCCTGTCCAAATCCTTCTGCAGCCCGCCTTCTTCCTCAATACTACCTGTCCCTCTACAGATCTTTACATCATCTGCAAACATAGCAACAGTGCCTTCCATTCCTTCTTCCAGATTATTAATGTATATTGTGAAAAGTTGTGGTCCCAGCACAGACCCCTGAGGCACACCACTAGTCACTGGCTGCCATCCTGAAAAAGACCCCTTTATCCCCACTCTCTGCCTTCCGCCAGTCAGCCAATCCTCTAACTATGACAGGACCTTACCATTAACGCCATGGGATCTTAACTTATTTAACAGTCTCCTATGCGGCACCTTGCCAAAGGCCTTCTGGAAATCTAAATAAATCAAGTCCAGTGGATCTCCTTTGTCTAACTTCCTTATTACTCCCTCAAAGAACTCTAACAGATTTGTCAGACATGACCTCCCCTTGTCGAAGCCATGCTGACTCAGTCCTATTTTATCATGCACTTCCAAGTACTCCGCGATCTCATCTTTAATAATGGACTCTAAAATCTTACCAATGACCGAAGTCAGGCTAACCGGCCTATAATTTCTGTCTTCTGCCTCCCTCCCTCCTTAAACAGCGGTGTTAAATTAGCCACTTTCCCGTCCTCTGGGACCCTTCCTGCCTCCAGTGATTCCTGAAAAATTACAACCAATGCCTCCACAATCTCCTCAGCTATCTCTTTTAGAACCCATTCGGTCCAGGTGATTTATCCACCTTCAGACCTTTCAGTTTCCCCAGAACCTTCTCCTTAGTAATGGTCACAGTACTCACCTCTGCCCCCGATTCTCCTGGAGCTCTGGCATCCCACTGGTGTCTTCCACCGTGAAGACTGATGCAAAGTAATTATTCAGTTCCTCTGCCATTTCTTTGTTTCCTATTATTACTTCTCCAGCACATTTTCCAATGGTCCAATGTATATTTTTGGCTCTCTCTTACCTTTTATATATTGAAAAAAACTCTTCCTATCTTCCTTTATATTACTAGCTAGCTTGCACTCATATTTCATCTTCTCCCCCCTTATTGCTTTTTTAGTTGTCCTCTGCTCACTTTAAAAGGCTTCCCAATCCTCTGGCTTCCCACTAATCCTTGCCACTTTGTATGCTTTTTCTTTTGCTTTTATGCTGTTCCTGACTTCCCTCATTAGCCATGGAGCCTTGTCCTCCCCTTTGCATGTTTCCTCCCCCTTGGGATGAATTTCTGTTGTGCCTTCCTAATAACCCCCAAAAACCCCTGCCATTGCTGTTCCACTGTCTTCCCTGCTAGGCTCCTTTGCCATCTGATTGCAGCTTCTCCCCCTCAAACTGCAGGTTAAATTCTATCATATTGTGGTCGCTGCTCCCTAAGGGTTCCTTCACCTTAAGTTCCCTAATCAAGTCTGCCTCATTACACATCACCAAATCCAGAATTGCCTGTTCCCTAGTCGGCTCTGTCACAAGCTGCTCCAAAAAAACATCTCTTAGACATTCCACAAATTCCTTTTCTTGGGATCCACTACCAATGTTCCCAGTCCACCTGCATATTGAGTCCCCCATGATTATTGTAATATTGCCTTTTTTACATGCCTTTCCTATCTCCTGATTTATTTTCTGCCCCGCATCTTGACTACTGCTAGGGGGCCTGTACATAACTCCCATCAGGTTCTTGTCCTCTAATTCCAGCATTTGCCTTGATGGGTTCTATGCTCTGCTTGACTTGGGAGAGAGGAACTGTATAAATCCTGCCATCACTGCAGCCACTAATGCATGATGTGTGCATGTTTTTCCCCTTGTTTCCCATTGTCTTGGGTATGTCTTAAATCAGCCAAATGCAATTGGAATAGCGGTAGAAATGCAACATTTTAGCTTCAGCACTCGAGGGGCTCGGGAGGTTAATAATTTTCCTATGCTCCCGCTCCTGATGATCATCAGTGGCAGAACAGGAACATGCATGTGGGCTTCGGGGAAGGACAAGACCAAGCTTGTATGGTACATTCATCTCATCTTAGCCCACCTAACTGGAAGGCATCATGGATCAATCATAGGGCAGCACGGTGGCGCAGTGGTAGCAGTGCAGTCTCACGGCGCCGAGGTCCCAGGTTCGATCCTGGCTCTGGGTCACTGTCCTTGTGGAGTTTGCACATTTTCCCTGTGTTTGCGTGGGTTTCACCCCCACAACCAAAGATGTGCAGGATAGGTGGATTGAACACGCTAAATTGCCCCTTAATTGGAAAAAACTAATTGGGTAATCTAAATTTATATTTAAAAAAAATCATGGCTCAATCGTCAGTTCACTAAATCTGTGACTTCAGAAGAGAGGGGAATAATGCAAATAGTCAAGCAGAATGAAAGAGTTTACAGCACAGAAAGAGGCCCTTCAGCCCATCATGCCTGTGTCATCCATCAAGCACCTTCGGCAGCATTCTCCATCCCTCCGCTTTTTGGTGCAGCGCGCCCTCGCCGGCAGCGGGATTCTCTGACCCGGCAGTCAGCCAATGGGGTTTCCCATTATGGGCATCCCCACGCCGTCGGGAAATCCGCGGGCGTGGGTGCGCTGCTGGCAAAACGGAGGATCCTGCCGAAGGAGAATCCAGCCCCTTATCTGTTCTAATCCCATTCTCTAGGGGGCAGCCCGGTAGCACAGTGGTTAGCACTGTGGCTTCACAGAGGCAGGGTCCCAGGTTCGATCCCCGGCTGGGTCACTGTCTGTGCGGAGTCTGCACGTTCTCCCCGTGTCTGTGTGGGTTTCCTCCGGGTGCTCCGGTTTCCTCCCACAGTCCAAAGACGTACAGGTTAGGTGGATTGGCCATGCTAAATTGCCCTTAGTGTCCAAAAAGGTTAGGTGGGGTTATTGGGTTACGGGGATAGGGTGGAAGTAAGGGCTTAAGTGGGTCGGTGCAGACTTGATGGGCCAAATGGCCTCCTTCTGCACTGTATGTTCTATGCTCTCGCTTCATAGCTGAACCGTCCCAGCCCAGGCAACATCCTGCACCTGAATCTCCTCTGCACCCTTTCTAGTGCAACTACATCCTTCCAAAATGTAGCAACCAGAACTGCACATAATATTCTAGCTGTGGCCTAACAAGCATTTTATTGAGCTCCGTCGTAACCTCCCTGCTCTTATATTCAATGCTTTGGTTAATAAAAGGATGTACCTCTATGCTTTCTTAACCACCTGATCTACCTGTCCTGCTGCCTTCAGGGATCTTTTGACATGCACCCCAAGACCCCTCTGGTCCTCTGTACTTACTGGCGTTCTGCCGTGTATTCCCTTGCCTTGTTAGTCCTCCTTAAATTCCTGATACTTTTGAATATCGCTTCCAAACTACAAAACCACCTTTCAAATTCACCTTGATGGCATTAACTGGGCTATCAGGGAAGCAGACCGTTGTTGAAATATAATGCCTATAATGACCACAAGGTGGCATTTAGTGCACACTTAAAGGGAACAGTTCCAAACATATTTTTGATTAAGAGCTAATTCACTAATGGATTCAAGTAGTCTTACCTTTTGGGAGGGCCTGAATTCCTCGGTGGATACTTTTTATTCCAACCAGAGATCAATCCAGATAGATAACGGGGCAGGTGCACCCGCTTGATACGTCTGTCCTGATTTAACAAAAAAACTATCAAGATCAAAATATCTTTGTCAGACTTGGAAATGCTTTTTGCATGTAGCTGATGGGAATTTTAACAGAACAGATCTTTAGGAGAGGTGATTGTCTGTGACGAAAAAGGTACTACTCCAGTTGATAGCACTTTGTTTTGTGAAGAACCTGCCCTTGGAGACTCAGGTCTCACAAGCCCCTGGAATCATGGGTGTTCATAATAGATATTGACTACTCAGCTCATTATCTAAGTGAAAACTCTTCGTTTTCAAAACCCAAAGCTAATCCAACTGCCCTGTTCTCTCCCAGCTTGTGTAGATTCCACTGTTACAGATCGTAAAATAGGCATGGACATTCTTTTAGTCATGGGAAATTTGGCTCTGCAGCCTAATTGGTTTGGAACATGAGTAGAAGGGGAAAAAAAAGACGCATGGTCTTTAAGCACAACTTATAAGTAGTTGTATAAGCCATGGTAAATGATAGGGTGCATAACCCCCCAAAAAATTATTCTTATCCTGGCAGTCTCCAGACATAAGACCATAAGACCATAAGACATAGGAGCGGAAGTAAGGCCATTCGGCCCATCGAGTCCACTCCGCCATTCAATCATGGCTGATTTCAACTCCATTTACCCGCTCTCTCTCCATAGCCCTTAATTCCTCGAGAAATCAAGAATTTATCAACTTCTGTCTTAAAGACACTCAACGTCCCGGCCTCCACCGCCCTCTGTGGCAATGAATTCCACAGACCCACCACTCTCTGGCTGAAGAAATTTCTCCTCATCTCTGTTCTAAAGTGACTCCCTTTTATTCTAAGGCTGTGCCCCCGGGTCCTAGTCTCCCCTGTTAATGGAAACAACTTCCCGACATCCACCCCATCTAAGCCATTCATTATCTTGTAAGTTTCTATTAGATCTCCCCTCAACCTCCTAAACTCCAATGAATATAATCCTAGGATCCTCAGACGTTCATCGTATGTTAGGCCTACCATTCCTGGGATCATCCGTGTGAATCTCCGCTGGACGGGCTCCAGTGCCAGTATGTCCTTCCTGAGGTGTGGGGCCCAAAATTGCTCACAGTATTCTAAATGGGGCCTAACTAATGCTTTATAAAGCTTCAGAAGTACATCCCTGCTTTTATATTCCAAGCCTCTTGAGATGAATGACAACATTGCATTTGCTTTCTTAATTACGGACTCAACCTGCAAGTTTACCTTTAGAGAATCCTGGACTAGGACTCCCAAGTCCCTTTGCACTTCAGCATTATGAATTTTGTCACCGTTTAGAAAATAGTCCATGCCTCTATTCTTTTTTCCAAAGTGCAAGACCTCGCACTTGCCCACGTTGAATTTCATCAGCCATTTCTTGGACCACTCTCCTAAACTGTCTAAATCTTTCTGCAGCCTCCCCACCTCCTCCATACTACCTGCCCCTCCACCTATCTTTGTATCATCGGCAAACTTAGCCAGAATGCCCCCAGTCCCGTCATCTAGATCGTTAATATATAAAGAGAACAGCTGTGGCCCCAACACTGAACCCTGCGGGACACCACTCGTCACCGGTTGCCATTCCGAAAAAGAACCTTTTATCCCAACTCTCTGCCTTCTGCCTGACAGCCAGTCGTCAATCCATGTTAGTACCTTGCCTCGAATACCATGGACCCTTATTTTACTCAGCAGTCTCCCGTGAGGCACCTTATCAAAGGCCTTTTGGAAGTCAAGATAGATAACATCCATTGGCTCTCCTTGGTCTAACCTATTTGTTATCTCTTCAAAGAACTCTAACAGGTTTGTCAGGCACGACCTCCCCTTACTAAATCCATGCTGACTTGTCCTAATCTGACCCTGCACTTCCAAGAATTTAGAAATCTCATCCTTAACAATGGATTCTAGAATCTTGCCAACAACCGAGGTTAGGCTAATTGGCCTATAATTTTCCATCTTTTTCCTTGTTCCCTTCTTGAACAGGGGGGTTACAACAGCGATTTTCCAATCCTCTGGGACTTTCCCGGACTCCAGTGACTTTTGAAAGATCATAACTAACGCCTCCACTATTTCTTCAGCTATCTCCTTTAGAACTCTAGGATGTAGTCCATCTGGGCCCGGAGATTTATCAATTTTTAGACCTCTTAGTTTCTCTAGCACTTTCTCCTTTGTGATGGCTACCATATTCAACTCTGCCCCCTGACTCTCCGGAATTGGTGGGATATTACTCATGTCTTCTACTGTGAAGACTGACGCAAAGTACTTATTTAGTTCCTCAGCTATTTACTTGTCTCCCATCACAAAATTACCAGCGTCATTTTGGAGCGGCCCAATGTCAACTTTTGCCTCCCGTTTGTTTTTAATGTATTTAAAGATACTTTTACTATCATTCCTAATGTTACTGGCTAGCCTACCTTCATATTTGATCCTCTCTTTCCTTATTTCTCTCTTTGTTATCCTCTGTTTGTTTTTGTAGCCTTCCCAATCTTCTGACTTCCCACTACTTCATTGGCCTTCCCACGGCCTTCATTGGCCGGGGCATTGAGTATAAGAATTGGCAAGTCATGTTGCAGCTGTATAGAACCTTAGTTAGGCCACACTTGGAGTATAGTGTTCAATTCTGGTCGCCACACTACCAGAAGGATGTGGAGGCTTTAGAGAGGGTGCAGAAGAGATTTACCAGAATGTTGCCTGGTATGGAGGGCATAAGCTATGAGGAGCGATTGAATAAACTCGGTTTGTTCTCACTGGAACGAAGGAGGTTGAGGGGCGACCTGATAGAGGTATACAAAATTATGAGGGGCATAGACAGAGTGGATTTCCAGAGGCTTTTCCCCAGGGTAGAGGGGTCAATTACTAGGGGGCATAGGTTTAAGGTGAGAGGGGCAAAGTTTAGAGTAGATGTACGAGGCAAGTTTTTTACGCAGAGGGTAGTGGGTGCCTGGAACTCACTTCCGGAGGAGGTAGTGGAGGCATGGACGATAGGGACATTTAAGGGGCATCTTGACAAATATATGAATAGGATGGGAATAGAAGGATACGGACCCAGGAAGTGTAGAAGATTGTAGTTTAGTCGGGCAGTATGGTCGGCACGGGCTTGGAGGGCCGAAGGGCCTGTTCCTGTGCTGTACATTTCTTTGTTCTTTGTTCTTTGTACTCTTTGCCACATTATAGGCTTTCTCTTTTGCTTTGATGCATTCCCTAACTTCCTTTGTCAGCCATGGCTGCCTAATCCCCCCTCTGATAACCTTTCTTTTCTTTGGGATGAACCTCTGCACTGTGTCCTCAATTACTCCCAGACATCACCAACTACATCACCAACCTCTGGGGAGGTGGTGGCATAGTAGTATTGTTCATGACCAGAGACCCAGAGTACTCTGGGGTTCCAGGTTCAAATCCTGCCATTGCAGATGGTGAAGTTTGAATTCAATAAAAAAAATCGGGAATTAAAAGTCTAATGATGACCATGAAACCATTGCCGATTGTTGTAAAAACCCATATGGTTCACTACTGTCCCTTCATTTAGGGAAGGAAACCTGCCATCCTTACCTGGTGTGGCCTATACGTGACTCCAGACCCACATGGCCTATATGTGACTCCAGGCCCACAACAATGTGGTTCACTCTTAACTGTTAACAACCAGTGATGGGCAATAAATGCTGGCACAGCCTGCAATGCCCACATCCCCATGAACGAATAAAAAAAAAACTTTGCAGATTCCCCTTCACACACCATTATATCACCATTCTTTCTGAGTCACTGTGTGCAAATACTGGAACTTTTTAACATGTGTGTAGGTTTGTAGCTTGGTCATTGGCTTGGTAACACCATCACTGACCAGTCTGGCCATGTCCTGCCAGACTGGGCCTGTGTCGCTGGTCAGAGAACCAACATGAAGAAAAAACTACTTGACTTACCCTCACCAATCTACCTTTGCAGATGCATCTGATCGCGACAATACTGGTGGGACTGACCACCACACAGTCATTGTGTAAATGAAGTCCTGCCTTCACACTCAGCCAATCATTTTCATTTCATTTCATTTTAATTTTCATTTCATTTCCTCCATTTTTTGTGGCTGGATTCAGAAAAGATCTTGTAGCTCAAAATCGGGCATCCGTGAGACCACGAGCCATCTGCAGCCGCTGAACTATATTTAAGCAAAATCTATAAGCTCATGGCCCGATGTAGTCCCACTCCACCATTGCCATCAAGCCAGGGGATCAACCCTGGTGATGTGTTGGGTGTTCTGGATCACAAACAGGTCACCAACATTGGAAGTGGTGCAACTCTATTTTATTATAAGGTTAACTATATTAACATACTTGAACTGTGGGTAAATGCAATACCAGCTTTAACTGTTGACCATTGCCTAGTCCTAACCAGGTGATGCACTCAGCACATGGTGAATGTCTGTGTTACAGGCTGTGAGCTCTGTGCTCCGAGCTGGCTGCTACTAGAATGAGCGGGAACTCTCCTGTCCCCTGTCTTTATAGTGCGTGTGCTCTCACTGGTGATTGGCTGTGGTGTTGTGTATGCTGATTGGTCCCACTGCATGTCCATCAGTGTGTGTCTGCACCATAATATACTGGTGTATATTATGACATCCCCCCTTTTATATAAAGAACATGTGCCTGCGTGACAATAAATATTGTGTAGTGAATGTACCTGACTATGTGTGTGCGTGTTATTTACGTGACTATGTACATGAGACTAATCTATTTACATGGGAAAGTGCCTGGTGCAGAGAAATAGGGTGTCACACCAACAACAAAATGAACATTATATACAAACTGCTGGAACGATGAAACAGGATAACAGAACAGATCAAAGAGTCCAACATTGTAAAACTCATAAGTCAAGTCTCTGAGGTGGGCGACGAATTCTGGTTGACGGTCAGGGTGGCACACCACTCGTCGTCTGGATCAATGCTGTGCACCGACAGCGGCTGGTGGTTTTGATTCGGGGACAGCCTGTTCTTTGTTATAACAGCGACTCGAAAAGGCTCCCTCGGGTCCTCGGTGTCACTGATCTGCGGGAAGTCGGAATCGGACTAGGTGAACGTGGGTTGAATTGCCCGAACGTTCCTGCGAGGCTGGCTGAAGCGATGCGAATTGGCAGGCTGAGCTGCTCGACAGCAGGCAGCATAGTGGCCAAGTCTGCCACATCGTAGGCATTGTCGCGATTTTGCAGGACTTGCCGTTTTAAATGGGCGGAGCCACAGTTGCCGCACGTCGTGAAGTCAGTACGCTCGTTGCGCCACCGTGCATGCGCAGTGCGGTCCTGCATGGTGCGCGCCTGCGCATCACGTTCCTCCACGTCACTGTCCCCTCGTTTGGCGTGTACAAGCGTGGGAGGCTGCGAAAAGCGCGCGAAATGGCCGCCCTCATCCAGGCTGCAGCCTTGGAGGTGTTCAATTGTTTGGACCCATTCCGCCTCGTGGGGACGTTGCCGCGACGTTTCAGCCGCCTGCATGTGGGAGTATCGGCTGGTGGCATTTTCATGCTGGACACAGGTCTCAATGGCAGTCGCTCGGGTGAGTTGCTTAATTTTGAGGAGCTGCTGACGCAGGGGGTCCGACAGAACACCAAATACGATCTGGTCGCATATCATGGAGTCGGAGGTGGGCCCGTAGCCGCAGGACTGTGCAAGGATGCAGAGGTGTGTTAAAAAGGATTGGAAAGGCTCGTCCTTACCCTGCAAGCGCTGCATCCCGAGGTGGCCCCTAGGGCCCTACGGTCCCTGACTGGGAGGAAGGGCGCTGGCCGCCAACTCGGAGGACCCTACAGAGTGGCACGGAAGCCACCAGCTGTCCAAGATCCCCTCCCCAATAATGGTGCGTCTCGGAGTAAGCCCCTGGAACAGGGTGGCACGGCGTGGCAAGTGGGCAGCGACCCCAGAGGACGGCCAGGGGCAGCGATGGCCATGGGATGAGGTAAGCAGGGCCAATCCATTCCAACCAATTTGGGCAGCACGGTAGCACAAGTGGATAGCACTGTGGCTTCACAGCGCCAGGGTCCCAGATTCGATTCCCCGCTGAGTCACTGTCTGTACGGAATCTACACGTTCTCCCCGTGGGTGCTCCGGTTTCCTCCCACGGTCCAAAAAGGTGCAGGTTAGGTGGATTGGCAATGCTAATTTGTCCTTAGTGTCAAAAAAGGTTAGGAAGGGTTATTGGGTTACGGGGGTAGGGTGGAAGTGAGGGCTTAAAGTGGGTCGGTGCAGACTCGATGGGCCGAATGGCCTCCTTCTGCACTGTATGTTGTATGTTCTTAATTACTGCCCATCAGTCTACTCTCACCATCAGCAAAGTGATGGAAAGTTTGGTGGTAGTGTTATCAAGTGGTTATTACAAAGTAATAGCTGCTCATCAATGCTCAGTTTGGGTTCGGCCAGGGTCACATGGCTCATGACCTCGACAGCAGTGGTCCAAACGTGGACAAAATAACTGAAATACAGAGATGAGGTAAGAGTGATAATTGACATCAAGGTGGCATTTGACCATGTGGCATTTGACCAAGGAGCACAAACAAAATTGTTGTCATTAGGAATTATTACAATCCCGGCCAGACTGGGATACCGGACAGAAACCCTAATATTTGATTTGATTTGTAAGACTGTGAGGAAAGGATACTTCGTTCCCGAAGTGATTTCATACACAATTGGGATATGGGGAGCGATTTAATGGAAGCATTTCTCAGTGTGATAGCGAGCTGGAACTACCGCGAGCTTCCCTGTGAGCTTCCGGACAATCCATCTAGCGAGGCCGTCACCTGTTAAATGTTCATTGATCCACTTAACGAGGCCCCCCTTTAGCCCTCCCAAAAGGTTAGATTGCTTGAATCACACCGCAAATGATAGTCCCACCGGCTGATTCGCCTGGACCGTGCCCAGCAGCTCCCCGCCAACAAGGGGGAGCGGCACTTAAACCGATCCCGCAGAGAAAACCCCACACAGCTCACAGACATGCCACTGAGGAGACCAGCCCCACGATTCAGGGGTGCCGATCTGACCAGATTGGTGGATGCAGTTGAGTCCAGATGGGATGCTCTGTTCCCCTGAGGGGCTCGGAGGACCAGCCGCAGAGCAGCCAGTGTGTCGTCTGGGAGGAGGTGGCAGCAGCTGTTAGTTCGGGGACTACTGTCAGGAGGACCGGCACCCAGTGCCGTAAAAAGATCAACAACCTCCACCGGGCCGCAAGGGGGGATTGACATTGGCCCCTTGGCACTGGCTTCGCCTGCCATCTCTACCACCTCCCCCCCCCCCAAACGAACGACCATGTGCCTGGCACCTCCCCCGCCCAGCACCATACTGGGCCCTGGCCCACCCGTGTCAAGCAGTACCCATCCCAACCACTTCCCGCCCGTCTCCATCATGCCCTCGTCTTCCACCCTCCTTCCTGTGATGAACGAAGCGTGCAGCCTCTGTGTTCCCACAGGCGAAGTTGGCCCACAACAGAAGGGAGGGAGCTCAAACGGGCGGCGGGGGTACCGGACATCACCCCCTGCAAGGAATGGGCCCTGGAGGTCGTGGGGGAGACCGAGGACCGATCGGTCACTGACGGTAAGGTCAGTGTACGGCGCAGGGGTGAGGATCCACCAGCCACCACCCAGATGTCCTGTCACACATGAGTTGTTAAAGCCACACTGCCTGACCCATCCCTCCCACTGACTACATGTCAATTCTCTCGCACGATCTCCAGCCGACGGTGCAGAGACATCCGGTGTGGCCCACCCCCCTGCCTCCCATCGGAACACTTTGGAGGGGAGCTCCAAGGAGACCACCTAATTGGTGGCACACCAATCCACCAGTGCAGACACACACACATTGGTGGCAGGGAGTAGGGGGCAGGCTTCTGGGGCAGAATCTGGTGAGCACCACACAGTGGCTGATGCACATCAGGTGGAGGCAGGAACCCCCACGCGAGACAGCTGTCAGAGGGCTGCTGGATCTCAGGACACAGCTGGGTCCCAGTCAGAAGCTGAGCCGCTGGACCAGGTTTACCCGAAGCTGATGCAGACGATAGGGTGTGGTCATGATATTCAGAGGGGGATGACAGTGACACTCCAGCACGTCCGTAGCCAATTAGAGGAGTCCCAGAGGGTATGGCGCAGGAGATAGCACTGGCAATGTGTGGCACCGAGGCCAACACGGCTAGGATGGCGACCGCAGTAGAGAGCCTGGTGCACGACATCAGTGGCATGAGTGGAGGTGTCAAACCCGTGGCTCCGTCAGTGACAGCCATGGCTGAGCGCCTCGGCAGAGCGTTCCAGTCACTGGGAGAGGTATCCCAGTCCCAGGTGGACCTTTCTGAGGCGCTGCGGAGCATGTCACAGCCTCAGGTGAGGCATTCCAGAGCATGTCCCAGTCACTGAGGAGCATTGTTGAGGGTGTTGACACTGTGCTGCAGACATTGGAGAGCCGCCCGGGCTGGCAGAGCCAGATGATGCAGGGGCAGCTGGGGCTCAATCCACCTGCCCCTCCATCCTGAGGTGGCCCCTAGGGCCCTACGGTCCCTGACTGGGAGGAAGGGCGCTGGGCGCCAACTCAGAGGACCCTACAGAGTGGCACGGAAGCCACCAGCTGTCCGAGATCGCCTCCCCAATAATGGTGCGTCTCGGAGTAAGCCCCTGGAACAGGGTGGCACGGTGTGGCAAGTGGGCAGGGACCCCAGAGGATGTCCACCAGAGGCAGCGATGGCCATGGGATAAGGTAAGCAGCTGGCTGCCTCCAGCTCTGATGTGTCCTGGGAACACACCAAAATGCAGCGGTAGACCACGGAAGGCTCCGCAGGTCAAAGATCACTGAGAGGGCACTGGCGAGGAAGTTGGGTGGGGGGGGAAAGGGGGGAGGGTGGGTTGAGGGGGGAAAGGGTAGGGGGAGTGTTTGCGGGAGGTGGGAAAGGGAAGATGGCACCCTCGGGGGCTTAGGGCAGTTTGGCATACAGCAATAATAAATGATGCATCGGAGTCACAGATCACAAAACAAGTAATTGAGCTTTAACAAAGTGTCATTGGACTCGAACCGTTAGCTCCGTTCTCTCCCTACAGATGCTGCCACACCTGCTGAGATTTTCCAGCATTTTCTCTTTCATCACAAAACAATCGGCGGCCAGCGGCGTTCCTGATTTTGGCCTCTCCCGCATTCTAACAGCCATGTCGCGCTCTCGCTCAAGCGGGATGCGGCTGTTAAATCACACCCATGGTATATTAAAACAAACTTTATTACAAATAAAATATTACTAACTTTAACATCATAAAGACAAATAGTTTCCAATTCCCAGTTAAACAATGCTTATCAATACAATGAAACAATCCTATTTGCATTCTTTATCTCCAATCAAACAAGACCCATCTCAGGCCACAATCCACTTTTAAGTACAGTTAGCAGACTTAGGAATACATGCTGTAACGAGATGTCTTGGATAAACTACTTTGTAAATAGAGATCTCTACTTGAAAGAGAGAGACCTGAACCCTGTCAGAATAATACAGAATCTCTGGCTGTATTCTTCAGCAACTGCTTCACAGCTCACTTTCCAGCCAAAATCTAAACTCTGCCTGCCCGCTAGAGATGTGGTACAGCCCGAGTTCCTACCATTATATTACTAAGCTAAAATACAATGGGCGTGATCGAATGGCCACGCTGCGCCCGAAAAACAGGGCACTGCGGCGCAACATGGCCGATAGAAGCCAGGAGACCCCGCTCCCGGGATGTACCTGGCGAGCAACGCCTTATGAGATCCAATCCGGGGACCCCCTCATAATGAATTGGATCTTGGGGGAGGGGGGGGGTGGGGGTCCAGAGATTGGTTCGCCATTTAAATATGGCATCCCAATCTCTCGCTACGCTGAGGAGTTCCGGTGAGCAGAGCACCTCAGTGCCACAAATGGGGCTATGTGTGGTCTCGGCCATGCGTTTCCGCTGAAGCCCTCTCTCTAACCTGAATGCCGTTCGATAATGTCGTATTTATCAGTGCTGCGTGTGCTGGGAAACACGCGGATAAACACGCTCTCTATGTGACTTTGTTCCCATTTAGTTTAATTGTGCCCAATGTCTCTATTTATCTACTCTGAAAGAACACTCTTTATAAATAAAACTCCATTCACCCAACCTTTTACTATGCTTTAATATCCCTTGTAGCCACAAAGCCTGGCTGCCTTGCAAACCAGGATTTTTTAAAACGTCACTGCAGCAGTCACACACTAACCCAGACTTTTAGCTTTTACTGCATCAAATACGTACAGTATTTCTCTCCATCTAATAGGGATGTTTGGGCTGATGATTCCATGGTGTTTATTACTATTGATGGTGAGTCTGATGGTGGGAAGAAAATGTCGTCGATGTATCGAGGTTTGCAGAATCCTATTAACTGTCCTGGCTTGAGACAATGCACACCTCGATTACCTGTGATTACCCCTCATTCCACTCACACTGTTTGCACCTGTAATAATTTGTTTACTGTAGAGACTCACATTCCAACCATTCTTACATTCCAATCTGTAATCATCTTTGCAATTGTGTCTCTCCTCTATATGCTGTGTTTATGAACCAGCCTCCATTTCACCTGAT
The DNA here is from genome assembly GCF_047496885.1 of Scyliorhinus torazame. Lineage (NCBI taxonomy): Eukaryota > Metazoa > Chordata > Chondrichthyes > Carcharhiniformes > Scyliorhinidae > Scyliorhinus > Scyliorhinus torazame. The sequence continues at coordinate 48,311,680 of NC_092708.1, read as the reverse complement.
GAAGGAGCAGCGCTCGGAAAGCTTGTGATTTCAAATAAGCTGGTTCGACTTTAACCTGGTGTTGTGAGACTTCTTACTGTGCTCACCCCAGTCCAACGCTGCCATCTCCACATTGCAAATGATCTGTTGTAGTGACCTTGGAGCCATACCTCTCACCAGCCGTTGGGATTCTCTATTTCCGCTGGCAGCGCACCCTCGCCCGAGAGTTGCCTGGCAGCATGGGGTGGCTTCAATGGAAAATCCCCTTGACAAGCGGCAGTAGTAGAGAACCCCACCACCAGATAACGGCAGCCACCGGGAAACCAGGGCTGGTTTAGCTCAGTGGGCTAGACAACACTGGTTTGGGATGCAGAACAAGGCCAGCAGTGCGGATTAAATTCCCGTACCAGCTGAGAATTCTGAATTCTCCCTCAGTGTACCCGAACAGGCACCGGAATGTGGCGACTAGGGGCTTTTCACAGTAACTTCATTGCAGTGTTAATGTAAGCCTACTTGTGACAATAAAAGTTATTTATTGACATGCGGCTGGGGCACCGGAGAATCCAGCCCTGTCTGAGGCCAGCACACCAGGAGAATTCCATGCTCTACCTCAAAACATATTCTTATGATCTTTCACATCCATCTAAGAGAGGGGAGTCTTGCTTTAATTTTTCTGATAACTCAAATAGTGACTGAAATACCGACTTAGATTATATGGTCTAGCACTGGAGTAATATATATAATTCATAAATAGATTATATGGTCCAGCACTGGCATAAAACCTAAATCCAGAATCTTTTGTTTCACATGAGAGTTCTACCATTGAGCGAATGTTGACCGAGAACAGGGTTGTAAACCTGTTCATGGACACATAGAAAAATTATGCAGGTCACAGGAAGCTTCTAAAGGAAGCAACCAACAACCAGCAGTCTGTGCGGAGTCTGCACGTTCTCCCTGTGTCTGCGTGGGGGTTTCCTCCGGGTGCTCCAGTTTCCTCCCACAGTCCAAAGACATGCAGGTTAGGTGGATTGGCCGTGCTAAATTGCCCTTAGTGTCCAAAAAAAAAGATTAGGAGGGGTTATTGGGTTGCGGGGATAGGGTGGAAGTGAGGGCTTAAGTGGGTCGGTGCAGACTCGATGGGCCGAATGGCCTCCTTCTGCACTGTATGTTCTATGTTCTAACCTGCAAATGAGAAGAACAGTAAATAAAGTATCCACTGCTGTACACTACAAAACGATACCTTTCATTATGGCAGCAAAATATAATTTCACCATATGTCAACACACTTAACTTTAAAGGAACGTTTGCATCGATGTTATGAATATTCTTGCCAGTACAAAATAATAGAGTGGATGTTAAGTAAGGTGCTTACCAATGTGTGACTGAAGTAGAAGGGGTTGTTTTAATGTTTCCTGGGATCTAAGCCCATCCTTTAACAAAACCCTGTAAAGCGTGCAGCAATTTATTAATGCAGTGGCAATAATGTCTGTCGTGATTATTTTAAACAAAGGTTGGTGTATGTAATTGCCCACACCTCTGAAAGAAGAGCTCATAATTATAGATAGCAGCAGGTTTGTGAGCGTGATAATTGACTTCATCCACCTGCAGAAAGTGGTTTATATTTTGCAATATCGGCGTAAATTGTTGTAGAATTATAATGGCAATGGTAGTTACAAGTGAATTTTGAAGACTCCAGAAGCCACTTTTGCTTTGCTCTTATTTCTTCACTCAGTGTAGAATGCTGAGATTTAATTACCAGCCTTGAACTCACAGTCAGCTATTGGTTGCATTCAAAGAAGCTTCTTTCCCCCCCCACCCTTTTTTTTCTTGTATTCAAGACCTACTGGGTGGGGGCTGTTGCTTGTCGGAGGCAACTTGACACCAAGGGTTGTTTCACAACAAAATAAATCAAAATGACAGCACATGATTATCACGACCCAACTTTGTTACTTTCGGTAAATAGCCAAGACCCTGCTACTTGGAGCAATCTGGCAGAAAAATCATGGAATGAAATTCTCTTGGTAGATGCATTCAGTAAGAAAAGGGCAGCGTTTTGTGTTTTCTACAATATCCTGTAAAAAAAAAGTCAGTGTCTCTGTGGCAGTAGTGATGAGCAAGAGAAATAAGGCAGTAACATGAGGGACTTTCAACTTGTCCAATATACACAAAAATTATCAAGTAAGGAAAAGTCTGAGTTTATCATTTTAGTACATGATTGAAGAGTGTGTCAGGGGAAACATGTGAGAATGCTGTCTGCGAGACCCAGTGTTTGTGGGTGACCCACACTTCAATCGACTAACTATCGAGAGAGTAGAAGCAGTGGAATGCTCGGTGAAAGTGACCATAGTCTGATAATGTTTATTTTTTATTATGACAATTGCACAAATGTGTTTCAAAGCCCAGGTGTGTAACTTCAGGCAGGCACTATTGAGTGGAAAGGGGGCACTACATCACAGGGGGGGTGGGGGGGTGGGGGGGGGGGAATGTATTGGCAATAAAAGGGCATCTTTCAATTGTGTGTAATTGTGTCTTTGGTCAATTGTATAAAATAAACAATATTGAATCAACTGCCTGTTCTATATCTCTTAGTTTTAATTATGAGAGGTCACTAAGGGGTGGGGGGGGGGGGGGGGGTGGGGGGGGGGGGGGTGGCGATTTGGGATACAAAATATGATCTCCATAGGGACATATCAGCAGAACCATAAGGCTGTGCCAAAAGCTTTTCCAATGCACACGAACAGCAGAGAGGTATTCAAGAAAGAAATTAACATGTAATCATGGAATTAAATGTGGGAAAGCAGAAAACTGTCCACCTGCAGAATGACTATTTCTTGGATACCTTTAAGTATACACAATCCAAATTAAGTACGCATGTATGCAGGACTTGGATTGTTAAAGAATAAATGGCATTTGCCATTATAAGGTGCAGGACATTTCTTCCGAATTGCAATAATTACAGCACCAATTTCCCAAAACTGCGAAGGAATAAATAAGCAGAGAAAAAAATTGAGAGGGGTGGGGTGGGTGACTAGGAGCGCAGAGATAATAATGTGGAAGATGTAGCAAAATACAGGAAGATATGAACAGTCGTTAAACGTGACCATAGAAATAGCGTTGAAATTCAAAATAGTAAATGGAGGCCACTTAACGTTTGGAAGGTGGAAAACTAATGAGGGCAAAGAAGCAGGGCTTTGGTAAATATATGAATCACTAAACGTAGCATCACACGTTGATGAGAACAAAATTCCAATATTAGCAGAATTGAGAGGATGCATGTGTTGGGATGGATAGGCAGTGGCTCTTTCTGTTTTGGAAGAAGAAGACCAGGGGGAGACCTGAGAGACATCTTTAAAATTGGAATGTGGATAGGCTGGAGGTGAAGAAACTAACCTGTTTCCACTTGTGGGTCCATCTAGAATAAGGAGGGTATAAATATAACACTGGCAATAACACATCAAATAAAGAACTTGATGCTTTAAGGAGTGGTAGAAACATTGATTAGTTTCAGGGAAGGCTTGAAGAGGGAAAATGGAACGGAGGGATAATGGAGGCAAGATGGAAATAAATTATAGGAATCTCTTGGAGTATAAACACTAGCACAGATCAGTTGGCAAATGGGCTCTTCCTGAGCTGTAGGCTCTGTGTAATCCCATGTTATCTGCCTTGGTGGACACCAGGAGGACTCTTCAAATCATACCATGGTATCTTATCTTCACTTGAGTAGGCAGACAGGGCCTTGGTTTTGCATCTTATTCAAAGGGAAGTATCTCTGACAATGTCCCTCAGTAAGTTCCATTCTAGAATATGTGGTCAAGTCACTGGAATGACAGGTGAGCCTAAGAGCACGTCTAAGAGAGCTATGAACAACATGTTATCATTCTTTTTTTTTGTTAACTGCATGTCCTGTGCTGGTAAAATAAAATGTTACAGAAACTAATGGGAATTTCTTTGTTTTCCAGATTGAGGCTACAATCTAGCATGCATTAATGACCCAAGGCCAACTCATAAACCCTTCAAAAGATACCTGCATCTAATCATGTACATTCTTCTGAATTGTAGTCATAGTACATTGGCTTTTCCTGGGTCAAGATAAGTATGTATAGAACTGCATTCATCCCACTCCACCTAGTCTCATGAATCATATAATGTATTTGTGTGTGAAACTTAATTCCAAACCTTTTCCAGGACTGAGCTAAGCTAAAATTATACATTGTATCGCAGTGTCTTCGGAAGGATATTCCCATGTATTGTGTGTTTGATTTTTCTGTATGATAAAATGTTTTATTTTATATTTTTGGGTTGTGGGTGGGCAAACATTGCTGCTAAAATATAAATTTTAGGGAGTGAAATGGTCAAATTTGTGCTTGTGGATTTTTCTTAAAAAAAGAACACTTCAGCAGCATCGGGCAGCCTGGTCAGTGTCGGTTATCAAAGCAGACAATTTGGACAGCATTTGAACCAGGAATAGAATGCCTTTTAGTACAAAAACTACAAGCCCTTACCTATGCTAAAATTGTTTGATTTTTACACTTCACTTGAATCACTGAGAAGGTCAGAGTGGAAAACTGAAGGTCTCGAAGAAGGACATATATAACTGCAAATTGGCCTTTGGGTCAGCAGGAAACATGGCTGCCTTTAGCACTCACTGATGAAACTGTTTATATTCTCGTGCAAGTAACATTGGAAATCTGGAAGCAGATGAAACTTGTCCAGCGACACATTCTCTTCGGACCTTCAAGAAGAACTCATCTGTCAGCTGCCATTTAACCTTACTGAGGAAACGAGAAGGACTTATTCTGAATGAAGAGCAGAATTGTGTGAATTAAAGTATGTTCACTCATGGGTATGTCCATTGATGTCTATCATAACTCAGCTGCTGGTTTCATGCCATTTGAACACAGGTGGCTTCAGTATGGCGAGCATACTGGTGTCCTGAGAACCTTTGGTCTTGCAGACAGCATAATTTCTTGCGAGGCAATAGCAAACCTCTAAGTGTCCACTACATGTGTGATTTATCGTAATGTGTTTAACAAGAAAATTGCCTCCATTTAAGCTATTATGGTCATATGGTGGACCAAATGTTCCTAGATATCCTTTGAGGACTGCACACTGACTAAATTTTGCACTTTATGTACTTAATTCATTTTCGTCTGTTTATAATTTTCCTCCCTGTGTTTTCATACATTTAATTTTGGCTGTTGATAGTCACTATTCAGATGTCTTTTCATGCTTTTGACATTGTGTTATGAACAAACATGCACCGATGCAGTGACTATATTTAATTTGGTATTGGATCCTTTCTGAAACTTAATGCTGATCAGCCAGTCAGTTCACTGAGTGCCGGAACTCTGGAATATCCAAACCTTATTGAAGACAGTCATTGTAAAAGCGAGTCTTATTGACACATAGAGAACTCTTCATAGTCTTTAACGTCTCGCACATTCCAGAAACATGTCCACTATTGAGTCCTTCTGGATAATTCTAATGCTTTGTTTTTGCCCAATTGCTTTTGGAATTGCTCATTACACCATGTCTCCTAATTGCAGACCAAATTTAACACTGGGTACAATGGCTTTGCTTAAGGACCCAGACTTTAGTATGATGACATAATATAATTAGAGCAGGAGCTTCGGCTGTACCCTTTTCATCCCTGCTGTTGGTGTGCCGAAGATACATGGAACAGAAAAAATCTTAACTGGGTACAGTCGTCATTTTCCCATTCAGGTTCAGATGCAACAAGTAGTGTATTCAAAAGTCAGTTGGAAAAGGAATTTTTGCATCTTGCTGTCTTTGGGCTTCACAATTTTGAACAGATATTCTATTTACTCAACCATCAAGTTAAATAAATCAAATAAAGTAAGAAGACATCAAAGGGAGTTGGAAAGTACCTGAAAGGACCAGCATGGGATGATAACTTCAGGGACGTTTGTGAATCTGATCAATTTTCCCTCCAATCCATTATGTGGCATGATCTTAGGGCTTTGAGGTTATTAGATCTCTCTGTCCCTGTTGATTCAAAGACTGGAAGATCGGGGTTTTTCATGAATAGGGCACTACCACTGGATCTCCAGTGGAGTTCCCCATGAGGCACCTCCCTCTTAACTTAAGGGGAGCTCATCTCCAAGATGTGGGTGCAACAAAAGTGGATATTGAAATGCCATGTGGATTATATCAATCATTGGGATTTTGGACAGCATGCTGGCATTTTTATGGTTTGTGATGTTTAACCAGGGAGAGGCAGCTCACGTTTCTAACTGATCGTATCTTAGTTGCCCATCAACAAGTGAAAGAAAGCCACCATAGTCCCTGAGGACCGTATGCTGCTCTCTCCTGTGAGCGAGAGAGAGGGGTGGAGCTGACTGGTGGTGATTTATCCTGAGGGTCACCACACCTCCGGTGAGGGGCAAGGTTGAGAATGTGAAGCCTCCGTGGATAACCTCAGCTGGTACGGGAATTGAACCCACGCTGTTGGCGTTGCTCCACATCACAGATCAGCCAACCAGCCAACTCAACTAACCAACCTCCCGAAAGAAGTAGATGGGGACTCACTTCTCTTCACTGTGCTGAGGTAAATATGGCTGGTGTTATGGGGCCTGAGCCATCGAATATTTATCTTGGCATTTCACTTGCCACGAGTAGAAAATTCAAAGGCGGCTCCCGCCTCACTCCCCCCCCCCCCCGCCCGGTGCCTTACAATCCATTCACTTGATTGAAAGATCTATCCTCAAATAAATTAAGGAATATGCTGCAAATTTACATGGCTGGAGATTGACCTGTTTCCATTCCAAGAGAATCATTAAATCTCTCTCTCCCACTTCAAGATAAGAAATGTGCCAATGTGAAAGTGGGGCAATCTTTTATTTCCTCTAGTGAGGAGTCTTTCCACGCATTTCCGCTTTCTTGTTCCTCCAGGTGTGCTCATGGCGCACACAAACCAAACAACATCTCATTCTGACCACTCTTCACTGACCCAAAAAACCTTTGTCCTTAATCTTTGCACTGAGCATAACCAACATTCTTCCATGGATATCCAAGAGCTGGAGTCTCAGTGGAGGAAGTTAATTCTGCATTCAGAGCCAGAGTACCTTTAGCTGCGAGTTTTTTTTTCTTTATCCCTCCGTGGGATGTGGGTATCATTGGCAAAGCCAATATTTGTTGCCTATCCCTGGTTGCCCTTGAACTGAGTGATTTGCTAGCGGCCATCTCAGGGCAGTTAAGAGTCAACCACATTGTTGTGGGTCTCGTGTCACATGTAGGCTAGACTAGGTAAGGTTAGCAGGTTTCCATCATTTGTTTATTGAACTGTATCAATTTCTATATCAGTGGTAGAGAGATCATACTCTGTTCCTGGAAAACGTATAACACCTGGGGTTATAATGTTAAGTGTTATAATGTTAAGTGGCTAAAAATTGCAGCATGGTGAATATTCACAGTTACTTTCCCTGCCATGCTCAGAGCTAATTATAATCTAGGAATCTGTAATATCTGCGCATTAGATCTAGCTCTATTTGAATTTATGTGGCCACCATCATGGTCTCCCTTGATGTTCACACCAGTGGCTTTGTTGAATAGACCTTTCTTACATGCTGCCTTAATGTAATCTCTAATAAACTATGGGCCCACTGTTTAAAATGCTTCAAGTGTATGATTTTAAACTTCTTACCGAGAAGGCAACAGTTTTTGCGACATTACCATGTAAAGTTACACAATACAAGAGGAGAAGATTTGGCTTTTTAATGGAAGCTATTGTATTCCATTTCCCTGTCCCTTTTCCCGTACCTTTTTGTGTTCTCTGTTTTCAAATGCTTCCAAATTCCCTTTTAAATTATTTTACCGTGTCTTGTCTCAGTAGCCTAGAACTGGTAATGCATTCCATATTTTAATATCATTTCTTCTACTTCTCTGTTCGTCCTTCTCATGATAGTCTTAGCCTATGCTGCCCTGTTACTAATTCATGAACCTACTGAAACAATATTTCTATATTTATCGTCTCAAAGCTTTCGGTAGATATGACATACCCTCAGGGCTAGGGCTCGGTTAAGAATCATGCCACTCCCTTCTACATCTACTTCTTGGGCCTCCTCTTTGTTTGGACCCTTTGGAAGAGTCTGTAAGGCAGCTAAGTGAGTACTCTCTGTACTTTTACAAGTAAGGTATTGTTTGAATTTAGCAACAATTGAGTGCCAATATTTCTAAATTGCAAATATTTTTGTGTGACTCTTAAGGGATATCTGAATGACCAAGAACAAAATTGGCAAAATTATAGGGCTTTTGTCATTCTTGAAATGACAATCTCCCTCAATCTCCCCTCAGGCTATGTTCTGCTTATTATCATGGTTGTTGTTTTGTGGTTAGAAAGGTTTTACGGTAGTGGTTTTTAGGATGGTGCAGATCAGAGGTGCAGATCAGAAGAACTGATCTATCAAACAGCCCAAAGACTTTAAAGGTGGTAGGAGTAGAGGACCACACAGTGTTTTTAGAAAGTGATTCCCAAAGTCAGTCAAATTTTCACTTGTAGAAACGGTGTGTGAGAAGTGTTAGAATTCTAAGAATGGTGAAGCCTCTACAATATTGATACTCTTATTTTGCTCTGACTAACAAAACTGCCCTGCCCCTTCACTTAGGATGACTATACTGCACAGGTAAAGATCATGCTGTCGAAGCAATCTCAATGCAAAATGCAATGCAAAATAAATAAGCCGATCAGTATTTTCCCAGTGACTGTCTTACTATTGGCCTTTGTATATTAGATAGTGATCAACCAGTCAGTCAATCTAGTATTCAGCAAACCAAAAGATTTCACAAGACTGTCGCTGTGGGAGATTTTAACCAGACAGTCCAAGCATTCAAGCCACAGTTCAGCTACTTTTATTTTTCTTTCGTTAATAGCCAGTAATAATTTTCTATCGAATACCTTCTCACCTGTCATTCCATTACCGTTCCTGTTTGTGTTTTGACACCACCCAGATGCTCGTAACCTGAAAGGGTTCGTTCCTACTGTGTGATTAGCCTGTGTATCTAAGGAACAATGAATCAATACATTGTATTAATGTGCTGTGCCTGCCAGATGACTAACTAGAGTTGGTGGGGGGGGGGGGGGGGGGGGGATCATCATGTTGTTCAATGTCTATTGTCCGTCTCTGGGATGTATTGAGGTATCTTATGACCTGATAGATGTTGGGATGTAAGGCTCTCTGTAGTTTGTGTCTACCTTGTGTATCTGTATTGCAGAAGTGTTTCTCTTAGCTGGCTGTGTGTAAAGTAGTCTTTAAATATGTTCATTTTAGGTCAACCTATATTTATTTTAAAAAAACCTATACAATTATTTTGCTCAAATGGTATAAAAATGAATATTCATGGTCAGCATACAGCAAATGAACACTGCGAGGTATTTAGAAACTTTGATCGAGTTTGAGGGTAGTCTTTGAAATTTCACTGAAATGACTGTCCTTTAAGGTGTAAGAATCTGCTATGAAATTACTTGCATGATGTATAATTTACTGGAATTGGTTAATGAAAGTGCTGAAATAAAGTTGATTTAAACCCCAAACAATCAATTTTCTTTCTTTGAAATGGTAACAAAACCTAAAGATATCTTATTACACGATACATTTTATTGGACTGCGGCTATTACATGGGAATAGAAAACAGGAGCAATGAAACTGTAATCATTTTGGTCTGCTGCTACCTTTGTTTTATCTTTGTACTGTGAGGTAAATCTCACCTCAGTTTTACACGTTATTTTACTCTAGGATTGCAATTTTACTTTGATTCTAGATAGTTTCTAAAGTCAATTTATTATTTGAATTTTAGTGTTCGGACACGAACGAGTAGTTTACAATAATGTGACTGTTCCCTTTTTGTACAACTACACTACAGGCTGTTTTTATTCTTTTATCAGATGTGGGCATAATTGGCAAGACCAGCATTTGTTGTCCATCCTTAATTGCCCCTGAACTGAGTGATCTGCTGGTTAATTCAGAGTCACCCACATTGCTGTGGGTCACATGTAAACCAGGGCAGGTAAGGATCGTAGGTTTCCTTCCCTAAAGGGCATGAGTGAAAACAGATGGGTTTTTAATAACAATAGTTCCATTGTCCATTTTACTAAGATGTCGAGATGCCGTTGTTGGACTGTGGTCGGCAAAGTAAGAAGTCTTACTACATCAGGTTAAAGTTCAACAGGTTTATTTGGAATCACAAACTTTTGTACGTGACTCAACTAATGAAGGAGCTATACTCCGAAAGCTAGTGATTCCAAATAAACCTGTTGGACTTTAACCTGGTGTTGTAAGACTTCTTACTGTGCCCATTTTACTAAGACCACGGCAGGATTTACCGACCAACCTGCCACGGGTTTTTCGGCGGGGGAGGCAGCCCGCCAGCGGGATTTACAGGTCCTTCCATTGTCAACAGGGTTTCCCGTTGAGTGTACTCCTCGGGACCCGAATATCTCGCCGAATATACCAAATGTATTTTTCTCTTTGTTCCTCTTCCTGTTGAGCGTAAAGGCCAGCACCAATTGTTCTTGTACTCCACATTTTTGGGAATCGGTTCCCACTTCCTCCTCCAGTGGTATTGCTGCCCTTACACCTCCAACCACCCCTTTTGCAGGGGACGAAATCTTCCATTGCACTAATAGGATTCAGCAACTTAAAGGGAAGAACAAAAATAGAGGGAGATAGAATAATCGTGTTCATCGTGGGTAAACCCCACTCTGCAACCATCTTTTTTGGTTGACAAATGCATAATATTATACTTTAAGTCTATCACTGATTGATTATTTTCATTGCTTATTGTCCCCAGATCTCTTTTTCTTAGAGGCATACTTATTATTTCTGCGCAGTGCAGTGAGGTCTGCACAACCTATACTGAGATTTGTTAAGGGAAACTCAATAGGGGTTTCTTGCCTTCCACGCGACAGATCAGATATCCTCGTGCCATAAAAAAGGTATTGAACCTATCTTTCTTCACCCTTTTAGTTAAGTTCCTTGGACTAGAATCTACTCAGATCTATTTTTTTCATTCTAAATTTTACCTTGGGACTAATTTTGTATCCCATGTCCTTTTATTACCTTCTGTTGAATCAGGGATGCAATCATTTCAATAGAATGCTTTAGCTGAACATTTGCTACACGAGATCACTTTCTGTTCCATTGTCTAATTTTTAATGGGAACTATTTTAAAGCTTAGCTTCTCTGGTGCTCTTTTAGCTTAACATTAAGAGACCCAAATACACCCCACTGATTTACTTCATAACTTTGAAAATAAATATATTTTCCCATCCCTTCTCCGTTCCCTCCACCAGCGTTACTTGCTTTCTGGAATTCAAAATTAATTGTCTTAGCACCACTCTTCCACCTCTCTCAAAATCAAAATTTAACTGATTATAGTCATGGATTTTTGTTAGCCGTATGCTACCTTGAAGCATTTACTTTATAAAACTCATCCAGTGCTAATCAATACATACAAAATAGGAACAGAAGTAGGCTGTTCGGCCCTACGAGCTTGCTCCACCATTCAACAAGATAATGGCTGTTTGTGTTTCGAATTCCACATTCCCATCTCCCCACGATAACCGTTAATTCCCCTGTCTAACAAGAATCTACCTACCTCCGCCTTAAAAAATAGTCATTCTCTCCACCTACAACGCTTTCTGAAGCAACACCCGAGGGAAAGAGAAATTCTTCTCAACTCTGTTCTAAAAGGGCAACCCCTAATTTTAAAACAGTGCCCTCTAGTTCTGGACTCACCCACAAGAGGAAACATCCTTTCCACATCCACCTTGTCATGGGTCTTATATACTTAACATCTTTGTTCATGAATTGGGGAAACAAAATGTCATGCACACATCGGGCAGGAAGTATGCAACTACTGCAGGTACCAAAGCAGCAAAGTTGGCATTTGAAAATAAAGGTAGACTTAGCGACAACAATCTCACCAATAAGTGCGAATGACACAGGAAAGGTTTTGCGCATCACCAGCTCCTGTTCAGATAATGAGGAGAGAGAGCACTGGAGATAATCTATTTGGTCACAGCTGAATACATCTCTGTTTTAACTGCCGCATCACTCAATGCGGGGGAACTCTGCATTTGCTTTCAAAACAGTGTGATTGGTTCACCTCTCACTTACATGCGGATCTTGTATCACAACCTTACTTGCACACAGAGTTTATAAAAATGCATTTGTGACAAAGAAACTACACTGATCATTCCTCATTGTGGCCTTGCCTGTGACTTAGCCAAAGCACACCTGGATGACTGAGTGAGTTAATTTTGTGAGAGGTTTTGTTATCCAGACTAGGTTCAACTCTTGATCTCTGCCGAGTTAACTGGAAGCTTAAATCATGACATATTAATATGCAGTGAAGTGTTATAACTTGAGAAGTTTTCATTTTCTGCAAAGCACTTTGATACATCCAGCCATTGTGAAAGGTATGATGATATGCATAAGCAATCATGTAAATAGATATATGACCTCCAACCAGCAGGTGGCAATAGAGAACTAGAGAACGTGACTATACTTCGAGGAGTCTGGAGATAGTCGTGTTAGTGGATAGTCATACTTGCAGTAGTTCTAGGATAATTTATCGTAATTAGTAGTTTGTAATATATTTCTCATAGTTATCTGAACCACGCATTTATTTTATAATAAACATTTTAACTAGTCAAGAACAAGATGTTCTATTGTGCATGGTTCCTACCAGCCAAGCACCAGAACATAATAAAAGACACTACATAACTACAAGTTCCTTGTTTCACTTCCAATTATTCACTAATGATCACTACTGGGAGATCACTAATTCTGAAGAACAGTCATCTTGGACTCAAAAGGTTAACTCTGTTCCTGTGATTCTCTCTCTCCACAGATATTGCCAGACCTGATGAGTTTTTCCAGCAGTTTCTGTTATTATTTCAGTATCTGTAGGTTGTGGATTGCAGTGATGCTTCGTTGTGATGTTCGCCCTTCAGGCAGTCAGAAATCCCTTTGGGAACAACGCCAGGCCTCACATGTTGTCATTGATCATTAAATTGATCACATTAAGAGGCACAAATACACCCCACTGATTTACTTTATGACTTTGAAAATAAGTATCTTTTCCCATCCCTTCACTGTTCCCTCCACCACATTCAGAGTGCTTCCTATACCTGAGGGATTGTTTGCTACCAAAGAATTACTATCTTCAGAAAAACAGCCAATGTATCGCTTAAAATTAATTGCGGAAACTATACAGATAGATAGTGCCAGTGATGCCAACAAAATCATATGTTCAATGCGTTATGTTCAACTGGCTTGTCTTTGCTCCATGGAGCAGTATTGCACCACATAAATGATTCCCACGAGATAGAACCCCTACTTAGAATTATAGAATCCCTACAGTGCAGTCTCCACCGATCCATGTCCCATCCTATCCCTGAAACCCCATAAGCTAACCTTCACATCCCTGGGCACTAAGGGACACTTTAGCATGGCCAATTCACCTACCCGTACACCTTTGGACTGTGGGAGAAAACCGGAGTACCCGGAGGAAACCCACAGAGACACGGGGAGAACGTACAAACACCACACAGACAGTGACCCAAGGCCGGAATTGAACCCGGGTCTCTTGCTAGGAGTAAGTTGTTATTGCCTGAAAGAATAGGTTTATATAGGGTGGAATCCTTCGGCCGCGCCCGCTTGCCGACCAGAAATTCCCGCCCGATGTCAATGGACCTTTACATGGTCCACGCCCCACCCATGGCGATCTTGCGGCAGGTGGGCGGAATAGACATGAATGGTTTCCATCTAACCTTCATGTCTTTTGAAAATAAAAGTTATTTTGGATTATTGATCTGATACTGAATGCTTTGGCAGCTGTCCTTGTAACTAATGACTCAGAAGCTCCCCACAAGGAGACTAACATGGCCCTCACCATAAGTGATAATAATTGTTTTAAGGCAGAGTAGCACAATGGTTAGCACTGTTGCTTCACAGCACCAGGGTCCCAAGTTCAATTCCTGGCTTGGGGCACTCTCTGTGCGGAGTCTGACTGTCTCCCCTTGTCTGCGTGGGTTTCCCCTGGGTGCTCTGGTTTCCTCCAACAAGACCTGAAAGATGTACTCTTAGGTAATTTGGACATTCTGAATTCTCGCTCAGTGTACCCAAACAGGCGCCAGAATATGGCGATGAGGGGCTTTTGAAATGAAAATCGCTTATTGTCACAAGTAGGCTTCAAATGAAGTTACTGTGAAAAGCCCCTAGTTGCCACATTCCGGCACCTGTTCGGGGAGGCTGTTACGGGAACTTCATTGCAGTGTTAACATAAGCCTACTTGTGACAATAAAGATTATTATTATTATGGAAGGGAACTGAACTCACCCGCTGTTAAATCGGGCTTGCTGCTGATGGTAGATATGTATACCAGTTAGTGCACCAAGTCCTAAGTGCTTAGCAGTTCCTGCACTTCATCAGTATATGTTGTTGTCTAAATGTAGGAACTTAGTGAGTTACATTGTGAGCACAGGTTGCATAAACTTAGCTGGTAGTCCTTTGAGTATCAAAGATTGAGGGATGGAGTTGTTTAAAATGTTGAAAAATGTTCAATCAGAGGTAATTTTCCAATGCTTGGTGAGCCATTGAAATCCCTATTCACATCGACAGGATCAGAAGGGATGGAAAATTCCAGCTCATGGGGGAATAGAAACAAGAGAATGAATCTCGCCAATAAGAGGCTGTTGCTACTCGGAAAATTGGAGCTTTAAGGTCCATGATTGATAGATGTTTGTCAGGTAATATAGAACTAAGAGTAAATAGAGTTGAGATACAAATCAGTCATAACATTAGTAGTTAATGCTTACTGCTAAATGTTTGTTAATTCCAATCTTAACTAAAACATGATCAAATGTCACCATCTCTTATTGTGTTTTGATACAAAACTGTTATTGAGTGGTGAAGCAGCCAGAAGAGGCTGAGCAAGACTTTATTCTGAGACAGCAGTCTGAAGGGGCTGAATGGCCCATCTCTGTTCCTATATATGTAATGATATGTAGAATATCATTTGCTTATAATTTAATAACCGAACTGTAGGTTAGGATAGGTGCCGTATGCATAGACTGAGATTCTAGCATCCGACCACTGGTGGTGTGGTGACAGGAGTAGGTCTCTAGAAGATAGGCCTCATGGAGATGGGATGTTATCTCTTGGACAACACACTGACAAAGAATCTGGACAACAAGCACAGAGCACAGTCGCATATCGAGCAGCTCCCGAGTCAGTAGTTATTAATAAGAGTTAACCATAGTTATTTGTATTTAGCCATAATGTCCAACTGCAATCTTACATCATAGAAACCCTTTAGTGATTTAGAAACAATTAATAAACAGTTTTGTTCATTTACAAAGCAGTATGTTCTCTGAGCACTTCAACCACAAAGACCTCGTCATCCGTGCACACAGAGAACATTACAATGTACAAGATTCACTCTGAGACACAGATTCAACCTCTTTCACCCAGTCTCCTCTAACTTCATATGCTGTGCGCCTCTAAGTTGCTGATACACTTGTTTCAATGTATAATGGTACATACACTTGCATCGTAGGTCGGTTAGCTCAGTTGGCTGGACGCCTGGTTCGTGATGCAGAGCGATGCGATCAGTGCTGGTTCAGTTCCCGTACTGACTGAGGTTATTCATGAAAGCCAGAAATACCAGAAATCAAATTAGATGCAAATAGCGTACCAAGAGGAAAGAACATGCATGTACATTTCTAACAGCAATCTTGCCTCTCGTCTGAGGTGTGGTGATGCACTGAGGGACTGCTACACTGTCAGATTCAATATTAAACCGAAGCCTGTCTGCCTTCTCAGGCAGATGGAAAAGATCCGATAGAAGTATCTTGAAGAAGAGAATGGACGTTCTCCCCGGCTATCTGGTCGATATTTATTCATTTCGATCACTAACAGACCACATGGTAATTATCACATTGCTGATGCTGTACACACATTTCTGCCATGTATCCTGCAGCTTCAAAAATGACCATAATAGGCATTAGAAACATTCTGAAACTATGTAAGATGCTTTAGAAATGTACATGCGCGTTCTTTCTTCTTGGTATGGCATTTGCGTCTAATTTGATTTCTGCTGTTTGAGAACTGCTCGGCTGGACCATGGTAGTTGAGTGTTGTGGGCACTCCATTGATTCAGGACAGGTTCTCAGTCAGTGTGAATGTATTTAAGTTCACATTCATATTATATAAGACTGTACTGACTCTCGCTTGGGTTGGGGAGGGGAAGGCGCCTGTAATACTACAGGGCTTTATTTATGGTAAAGCAGTATAAACCCAGCCCAACCCAGCAACTCACTCTCAATGAGTTCTCCCAGTGAGCCAGAAAAGACACAGCCAGAGTGAGACAGCAAAGAGTTAGTTTGGGAATTTGAATCTAGGTGGGAATTGAATCCAATCCAAATCGGTAAGACAGTTCCTTTTCAGGAGTATAAATTAATTTAAATTAATCTAGAATTGTGCAGTGTAGGTTAACAAGGGCTGCCAGACCCACTCACATAACTGGTTGGCAGTTAAGTGGCAGTCACTTTAATCTACTTTGATCTAAAAGCAGGTGGGGGAGGGGAGTCAACCCAGGCCAATTTAAAAAGAGCAACTTGTAACTCACTCCCACTGAGTTCTCCCAGTGAGCCAGAGAAGACACAGCCAGAGTGAGACAGCAAAGAGCGAGTTTGGGAATTTGAATCTAGGTGGGAATTCGAAGCTGGGTGGGGAGGAGGTGCTTTTTATCCCTGGTAAGTGACTGGTAAGTAGTTTTTCTTTTCATTGTCCAATTTATGTATTTTTTCCTTCGATTTTTGGAATTGTAGTTGTATAAGTTAACCTAAGGTTTAAGACATGGCAGGAGATCCTCGTGTGCGATGTGGGAGCTCAGGGACACGTCCACTGTCCCTGGTTCCTTCATCTGCAAGAACTGTGTCCAGTTGCAGCTCCTGTTAGACCGCTTGACGGCTCTGGAGCTGCGGATGGACTCACTTTGGAGCATCCGCGATGCTGAGGACATCGTGGATAGCATGTTTAGCGAGTTGGTCACACCGCAGGTGAAAGTTACTGAGGGAGATAGAAAATGGGTGACCAAAAGACAGAGCAAGAGTAGGAAGGCAGTGCAGGTTTCCCCTGCGGTCATCGCTCTGCAAAACAGATATACCGCTTTGGATACTGTTGAGGGAGATGGCTCACCAGGGGAAGGCAGCAGCAGCCAGATTCATGGCACCCTGGCTGGTTCTGCTGCGCTGCTGGGCAGGAAGAAGAATGGCAGGGCTATGGTGATAGGTATCTCAATCGTAAGGGGAATAGACAGATGGTTCTGCGGACGCATCGAGACTCCAGGATGGTATGTTGCCTCCCTGGTGCAAGGGTCAAGGATGTCTCGGAGTGGCTGCAGGACATTCTGGGGGGGGGGGGGGGGGCGGTGAGCAGCCAGCTGTCGTGGTGCACATAGGCACCAACGATATAGGTAAAAAACGGATGAAGTCCTACAAACTGAATTCAGGGAGTTAGGAGTTAAACTAAAAAGTAGGACCTCAAAGGTAGTAATCTCAGGATTGCTACCAATGCCACGAGCTAGTCAGAGTAGGAATGTCAGGATAGATAGGATGAATGCGTGGCTCGAGAGATGGTGCAAGAGGGAGGGATTCAAATTCCTGGGGCATTGAAACCGGTTCTGGGGGAGATGGGACCAGTACAAACCGGACAGTCTGCACCTGGGCAGCATTGGAACTGATGTCCTCGGGGGGGGGGGTGGGTTTGCTAGAGCTGTTAGGGAGGGTTTAAACTAATGTGGCAGGGGGAAGGGAACCGATGCAGTAAGTTGGAAGGTAGTAAAACAGGGGCAGAAACAAAAGGCAGTAAGGGGGAATGTGTAAGGCAGAGAAGCCTTAGTCAACAATCAAAAAGGGCGACAGTACAAGGTACAGTGACTGAGGGGAGCTCAGTGAATAGGCCAAGTAATACTAAAAGATATAAAACGGGAAGTAAAAACATTAATGGTAAGCGACGCGGCAGGGTGTTACAGGAAGATATGGGTTCAATGACAAGTAAAATTAGGAGAAAATTTAAGAGGAAATATAACTTAGGAGAGGTTACTGATCGAGGCGTTAAGATTCAGAACAGAGGTAAAAAAGCCAACATAAGCGTACTTTACCTGAATGCTCGTAGTATTCGGAATAACGTAAATGAGTTGATGGCGCAAATCATCGTGAATGACTATGATTTAGTGGCCATTACTGAAACATGGTTAAAGGATGGTCACGACTGGGAGTTAAATATCCGAGGGTATCAAACTTTTCGGAAGGACAGAGTGGATGGTAAGGGAGATGGTGTAGCTCTGTTATTTAAGGATGACATCCGGGCAATAGTAAGGGATGACATCGGTGCTGTGGAGGATAAGGTTGAATCCATTTGGGTGGAAATCAGGAATAGTAAGGTGGAAAAGTCACTGATAGGAGTAGTCTATAGGCCACCAAATAGTAACATTATGGTGGGGCAGGCAATAAACAAAGAAATAACGGATGCATGTAGAAATGGTACAGTAGGGGCTGTTTAGCACAGGGCTAAATCGCTGGCTTTGAAAGCAGACCAGGCCAGCAGCACGGTTCAATTCCCGTACCAGCCTCCCCGAACAGGCGCCGGAATGTGGCGACTAGGGGCTTTTCACAGTAACTTCATTTGAAGCCTACTTGTGACAATAAGCGATTTCCATTTCATTTCAGCTATCATGGGGGATTTTAATCTACATGTCGATTGGTTTAACCAGGTCGGTCAAGGCAGCCTTGAGGAGGTGTTTATAGAATGTATCCACGATAGTTTCCTAGAACAGTATGTAATGGAACCTACGAGGGAACAAGCGGTCCTAGATCTGGTCCTGTGTAATGAGACAGGATTGATTCATGATCTCATAGTTAGGGATCTTCTCGGAAGGAGCGACCACAATATGGTGGAATTTAAAATACAGATGGAGGGTGAGAAGGTAAAATCAAACATGAGTGTTTTGTGCTTAAACAAAGGAGATTACAATGGGATGAGAGAAGAACTAGCTAAGGTAGGCTGGGAGCAAAGACTTTATGGTGAAACAGTTGAGGAACAGTGGAGAACCTTCTAAGCGATTTTTCACAGTGCTCAGCAAAGGTTAATTCCAACAAAAAGGAAGGACGAGAGAAAGAGGGAAAATCGACTATGGATATCTAAGGAAATAAGGGAGAGTATCAAATTGAAGGAAAAAGCATACAAAGTGGCAAAGGTTAGTGGGAGACTAGACTGGGAAATCTTTAAGGGGCAACAGAAAGCTACTGAAAAAGCTATAAAGAAGAGTAAGATAGATTATGAGAGTAAACTTGCTCAGAATATAAAAACAGATAGTAAAAGTTTCTACAAGTATATAAAACAAAATAGAGTGGCTACGGTAAATATTGGTCCTTTAGAGGATGAGAAGGGAGATTTAATAATGGGAGATGAGGAAATTGCTGAGGAACTGAACAGGTTTTTTGGGTCGGTCTTCACAGTGGAAGACACAAATAACATGCAAGTGACTGATAAAAATGAGGCGATGACAGGTGGGGACCTTAAGAGGATTGTTATCACTAAGGAGGTAGTGATGGGCAAGCTAAAGGGGCTAGCGTTGCGCAGGTCAAGGAGATACAGCCGGAGTGAGACACATCCAGAGTGGGAATTTGGAATTTGGTAATTTAGTGCAGTGAGGTCATTCGGTGCAGAGTGGGAGAAGGTGCTTTTTCCCGACTGTTTTGTTCTCTCTCTTTCTTCTGTCCTGTAACTTTTAATCAGCAGGGAGAGAACCTGAGAGCATCTGAGACCCTCAGAAAGTAAGTAAGTGATTTTTACTCATTTTTACTTTTATTACCTTTTCAAATTGTGTGTGTGGAGGGGGGAAACTGAAGTGACATCACAGAAAAGCTGTGACCTGATTGGCTGGTTGGGAATCTACACTAAATTTAAAAAATAAAGCATTGGTAAACTAATTAAACATAATTACTTAATTATAATTTAGAGGGGTATCTAAGCCAGAGATCGGAGAGTACTGTATTTAGCTTTCACATTTATCATAGAAATCTAGTGCGAGGAAACATATAGTTAACAGTAACTTTTTTAAAAACTTTCAAATTTAATTTGCTAATTAATTGACGCAATTTCAATTAGAGGGGTGCAGTGCTCTGACTGTGAGGTGTGGTAGGTCCGGGAGGCTTCCAGCGTCCCAGATGGCTTCATCTGCAGAAAGTGCACCCAACTGGAGCTCCTCACAGACCGCATGGTTCGGTTGGAGCGGCAGTTGAATGCACTTAGGAGCATGCAGATGGCGGAAAGCATCATGGATAGCAGTTATAAAAATGTGGTCAGACCCAAGGTGCAGGCAGAGAAATGGGTGACCACCAGAAAGGGCAGGCAGTCAGTGCAGGAATCCCTTGTGGTTGTCTCCCTCTCGAACAGGTATACCCCTTTGGATACTGTCGGGGGGGGATAGCCTATCTGGGGAAAACTGCAACAGCCAGAGCAGTGGCACAACGGCTGGCTCTGATGTTCAGAAGGGCGGGTCAAAGTGCAGAAGAGCAATTGTCATAGGGGACTCTATAGTCAGGGGCACAGATAGGCACTTCTGTGGACGTGAAAGAGACTCCAGGAATGGTATGTTGCCTCCCTGGTGCCAGGGTCCAGGATGTCTCCGAACGGGTAGAGGGCATCCTGAAGGGGGAGGGCAAACAGGCAGAGGTCGTTGTACATATTGGTACTAACGACATAGGCAGGAAGGGGCATGAGGTCCTGCAGCAGGAGTTCAGGGAGCTAGACAGAAAGTTAAAAGACAGGACCTCTAGGGTTGTAATCTCGGGATTACTCCCTGTGCCACGTGTCAGTGAGGCTAGAAATAGGAAGATAGAGCAGCTAAACACGTGGCTAAACAGCTGGTGTAGGAGGGAGGGTTTCCGTTATCTGGACCACTGGGAGCTCTTCCGGGGCAGGTGTGACCTATATAAGAAGGACGGGTTGCATCTAAACTGGAGAGGCATAAATATCCTGGCCGCGAGGTTTGCTAGTGTCACACTGAAGGGTTTAAACTAGTATGGCAGGGGGGTGGGCACGGGAGCAATAGGTCAGAAGGTGAGAGCATTGAGGGAGAACTAGGGAATAGTGCCTGTATGGCTCTGAGGCAGAGCAGACAGGGTGAAGTTGCTGAACACAGTGGGTCTGGTGGCCTGAAGTGCGTATGTTTTAATGCAAGAAGTATTACGGGTAAGGCAGATGAACTTAGAGCTTGGATTAGTACTTGGAACTATGATGTTGTTGCCATTACAGAGACCTGGTTGAGGGAAGGGCAGGATTGGCAGCTAAACGTTCCAGGATTTAGATGTTTCAGGCGGGATAGAGGGGGATGTAAAAGGGTTGCGCTACTGGTTAGGGAGAATATCACAGCTGGACTACGGGAGGACACCTCAGAGGGCAGTGAGGCTATATGGGTAGAGATCAGGAATAAGAAGGGTGCAGTCACAATTTTGGGGGTTTACTACAGGCCTCCCAACAGCCAGCGGGAGATAGAGGAGCAGATAGGTAGACAGATTTTGGAAAAGAGTAAAAACAACAGGGTTGTTGTGATGGGAGACTTCAACTTCCCCAATATTGACTGGGACTCACTTAGTGTCAGGGGCTTAGACGGGGCAGAGTTTGTCAGGAGCATCCAGGAGGTCTTCTTAAAACAGTATGTAGACAGTCCAACTGGGAAGGGGCTGTACTGGACCTGGTATCGGGGAATGAGCCCATCCAGGTGGTAGAGGTTTCAGTAGGGGAGCATTTCGGGAACAGTTACAACAATTCAGTAAGTTTTAAAGTGCTGATGGACAAGGATAAGAGTGGTCCTCGGGTGAATGTGCTAAATTGGGGGAAGGCTAATTATAACAATATTACGCGGGAACTGAAGATTGGGGGCGGATTTTTGAGGGTAAATCAACATCTGACATGTGGGAGGCTTTCAAGTGTAAGTTGAAAGGAATTCAGGACCGGCATGTTCCTGTGAGGAAGAAGGATAAATACGGCGATTTTCGGGAACCTTGGATAATGAGAGATATTGTAGGCCTCGTCAAAAAGAAAAAGGAGGCATTTGTCAGGGCTAAAAGGCTGGGAACAGACGAAGCCTGCGTGGAATATAAGGAAAGTAGGAAGGAACTTAAGCAAGGAGTCAGGAGGGCTAGAAGGGGTCATGAAAAGTAATTGGCAAATAGGGTTAAGGAAAATCCCAAGACATAAAAAGCAAGAGGGTAGCCAGGGAAAGGGTTGGCCCACTGAAGGATAGGCAAGGGAATCTATGTGTGGAGCCAGAGGAAATGGGCGAGGTACGAAATGAATACTTTGCATCACTATTCACCAAAGAGAAGAAATTGGTGGATGTTGAGCCTGGAGAAGGGTGTGGAGATAGTCTGGGTCACATTGAGATCCAAAAAGATGAGGTGTTGGGCGTCTTGAAAAATACTAAGGTAGATAAGTCCCCAGGGCCTGATGGGATTTATCCCACAATACTGAAGGAGGCTAGAGAGGATATTGCTGAGGCCTTGACAGAAATCTTTGGATCCTCACTGTCTTCAGGTGATATCCCGGAGGACTGGAGAATAGCCAATGTTGTTTCTCTGTTTAAGAAGGGTAGCAAGGATAATCCAGGGAACTACAGGCCAGTGAGCCTTACGTCAGTGGTAGGGAAATTACTGGAGAGAATTCTTCGAGACAGGATCTACTCCCATTTGGAAGCAAATGGTCGTATTAGTGAGAGGCAGCATGGTTTTGTGAAGGGGAGGTTGTGTCTCATTAACTTGATAAGAGTTTTTCGAAGAGGTCACAAAGATGATTGATGCAGGTAGGGCAGTGGATGTTGTCTATATGGACTTCGATAAGGCCTTTGACAAGGTCCCTCATGGTAGACTAGTACAAAAGGTGAAGTCACACGGGATCAGGGGTGAGCTGGCAAGGTGAATTCAGAACAGGCTAGGTCATAGAAGACAGAGAGTAGCAATGGAATGATGCTTTCCTAATTGGAGGGATGTGACTAGTGGTGTTCCGCAGTGATCAGTGCTGGGACCTTTGCTGTTTGTAGTATATATAAATGATTTGGAGGAAAATGTAACTGGTCTCATTAGTAAGTTTGCAGACGACACAAAGGTTGGAGGAATTGCAGATAGCGATGAGGTCTGCCAGAGGATACAGCAGGATTTAGATTGTTTGGAGACTTGGGTGGAGAGATGGCAGGTGGAGTTTACTCCGGACAAATGTGAGCTTATGCATTTTGGAAGGTCTAATGCAGGTAGAGAATATATAGGGAATGGTAGAACCCTCAAGAGTATTGAAAGTCAAATAGATCTAGGAGTACAGGTCCACAGGTCACTGAAAGGGACAACACAGATGGAGAAGGTAGTCAAGAAGGCATACGGCATACTTGCCTTCATTTGCCGGGGCATTGAGTATAAGAATTGGCAAGTCATGTCGGATTGGATTGGATTTGTTTATTGTCACGTGTACCGAGGTACAGTGAAAAGTAGTGTTAATGAAGTCAGTCCATAAGAGGGTCATTTAGGAGTCTGGTGACAGTGGGGAAGAAGCTGTTTTTGAGTCTGTTCGTGCGTGTTCTCAGACTTCTGTATCTCCTGCCCGATGGAAGAAGTTGGAAGAGTGAGGTAAGCCGGGTGGGAGGGATCTTTGATTATGCTGCCCGCTTTCCCCAGGCAGCGGGAGGTGTAGATGGAGTCAATGGATGGGAGGCAGGTTTGTGTGATGGACTGGGTGGTGTTCACGACTCTCTGAAGATTCTTGCAGTCCTGGGCCGAGCAGTTGCCATACCAGGCTGTGATGCAGCCCGATAGGATGCTTTCTATGGTGCATCTGTAAAAGGTTGCAGCTGTATAGAACCTTAGTTAGACCACACTTGGAGTATAGTGTTCAATTCTGGTCGCCACACTACCAGAAGGGTGTAGAGGCTTTAGCGAGGGTGCAGAAGAGATTTACCAGAATGTTGCCTGGTATGGAGGGCATTAGTTATGAGGAGCGGTTGAATAAACTCGGTTTGTTCTCACTGGAACGATGGAGGTTGAGGGGCGACCTGATGGAGGTCTACAAAATTATGAGGGGCATAGACAGAGTGGATAGTCAGAGGCTTTTCCCCAGGGTAGAGGGGTCAATTACTAGGGGTCATAGGTTTAAGGTGCGAGGGGCAGGTTTAGAGTAGATGTACGAGGCAAGTTTTTTACACAGAAGGTAGTGGGTGCCTGGAACTCGCCACCGGAGGAGGTAGTGGAAGCAGGGACGATAGTGACATTTAAGTGGCATCTTGACAAATACATGAATAGGATGGGAATAGAGGGATACAGACCCAGGAAGTGTAGAAGATTGTAGTTTAGTCGGGCAGCATGGTCGGCACGGGCTTGGAGGGCCGAAGGGCCTGTTCCTGTGCTGTACTTTTCTTTGTTCTTTATTCTTTGTAAAGGTAGACAAGTCTCCTGGCCCTGATGGATGCAACCCAGAGTGCTAAAAGAGATAGCTAGGGAAATTGCAAATGCACTAGTGATAATTTACCAAAATTCACTAGACTCTGGGGTGGTCCCATTGGATTGGCAATTAGCAAACGTGACACTACTGTTTAAAAAAGGAGGTAGGCAGAAAGCGGGTAATTATAGGCCAGTGAGCTTAACTTCGGTAGTAGGGAAGATGCTGGAATCGATCATCAAGGAAGAAATAGCGAGGCATCTGGATGGAAATTGTCCCATTGGGCAGACGCAGCATGGGTTCATAAAGGGCAGGTCGTGCCTAACTAATTTAGTGGAATTGTTTGAGGACATTACCAGTGCGGTAGATAACGGGGAGCCAATGGTTGTGGTCTCTCTGGATTTCCAGAAAGCCTTTGACAAGGTGCCACACAAAAGGTTGCTGCACAAGATAAAGATGCATGGCATTAAGGGAAAAGTAGTAGCATGGATAGAATGGGGATTAATGGGTGTTTCTCTGGTTGGCAATCAGTAGCTAGTGGTGTCCCTCAGGGATCAGTGTTGGGCCCACAATTGTTCACAATTTACATAGATGATTTGGAGTTGGGGACGAAGGGCAATGTGTCCAAGTTTGCAGACGACACTAAGATGAGTGGTAAAGCAAAAAGCGCAGAGGATACTGGAAGTCTGCAGAGGGATTTGGGTAAGCTAAGTGAATAGGCTAGGGCCTGGCAGATGGAATACAATGTTGACAAATGTGAGGTTATCCATTTTGGTAGGAATAACAGCAAAAGGGATTATTATTTAAATGATAAAATATTAAAACATGCTGCTGTGCAGAGAGACCTGGGTGTGCTGGTGCATGAGTCGCAAAAAGTTGGTTTACAGGTGCAACAGGTGATTAAGAAGGCAAATGGAATTTTGTCCTTCATTGTTAGAGGGATGGAGTTTAAGACTAGGGAGGATATGCTGCAATTGTATAAGGTGTTAGTGAGGCCACATCTGGAGTATTGTGTTCAGTTTTGGTCTCCTTATTTGAGAAACGACGTACTGGTGCTGGAGGGTGTGCAGAGGAGATTCACTAGGTTAATCCCAGAGCTGAAGGGATTGGATTACGAGGAGAGGTTGAGTAGACTGGGACTGTACTCATTGGAATTTAGAAGGATGACAGGGGATCTTATAGAAACATATAAAATTATGAAGAGAATAGATAGGGTAGATGCAGGCAGGTTGTTTCCACTGGCGGGTGAAAGCAGAACTAGGGGCATAGCCTCAAAATAAGGGTAAATAGATTTAGGACTGAGTTTAGGAGGAACTTCTTCACCCAAAGGGTTGTGAATCTATGGAATTCCTTGTCCAGTGAAGCAGTTGAAGCTCCTTCATTAAATGTTTTTAAGATAAAGATAGATAATTTTTTGAAGAATAAAGGGATTAAGGGTTATGGTGTTCGGGCCGGAAAGTGGAGCTGAGTCCACAAAAGATCAGCCATGATCTCATTGAATGGCGGAGCAGGCTCGAGGGGCCAGATGGCCTACTCCTGGTTCTTATGTTCTTATGTTCTATGACATATTTTGATGTTGCAGATGTTTTTACTGGTAATTTTTGGAATAATAGCTGCATATCTGCTTGTCAAGAGCCCTATCAGTCGAGGGTTGTGTAAAACATTGACCTGGTTACTTTCATGATACAATGTCGCCAATTCTCAGAATATGGATTTCTGAGGGGTGCAAAGCCCTCTTGTAAACATGTGTTGCTCTTCTTCCACCTCCAAAATAGACAGTATGTGCAGGGTAATTAGGAAATTAAAAGCAAGTGAAAACTGGTTAACTTAAAAAAGGGGTCAGGTGGGGCTGGGGAGAAATTAATAGAATAGGACACTATAATAAAAAGAGGAGTCAATATTTAAAACTTAATGAGTTGAATCTGTTTCCACCACCTTTCAGACAGTGCATTCAGACCCTAAAAATTTGCTGCATTAGTATTTTTTTCCCTCATGCCATTTCTGGTTCTATTGCCAATTATCTTAAGTCTGTGTCCTTTGGTTACTGACCCTCCTGTCACTGGAAACAGCTGTTCCTTATTCAATCGATCAAAACCATTAATGATTTTGAACGTTACTCAAATTTCCGCTTCAGCTTTTATGCTTTACCGAGTTTCTCTCCATTTAAGTGAAGTCCTTTCTCCCTGGTGTCTGACTAGTTAACCTTTTCTGCACCTTCGCTAAGGCCTTGACCTCTTGCCTAACATTTGGCACCCAGAATTGGCCGCACTATTCTCACTTAGCCTAGCCAATTTTTATAAAAGTTTAGCAGCTTCCTTACTTTTGTACTGTGTGCCTCTGCTTATAACGGCAAGGATCCCATATACAACAGGATGATCATGAGAAAAGCAATTTCTAAAATTTTTGTCAAGAATCATGGGCGAAATTCTCCGGAAACAGCGCGATGTCCGCCGACTGGCGCCCGAAACGGCGCAAATCAGACGGGCATCGCGCCGCTGACGGCATTCCCGCGCATGCGCAGTGGAGGGAGTCTCTTCTGCCTCCGCCATGGTGGAGACCGTGGCGAAGGCGGAAGGGAAAGAGTGCCCCCATGGCACAGGCCCGCCCGCGGATTGGTGGGCCCCGATCGCGGGCCAGGCCACCCTGGGGGCACCCCCTGGGGCCAGATCGCCCCACGCTCCCCCCAGGACCCCGGAGCCCGCCCGCGCCGCCTTGTCCCGCCGGTAAAGTACGTGGTTTAATTTACGCCGGCGGGATAGGCATTTTAGTGGCGGGACTTCGGCCCATTCGGGCCGGAGAATCGAGCGGGGGGGCCCGCCAACTGGCGCGGCGCGATTCCCGCCCCCGCCGAATATCCGGTGCCGGAGACTTCGGCAACCGGCGGGGGCGGGATTCACGCCAGCCCCCGGCGATTCTCCGACCCAGCGGGGGGTCGGAGAATCTCGCCCCATTTTACTTCAGTAACCTGGGTTTTGTGTTATTGTAAAGAGCTGAAATAAATGCAACTTAAAATTCACCAAACAAGTGAAATCGATTACAGTGCTCAGACTATTTCAATCCCCACCGTAGATGCTTGAGCTTTTAAACCGCAGGTAAAGCTTCTTATAATAATAATAATCTTTATTAATGTCACAAGTAGGCTTACATTAACACTGCAATGAAGTTACTGTGAAAATTCCCTCGTCGCTACACTCCGACGCCTGTTTGGGTACACTGAGGGAGAATTCAGAATGTCCAATTCACCTAACAAGCACGTCTTTCGGAACTTGTGGGAGAAACCGGAGCACCCGGGGGAATCCCACGCAGAAACGGGGAGAACGTGCAGACTTCGCACAGACAGTAACTCAAGCCGGGAATCGAACCCGGGTCCCTGGCGCTGTGAAGCAACAGTGCTAACCACTGTGCTGCTGTGAAGCATTGTATTCTAAAGGTGCCCACATTCATTAGTGTTCTGCTTGATAAACTGCTCCAAAAATTAACTATACTTTGCTTAATCCCCTGCTGGGTTTTTAATTGATTTTATTTGAGGCATATAATTTTTCCTGGTAGTTTATAGAAAATCTGAGTTGTAAAATCATCCTGATGGCATGTTGCAGTTTTGCATCAAAACCGCAACAGGCTGTGGTGGCATTTTGATAACAACTTAGTTAAAAGTTGGAATGAACAAACATGTAGTAGCAAGCATGAATTACACTGTAATTATATATTTATATGCCTTTAAATATTTGGTGTTGTTACAGTGCTGAGAAGCCGCTAATAATAGATACAAGCAGCGTTCCAGCTGCTATGACCTCCATTCCTTCCTGCCTCCAATAATAGTGCAGTTATCCTTTGCACTTCAGCTTTCTATGAAATAGTTTTAGTGACACAAAATGTACAGTTCGACTGTAGCTAAATCAGCATTAGTTTGGAATGTGGCCTCAGGTGTCAGACTGCCTACAGGAGGTAGTCTTGCACTGCCCCAGCACCAAACAGGTTGTGCTACCATTGTAACTGGTGTAAAACCATTTTTAATTTAAAAATGTTAATAATCTTCATTGTCACAAGTAGGCTTACATTAACACTCCAATGAAATTGCCGTGAAAATCCCCTAGTCGTCACATTCCGACGCCTGTTCGGGTACACGGATGGAGAATTCAGAATGTCCAAATTACCTAACAGCACGTCTTTTGGGACTTGTGGGAGGAAACCGGAGCACCCAGAGGAAACCCACGCAGACACTGGGAGAACATGCAGACTCCGCACAGACAGTGACCCAAGCCGAGAATCGAACCTGGGACCCTGGAGCTGTGGAGCAACAGTGCTAGCCACTGTGCTACCGTGCTGCCCTTTGGAAGTCCTCAGAGTGGCCCACTGGGTTATTTTCCAGGTTTGGGATATTGGACAATTAGTAAACAGCTGACGTAACTCTCATTTTCTCAGCAATGTGAAACGTTTTCTTTTACTAACAATTGGATGGTCACAAGTGAAGTTCAGGATACATAGACTTCTCTTCGAGCCCATGTAGCCAGCAGCATTCCGAGTAGCATTCAGCATGATTTGGCTTTGACTCTCCCCGATTTTGTTCTGTAAAAAAAGAGACGCTGCAACCCCCCAATTAGCCAGATGGATAACTGAGTGAAGCTCAAGATGTGCGGGGTCGGTGGATTGGCCGCACTAAATTTCCCCTTAATTGGAAAAAATATTAAATTTCCTTCAGCATTTTGAGACAAAATTAACTTTCGTCACCTCATGTAAAGCGCAAGTGAGGTGTCTGATCTCAATTTGACAACACCGTCTGACTTAAATCCATTCCGATTTCCATGATAAAATGATCTTAAAGTAAGTCTGCAATAATACCTCTGTACTCAAATAACTTTCCCACGGAATGACCTCAAATATTGATGCTACCTTCCTATCTCTATTCAGAGGCTTTGAGTATTTTCCAGTTTTAGATTCAGATACTCAGCAGCTGCAGTATTCAGCTTGAAGCTGATCTTTTTATTATATTGAATAGACGAAGCACGTCTGAAGACACGTTTGGATTTCAGAACTAACAGTGCAGAATAACTTTGGAAAGATTATTTTGAAGGCTCATTTCCAGATAGAACATAGAACAGTACAGCACAGTACAGGCCCTTCAGTCCACGATGTTGTGCCGACCATTTATCCTAATCTAAGATCAATCTAACCTACACCCCTTCAATTTACTGCTGTCCCTGTGCCCGTCCAAGAGTCGCCTCCCCGAACAGGCGCTGGAATGTGGCGACTAGGGGCTTTTCACAGTAACTTCATTGAAGCCTATGTGTGACAATAAGTGATGATTATTATTATTATTATAAAAGCCCTAGCTCCCTCAACCTTTCTTCATAAGACATGCCCTCCAGTCCAGGCAGCATCCTGGTAAATCTCCTCTGCACCCTCTCCAAAGCATCCACATCCTTCCTATAATGAGGCGACCAGAACTGGACACAATATTCCAAGTGTGGTCTAACTAGGGTTTTAGAAAGCTGCAGCAAAACCTCATGGCTCTTAAACTCAATCCCCCTGTTAATGAAAGCCAACACATCATATGCCTTCTTAACAACCCTATCAACCTGGGTGGCAACTTTGAGGGATCTATGTACGTGGATCCCAAGATCCCTCTGTTCCTCCACACTTCCAAGAATCCTGACTTTAACCCTATATTCAGCATTCAAATTCGACCTTCCAAAATGAATCACTTCACATTTATCTAGGCAGCACTGTCGCATTGTGGATAGCACAATTGCTTCACAACTCCAGGGTCCCAGGTTCGATTCCGGCTTGGGTCACTGTCTGTGCGGAGTCTGCACATCCTCCCCGTGTGTGCGTGGGTTTCCTCCGGGTGCTCCGGTTTCCTCCCACAGTCCAAAGATGTGCAGGTTAGGTGGATTAGCCATGATAAATTGCCCTTAGTGTCCAAAATTGCCCTTAGTGTTTGGTGGGGTTACTGGGTTATGGGGATAGGGTGGAGGTGTTGATCTTTGGTAGAGTGCTCTTTCGAAGAGCCGGTGCAGACTTGATGGGCCAAATGGCCTCCTTCTGCACTGTAAATTCTATGATAACTCCATCTGCCACTTCTCAGCCCAGCTCTGCATCCTGTCAGTGTCCAGTTGTAACCTTCAACAGCCCTCAACACTATCTACAACTCCCCCAACCTTTGTGTCATCAGCAAACATATGTACCCACCTTTCCACTTCTTCATCCAAGTCAATTAGAAAAACCACAAAGAGCAGAGGTCCCAGAACAGATGCCTGTGGGACACCACTGGTCACTGACCTCCAGGCGGAATACTTTTCATCCACTACCACTCGCTGTCTTCTTTCGGCCAGCCAATTCTGTATCCAGACAGTCAAATTTCCCTGTATCCCATGCCCCCTAACTTTCTGAATGAGCCTACCATGAGGAACCATACCAAATGCCGTACTGAAATCCATATACACCACATCCACTGCCTGACCTTCACCAATGTGTCTCGTCACATCATCAAAGAATTCAATGAGGCTTTTTCTAAATAACCATAAATCCTATCTTTCAGAATCCTTTCCAATATTTTGTTCACCACCTGCGTAAGACTGCCTGGTCTGTAATTCCCAGGGATTTCCCTATTCCCTTTCTTCAACAGGGGAACAACATTCGCCTCCCTCCAATCATCCGGTACTACTCCAGTGGAGAGTGAGGATGCAAAGATCATCGGCAGTGGCGCAGCAATCTCCTCACTCGCTTCCCGTAGTAACCTTGGGTATATCCCGTCAGGCCCAGGGAACTTATCTATCCTGATGCTTTTCAAAATTTCCAGCACATCCTCCTTCTTAATATCAACCTGTTTGAGTCTATTAACCTGGTTCACGCTGTTCTCATGGGCAACAAGGTCCCTCTCTCTCGTGAATACTGAAGCAAAATATTCATTTCGGGCCTCCCCTGTCTCTTCAGACTCTAGGCACAAGTTCCCTCCACTATCCCTGATCGGCCCTACTCTCACTCTGATCATTCGCTTATTTCTCACATAAGTGTCGAACGCCTTGGGGTTTTCCCTAATCCTTCTCGCCAGGGCTTTTTCATGCCCCCTTCTAGCTCTCCTCAGTCCATTTTTGAGTTCCTTCCTGACTACCTTGTAACCCTCTAGAGCCGTGCCAGATCCTTGCTTCATGAACCTTATGTAATCTTCCTTCTTCCTCTTGTCTAGAAGCTCCACTTCCTTTGTCATCCAAGGCTCCTTCACCTTATCATTCCTTCCTCGTCTCAAAACTATCCAGCACTAGCAGCAAGTGCTCAACAACCCCCATATTACTGTCATGCATTTCCCCAAGAACAATTGTTCCCACTTTATGCTCCTCAACTCCTGTCTAATAGCAGTATAATTTCCCCTCCCCTGATTAAATACCTTCCCATGCTGTCTGTTCCTATCCCTTTCCATGACTATGGTAAAGGTCAAGGAGTTGTGGTCACTGTCACCAAAATGCTCTCCCACCGAGACATCTGACACCTGGCCTGGTTCGTTGCCGAGCACCAAGTCCAATATGGCCTCCCCCCCTAGTCGGCCTATCTACATATTGAGTCAGGAATCCTTCCTGTACACACCTGACAAAACCTGCTCCATCCAAACCCTTTGCAGTAAGGAGGTTCCAGTCAATATTAGGGAAGTTGAAGTCACCCATGACAACAACTCTGTTACTTCTGCACCTTTCCAAGATCTGCCACCCAATCTGTTCCTCTATCTCTCTGCTGCTATTGGGGCGTCTATAGAAAACTCCCAATAAAGGACTGCTCCTTTCTTGTTTCTGACTTCCAACCAGACTGACTCAGTAGACAAACCCTCCTCAACTACCTCCTTTTCTGCAGCTGTAATGCACTCTCTAATTAACAGTGCCACTCCCCCCCTCTTTTACCTCCCTCCCTATTCTTCTGAAAACATCTAAACCCCGGAACATCTAACAACCATTCCTGCCCCTGTGAAATTCATGTCTCCGTAATGGCCACAACATCGTAGTTCCAAGTACTGATCCATGCTCTCAGTTCATCTCCCTTATTCCTGACAGTCCTTGCATTAAAACAGCCACACTTAACCCATTCCACTGAGTGCAACTTTGCCCTGTCAACTGTCTATCCTTCCTCACAGACTCGCTGCATACTATTTCTGCCTGTTCAATAGCTACCCTATCCTCTGATCCATAGCTCTGGTTCCCGTCCCGCTGCCAAACTAGTTTAAACCCTGCCGAAGAGCTCCAACCAACTTCCCACCCAGGATATTGGTGCCCCTCCAGTTTAGGTGCAATCCGTCCTTCATGTCCAGGTCCCACCTTCCCCAGAAGATATCCCAATGATCCACATATCTGAAGCCTTCCCTCCTGCACCAGCCCTGGTAGCCTCGTGTTCAGCTGCACTCACTCTCTGTTCCTGCCTCACTTGCACGAGGCACCGGTAGCAATCCTGAGATCACTACTCTGCTTGTCCTGCTCTTTAGCTTCCAACCTAACTCCCTAAAATCACTTTCAGATCCTCATCCCTTTTCTTAGCTATGTCGTTGGTGCATCTGTGCACCACGACTTCTGCTTGCTCACCCTCCCCGTTAAGAATCCTGTAGACTTGATCCGAGACATCCCTGGCCCTGGCACCCGGGAGACAACATACCTTTCGGGAGTCTCATTCGCAACCATAGAATCTCCTCTCCGTTCCCCTAACCAATGAGTCTCCTATCACTGTTGCTTTTCTATTCTCCCCCATTCCCTTCTGAGCCACAGAGCCAGGCTCAGTGCCAGAGAAGTGGCCGCTAGGGCCTTCCTCCAGTAGGTCATTCCCCGCAACAGCATCCAAAACAATATATTTGTTTTGAAGGGGAACGGCCACGAGGGATCTGTGCGCTGTCTGCCCCTTCCTTTTCCTTCCCCTGACTGTGACCCAGCTACTCTTGTCCTGCACCTTGGGTGTGGCTACCTCCCTGTAACTCTTCTCTATCACCCCCTCTGCCTCCCGGATGATCCGAAGTTGATCCAGCTCCAGCTTCAGTTCCCTAGTGCGGTCTCTGAGGAGCTGGAGTTGGGTGCACTTCCCGCAGATGTAGCCAGTGGGGACACCGGTGGTATCCCTCACCACCCATATCCTACAGGAGGAGCATGCAACTGCCCTAGCCTCCAACCCCTTTGATCTGAATTACCAAAGAGATTTAAAGGGGATAAAAAGAAAAGATTAAACACCCTTAGGCCCTTAAAAATATATATATATATAATATACTGCTGCTAATCTCCCAAATGAACCCTCTAAAATTGGTGATTCTGCTAAATGATACAATGATAGCTTGCTGCCCCCCAAAAACAAAACAAACACAAAAATAAAAAAGAAATGTTTTTTTAAAAATAAATAAATAAAAGACCCCAAAACAAACAACCCTACCTTACAGAATGTAGCTGCCCTGTGAACCAGCTGGAACTCGTCTGACTCTGCTCCCAGTCAGCTGCGCTCTCTGTAAACTCACGGCTCCCTTCACGCTCTTTATACTGATCTCCTTAACTGTAATCATGGCAGTTACTAACTAATTAATCACAAGCCTTGTGCAGGTTCATCAAAAAAATTGAAATTATGCTAAAATGAAAAGGATGCAGTATCCTTTTTTAAAAAATCTTTTTATTCTCCTCATTTTCCACATTTTCACCAAATAAACAACAAGAGAAAACCCACAATAACAAATACTGTACCAATCCCCCAAACAGCATCCCCTTCAACATACAATCCCGTAAAAAACAAAAGACAAAAATTAATAATCATCCCGTAAACAGCGTACGCAAAACCAACAATAACCCCAACCCCCCCTTCTAATGTTCGATGGCAACTAAAAAAAGGATGCAGTATCCTAATTAACATATTTCCAGTGTCAAATATGTTTGAAAATGTCTGTTTGAACGTCATAATACTTGTCACCCGATTCTCTGCAAAGAAACGACAGAAAATTCTTAATTGTAACTTTATTCTTAGGTAACGCTCAGATAATTTTAAAATATGCTCTAGAAAGGAAGTATTTGCATTTATATAGCGCCTTTTGTGTTCTCAGGCATCCAAACCCCTTTTTGTAGTGTAGACTCTGCCGTGATTGTAGGAGACAATTACAATTGTTTGTAGAAGTGATTAAGTGAGGGATGTTTCATGCGACGCTTTCCTGGCACTGAACAGATAGGTCCAAGTTGGTTAAATTTCAAACTGCCTTGTGCATTCCGCCATAACAATCAAAATTGTTAAATACAGAAAAGATGTGGCTTTCAATAATTGTTTTTCTTTAATGCGGTTTAGTGTGGTATTGTAACACTTTGATTGTGAAAGTACTGCAACATTAAGGAGACATAATTCTCCCTCAGCTATTTCATCACTATTCACCCAAAAATGTACAAATCTCAAACAGTATCATCAACTTTTAATAAGACACAAATATGCCAAATGGAATTGATACAAATTAATATTATGAATTTACTCTGCCATCATGATAGCATGAAGTATTATTATTTAAAGGAAAGTTAAATCTACAGGCAAATCCCATTAATGATAAGTCTCTATCCATTGAGTTCAATCACTATTAATTAAAATAACTCAAAATGCTTCTTTACTTCCAGGACTTGTCTGTGGGTAAAGGTAGCAAGACTTAACAAGACTTGATTCTCATGCTGCGCAGCAGATTAACATTCCCTTAAAGTAATTGACGTGTAATTGAAAAAAGATATACAGCAAGGAACCATCAAGGTATAGAAGATACGGGCAGCACGGTGGCGCAGTGGTTAGTGCTGCCTCACGGCACCGAGGTCCCAGGTTCGATCCCGGCTCTGGGTCACTGTCCATGTGGAGTTTGCACATTCTCCCCGTGTTTGCGTGGGTTTCGACCCCACAACCCAAAAGATGTGCAGGGTAGGTGAATTGGCCACACTAAATTGCCCCTAAATTAGAAAAAATGAATTGGGTACTCTAAATTTAAAAAAAAAGATATAAAAGATACATCAACTCAATGTGCCCCTCCACATCCCCAATGTTTTAAGCTCTTTTGTCATCAATTAATGCCTCAACCTCTCGGATACTTCTGCTACAGAAGTATACACACTTCTGACTTCACAGAATATACACACTTCTACAATTACCATTGGATTAACTACATTGCAACTTGACCAAGTCCTGCAACTAGCCTGGCCAGTTCGAATTAGATCAAGGCTGTTCCAGGCTGCTGTTCACACAAAGGGTAGAAATTTGGAACACTCATCCCCCAAGAAGCTGTTGAGGCTGTAGTTCAATTAAAAATGTCAAATTAGTGCTCAGAACATACTGAATGCCAGCTACCACTTGGGTGAACCATCCAGTGGCAGCCTTCAAAGACAATGCTTTGCGCCATGATGGTCAACTGTATGTTAACCATCATGTGTTGTGGCTCAGGAGCCCCTCTCAGGTATGGCAGTCTCTGCCACATTTCCTGCAGAGGAAGACAGTGGGTTGAGAAGGTGCACGATTCACTGGCCGCTGTTTTCTCTGGGTCCCCTGTCATGTTCTGCAGACTGGCCGATATGAATGATGAACTGCAGGACATCTAGTTTAAATCATTTATTATTAGACAACTGCATGGTAAAGATAACTGGAATAATAACAAACTAATAACACTAACTATTATAGAGCTACTGCAAAATACATCTATCCACAAACATGACTTACTCCCAACTCCCGAGACGCAGAGTCACATGGTATGTTTACACTGCCACCTGGTGGTTGGAGGTTGTGTATAATATTAAATACAGAATTGCTTTATGCATATCATCACATCCCCTTTCCTTTGGAAAATGTAATTATTTACATTCATTCGATCAGTTTTACAATTCAATATAATATGCATAAATATTTACATCTTTAAACTATTTACAGTCTGACATAAATTCAGTCTCTCAGGTTTAAGTCTTGTTGATCTGAGTGGCTGCTGAACTTGTGAAGTTACTTCAACTTCCTTTGTAGTTGTGAATGCTGCTTGTGGTTCTTCATGTTAGGTGGATTGGCCATGATAGGTGGATTGACCATGCTAAATTGCCCTTTGTGTCCAAAACGTTTAGTTGGGGTTACTGGGTTATGGGGATAGGGTGGAGGCAGGGGGGGGTGCTCTTTCCAAGGGCCGGTGCAGACTCGATGGGCCCAATGGCCACCTTCTGCACTGTAAATTCTATGATTCTAAGTATCGTTGCGTCTTTATCGTATTTTTGTTGCTCTGTATGCTGCACAGTATCTTCTCCAGCTGCTTTAGGACCGTTACCTACTTCTTCTGCTGGTTGCATTACAAAAAGTTACCGAAATTCCAGCAGAGCTCTTCTGTTCCTCCTTAAGACAACACCTTCATCCGTGATGATGAGATACGAGTTTGGACCTGCTTGTCACAGTACCATTGCACACTTAGACCATCCATTCCCTTTGGAATATTCCAGTCTGACCGTGTCATCTGAAAATGAAAATCACTTATTGTCACAAGTTGGCTTCAAATGAAGTTACTGTGAAAAGCTGCTAGTCGCCACATTCCAGCGCCTGTTCGGGGAGGCTGTTACGGGAATCGAACCGTGCTGCTGGCCTGCCTTGGTCTGCTTTCAAAGCCAGCGATTTAGCCCTGTGCTAAACAGCCCCTATCATCTGGCTGTAATGGTTGGAGAATCTTTTCGCGGATCAATTGTATTTGCCTCCTTTTTCGAAAGTTCAGTTGCCTCTCCAATGCATAGTTCACTGGTTCTTGAAGAATATAGGGCAAGGTCTCCCCCATTAGAGACCACCAACAGAGATCTCCACCAGACCCCTTCAACAGAGACCCCAATGGACAGTCCAACAGAGACCCTCTGCAGACTCGCCATCAGCCCACCCCATCAGATGCCCCCCCATCAGACTCCCCCATCAGACGCCCCCAGCAGAGAACCCCAACAGAGACACCCATCAAAGACCCTCATCAGATCCCCGGAAACAGAGATTCCAATCAGATACCCCATCAGACCCCAACAGGAATCCCCATCAGTGTCCCCCAACAGAGACCCCCATCCGACATCTCCATAAGACCCCCCCATCAGCATCCCAATCAGACCCCCCAACTGAGACCCCATCAGTGACTCCCATCAGATCTCCTCATCAGCCCTCTCATCATACTCCCAACACAGACCCCATCAGTCAGCTCCAACAGAGACCCTCTTCAAGGATCCCTATCAGAAACACCCAACAGAGACCCCATCAGTCACCCCCAACAGAAACACCCAAGACAAACCCCATCAGTCACCCCCAACAGAAACACCCAACAGCGATCCCATCAGTCACCCCCAACAGAAACAGCCAACAGAAACCCCATCAGTCACCCCCCAACAGAAATGAAAATGAAATGAAATGAAAATGAAATGAAAATCGCTTATTGTCACAAGTAGGCTTCAAATGAAATTACTGTGAAAAGCCCCTAGTCGCCACATTCCGGCGCCTGTTCGGGGAGGCTGGTACGGGAATCGAACTGTGCTGCTGGCCTGCCTTGGTCTGCTTTAAAAGCCAGCGATTTAGCCCAGTGTGCTAAACCCAACAGAGACCCCATCAGCCACCCCCAACAGAAATACCCAACAGAGACCCTATCAGTCACCCCCAACAGAAACACCCAACAGAGACCCCATCAGTCACCCCCAACAGAAACACTCAACAGAGACCCCAAAGAGAGACTCCTAAGAGAGATCCCATCAAAGACCAACAACAGTCATCCCCAACAGAGACCCGCATCTAAGACCTCCAACAGAGACCCCAATCAGTGACCCTGCCTGAAAGCTAAAGAGCAGGCCAGGCAGCATCGTGAAAAATCATTGCATTTTCACTTACCCTTACCCGGGTAGCGCAATGGCACGGTGATTAGCACTGCTGCCTCACAGCTCCAGGAACTGTGTTCAATTACAGTCCTGGGTTACTGTCTGTGCGGAGTTTGTACATTCTCCCGTGTCTGCATGGGTTTCCTCCGGATGATCCGGTTTCTTCCCACAGTCCAATGATGTGTGGGTTAGGTGGATTGGCCATGCTAAATTGTCCCTTAGCGTTCAGGGATTTGGAGGTTAGGTTATGGAGTTACCTGGATAGGACAGGGTGGACAGGGGCCGGTGCAGATTCAAAGGACCAAATGGCCTCTTCTACACTGTGGTGTTTCTATGATTCCCTTACATCTGTTGCCTCAGACAAAAGTGTTTAAAGCAGCAGCTGTTACAAATATCAGAGGTTTCCACAAAAGCTCAGTACACTTCAAACAGCTTCAAATTCCTTGACAGCCTTTGAAATGCAAATATTCTATTCAATTTCACAAAGCAATACATTGTATTAGCCAGTGATTGACAGAGATAGGTGCTTGGTGGATTGTTGATCTATATTTCCCTTGAATGCATTTCCATTATCCTGCTTTAATGCTGACCACAATGTTTATAATCACTCTTGCTATGATTGGCAGTTCCTTAACACATCAAAGTACTTTCTGCTGTGAAAGAGAGGAAGTGAAAGCACTTAGCTGCTTCTGTTTTTATGAGGAAGATGCATCTGAGACAGTGAAGGTCCAGTCTGTTCAGCCACTTTGGCTGCCTTCCATATGTAACATGGAGGAGTGCACTGAGGACACAGGCTTGGTAGACTCACGGTCTGATGTTCTCAGTCAGGTTGCTGTTGTTCCACACTCTCTTGCTCAGCTTGGGAATAACAAATGCAGCTCTTGTGATGCTTGTGTGTTGAATTCAGCGTCAAGTGACAGATTGCAGATGACTGTGGAGCCTAGATATGTGAAGCTATCAACAACCTCCAGCATTAAGGAACTTGCTGCTCTCGATGAATGACTTCACCACAATTGGTTCAAAACATGTTCTCTCCATCCACCTCTCAACTCAAACCGGGCCAATTTACCTCATGGGTATCTCTGCTGGCTAAACTATGGGAAATTGAATGGCAACATGTATGTTGAATACCGTGTCAGATAGGATATAATGAAGTCCTGAGAGGTGAGGCTCTGAGACATTATGCAAATGTAGCTATTTCATATGAAATGAAGTAGTCTGTGTATTCTCAGTGGGATTGACGGTTGCAAACCATTCAGAACTACCCTTGTGCCTCCAGGAATTAGCCTCCAGGATGCTGCTGCAAGCAATACAGGAGGAAAATCATTAGTGCATTAAACTGTTATACTTTTATTTAGTTTCAATACTTTTGTTGATTAGTTATAAGAAAATATTGTAGATTGGAAAAGAGGCCATTTGAAGAAATGATGTGTTTGGAGGTGCGAGATCACATGATAAAACCACCAGGAATACATGGTTAGAGGGATAAGACAGCCTATTTCAACCTCTGCAACTTTGCCCAACTCCATCCCTGTCTCAGTTCATTCTCTGTTGAAATTCTCATGTCTTTGATACCTCTTGGCTTGATTATTCCAATACCTGATGTCATCTGAAGCTCTGCTGCTTGTGTCCTTACTTACGATAAGTCCCCATCACCCAGCACTCTGGTGATCCCTGGGCTATGTTGGCTCCCAAATAATGTTTCAATTTTAAAGTTCTCTTCCTTGTTTCTAATTTGCTTTGTGGCCCTACCTCTCCCCTCCCCATCGCTGTAATCTCCTCCAGCCCCACACATCTCCAATATACCTACATTCACTTGGTTCTGGCCCCTTGAACGACCTGGATTTCAGACTCTCCACCACTGGTGGTGGTGCCTTCAGCTGCCTTGGCAAGATACTCCGGAATTCCTTCCCTAAATTTCTCCATCTCCCGACCTCTCTTTCCACCTTTAAGGCATTTCTTAAAACTTGTCTCTTTGACCAAGTTTTTGGTCATCTGGAGTAACTTATGTGACCTGGTGTCCACATTTGCTACGTAATGGATCCCAGGAAGCACCTTGGGATGCTTCATTACATTGAAAATTCGATACAAATACAAATTGTCATTATTTGTATTACATTATTGCCAAACATGTTGTTGTGTCGCAGTACTGATCATTTCACACTTCTCTCCATCTATACCTACCCAATTTATGAGTGTTTGAAAAAGAGTGAATAATTTTTGCATTCATTCAAGGGGTGTGGGTGTCACTAGGGGCTGTTTAGCACAGGGCTAAATCGCTGGCTTTGAAAGCAGACCAAGGCAGGCCAGCAGCACGGTTCAATTCCCGTAACAGCCTCCCTGAACAGGCGCCGGAATGTGGCGACTAGGGGCTTTTCACAGAAACTTCATTTGAAGCCTACTTGTGACAAGCGATTTGAAAAATAAATGAAAATCGCTTATTGTCACAAGTAGGCTTCAAATGAAGTTACTGTGAAAAGCCCCTAGTTGCCAAATTCCAGCGCCTGTTCAGGGAGGCTGTTATGGGAATTGAACTGTGCTGCTGGCCTGCCTTGGTCTGCTTTCAAAGCCAGCGATTTAGCCCAGTGCTAAACAGCCCCAGTGATTTTCATTTCATTTTCATCTAGTCTGGCATTTATTGACGATCCCTAATTAAGCTAAGGTGGTGGTGAGCTGCCTTCTTGAACCGTTGCAGTTCATAGAATCTCGACAGTGCAGAAGGAGGCCATTCGGCCAATTGAGTCTGCACCGACCCTCCAAAGGAGCATCCTACCTAGGCTCGCCCCTGCCCCGCCCTCCCAAAAAGCCAGCCTTTTTGGATGCTAAGGGACAATTTAGAATGGCCAATCCATCTAACGTGCACATTTTTGGACAGTGGGAGGAAACCAGAGCGGCTGGAAGAAACCCACGCAGTCACGGGGACATAGTGCAAACTCCGCACAGTCACCCGAGGTCGGAATTGAACCCGGCCCCTGCGAGGCAGCGATGCTAATCACTGTGCCACTGTGTCACCACTATGTGGTGTATGTACACCCACAGTGCTTTTAGGGAGGGAATTCCAGGATTTTGATCCAGCCACAGTGAAGGAATGCCAATGTTTCCAAGTCAGGATGGTGTGCGGTTTGGAGGCGAAATTCCAGGTGGTGGCATGCACAGTTGACGCTGCACAGAACTGTATTTTTGGATCTGTAGTGCGGACCTGATGAAAATAAAATATAATCACTCGATGCACTTCAGTACTATTCAACCAAGTTTAAACATTTTTATTTGAATTTTCGCTGCATTTTATTAATTACCCCCTCCTGGCTTTCACTCAGTCTTAAGACATTGTCCTCGACTTCTATCAGCAGAGAAACTTGATTTCCAATAAAAATAAGGGGGGGGGGGGGTTCATTAACACACGAAACAAGATTGCATCCAGATCCTAGAGCTGCGCTCAATTATACCAGAGCGAGAGAGAGCGCTGAAAGATACATTGCGGGAAATCAACCTGAAATTAACTATTGAGTGAAATGGTAAGAGACCGGGAACGGTGAGTGAAACGAGCTATTTTTGGGGGAGTTGTGTGTTGAATATGCAAATACAGCAACGGGTCTGGGCAGATCCAGCCTCACCTGTCAGTCTCGCTTTCTCAGTCCAGAGGAGCTTTTGTTTCAATTGGAGCAAAGGGACGCGCGAAGCAGAGCAGCGCCTGGCTTTCCTCTGCGTGTAAACCCATCGTTAACCCTTGAGGGGGAATCAAGAGGGGGTCACCTTCCTTTGGGATACAGCTGTTTGAAAGTGCCTGGATCGATCGCTACTCAACGCCGATCTGCAGTAAGTGTTTGATGAGTTTGAGGAGTATTTACAAAGGCGCCTCAATGGGTTCCAATATATTTTCAGACTATTGATCGCATTGACTAGCATTGCTTTGTGTTTTTAAGTCCAACGCGGCTGGTATCCAGTCTGGAAAGAGGAGACAGATTTATTTTTGTGTGTGCGTGTGTGGCAATGTTTGTCCTTTTGAAATCGACCGCCTGCCATGTTCGCGGTTTTAAAACTGAGCGGGGTGGGTGTTTGTCTGGGGAGGGGAGCGGGCTGGGGGTGGGCAGTGCTGGGTCCGACCCCAGCACCTGCTGGATTCCAGCGCATTCCAGGGAGAAACCCAATACAGGTGAATGTTTCAGATCACAACGACTACCTTGATTTTTGCTCTGAGTGCCCCCACCCCCCCATCTCCCCACCCCAACCTTTCCTAATCACTGCTAGCCCATTTTGAAACTCGGGACTGGGAGAAAAAAATCAGCTCCCAAGGTTGAGAGTGGAAGGAGTTTTCTTTGTACACTGTGCCGGAGAAGTTAATGCGGT
This sequence comes from Scyliorhinus torazame, assembly GCF_047496885.1. Taxonomy (NCBI): domain Eukaryota; kingdom Metazoa; phylum Chordata; class Chondrichthyes; order Carcharhiniformes; family Scyliorhinidae; genus Scyliorhinus; species Scyliorhinus torazame. Next base: position 48,269,025 of record NC_092708.1, on the reverse strand, counting down.
AATCTCCCATCTCTCTCTGTCTCCATTCAAAGACAAACTTCACCAGAGGCCCTTTTTTCCCCCCTGAAAGTTTATTTTTGGTGGGCTGTCCTTTCCTCTGACTACTTCATCCTGAAATATCTTGGGATGCCTGAGGTTGGAAGAGCTCTGTAAAGTTCTGGTGAAGTTGCTGGCTTAGTTCCAGCAGTGAAGAGGTTGAATTTCAATTAATGATGAAAGGTGGGATGGATTGTTTTTTAAAAATCTTTATTGTCACAAGTAGGCATGCATTAACACTGCAAATGAAGTCACCGTGAAAAGCCCCTAGTTGCCACATTCCGGCACCTGTTCGGGTACACAGAGGGATAATTCAGAATGTTCAAATTACCCAACAGCGCGTCTTTCGGGACTTGTGGGAGGAAACCGGAGCACCCGGAGGAAACCCACGCAGACACACGGGGAGAATGTGCAAACTCCGCACAGACAGTGACCCAAGCCGGGAATCGAACCTGGAACTCTGATGCTGTGAAACAACAGTGCTAACCACTGTGCTGCCCCAGGTTTGAGGGGACCATGAATACATTTTTTAAAAAAAGTTGGGCGAATGCCTGATTAGTAAAAAGAAAATCGAGAGCCAAAATATAAATGTGAAAATCGAGGCCAGAACATGAGCGTGAATGATTAGAACAGAAACAGAAAATGCTGGACAATTTCAGCAGGTCTGCTAGCATCTGTGGCGAGAGGAGGGAGCTAAGGTGTCGAGTCTGGATTAATGAATGATTGGTGTTAACCAAATTTGAAGACTGATGTTTGCTCAATTGCTGCGGAAATATGTTGAGAAAGATGACAGCTGACTGCAGGATTAATATGAGATGGAAAGTGGATAGTTAGTTCTGACTTAGAATGATGAGCAAACCAGAAATAATCTTGAATCTTTATTTGGGAGCTCAGTGGGTTGGATTGAGATTGTGACAAAATGACATGGTCCATGGAGGGAATGATGAATTGCATGGTAACGCTTCATGCTTAGGGCACACGTGTTCATGTGTCGAAATAAGAAAAATAACTAATGAGCACCTTTCCTATCCTTAGGATATCACACAAGTGAAATACAGATGTGATGTGACGGCCAGACTTTGCACATCAATAATCCACTGCAATGAGATAAATAGTTTAAATAAATAGTGTTGGGGGGGGGGGTTATTGGCAAGGACATTGGGAGAACCCTTTTTTTGTATTTTGAATAGTGCCATAGATCTTTCTGTCTCCTAAAAATATTCTGGTCTTTCTGTCTCCTAAAAATATTCTGGTCTTTCTGTCTCCTAAAAATATTCTTTATTCGGGGCAGCACAGTAGCACTGTGGTTAGCACTGCTGCCACACGCGGCGAGGACCCGGGTTCGATCCTGGCCCTGGGTCACTGTCAATGTGGAGTTTGCACATTTTCCCATGTCTGCGTGGGTCTTACCCTCGCAACCCAAAGATGTGCACGTAGGTGAATTGACCACGCAAAATTGCCCCTAAATTGGGACAAAAGAAAAAGAATTGGGTACTCTAAATTTATTTTAAAAAATTCTTTATTCATCAAATTTGCAAAAGTAGATGACAAAACATCTCAACTTAAAATTTACAGTGCCGTGAATTTGATTTGTCTCCATCCAGTATGTTCCATTCCTCGGTGCCTTTGCACCATCGTACTTCTCTTGATATTTACATTTCTGTGTCAGACATACAGCTTGAGGGCAAAAAACATTTCAAATTGAAAAAAGAAAGAAAGTGCAACAGAATTCAACTTTTCTTCCTACGACATGCTCCTCTCTGAGGCGCCTCAATACATTTTGAAAATCTTGATATTTATAAAGTATACTCAATGTCAGGCATACTGTCCAAAGGGTTCTTCAAATCCCTCGGTGTGCAATGACTGAATGGCCCCATTGCACCTCTGTGGTGGCTGCTGCAAGCTTCAGTGAATCCCTCAGCATGTAGTCCTGACACTTGGAATGTGCCAGTCTGCAACACTCGGTCGAGGAAAACTCTCTGCATTGGAAGACCAGCAAACTTTGGCAGATCAAAGACCGTCTTTCACTGAGGTGATGATTCCCAGCCACAGTTGACGTTTACCTCGGTATGTATTCCTGGGAACAGCCTATAGAGCACAGAGTGCTGCTTCACAAAGCTGCTCGGGATGAATATCAACAAAAAACACTGCATTTCCCTGCAGGCCTTCTTTTCAAAGGCACTTTAGAAGGAGCTGGACTATAGCTTCTTCCCCACCACAGCCACCTTAAGAGCAACCTATAGAGGGGGTGAGACCCCAGGCATGTTGGAAGGATTTGACAGGGAGGGTATTTCTCACCACCGGCCAAGTAACATCTTGGAGCTTGTTGGAAAGTTTTGACAATGAGGCATTCCGCCACATGACTTTGACAGTCTGTTCAGGGAACCACCTGACAAGGTCGACCATCTCCTTTTCAGGCAGGGCCTCCAGGATGTTACCTAAGGTCTAACTGCTTGGAACATTCCACAGCAACATGGTCAGGCCCATCTTTCAGACGACCAGGAGTATAGTGAGGATGCAACATAATATCTGATCTGTAAAATACAGCTGTGACATTGCAGCACTCAGCACTGAAGTGCGAGCCTAGATTATGTGCTCAACTGCTGGAGTGGGGTTTGAATCTATAACTTTACGACTTAGCTGGGGCAAGTGCTATTGGTGAGTCAGTGCTGATCAAGAAGGGCCACATGAACCTGTGCGAGCGTAACCTTGTTATGCCAGCTGGTCAAAATGCAGTATTAAAACAGCTTTTGTATATCGATCAAGAGCGTTTGAAAGGAATCCTGAGTGATTCTTTGAATCCAAGCTTTTTGCTTCGCTAGTTTGCGGAATTTCTTTGTCGAATGTGTTTGGGCAAATATAACTCAGTTCCTACAGTGTGCAGTCCTGCAATATGAAATGCTGCAAAGTTTCAAACAAGCTATGAATCTCAGAGAGAGACAGTAAGGAAGATGGATTGAAGCACAAAATTAGGGAAAACTCAAAGTGGTGTAATCAGAGGTAGTTTCCACAAGATGGGATATAGGCATATTGTTGGTGTTGAGCACTACTTTATATCCAGCTCTTCTACCTGTGACCTGTGAGTGTGCGATGTTTACTCTGGTACCAAAAGTGGAAGATTTCCCATTGATTGAATGATTTATTGTCACATGTACCAAAGTACATTCCACTGTTCCAGCCTTCCTGTGAGACCCACAGTTACTAAAATATATTTCATTAATATTTTGATTGGCAAAATTGAGTGAATGCAAACTTCCTTTTCATCCAGTAATTGAATTGCAATGTTGAAGCATCATTATCTTTTTCTGTTATTACTACATGCACAATAGCATCTAAATGGTGTATAACATTAATTTTAAGAATAGGATTCAATAAATGAGGGAGGTTATAAATTGAGAATAAGGCCATGTTCAATTGTTTCAGGCAATAAGCCAAAACAATAAGATTGACATTAAGGCGCTGTAAGATTTCTTATCTCTCCTTGGAATAAGGTACTCGGTCCAGTTGGAGAGGTGTCCAAACGCTCTTTATTTTTCAAGAATTCACTTCACACATTTGCACAAAATTGAATCGAAACTCAGATGAAAATAATACAGAAACTTTTGGGAATATAGCGAAAAATATTTGAGATTTGAGTTTTGAGATAAGGAAGAGTAAAAGAAAAGGCTTCAAAATAAAAGTAGTTTCAATAGATGTTTCAAAATAAAAGTAATTTCCATGGATGCTACAAGAATCTCGGAAGGCTAAAGTTCTTCTTCTGATCATTCATACTGATCACATTCTTAAGGGAATTCTTATCTATGGTTTAGCTCCTTATTTACTTTCATTGGTTCTAATTCTCAGCTGAGACCCCCCTGATTCGTTCAGGAAAGTGTCAGTCACTTAACAGGTGATTGGTTAATTGGACATTAATCAATTACTCCAAATTAATTATTCCTTCCCTGATACAGCACTGTTCCCTAGTTGATGGGCCCAATAAAAGGTACAGCACTGTTCCCATGGCGTTCTTCCCATGGTCAAACTCCTTGCGTCATACCTAGCCTCAGCTTATACCATTGTTACTCGATTTTTGCAAATTCATATGTACCTTCATATTGATTCTCTAGACATATTTGTACAGTTCATCTTTTGAAATATTTGTCAGTATCTATAGACAGTCATGGTCAGGGTTCAATAGTTCAATCAATTTTTATAATTTGATCATGCTTCTGCAGATTCAGTCATTTTTCAAGAATCATTTTATTTTCCAGTATAGTTTTAGCTTATTTCCTTAAAGGACCCCCTACTCCCACAAGTCCCGAAAGATGAGCTTGTTAGACATTTGTCCATGGGGCATATGTTGGAAAAAACATTTTTTTCTGTGAGAGTTCTACAGGTAGTTTGTAATGTGCTTTGTCCCCTGCAGTCAAGATGTGAGTCCCATCTGGAGTGAGTCATTTGCTTGTAAGTGGGGACCAAGACAACATGCGCGTAAATTTAATGTAATCTTTAACAGAAATAATCTCTGGTGTGTTGCCCTCAGTAAACCTCTCCCTGGGCATTCACTTGTAACTGAGTGATCAGAGTAGATGAGCTAATTCAAGGACAGTCTTGCTAGCATTTGTGAGCAATTTAGAAACAACATCGTTTCTGACCATTAGACACAGGAACAGAAATAAGCCATTCAATGAGATCATGACTGATTTGATGCGATAATCCTCAACTCCACTTTCCCTCCTTATCTCTATAACCAGATTACAGATTAAAAATCTATCTATCTCAGCCTTGAGCATTCTTAATTACCCAAACTCTACAAGACCTTTGTAGTAAAGAATTTCACAGATTCACTATCCTCTGAGATTCCTCCTCACCGCTGTCTGGTGGCATGGTAGCACAATGGTTAGCACTGTTGCTTCACAGCACCAGGGACCAAGATTTGATTCCTGGTTTGGGTAACTGTATGTGCGGAGTCTGCCCGTTCTCCCCGTGTCTGCTCCGGTTTCCTCCCACAAGTCCAAAAGATGTGCTTGCTCGACATTCTGAATCCTCCCTCAGTGTACCCGAACAGGCACCGGAATGTGGCGACTAGGGGATTTTCGCAGTAACTTCATTGCAGCATTAATGTAAGCCCACTTGTGACACTAATAAAGATTATTATTATTATTGAATGGACTCTGAGATTATGCCCTCTGTTCCTACACTCTCTCTAAGGGGAAACAACCTCTCAGCATCTACCCTGTCAAGCCACCTGAGAATCCTTTATGCCTCAATAAGGTGACCTCTCCTCTAAACTCCAATGAGTACAGCCTCAACCTGCTCAACCTCTCCTCATTCGAAAATCCCTCCATACCCGGAATAAACCGAGTAAACGTTCTCTGGACTGATTGTGATTCTCCTGCCAGTGCAATGGTTTTGGGGGATTAAGGGGATTGGTTCTTTGACCAGCATCCTGTGATATCAGGTGCTACAGCTACAGCGTGTGGTAGCATTGCAGAGTACAATCATGATATTTTCATTCTGCAATGGGCCTCAAGCAAAAGGGTAGTGATTCACTTGGCCCTTGGGCCAGGATTTTACAGCCACCTTCATGGTGTGGCTCCCACTGGTGGAAATGGCAGGCCATTTAAATATGCCATTTATTTTGACGTGACTGTGATATTCCAACAGTTGGGAGGGGATCATGGGGCTGTTTAGCACAGGGCTAAATTGCTGGCTTTGAAAGCAGGCCAGCAGCACGGTTCGATTCCCGTAACAGCCTCCCCGAACAGGTGCCGGAATGGGGTGACTAGGGGCTTTTCACAGTAACTTCATTTGAAGCCTACTTGTGACAATAAGCGATTTTCATTTCATTTCATTTCATAAAATCCGAAACTTGGCATTTCATACATCACGTCTCACTTTCTCTCACTATTAGTTGCAGAACATTCACCCACCTTGGTTCCACTCTCTGAAACTCACTTCCTGTTCCCCTTTTTCTCCCCACTTCTCTCTCCTCTTTCAGAAAGTTTTCAAAACACTTCTCTCTAATCAAACCCACTCTCTTAGTTTTATAATATTTATTTGTTCCTCTGAAACGAATGTGGAGTTGGCAAGGCTGCATATATTGTCCACACCTAGTTTCGCCAAAAAGGTGTGGTAGGCCTTCCCCTGAACTACTGCAATCCTTGTGCTGATTATGTTCCCACAGTAGTGACAGGTAGGGAATTTCGGGAAAAACACCCAGTGATGATAAAGGAACAGAATTGCCGGGACTTCCGGTGGCGGCGATGAGGGAGTGAGCCGCACATTTGGTGGCTCTCACTCCGGTGGGATTTGAGGACCTGGTTCCCCGGTTTTGCGGGACTGTGGAGTGCTGGAAAGATGGCCATGGAGGTGCTGAGGAACGGGCAGAGATGCATGGAACCACGGGAGAGCATAAAGCAGAGAAAACGGGAGAGGAAAGGACAAAGACAAGGTGCAGATTATTGCTGCGCTAGAAGTCGATGGGTTGAAGGAGAGACAGAGAAGACTGCTGGACAGAGTAGAGGAGCTGGAAAATAGAGCCCGCAGACAAAATCTGAGGATCATCGGTGATCAGGTTCCACAGGTTTGTGGAGAAGGAGCGGGTGTTGCAGTGGGCAAAGAGCACTAAGAGCAGCACGTGGAATAACAGTGTTCGGAATAACAGTGTTCTTTGCATTTACCAGGACCTAAGCCAGGAGGTGGCCAGGCGGCGAGCAGCCTTTAAACAAGTTAAGGAGGTGTTATTTAAAAAGCACGAAAAGTTTGGTCTGCTCTTCCCGGCCCGTCTTTGGGTTACGCATCAGGGCCAACACTACTACTTCTCCGAGCCCGAAGAAGCAATGGACTTCGCGAGGGATCAGGGGCTGGTCCCGAAAAAAAGGACCCATGGACGCAAGCTAGGTTCCGAGAGTTATCGTTTGGGGATGCCTACTGTGCCTGGACTGACGGTCGATTGTTTACTGCGTTAAAGGTGCCATGCGTTGTATTTTTGGGCAGCTTTTGCCTACGGAGGGTGCGGGGGGGGAGGAGATCCCCCTCTCGTATGCTCTTTTTTTTTCCTTTTCTCTTTTTTCTGCTGTTGTTGGTACCTTTCGTCGTGTTCTCTGGGTGTGCTGGAGCATTCATTGTAACATAAAGGTGGCCGGTAAGCAATGGGGATTAAAGATGTTGGTTGTTTTTTTTTATGTCTAAGGTTTTTATGTTTGTTTTGGATGGGGGATGTACGGGTACTGGGTTATTGCGGTGTTATATAGAGATATATATTTTTTGGTGCTCAGAAAGGGACGTGGGTTAACACTTTTCTGTGTACACAGCTGGAACTGTATTGTACCTGGAGCAGCCTCGCGTTGCTGTTTGATGTTTACATCTTGTTTGATCTTTCCCATTTTAGTGAGGTTGCTCCAGTGGGTCGGAGTGGGGGGATGGTGTGCTGGGGAGTGGGGAGATGAGGTCGGGGAAGCAATGGGAGTGAGACAAGGGGGCGCCGGAGCGATGAGTCACCGGGCTAGCAGATTGGCTAGTCAAGGGAGTCAGGTGGGGGGGAGAATACAGCCAGTGAATGGCAGGGGTGGCGTTATCAGGAGATGTTGCTCGGGGGGGAATGGGGGGGGGAGGGGGGAGTTATTCTGCTGATATGGGAGGGGTCTGAAGTAGGTAATGGAGAGGAGGTCGGGGTGGAGGCGGCCAAGAGGCGAGCCAGGAATGGCATGGCGCATGGGCCGGGGGCGGGCCCAAGAAAGGTTATGGCTGACCGGGGGAGGGGGGGGGGCGGTGTGCCCCCCAACCAGGCTGATCACCTGGAATGTCAGAGGACTAAATGGGGCAGTCAAAAGGGCACGTGTGTTCGCACACTTGCGGGCTCTGAAGGCGGATGTAATTATGTTGCAGGAGACACATCTGAAAGTGACCGACCAGACTAGGCTAAGGAAGGGCTGGATCAGCCAGGTCTTCCACTCGGACTTGGATTCTAAGTCCAGGGGGGTAGCAATTATGATCAATAAGCGGGTTCAATTTGAGGCGGAGGGCGTAATCGCAGATGGCGGGGGCAGATTCCTTATGGTAAGGGGCAAGCTGGAGGGGAGAAGAGTGGTGCTGGTGAACATACATGCTCCGAACTGGGACAACGCTGACTTTATTAAAAGAGTGCTGGGGAAGAACCCAGACCTAGACTCACGCAAGTTGGTGATGGGGGGAGACTTTAATACGGTCCTCTACCCGGGGCTAGACTGGTCATGTCCCAGAACGGGTAGGCAAGGGAACTGAAAGGCTTCATGGAGCAAATGGGGGCAGTGGACCCATGGAGAGAAGGACAGCCGACGGGAAGGGGCTACTTGTTCTACTCGCATGTTCATTAAGTGTACTCTAGGATTGATTTCTTTATCTTGAGCAGGGACTGTGTAGGGGAGGTAAAGAATACGGAATACTCGGCAATCACTATCTCGGACCATGCCCCGCACTGTGTGGACCTGCAGGTCGGGGGGGGGGGGCGAATTACCAACGCCCGCAATGGAGGTTAGATGTAGGATTGCTGTCGGAGGAGGGGATATGTGAGAGACTGTGGCAGTGTATGCAAAATTACTTGCAGGTGAACGATACGGGGGAGGTTTCAGCAGCGACCCTGTGGGAGGCGCTGAAGGCAGTAGTGAGGGGGGAGCTGATCTCAATTCGGGCTCACAGGGTCAGGGCGGACAGAGCAGAAATGGACAGATTGGTTAAGGAGAGTCACCGGATAGACAAGGAGCATGCGGGGTCCCCGAGGGAGGACCTACTCAGGGAGAGATGGAGATTGCAGGCGGAACTGTGCGTGCTATCCACGAGTAGGGCCATGGAACAACTTAGGAAGGCGAGGGGAGTGGTGTATGAGCATGGGGAGAAGGCCAGCAGATCGCTAGTGCAGCAACTCAGGAAGAGGGAGGTGGCTAGGGAAATAAATAGAGTGGTGGACGGGAAGGGGAGCAGAGTGGAGGACCCGTCAGGACTGAATAAGGTATTTCGGGACTTTTATAGTTAAGCTTTACACTTCAGAACCCCCGGAAGAGCCGGAGTAGATGAAACGGTTCCTGGACGGACTAACCTTCCCAAAAGTAGGCAGGGGACTAGTGGACGGGCTGGGGGCCCCGGTTAGAGCGGAGGAGATACTGGGGGGCCTAAAGGCCATGCAGTCGGGGCAAGTCCCGGGACCGGATGGATACCCAGTAGAGTTTTACAAAACGCTCTCGGAGATAGTGGGACCGGTCCTGACTAGGGTTTTTAAATGAGGCGAGGGACAGAGGGATCCTGCCTCCGACGATGTCGCAGGCCACCATCTCGCTGATATTAAAACGGGACAAGGACCCGGAATCCTGCGGGTCATACAGGCCAATCTCCCTGATCAATGTGGATGCCAAGGTCCTGGCGATTAGAATTGAGGACTGCGTACCAGAGGTGATTGGGGATGGCCAAACAGGGTTTGTGAAAGGGAGGCAGCTGACAGCCAACTTGAGAAGATTGCTTAATGTGATTATGATGCCCCCGACGGGCAAGGAGGTGGAGGCAGTTGTGGCAATGGACACTGAGAAGGCCTTCGAACGGGTGGAGTGGGACTATTTGTGGGAGGTACTCGGACGGTTTGGGATAGTGGAGGGACTCGTTAATTGACTATTGTACCAGGCCTCAAAAGCTAGCGTACGGATGAACAGGATAATGTCAGATTACTTCAGACTACATCGCGGGACCAGACAGGGATGCCCACTCTCCCCGTTGCTGTTCGCGCTGGCCATAGAACTGTTGGCGATGGCGCTGAGAGCTGCAAAGGGGTGGAAGGGAATGACTAGGTGGGGGGGGGGTGGGGGTGGGGGGTGCGTGGGGGGGGGTGGGGGGTGTGGGGGGGGTGCGTGGGGGGGTGTGGGGGTGTGGGGGGGGGGTGGGGGGGTGGGGGGGTGGGGGTGGGGGTGGGGGGGGGTGGGTGGGGGGGGTGGGGGGGGGTGGGGGTGGGGTGGGGTGGGGGGGGTGGGGGGGGTGGGGGGGTTGGGGGTGTGGGGGTGGGGGGGGTGTGTGGGGGGGGGGTGTGGGGGGGGTGGGGGGGGCATGGAGCACAGGGTCTCTCTCTATGCGGATGACCTGCTCCTGTACGTGTCGGACCCACTGGCCGGGATGGAAAATATACTGGAAACATTGAGGACGTTTGGCCAGTCCTCAGGGTACAAATTAAATATGGCCAAGAGTGAGATGTTTGTGGTGCAGGCGAGGGGCCAGGAGAATAGACTGAAGGAGCTGCCATTTAGGCTGGTGGAGGAAAGTTTCCGGTACTTGGGGATACAGGTGGCACGAGACTGGGGCAGGTTACAAAAGTTAAATTTGACTAGAGTTGTGGTACAAATGAAGAGGGAGTTTCGGAGATGGGATGCACTCCCGCTGTCACTTGCGGGGAAGGTGCAGACGGTAAAGATGACAATCCTCCCTAGATTCTTGTTCATCTTCCAGTGCCTCCCGATCTTTATCCCACGGTCCTTCTTCAAAAAGACCGGCAAAATCATCATGAGCTTTGTCTGGGCGGGAAAATCTTCACTGGTGAAGAAGGCGATGCTTGAAAGGAGCCGCAGCGAGGGGGGACTGGCGTTGCCGAGTCTGATCAACTACTATTGGGTGGCTAACATAGCCATGATAAGGAAGTGGATGGTGGGTACAGGGTCTATCTGGGAGTGAGTGGAGGCGGCTTCGTGCAGGGGCACCAGTTTGGCAGCCTTGGTCACGTCTCCTACCGCTTGCGCCGGCCAGGTACTCCACCAGCCCAGTAGTGTGGGCTGCCCTGCGGATTTGGGGCCAGTGGAGAAAGCATGCAAGGGAGGTGGGTGCATCGGTCTGGGCTCCAATTTGTGATAACCAACGATTCGCCCCCGGGAACATGGATGGAGGGTTTCGAGCATGGCGGCGGGCGGGGGTGAGGAGGGTGGGCGATATGTTCCTGGAGGGGAACTTTGTGAGTTTGAGGGAGTTGGAGGAGAAAGCTGGGCTGGAAAGGGGAAATGACTTTAGGTACTTACAGGTGCGGGACCTTGTACACAGACAGGTCCCACGCCTCCCGCCAATAGGGATCCAGGACAGAATAGTCTCTGGAGGAGAAGGAGGAGAGGGTAGAGTCTCGGATATTTACAAGATGCTCATGAAGGGGGAAGAGTCCCAGACGGAGGAGCTGAAACACAAATGGGAGGAGGAGCTCGGCAGGGAGGTGAAAGATGGGGTATGGGCGGAAGCCCTGAGTAGGGTAAACTCAACGGCAACATGTGCCAGGCTCAGCCTGATTCAGTTTAAGGTTGTTCACCGGGCCCACATGACAGTGGCTCGGATGAGCAAATTCTTTGGGGTAGAGGACAAGTGCGCTAGATGCGCAGGAGGACCAGCGAACCATGTTCACATGTTTTGGACATGCCCTAAGTTTAGGGGGTACTGGGAGGGATTTGCAGATGTCATGCCCCGGGTGCTGAAATCAAGGGTGGTGATGAGTCCAGGGGTGGCAATTTTCGGGGTTTCGGAAGACCCGGGAGTCCGGGGGGAGAAAGAGGCCGATGTTCTGGCCTTTGCTTCCTTCATAGGCGGCGAATACTGCTGGCATGGAGGGACTCAAAACCCCCGAAGACCGGACTATGGCTTTCGGACATGTCAAGTTTTCTGGGTATGGAAAGAATCAAGTTCGCCTTGAGGGGATCTGTACTGGGGTTCGCCCGAAGGTGGCAACCATTCATCGACTTCTTCGCGGGAGAGTGAACGTCAGCAGGGGGGGGGGGGGGGGGGGAGATATTGGAGCAGAGTAGGAGGGATAAATAGGCGGGTCATGTCTCTGGGAGAGGAGCGGGTATGTGCATTATGGTTTGGTTGAAGTGTTGGTTTTCCGTTGATGCTTGCATATTTCTGTAACTGTTTACAATGCCAAAAAATACCTCAATAAAATTGTTTGTTAAAAAAAGGAACAGAATTGATGTGCAAGAATCGGGACATTGGGTGCACGGAGGAGAAGTTGGATGCTGATGGTGTTGGATGCTAATGTTGTTCCCACTCCATTTCTGCTCTTCTACCTCATTGTGGTGCCGATTCAGGGGTGGGAAAAGTTCTCAAAATACCCTTGGTGGGCCGCATCCTGTAAATTGTATATCCTGCAGCCCCAGTATCTTTGTAATGGGTGATGGGCTGTCAAGTGAACTCTCTTGGAAATTATTAAATATCTGGAATGTTTCAGTTGTCTAAGTCCATATGATAAAGACTGGAGCGGAGTAGCTCTCGGAATACCCAATCTGGGTGAGTATTCTGTCATGCCATTAATTAAGCCTTTGTATGGTGAAGAGGCATTGAGGGATCAGGAAGCGAATAGGCAGCCCCTGTCCTGATGTTGTGGGTGCGGTTTTGTCATGGTATATCCAAATAACTCTCCGCTCGATGGTAACCTGAGCACCTTGGTTGCTGATAAATTGGTAATGTTATTTGGTGTCACTGAAGATTGAATGGCTTTTCTCTTGTTCAAGATGAAATGAAATGAAAATAAAATCGTTTATTGTCACAAGTAGGCTTCAAATGAAGTTACTGTGAAAAGCCCCTAGTCGCCACATTCCGGCGCCTGTTCGGGGAGGCTGTTACGGGAATCGAACCGTGCTGCTGGCCTGCCTTGGTCTGCTTTCAAAGCCCGCGATTTGATCATTACCTGGCACCTGTCAGCTCAAACCTGAATGTTGCCGAGACCCTACTGGCACGAGCTGCTGTATCAATGGAGGAGTTGTCAGCGAATTACCCGCTCCCTTGGTGGGGCAATCAGTAATGAAGAAACCAAAGTGGTTGGGCCAAGTGTTCTTTCCCCGAGGGATTGTTGGAGCAAGGTCTGAGGGCCATGGTGATTGGTCTCTTTCAGCCATCTATTATTATTATTACTTTATATTTAGTGTTTGATATGATTCCAATCAAACGGCACATTTCCCTTTTAACACCACTTACCTTAGTTTTGGTTGGGTGTCTTGCTGTTGTCCTCACCCAAATGCTGCTCTGATGTCAAGGGTAGCCAACTTCACCTCTCTTGAAGTCTGGAGCTGAGTGATTCTGACTAAATGTGAAATGTGTGTTGGTGAGCAGGCTATTGACAATTATGTGTTACTTAATAACACTATTAATGACATCACTTTGATAATGATTCCAAGAAGGCTCATAGGCTGGGTGTAATTAGCCAGGTTAGATTTTTCCTGTTTTTGTGGATAGAGCATTCTTGGGCACTATTCCACATTGTTGGGTAGATGTTAGTGCCATTGCTGCAGTGCAACAGCTTGGCTGGGAAAGTAGTTAGCTTTGGTGCACAGATCTCCAACAATATATGGCCATCCTTTCCACTGCCTTTGCAATATAATACAGCTCTATGCCGTCAGTCACATTCTCTGTTCTTATAGTGCATCCTGAGGTACACCGTACCATTATTGGCAGAGACTTCAGTTAGCATCCCTCCACGTTCTGAAAGCCTCTTTCTAAACCTCTGTACTTGCATCTCTCCACCTTCACCAATCAGCCCAAATCTGTCTTTGCCCACCTCTTAAGTTATCTACTATTAAACGTTCCCCTGCTGTAATCTTATTGAACGTCATAACCCACCAGAGAAGCATCTGTGAGATCTCAGTTCATTAGAGTTGATGTGCAAATAATCAAACACATGTATGGCTGGGATTCTCCGACCCTGCACTGGGTCGGTGAATCCCCGGGGGGGAGGCGCGAATCCTGCCTCACCACCCCGACGCTGGCTTCCCTATTCTCCGGCGCCGTTTTTCGGGTGCTAACGGGATTGCCGCCGTGCCGGCCAGAGGCCGTTGACAGCGCCTCCCCCCTCCCCCGGCGATTCTCCGGGCCCTGGCTGGCCGAGCGGCCGACGAGTTTGGCCGAGTCCCGCCGGCGTGGATTACTCAGGTCCTGCACGGTGGGACCTGGAAGGTAAGTGTGCGGGGGCCGTCCTTGGGGGGAGGAGGGGGGGATCCGACCCTGGGGTCCCCCACGCTGGCCTGGCCTGCGATCGGGTCCTCCCGATCGGTGGGCGGGCTGGTTCCGTGGGAGCCTACTTTACTCCACTCCGGCCCCTGTAGGGCTCCGCTCACTTTCAGGAGCCATTGACGCCGGAGTGGTTGGCGTCATTTTTTATGCCGGCGTGGGGACATAGCCCCATTATTGGAGAATCCCGCCCATGGTTCCCCCAGCAAATCAATATTCACTGCTACACAGCATTGAGGATGCTTATCATGGGGAGAATAAAGAAGGAAGCATGGCAGCACGGTATCACAAGTGATTGGCACTGTGGCTTCACAGCGCCAGGGTCCCAGGTTCAATTCCCTGCTGGGTCACTGTCTGTGTGGAGTCTGCACGTTCTCCTGCGTGGGTTTCCTCCGGGTGCTCCGGTTTCCTCCCACAGTCCAAAGACGTGCAGGTTAGGTGGATTGGCTATGATAAATTGCCCTTCGTGACCAAAAAAGGTTGGCGGGAACAATATCACCGAAAATGAGCGGCAAGTGGTCATATTGCTCACCGCCTGCGGCCCGCATATGTTTGGGGTGATTAGGAGCCTTACGTACACAGCTGCGCCGGACACCAAAACGTTTGATGAACTTGTGAATTTAGTGGGGCAGCATTTTAACCCAACCCCGCCCACGATAGTCCAACGTTACCGGTATAATACCGCTGAGAGGACCCCAGGAGAATCCCTTGCCGACTTTCTATCCAGGCTACGCAGGATTGCGGAGTACTGTGACTATGGTGAGACCTTGTCAGAAATGTTACGCGACCGTTTGGTTTGCGGTATTAACAATGCGGCCACCCAGAGAAAGTTGTTAGCTGAGCCAACATTGACTTTTCAACAGGCCATTCAAATAGTATTGTCCCGAGAGAGCGCAGAACGAGGAGTGCAGGAGCTACGGGGAATGGAAGTGTATGCCTTGGGGCGCAACCCCTTCCGTCCGAAAACGTCCCCCGCACTCCTGCGGTACCTTGGGCGAGGCGACGTCCGGATCGACGCCAGTGGCCGTCGGACATTCCTCCCCGAAGGGAGCCTTCTCCAGAACCAATGGATGAGGAGCCATGTCCGTGTCAGACTTGTAGGCTTCGACCCAACCGTGGGCGCCGGCCCTGGGGGCGTTCCGACCGAAACTGGGACCAGCACAGGGGCCGTACCTTCCATGTGGATGAACCTGCGGCGACTACTCCTGAGGACGTGGAGACGGAGGACGACTGCCTGCAGCTGCATTGTGTGGCAGCTCCCCGTGTGGCCCACATTAAGGTGACAGTACGGGTCAATGGTCACCCGCTTGAGATGGAGTTGGACACTGGTGCAGCGGTCTCCGTGATTGCCCAGAGGACATTCGACCGCATCAAGTAGGGTATACAGACCCTTATATTAACCAACACACAGGCCAGGTTGGCCACCTACTCGAGGGAACCATTGGACATTGCAGGAACTACGATGACCCCTGTTGTTTATGGACACCTTGCCTGTCACGGCATCACAGATCTGTGAGTGGACCCAGACGGAGCCAGTCCTGTCAAAGGTTCGACACATAGTCCTGTATGGTGGACAGCATAGACAGCTCCCAGGCGAGTTGCGGCATTTTCCTCCAAGCTGTCAGAATTCAGCGTGGAAGACTGCATCCTCTTGTGGGGGACGGGTGTGATTGTCCTGGAAAAAGGACAGGAGCTGATACTAAGAGACTTGCACAATGGGCATCCAGGTGTGACCAAAATGAAAATGTTGGCCCAGAGTTATGTTTGATGGCCAGGCCTCGACGCCGACATTGAGAAGGTGGCCCAAAACTGCTCCATTTGTCAGGAGCATCAGGAGCTTCCGCCGGCCGTGCCCCTACATCACTGGGAATGGTCAGGGAGGCCTTGGGCGCGCTTGCATGCGGATTTCGCAGGCCCTTTTCAAGGATCCATGTTCCTTTTATTAATCGACGCCCAGTCTAAATGGCTAGAGGTGCATAAGATGCTAGGCACAACGTCCTGCGTAACAATTGAGAAGATGCGTTTGTCTTTTAGTACGCATGGCCTCCACGAGGTGCTGGTCACGGATAACGGCACTCTATTCACCAGCGAGGAGTTTGCAAGGTTCATGAAGATGAACAGCATACGCCATATCCGCACTGCCCCTTACCACCCGGCTTCAAATGGGTTGGCGGAGCGCGCAGTGCAGAAATTCAAACGAGGCCTAAAGAAGCAATCTTCCGGGTCAATGGACACGAGACTGACTCGATTTTTGTTTTTGTATTGGACCACCCCCCATGCGGGGACTGGGGTGGCTCCCGCAGAACTCCTAATGGGCCGGAGACATCACACCCACCTTAGTGTGGTTTTCCCAGACATTGGCGCAAAAGTACGCCGCACACAAGAACGGCAGGGACAGGGTTTTTCTCGGCGTTGGCCGATTTGGCAGTTTGCGCCCGGTGACCCAGTGTTCGTTCACAATTTTGCTGGTGGTGCCCAGTGGGTCCCTGGCGTAATCGTTCGCCAAACGGGCCCTATATCTTACTAGGTGCAAGTCCAGGGTCGTCTCCAGCGCAAACATGTAGACCACGTTCGGTCCAGAAGACTATCCCTTCCAAAGATTCCCCGCCTCTGGAGCTCATTTCTACAGCCGCAGAGACCAGAGACAATGGAAAGTAGTCCTCATAATCTTCCTCTGGTGCCTCACTCAAAGCCTGCGCAGGTCGTTACAGAACCGCGCGGAGATAGAGACGCCGAGATGACAGAGGCAGCAGACTCTGACTCCGAGATGGAGACACAGGACGCATCAGAGGGGGAATCCTCGGGTCCACGGGCCGTGGATGTACAACTGTTACGCCGTTCATCACGGAAGCGCCGGTCTCCGTCTCGTTACACGCCGCCCGATCCAGCGCCTCGTGCAAATTTGCCTGCGGCAAAACGAGTCCGACGCCCTCCTTCGCCAGGGTCTTCGGTGGATTCCTTGGACTTTGGGGGGGGAGGGATGTTATAACCTGCCTGCTTACCATTGGCTGGGGACTAATGATAATCCCACAATCCTGTGGGAGTATGAGCTTCCCCAATGAGGGGGGCAGAGAAATCATTAGCAGACTCCCTGTATAAATAAAGCTGGCCAGTTTGGAACCAGTAGGAGGTCACCTTCTCCAATTCCTGATCTAATTCTATATTGGTACACCAAGGAACAACAAACAGAAATAAATGCTAAAAGCACCATATAAATGCATGTTGTTGCTGTAAATCCAACTGCATTCAGCAAATTTCCATTATAGTTAACCCTTGTCTAAGCAATGGTCGGGTCTCCAGGTTTTACCATTAACTGCTTCTTGTCAATTCTATTACAGCATATATTTGTTCAAGCAATGAAGCTTAGCCATGGGTTAATAATTAGCCATTTAACAAGTAGTCCCTGAAAAAAAGGAATCTGAACTGTTACCAAGTACTGCACTTCATCGTTCGACCTCAAAGTATCCAGGCCATTTACATTGAGGTATTTTGTTCTGTTCTATCAGCATTTGGCCCGTAATCACTGCATTCAGAGTTTCTGTCACCTGACAAATAAATCTTGTTTGCAAGCACAATTACCTGTTTTATTGTTCATTGAGAGAAAAGTCAAAGACTTGCTGTCCTTAGCACTGGTATTAATACATTTGATGCCCTGATGAAAACATATCTCGCAACTGTTAAAAAGATTAGAAGAAATAATAATATAATAATAATCGCTTATTGTCACAAGTAGGCTTCAATGAAGTTACTGTGAAAAGCCCCTAGTCGCCACATTCCGTCGCCTGTTCGAGGAGGCTGGTACGGGAATTGAACCTGCGCTGCTGGCACTGTACTGCATTACAAGCCAGCTATTTAGCCCACTGTGCGAAACCAGCCCCTGAAAGAAGGAAAGAAAGAAACATGGAACTTGCGGTTTGTCATACCCTCTGCTCATCCTAAATTGCTCAACATCCCATGCTGCAGTGGGCGGGATGGTAGCACAGTGGTTAGCACTGCTGCTTCACAGCACCAGCGACCAGGGCTCAATTCCGACCTTGGGTTCCTGTCGGTGTGGATTTTTCACTTTCCCGTGTGCAGCTTCGGTGGATTGGCCGTGTTAAATTGCCCCTTAGTGTCCAGGGATGTGCAGGTTAGATGAGGCTACAGGGATAGGGTGATGTTGTGGGTCTGCAATGGGTGCTCTTTCAGAGGGCCGGTGCAGATTTAATGGGCCAAGTGGCCTCCTTCCGCATAGTTGGGATTCTATGATTATGTTTCAAGCATTGTCAACATTGTTATATTGACAACAGCTAATCTGTGCACAGCAAGGCCCAATAAACAGCAAATGAATTGAATGTGAGTGTTTTGCACACTCTTGGCCAGAACACCAGGAGAACTCTGTTCCTCTTGAAATAGTGCCTTGATTTACAAATAATACCACAAGAGTTTTACAACCACTTGTATGGTTGTAAACGTTGAGAAATATGTCCTCTCAAAGACATCTATGGCAATGTAACCCTCAGTACTGTAGGCTGGATCTTATAGCACCCCGCCTACCTATTTGAAGGTGAGGGGCTCGCAAAATAAAGTGGGTGACCTTCCCACCATCTTTCTGCCCAGCACCAACCTGTCTATCATATTACCGTTGGTGGAAAAGATGCCAGACAGCCCACCCAACTTTAGATCTATTGAGGTCCTTGAGTGGTCAATTAAGGGTATCATTCTGTCATTATTTTAGGCTTGTTTGTGAAGTCAGAGGCAAGTCAGGTAGTCCGGCACTGTGCGGGTTGCTTTGGGGCAGAAAGTTGGGGGGCTAACTCTTTTGGGGGAAGAGGAGGGGTTCCTGTTGTGTTATGTTATTTGGAATAACACAAGCTGCCACTTGATGCAGTTTTGAGTAAAAGATGCTCCAGACATTGACATGAGTTTGATGTGTTTTATTGAACTATTAGCACAGTTCTCAATGAGTTCGACTCTCTGCTAATCTAAATGTAGTAACTCAGTCTAACTGAACTAGCCTTGCTCTAAGCCACGTGCTGGGGTGTGATGCTGAGGATACACCCTGTCTCACTCTGTAGATGTTGGTCTGTGGAAAGAGGCGGGGTGTGAGTGCCACATCCCTTTTATAGTGAGATAACACCCCTGAGTGTCCTGACTGCTCATTGGTCGTGTCCTATTCTATGTGTTCATTAGCTGCATGTTTGCATATCATGACAGTTCCCTGTGCCTGTTGGAGGCAACCGCATCCTCCCCCAAGATCATAACCCCCTTTATCCTCCCCCTTTTGGCCCTCAAAACCCAGTGCCCCCGTCTCCATCTCTCAGCTGCCCACTCCCACCCATCGCTGCCAGGCCCTAGCCAGCTGGTGTAAAATCTCAGGTTTACTTTTAAATCTGGGCCCCATCGATCTTCTTTCTTGGGCTTGTAGTCCAGCAATGACTACCACTCCATCTTGGCATTGTTCTGGAACTACAGGGCAGCCAGCCAATCAGATTGGCTGGTTGTTCCCTAGGATGGGACTTCCTTCAAGCTGGGAGTCTGACTCTGAAACATTTAAGGCTGTTCCCAGTGAGATATTGCTGTAGGACAGCTGGGTTTCAGGCTGGTGGGTGGGTGGGGGGGGTTGATGACTGACGTTTGGTCAAGGGGGCAGGAAACACAGCGAATTGTGTAAAATCCCGCCCTATATTGTAACTCGTGGCCCTGGTAGAGAATGAGCCAGGCTGATACTTGGGCACTTTTACAGATGTCAATCTATTGCTTTTGGAGAGCCATTGCTGTTTCTTGCTGACATCCGCACTCTTTTCAGGAATAATAGTAGGCCTCTCTAAAGATGATTTCTGGGCCAGTTTGACTGGAGGAAGAAGGCATGCTTAACATGAACCGGACACTCCACTCAAAAACTGGGCAGGGTCTCATCACACTTGAGCCAGCCATTAACGCCGGTTGATTGCAGAATCAAGTAACAACAGAAACGCAAGTAAGAGGCATAAGGAGACACTTAATGGGGAATTATGAGAATAAACTTATGGACAAAAAGGGATTTTCTAGCACGAGGGATTGTGAAGTTAGAAGGAAGGTTAAAAGCAATCAACAAGGAATTTCTTTGGAGTATTAGAAAATAGACATCAATCTTTTAATTAAAATTCTATGTTGGGAGAAAATTGCAGCTTTGCTGAAAACATAGCTTTAGGCTCTGTCCATCAATTACCACACCATCTCGGGGATGAGAAAAATGTTTTACCCTATTCCCAGCTTAATGAAAATTATCTTTGAACTCACCGGGGTGTCATTTTCTTATCTTGAGAATTGACCTCAATCAGAGGTTCCAAAAGGTAACAAAATCTCTCCTTTTAGTAGAGGTAGAGCCAGCTGTAGATGGGAGAGAGCTGTGGCAGATCCGTGAGGAAGCGATGTCTTATGTCGACCTATATCGACATAAGACATCGCAGCACGGTAGCATAGTGGTCAGCACAATTGCTTCACAGCTCCAGGGTCCCGGATTCGATACCCGGCTTGGGTCACTGTCTGTGCGGAGTCTGCACATTCTCCCCCTGTGTGCATGGGTTTCCTCCGGGTGCTCCGGTTTCCTCCCACAGTCCGAAGATGTGCAAGTTAGGTGGATTGGCCATGCTAAATTGGTCTTAGTGTCCAAAATTGCCCTTAGTGTTGGGTGGGGTGACTGGGTTATGAAGATAGGATGGAGGTGTGGGCTTGGGTAGGGTGCTCTTTCCAAGAGCCGATGCAGACTCGATGGGCCGAATGGCCTCCTTCTGCACTGTAAATTCTATCTATGATATCGATGACGGATAATTCAGGGAAGATCAGTAAAAATGGATCGGTGCACTTGTTGGAGATTCATGTGTTTTGAATTGTGACCCTGGCTACAATGTGTATTTGTAGCTGGTAAGCAGTTACAACATGACATTTACTCAATTGGATAGCACCTTCCTCAATGTCAAGGAAAGATGGGACCAGCAATTGATAGGACTGCAGAACACCATAGGATTTACTGTAAGGAGCTGGGTCCACTATATGTCATGAATGTTTAGTTATCCATGAATGCGTCAAGTTAATGCATTCCTCCTTCACCATGTGCTCCCAACTCACTGATTTATGATCATTGCTTTATTACGGTCTGGATGTAATTGGTACCCTGTAATGATTTACATTTTGATCCACTAATATTTAGAAATTGTTCATTTTAATTATGTGGGACATGTGGCTGGATATGATCCAAAACGATATAATTTATTATGGCATTTATAGCAATCCTGTGGATTTAAGTGTGATACCATTGACTCCAGAAATAAAAGACACATCCTTATTTTACCTTTGGAAATGGAAGACAACAAAACTCATAGAATCGTAAAAATGAAAATTAATTCAGTGTGAGACTGATCTGAAGTAGGAGTTACTGGGAAAATATCCTGGTTAACTAATGGCACCTGTCTATGCCGACAATATATTAGTGTGAAATGAGAATAGGTTCTTTATTTTTCTTTCTTCTTTTTAATTGACTCTTTCATCATTTTCTCAGTCTCTCCTTCTGACCATATCCCAAATCCCTGCTCCACAGATATGCAAACCACATGCAGTGTGTTTCATTTGGACCCCATCAGCCCAAGCAAATTCTTGCAGAATAAACTCAACTGATTAACCTTGGGAGTTGAACCTACCATCTCTACTGTAGTAACAAGGGCTGTAGTATATATAGGGCTGGATTCTCCATCCCTCCAGTGGAATTCTTCCCCCCTTCCAACCTGCCATTGTTCAATGGAGTGGTGGTGGGGGAGGGGGAGTTCTGACCATTGTTTTCTGCTGTTTCTTAGCGGATCTCCGCTTGCTGGCAGTGGGATTCTCTGCTCCGGTCGCTTGTCAATGGGATTTCCCATTGAAGCCACCACACGCCATCGGGAAACCCATGGGTGAGAGTACGCTACTGGTGGAAACAGAGTCCCAATTGCCAGGGAATTTGATTTGATTTGACTTATTGTCACATGTACCGAAGTACAGTGAAAAGTATTTTTCTTCGGCAAGGGAACATACACAGTACGTACATAGTAGCCAAAAAAAAAAATCGACAGAGTACATTGACAAATGGTACACCGACAAACAGTGATTGCTTACAGTGTGGAACAAGGGGCCAAACAAACCAAATACATGAGCAAGAGCAGCATATTCCAGCCATAATAGCCCAGCCACTGGCCAATGGGAGTGTGAACGTGATTTGTGAATGTTTTACAATTGAATTGTATACATATTTACATGTATGAGTGAAGAGTAGTGTGGTATGTCAGGGTCAGACTAACCTAATGGGACACAGCATTATTCATTAACCTGTGGGAACCAAAGTTGAACATAGATTGGTGGGCTGAAAGTTGTTTAACTCTCCTGGCTACACATGGAGTGATTTCAGGCAATCTTTTCTACTAGGTTTTGGTGGCCATGGGCAGACAGCAGAAAAAACTATGGGCAGAAACCCCCCTCCCCTACCACCACTCCATTGAATTCAATGGCAGGTTTTGGGGTGGGGGGGTGGGGCTGGAAGAATTCAGCAGGAGTCTGGAAACTTGTTCCCTCTGCACCTAGGCCAGGTGCGGCTCCCCCCCCCCCCCCCCACCTTACCAATCCTCACCCCTGCCCCATATCTGCTGAAGGATGAATAAATCACATCGCAGTGTGGGTGCATTGAAGTGGAGGTGTGAGGCAGGACCTGCCATTGCCACTGGTCCTTGGACCCTGGCATTTTGGAGTCTTTGTGGATTGTGTGACCATGGATGAGACTTAACCCGGCAGAATGAATAAGGTTATTCTTCCTCTTGTGGCACTGTGTTGCTGACCTCCTAAGCACCGCTTGTGCACTTACAGCATCGGCCACCTATACCCATGCTGTTTGTTTTCCCTGTTGGGAATCCTTTACCATCAGCTGGATACAGGATGTTCCACGCCCCCTTCACGACATCCCAATATGATGAAGGAGAATGCACAGGAAGGCGTCATTAAACTTGGGAGCTGGACCTTCCCTTTTTTAAATTCATTTTTATGGGATGAGGCCAACCTTTGTTGCCCATCCCTCATTTTCCTTGAGAAGGTGGTGGTGAACTGCCTTCTTGAACCGCTGCAGTCCACCACTAGGGGAGGCAGTGGCATAGTAATATTGTCGCTGGACTATTAGTCCAGAGACCCAGGGTAAAAATGCACTGGGGACCAAGGTTCAAATCCCATCATGGTAGATGGTAAAAAAATCTGGAATTAAGTCTAATGATACCTCGCTAGCAAACTTAAGTTGTCTAGTGCGGGGGAAGGGGGGGGGGAGAGACCACCAATCGGAATGGTAATGTGGAATGTGCCGGGGTTGCGTGAAGCGAGCGAGGATTTTCTCGTATTTGAAGAGCTTGAGAGTCGATGTGGTGCAGTTGCAGGAGCCCCATTTGAGAGTGAAGGACCAGGGGCGTCATTCTCCGACCCCCCGCCGGGTCGGAGAATGGCCGTTGGCCGCCGTGAATCCCGCCCCCGCCGAAGTCTCCGAAGGAAGAAAAGTCGGCGGGGCGTTAATGGCGCCGCTGCCGCGGAGAATGTCACGGGTCTGCGCAAGGCAGCCGATTTTCGGCCTGCCGATATTCTCCCTTCCGGATGGGCCGAAGTCCCGTCGACGTGATGACCGTTCACGTCGACGTGAATCAAACCTCCTTTTCATCGGCGTGACCCGGTGCTCCAGGCTCACGCCGACCAGCGAGGAGGTGAGTGACGGCCTGGGGGGTTGGCTCTGGGCAGGAAATGGCGTGGCCGCAGACTGATTGCCTGAGGAGAGGTGTGTCTCGGCTTGTGTGTGTGTGCGGCGGGGGGGGGGGGGGGGGGGGGGGGGTGGTTAGAGTAGGCTGGGCTCCGGGGGAGTGCCGGGAGGGGGTCCGTGCCGGGGTGGAGGTTGGGGGTTGTGGAGGGGGTCCGTGCCGGGGTGGAGGTTGGGGGGGGGGTCCGTGCTGAGGTTGGGGGTTGGGGAGGGGGTCCGTGCCGGGGTGGAGGTTGGGGGGGGGTCCGTGCCGGGGTGGAGGTTGGGGGGGGGTCCGTGCTGGGGTGGGTGTTGGGGAGGGGGTCCGTGCCGGGGTGGAGGTTGGGGAGGGGGTCCGTGCCGGGGTGGAGGTTGGGGAGGGGGTCCGTGCCGGGGTGGAGGTTGGGGAGGGGGTCCGTGCCGGGGTGGAGGTTGGGGGTTGTGGAGGGGGTCCGTGCCGGGGTGGAGGTTGGGGAGGGGGTCCGTGCCGGGGTGGAGGTTGGGGGTTGTGGAGGGGATCCGTGCCGGGGTGGAGGTTGGGGGGGGTCCGTGCTGGGGTGGAGGTTGGGGGTTGGGGAGGGGGTCCGTGCCGGGGTGGAGGTTGGGGGGGGGTCCGTGCCGGGGTGCAGGTTGGGGGGGGGTCCGTGCTGGGGTGGGTGTTGGGGAGGGGGTCCGTGCCGGGGTGGAGGTTGGGGGGGGGGGGGGGGTCCGTGCCGGGGTGGGTGATGGGAGGGCAAATGAGTTGGTCCACCTGGCCAGGTGCCAGCCTCCAACAGTTGGACCCATGCGGTCCATGCCACCTGGCTGGGGGGAGGAGGGGATATGGGCAATGATGACATGTCGTCGTTCCCCTCCCCCCCACCAGGCCGTCATGTTTTCAGACCATCCAGCGATGTTGGCCGCCGTGGCGGCAGCAGCTCATGTCTATGTTGCCCTGGATGAGGAGGAGGAGGAGCGTGCCAGAGAGGCGGCGCAGGCTGCTGCAGAGGGGCAGGCGGCAGCCGCCCAGGCTGGAGGGACACCCAACCGACAGGACGAGGAGGGGGAGGAGGACGTCGCGGCCCCACGGCAACGGAGGCACCCGAGGGCGCCCCGTGTGTACCGGCCCAGGCAGTCATACCAGGACCTCACGGACCGGGAATGCAGGAGGAGACTCCGGATGAACCGGGAAACCGTGGCACACATCTGCCACCTGCTGGCACACCTGTCACCGCGTGGCACTGGCGGGGGACACCCTCTCCCCGTGTCCGTCAAGGTTACGGTGGCCCTGAACTTTTATGCAACGGGGTCATTCCAGGCACCGAGTGGGGACCTGTCCGGCATATCGCAGACATCGGTGCATCGGTGCATCCGGGCAGTGACAGATGCCCTTTATGCCATGGCGCACCGCTACATCCGCTTCCCCGTGGACCGGGCCAGCCAAGATGCCCGGGCCGTGGGCTTCTCTGCCGTTGCCGGGTTCCCCATGGTCCAGGGCGCGATCGATGGGATGCACGTCGCCGTGCGGCCACCTGCAGATAACAGGGCCGTGTTCACTAATAGGAAGGGGACCTATTCGATGAACGTACAGGTGGTCTGCGACCACCGCATGATGATCCTGCACGTCTGCGCCCGTCACCCAGGCAGTGTACACGACTCATTCGTGTTGTCGCGGTCATCCATCCCCGGCATGTACGAGGGACGCCATCCCCGGCTGAGGGGCTGGTTGCTGGGCGACAGGGGCTACCCATTGCGATCGTGGCTGATGACGCCTATACGGAGGCCACGCAATGAGGCGGAGAACCGCTACAATGATGCCCATGGAGCGACAAGGGGAGTGATCGAGAGGTGCTTTGGCGTGCTGAAGATGCGTTTCAGGTGCCTGGACCTCTCTGGGGGCGCCCTCCAGTATCGGTCAGATAGGGTCGGCCGCATCATTGTGGTGTGCTGCGTCCTGCACAACATAGCCCAGCAGAGGGGCGATGTGCCGCAGGCAGAGGAGGGCGAAGTGGAGGAGCAGCAGGAAGAGGCCCAGTCCTCCCCAGATGAGGGGGATGGGGGCAATGGTCAGGGCAGACGGGGTAGACACAGACGGGTGGCTGTCCACCGTTACCGGCTGGCCCAGCGGGCACGGGACAGACTGATAGACGCCCGCTTCACTGACTAGATGGGCGTGGGAATCGGGTAGTATGGCCACAGACCGCACACCATGACAACAGCCGACCACCCACACCCCCCACCCATCCACCCACCCAGCACCCTCACCCCCCTCCCCAACCCCACACACCCCACCCGCATGCACACCACCCCCCCACTCCCAATTGCCGATCCACCGGCGGCACAACGGGCCGGGCTCACCCAGTTGCGGGTGGACGCGTGTCTATCGCAGGCCATGGAGAATGATGACAACCCGCCTCCGATGAGCTCCTGGCTCTACATCGTTGGACTATGTCTGACCCATGGCCACAGTACCACCATCCACCCGGACCATCCCTGCATGCGGCTGTGACACTGCAGCGCACGGTCCCGTCCTCTGCCCGGGGGATGTTGATGGCGGCCCAGGGGGAAGGGGGCAGACTCACCTGGGGCTGAGGTAAGACCACCCCTCACACACACACTTGCGCTCAACGTACATGACACCCCCGCACACTTTGGACAGAGCACAAAGGCAGCTTCGGTAGGTGTAACAATGACTTTAATAACCAAAGGAGTTCATGCACGTGCCCTAGCGCCTAAAACTCATCTGTGCCCTGCACCCGTGCCAACTTACTCAGTGTCTAATTGTTTGGCCTTACGGGCCCTTTGACTACGTCTACGTGGTTCCCCAGACGGTACAGCAGAACTGGAGGTGGACTCCTGTGATTCCTGCCCTCTGACACTGGATCCCTTTGGCGGCCGTTTCCTGGGGCGTCCTGGCCTAGATGGGCCAGGCTGCGGCCCGGGCGACTGGGATGGCGAGCTGCCAGCCTGTCCTGCCCGTTGCCCACCCGATGCACCTGGGACGGAAGGGGGGGAGTCCGAGGTGTCGCGGTGTACCGGGACCTCCCCTACAGAGGGAGCCGGGACGGACCACACCACCTCCTCCTCCCTCGGGGTGCCCGATGGCCCCCAGGCCTCTACATGGGTGGGGGATGCGAACGGACTGGCCATCCGACGCGCCCCCGACATCTGGCGCTGCCAGTCCTGGAGGCCCGTGCTGGTATCGACAGGGGTCTGCAGGTTTGCAGCCATGGAGCCCAGGGGGTTGTCGAACCCTGTCTGCGACAGTGCAACGCCAGCTCGCACATGGCCACTGGCGCCGATGCCCTCAGCGATGGCCTGCTGAGACTGGGCCATGGCCTGCAGAGACTGGGCCATGGCCTGCAGAGACTGGGCTATGGCCTGCTGAGACTGGGCTATGGCCTGCTGAGACTGGGCCATGGCCTGCTGAGACTGGGCTATGGCGTTGAGCGCCTCTGCCATCTGGCGCTGGCACTGGCTCATGGCCTCCTGTGAGAGGGCAGCCATTTCCTGGGCCACAGACGCCGCCTGCACGGAAGGCCCCAGGCCTCGCAAACCGTTCCCCATGTCTGACACCGTCGCACCCATTGCCTCCACCGCGGACGCCACCCGTGCGGTGTCAGCCTGGGTGGCACGCATGACCGGGACCACTCCCAGCTCCTGGACGCGGGTGGACTCCTCCACCTGCGACCGCAGCCGCCGCAAGCCACCCGTCACCCTATTCGCTCGTCTCCGTGTCGGTGGTTGCATCGGATCTATGTGTGGGTGTGGTAACTGCAGGAACCCGGGATCCATCTGGGCGGCAGATGTTCGCTTGGCCTGGGCTGCCCTCCGACCGCCCGGTCCCTCTGCTGCTCCTACCTCCACCTGCTGTACCGGGACGGCTGTGTTGTGCGCACCAGTGAGTGTACCAGACGCCTCATCACTAAAGTGCCCAACCGTGGTGAGTGTTTCTGCGATGGTGGAGGGTGTTGGTGACAGCAGTGGCGTTGTGTCGTGCTCTTCGTCCCACTCTGACTCCATGGCACTTTGGGGTGGGGGTTCGTCTCCACCCATCCACTCTGAGTCACTGTCCGGTATTTTGTCTTCCCGGGTAGGGGTGTCCTGGGTAGTGGTGTCCCGGGTAGTGGTGTCCCGGGTAGGGGTGTCCTGGGTAGTGGTGTCCCGGGTAGGGGTGTCCTGGATAGTGGTGTCCTGGGTAGTGGTGTCCTGGCTCGGATGTGACGGGGGCCTGTGGCTGCCCCCCTCATCGCTGGGTGGTCGCTCCCGCACGTGACGGGGGTGTCGTCTCCCTGTTGCTCCAGGTCTCTCCGTCTCCCGTGGTCTCCGAGGGGCATCCTGCGGGCGTCGCATGCTGGAGGGTTCGGGTCTCTCCGTCTCCCGTGGTCTCCGAGGGGCATCCTGCGGGCGTCGCATGCTGGAGGGTTCGGGTCTCTCCGTCTCCCGTGGTCTCCGAGGGGCATCCTGCGGGCGTCGCATGCTGGAGGGTGCGGGTCTCTCCGTCTCCCGTGGTCTCCGAGGGGCATCCTGCGGGCGGTCTGCATCTGCGGGGATGGGTGCCTGGACGTTTGGTCCTGCGATACACAATGAAGCATGCATGGTTAGACATCAGGCAGTGATCAGGTGATACGGGAGAGGGGGATATAGGGGAGGGGGGATATGGGGACGGGCTGTTGGTGGCTCACTTGCTCGTGGGGCCCCGACCTCTGCATCAGCAACCTCCCGGTCCTCAGGTCCGCCAGCCAGTTCCAGGGCCCTTTCCTCGTGTACGGTCAGTGGCCTCTCATCAGCGGGCCCTCCTCCAGTCCTCACATGCTCCCTATTGTTGTGTGCGCGCTTCTCCTGGGGGGGGGGGGGGGTGGCAGGGGTAAAAGGCAACAGTGTTAGGCAGGTATATGAATGCACGCCATTGGTTGCGCGTGCATTGCAGAGGTTAAGGTTAGGGCTGGATTCACTTGGGGATATGGGGGATATGGGGGAGGGGGGATATGGGGGAGGGGGGATATGGGGGAGGGGGGATATGGGGGATATGGGGGAGGGGGGATATGTGGGAGGGGGGATATGGGGGAGGGGGGGATATGGGGAATATGGGGGAGGGGGGATATGGGGGAGGGGGGATATGGGGGAGGGGGAATATGGGGGATATGGGGGAGGGGGGATATGGGGGATATGGGGGAGGGGGGATATGGGGGATATGGGGGATGGGGGATATGGGGGAGGGGGGATATGGGGGAGGGGGGAATATGGGGGATATGGGGGAGGGGGGATATGGGGGATATGGGGGAGGGGGGAATATGGGGGGGAGGGGGGATATGGGGGATATGGGGGAGGGGGGATATGGGGGATATGGGGGAGGGGGATATGGGGGAGGGGGGGATATGGGGGAGGGGGGATATGGGGGAGGGGGGATATGGGGGATATGGGGGAGGGGGGATATGGGGGAGGGGGAATATGGGGGATATGGGGGAGGGGGGATATGGGGGATATGGGGGACGCTCACCCTGCCTGCTCTGACGAGGTCGTTCACCTTCTTGTGGCACTGGGTGCCTGTCCGTGGTGTTAGGGCCACAGCGGTGACGGCCTCTGCCACCTCCCTCCACAGACGCCGGCTGTGGCGTGGGGCAACTCTGCGGCCGTGCCCGGGATACAGGGCGTCCCTCCTCTGCTCCACCGCATCCAGGAGCGCCTCCACATCGCGTGACTCGAACCTCGGGGCTGAGCGACGGCCAGCCATCAAGTCGGGTGTTGCGGTCGGCTGTTCCGGTCGGGTGGGGGGGAGCTGCGCGGCCTTATGAGCCGTCACGCCGTGCAGCGCGTATGACGCTGCACGGCGTGAACCACTGCGCAAGCGCGGATCCCGTTACGTCGCTGCTAGCCCATTTCGGGCCGCAGACTATCGGCCCATTTTTATGACGTGACGCAAGTGGGATTTGCGCCGTTTTTTGCGCCGATCGGCGGAGTTTCCGCCGATAACGGAGAATTTCGCCCCAGGTTAGACTTCGGAAGGGTTGGGTGAGTTATAAATGTGACAATAAACAAATCCTACATCCAAGGATCCGGGTTCGATCCCGACCCCGGGACAGTGTCCGTGTGGATTTGCACATTTTCCCTGTGTCTACGTGGGTCTCACCCCAACAACCCTAAGATATGCAGGGCAGGTGGATTGGCCACGCTAAATTGCCCCTTAACAAAAAAAAAGATGTTCCAGTTGGGATTTGATAATAGGGCCTGGGGATGGCGGTGCTAGTGGGTAAGAGAATTAGGTTTCAGATGGAGAAGGTGGTGGCAGACCATGGGGGCAGATACGTTATAGTGATGGGTGCTTTGGAGGGGAGGTTAGTGATGTTGGTTAGCATGTATCTGAATTGGGATGACGTAGGGTTTATGAAGAGGATGTTGGCTGCCATACCAAGTCTAGGCACGCATCAGTTAATTTTAGGTGAAGACTTAAACACTGTGCTGCATCTGAAGATGGAGCGGTCTGTGCCGCGCTCGTTGACCCCTTTGGTTGTGGGGGGAGGTCGTTGTCGTCGGGGATGAGGAAAAGGGAATACTCAGCAATTGTCACTTCAGATCATGCTCAGCATTTGGTGGATGTAGGCCTTGCGAAGGGGCCTGCACAGAGGCCGGCATGGAGGTTGGATGTGGGACTGTTTGCGGATCCGAGCTTTTGTGCAAGGATGGGGAAGGTGATTGATGATTACGTGGGGTTCAATAAGAATGGAGAGGTCTCACCATCAGTGGTTTGGGAGGCGCTGAAGGCGGTTGTGAGGGGGGAGATCATCTCGTTTATGGCACAGGTGGATAGGGAGGCAAGAGAGGAGCTGCAGCTGCTGATAGATGACAGTTGATGGGAAGTATGCAGAGGATCCCACTCCGGAACCTTTGGCCTGTAAAAAGGAACTGCAGGCACGTTTTGATCTTTTGTCTACAGGGACAGTGGTACATCAGTTGAGGCGGCCCAAAGGGGTAGTATATGAATATGGGGAGAAGGCCAGTTGCTTGTTAGCAGGACAGCTCCGTCGGCTGTATTGGTCAGATTCTCTGGGGGATGAGTTGGATATGAGGGACTTTTTTGGGGGGGTCTGGTGCACCCTAGAATAGGAGAGGAGGAGTGGGTGGGGCTGGAAGAACCAGTGGGAATTGAGGAGGATCAGGCGGCAATAATGAGGATGCAAACGAGTAAAGCACCGGGGCCGGATGGGTTCCCGTTGGAATTCTATAAAACGTTTCTGGATAGGCCGGTGCTGTTGATGGTGGAGATATTTGAGGATGTGGTGGCTAAAGGGGTGCTTCCTGAGACAATGGGACAGGCATTTATTTCCCTGTTGCTAAAAAAGGATAAGGACCCAATGGAGTGTGGGCCATATTGGCAGATGATTCTGGCCAAGTTGTTGTCGCTGAGGTTGGAAAATGCCTTTCCCAGGTGATTGGGGAGGATCAGACGGGATTTGTAAAGGGTAGGCAGTTGTCGTCAAACGTGTGGCATTTGTTAAATGTGCTGTAAGGGGGAGCAGGAGGTGGTGGCGGTGCTGGATGTGGAGGAGGCATCTGATCAAGAAGAGTGGAGTTACGTTTTTGCAGTATTGCGGTGGTTTGGGGCTGGGACTAAGTTTGCGGCATGGGTTAAGTTGCTGTATAAGGAGCCGAACATGAGTATTCGTACAAATGAGGTGAATTCAGGATTTTTTCAGTTGCATAGGGGGACAGGATAGGGTGTCCCATGTACCCCTCTTGTTTGTGTTGGTGATAGAGCCCTTGGCTATTGCGCTGAGATGGTACAAAATGTGGAAGGGGATAGGGAGGGGGGGAAGAGAGTTGTGGAGCATAGGGTGTCCTTGTATGCCTACGACATTTTGTTGTATATTTCTAACCCAGGTCCCAAGGTGGGGGATATAATGGGGCTGTTCAAGGGGTTTGGGGCTTTTTTGGGATGTAAACTGAATTTGGAAAGGAGCGAGTGCTTTTCGGTCACTTCTCCAGGAACAGGGGCTGACTTGGGGGGATTGCTATTTCATGAGGCGACGACTCACTTCAGTTATTTGGAGGTGCAGGTGGCTCGGGACTGGGCCCGGCTCCCCAAGTTGAATTTTACGAGCCTGGTGGGCAGACTGAGGCTTTCGCGTCCACCTTCAGCCTGAAGTGCCGAGTGGATGATCCATCTCGGTCTCCTCCGGAGGTCCCCGGCATCACAGATTTCAGTCTTCAACCAATACGATTCACTCCACGTGATACCAAGAAACAGCTGAAGGCACTGCATACTGCAAAGGCTATGGACTCTGACAATATTCCAGCAATAGTACTAAAGACTTGTATTCCAGAACTTGCCAGACTCCTAGCCAAGCTGTTCCAGTACAGCTACAACAGCAGACATCTACCCGGCAATGTGGAAAATTGCCCGGGTGTGTCCTGCACACAAGAAACAGGACAAATCCAACCCAGCCTATTACTCTCTGCAGGGACAGTGGTACGTCAGTCTACTCTCCATCATCAGCAAAGTGATGGAAGACGTCATCAACAGTGCTACCAAGTGTAATTTCCTCAGCAATAACCTGATCACGGACGCTCAGTTTGGGTTCCGCCAGGGTCACTCGGCTCCTGACCTTATTACAGTCTTGGTTCAAATATGGACAAAAGAGCTGAATGCCAGAGGCCAGGTGAGAGAGACTGCGCTTGGTATCAAGGCAGCATTTGACCGAGTATGGTATCAAGGAGCCCTAGCAAAACTAGAGTGAATGGGAATCAGGGGGAAAACTCCCCATTGGCTGGTGTCAAAGCTAGCACAAAAGAAGATGGTTGTGGTCGTTGGAGGTCAATCATCTAAACTCCAGGACATCACTGCAGGCGTTCCTCAGACTAGTGTCCTCAGCCCAACCATCTTCAGCTGCTTCATCAATAACTTCCTTTCCATCATAAGGTCAGAAGTGGGGATGTTCGCGGATGACTGCACAATATTCAGCACCATTCACGACTCCTCAGATAATGAAGCAGTCCGTGTCCAAATGCAGCAAGACCTGGACAATATTCCGGCTTGAGCTGACAAGTGGCAAGTTACATTCATTCCGCCATGGGGATGAATCCCAGTTGGGAGATTTCCACCCTCTGAATTGGCTCTGATTTCACATATCGAGGAAATCACAAAGGCAGCTGGCATTAGGAATTAAAATATTTCCACTGATGCTTTTCTGTTGGGACTACATTTCTGCGACCAATTGGGAAGTCTCTGCACCAATCGTGCTACAGGGTATATCATAAACTGACATGTGGAACTTCCGGTTGCGGCTATGCGGAGCTAAGTCGCACATTCGGCGGCTCCCGCATAAACGGACTTTTGGGCTCTTTTCAGGGCTCCCAGCGGCACTTTTTTGACGTTTCCCGGTGTGGGAAGGAGTCTATAACAGCTCCCCATCAGTATATGGCTTCAACTAGGAGCGGGGCGACAACAAAGGTGGTGGTGGACCCGAAGAAGGTGCGAGGGAAGAAGGACAAAATGGCGGCGGGCGGAGACCAGGCAGCGTGGATGCAGTGGGCGGAGGAGCAGCAGGAGGGTATCCAGCGCTGCCTCAGAGAGATTAAAACGGACCTGCTAGAGCTGATGAAGGCTTCTATTGATAAGCTGCTGGAGACACAGACGGCCCAGGGGGTGGCGAGCCGCGAGGCTCGACAAAAGATCTCTGACAATGAGGACGAGACCTTAGGCCTGGCGGTAAAGGTGGAGGCGCACGAGGCGCTCCACAAGAAATGGCAGGAGCGGTTCGAGGAGATGGAGAATCGGTCGAGGCGGAAGAATCTGCGGATTCTGAGCCTCCCGGAGGGGTTGGAGGGGCCGGACGTGGAGGCCTATGTGGTCACCATGTTGAACCCGCTGATGGGAGTGGGGTCCTTCCAGGGGCCACTGGAGCTGGAAGGGGCGCATAGAGTGCTGGCGAGGAGGCCCAAGGCTAACGAGCCTCCGCGGGCGGTGCTGGTGCAGTTCCATCGGTTCGTCGATCGGGAGTGTGTGCTCAGGTGGTCCAAGAAGGAGAGGAGCAGCAGGTGGGAGAACGCGGAGGTTTGGATATATCAGGACTGGAGTGCGGAGGTGGCGAAGAGGAGGGCCGGGTACAATCGAGCGAAGGCGCTGCTGCACAGGAAGGGGGTGAAGTTTGGCATGTTGCAGCCGGCGTGACTGTGGGTTACCTACAAGGACCGGCACCATTATTTTGAGTCTCCGGAGGAGGCGTGGGCCATTGTTCAGGCCGAGAAGTTGGTCACAGATTGAGGGTCGGGATGGGTGATTGGGGACTGCGGTCGATATGTTATGTTTATTTTTGTTTCGGGGGGGGGGGGCCTTTGTATTGTTCCGGGTTTCTTTTTCTCTGTGTTTTTCTCTTTCGGGTCGGTGAGGGTGGCTGGGGCGGGTTGGGCACTGTTTTGGTTGGGCTGGTCGGGGGTGCTCTTGGAGGGGGGTAGGTAAACTGAACAGGGGTGGTGGCCGGCGGTGAGATGGGGCCCCGCGGGGGAGGGGGAGGCCCAAGTCGGGGGGTGAGGGGACTGGGCCTGTAAAAGGAGCTGCGTCAGAGGTGGCGGGGCCTGGTGGGTGGAAGGCGCGGGCTTTTTCCCGCGCTGAAGACTGGAGGGGGCGGGCCGGGGCGGGGAAGCGAGGGTTGTTTCCCGCGCTTAGAACGGAACGGGGAGGGGGAGAGCCTATGGATGGGGAAGGGAGAGGAGGGTGTGTCACACAATGGGAGGAGTCGAAAGAGAGGCGAGAGTGGCCGGGGTCAGCAGGAGTCAGCTGACTTGCGGAAGTGCAATGGGGGGGTAAATCAGCTAGGTTGGGTCCTAGCCCGGGGGGGGGGGGAATCGAGTTGCTGCTGCTATGGTCAAGGAGGAGCTGGAGCGAGTGGGGGGGGGGGGGGGGGGGGGGGGGGTGGTGGGTGTTGAGACGGGGGTATGCCGCTGTGGGGAATGGGCTGGGTGTGAGGTGCGGGCGCGTGGCTGGCCGAGGAGGGGTCATGGCTAGTCAGCGGGGGAGGGGGGGCGGGTAGCCCCCTGATCCGGCTGATAACCTGGAATGTGAGGGGACTGAATGGGCCGGTTAATGGTGTTCGCGCACCTGAAGGGGCTCAAGGCGGATATAGTTATGCTTCAGGAGACACACCTGAAGGTGGCAGACTAGGTAAGATTGAGGAAAGGGTGGGTAGGTCAGGTGTTTCACTCGGGGCTGGATGCCAAAAATCGGGGGGTGGCGATCGTGGTGGGAAAGAAGGTGTCATTCGAGGCGTCGAGCATTGTGGCAGATAATGGCGGTAGGTACATAATGGTAAGTGATAAGTTGCAGGGAGAGAGGGTGGTACTGGTCAATGTGTATGCCCCGAACTGGGACGATGCGGGTTTTATGCGGCGTATGTTGGGTCGGATCCCAGACTTGGAAGTGAGGGGCCTGATAATGGGGGGAGACTTTAACACGGTGTTGGATCCGGCACTGGATCGCTCCAGGTCTAGGACGGGTAGGAAGCCGGCGGCGGCTAGAGTGCTGAGGGGGTTTATGGACCAGATGGGAGGGGTGGACCCTTGGAGATTTGCAAGGCTGGGGGCTAGGGAATTTTCATTCTTCTCACATGACCATAAGGTTTATTCCCGAATCGACTTTTTCATTTTGAGTAGGGCGCTGATAGCGAGAGTAGAGGATACCGAGTATTCGGCAATAGCCATTTCGGACCACGCCCCGCATTGGGTGGACTTGGAGATGGGGGAGGAGAGGGACCAGCGGCCACTATGGCGCTTGGAGGTGGGGCTGTTGGCGGACGAGGAGGTGAGCGAACGGGTCCGAGGAAGTATAGAGAGGTGCTTGGAGACCAACGACAACGGGGAGGTCCGAGTGGTGATGGTATGGGAGGCACTG
Source organism: Scyliorhinus torazame (assembly GCF_047496885.1). Lineage (NCBI taxonomy): Eukaryota > Metazoa > Chordata > Chondrichthyes > Carcharhiniformes > Scyliorhinidae > Scyliorhinus > Scyliorhinus torazame. Next base: position 48,233,407 of record NC_092708.1, on the reverse strand, counting down.
AAGGCGGTGGTGAAGGGAGAGCTGATCTCCATCAGGGCCCACCAGGAGCGGGGGGAGAGGGAGAGGCTGGTGGGGGAGATGGTGAGGGTAGACAGGAGGTATGCGGAGGAGCCCGAGGAAGGATTGTTGAAGAAGAGGCGTAGCCTCCAGGCCGAATTCGACCTGGTGACCACCAGGAAGGCGGAGGTGCAGTGGAGGAAGGCCCAGGGGGCGATTTACGAGTATGGGGAAAAGGCAAGCCGGATACTGGCGCATCAGCTTCGGAAGCGGGACGCAGCTAGGGAGATCGGGGGAGTTAAGGACAGGGGAGGGAGTGTGGTGCGGAATGGGGTTGGCATCAATGGGGTCTTCAGGTCTTCCCCTACGAGGAATTGTACCGATCCGAGCCCCCACGGGAGGAGAGGGGGACGGGCCGCTTCCTGGACCAATTGAAGTTTCCAAAGGTGAAAGAGGGACTGGTGGCGGGATTGGGGGCCCCGATTGGGCTGGAGGAGCTGACCAAAGGGATAGGAAGCATGCAGGCGGGGAAGGTACCGGGGCCGGATGGTTTCCCGGTCGAATTCTATAAAAAATATATGGACCTGTTGGGCCCGCTCTTAGTCAGGATCTTTAATGAGGCAAGGGAGGGGGGGGCATTACCCCCGATGATGTCCCGGGCCCTGAACTCCTTGATCCTGAAGCAGGACAAGGATCCCCTGCAATGTGGGTCTTACAGACCGATTTCCTTGCTAAATGTAGATGCCAAGGTGTTGGCGAAAGTCTTAGCCACAAGGATTGAGGATTGTGTACCGGAAATCATCCATGAAGACCAGACGGGGTTTGTGAAGGGGAGACAGTTGAACGCGAATGTGCGGAGGCTTTTGAACGTTATCATGATGCCGGTGAGGGAGGGGGAGGCGGAGATAGTGGTGGCGATGGACGCTGAGAAAGCCATCGATAGGGTAGAGTGGGGGTACCTGTGGGAGGTGCTGAAGAGGTTCGGGTTTGGGGAGGGGTTTGTCAGGTGGGTTAGGCTGTTGTATGCGGTCCCGATGGTGAGTGTGGCCACAAACAGGAGGAGGTCTGAGTACTTTCGGTTGCACCGAGGGACGAGACAGGGGTGTCCCTTGTCGTCCCTTCGCATTGGCGATTGAACCCCTGGCTATGGCACTGAGGGAGTCAAGGAACTGGAGGGGGTTGGTGCGGGGTGGGGAGGAGCATAGGGTGTCACTTTATGCGGACGATCTGCTGCTGTATGTGGCGGACCCGGTGGGGGGAATGCCAGAGGTAATGAGGATTCTTAGGGAATTCGGGGACTTTTCGGGGTACAAGCTCAACATGGGGAAGAGCGAGCTGTTCGTAGTTCATCCACGAGACCAGGAGAGGGGTATTGGCGAGCTCCCACTAAAAATGGCGGAGAGGGGCTTCAGGTATTTGGGGGTCCAGGTGGCCAGGAGCTGGGGGGCCCTGCATAGGCTTAATTTTACAAGGCTGGTGGAGCAAATTGAGTAGGAGTTCAAGAGGTAGGACGCGTTGCCACTGTCCTTGGCAGGTAGGGTGCAGTCAATCAAAATGACGGTGCTCCCAAGGTTTTTGTTCCTGTTCCAGTGCTTCCCCGTGTTTATCCCGAAGGCTTTTTTCAGGCGGGTTAACAGGAGTATAATGGGGTTTGTGTGGACACGAGGGACTCCGAGGGTGAGAAGGGTGTTTCTGGAGCGGAGTAGAGATAGGGGGGGGACTGGCGCTGCCCAACCTCTGTGGGTACTACTGGGCCGCCAATGCGATGATGGTGCGCAAGTGGGTGATGGAGGGGGAGGGGGCTGCATGGAAGAGGCTGGAGATGGCGTCTTGTGTGGGTACGGGTCTGGGGGTGCTGGCAATGGCGCTGCTGCCGCTCCCTCCAAGGAGATATACCACGAGCGCGGTGGTGGTGGCTGCCCTCAAAATTTGGGGGCAGTGGAGGCGGCACAGGGGGGAAGTTGGGACCTCAGCGTGGACTCCATTATGGGGGAACCACCGGTTCGCCCCAGGAAGAACAGGTAGAGGGTTTTCGGGGTGGCACAGGGCAGGGATACGAAAGTTCGGGGACCTGTTTGTGGACGGGAAGTTCGCGAGCCTGGGTGAGCTGGAGGAGAAGTACGGGCTCCCCCCCCGGGGAACACCTTCAGGTACTTACAGGTAAGGGCGTTTGCCAGACGGCAGGTGGTGGAATTCCCGCGGCTACTGCCACACACAGTACAGGACAGGGTGCTCTCGGGGGGGGTGGGTGGGAGTGGGGTAGATCTCGGAAACTTACCAGGTGATGCAGGAGGAGGAGGAGGCCTCGGTGGTGGAGGTGAAAGGTAAGTGGGAGGAGGAGTTGGGAGAGGAGATTGAGGAAGGGACGTGGGCAGATGCCCTAGGGAGGGTGAACTCTTCTTCATCGTGCGCGAGGCTCAGCCTCATACAGTTTAAGGTGCTGCACGGCACACATGACCGGGACAAGGATGAGCCGGTTTTTTGGGGGTGAGGACAGGTGTGTTAGGTGCTCAGGGAGCCCAGCAAATCACACCCATATGTTCTGGACATGCCCAGCGCTGGAGGAATTTTGGAAGGGGGTAGCGAGGACGGTGTCGAGGGTGGTAGGATCCAGGGTCAAATCGGGCTGGGGGCTCGCAATATTTGGGGTGGCAGAGGAGCCGGGAGTGCAGGAGGCGAAAGAGGGTGGAATTCTGGCCTTTGCGTCCCTGGTAGCACGGCGAAGGATTCTTCTTCAGTGGAAAGATGCGAGGCCCCCCAGCGTGGAATCCTGGATCAACGATATGGCACGGTTCATTAAATTGGAGAGGGTGAAATCCGCCTTGAGAGGGTCGGTACAAGGGTTCTTTAGGCGGTGGCAACCGTTCTTAGACTTCCTGGCAGAACGATAGACATTGGTCAATGGCAGCAGCAGCTCGGCGGAGGGGGGGGGTTACTTTATTATTGTTTTTGTTATTTACACTGAAGGGTCTGAGGGGGTGTATACACCTGTTGTGTTAAGTATGTTAATTTATTATTTATGTACAGGGGGGGGAGTGGGGGTGGAGGGGTATGGGGGGTTGCTCTTCTAGATTGTGTTTTGTACTTAACCCTGTTGGATTCCTTTTTCATTTTGTTATTGATATTTTATGAAAACCTTGAATAAAAATTATTTTAAAAAAGTAAAATAAACTGACATGTGGGCGAAAGGTGCCTGTCCCCTATTAGAACTGATATCTCCTATCAGTAAGAGCACTCTCTTCACCAAATGAAACAATAACATTGCGCCTGATATCTTCCCAAGTTGAAAATTATATTTCACATGTAGGGCGGGATTCTCCCAGCCCTGGGTGGGGTCGGAGAATCCCCGTGACAGGGCCATGCTGCCTTGACGCTGGTGCGGCGCCGGTCGTGGGTCGCTCTATGCGGCTGGCCTGCCGATTCTCGGGCCGGGATGGGCCGAGCGGCCGTCGTGGGAATGCTGAGTCCCGCCGCCGCCGTCCACACCTGCTCCCAGCCGGCGGGAACTCAGCGTGGAAGTGTCGGGTGGCGGCCTGTGGGGGGGAGGGGGGAGAGGGGGGCTCTGACCCCGGGGGGGGTGGGGGGGCCTCCGATGCGGCCTATCCCGCGATCGGGGCCCACCGATCGGGGGCCGGCCACTCTGGCTGTGGGACTCATTTCGTACGCGCCGGCCCCTGTAGTCCTGCGCCATGTTGCGTCGGGGCCGGCGCATTGAAGGAGGCCACTGCGCATGCGTGCATTGGCGCCGGCGCCATTGCACATGTGCGCGTTGTGCGCATGCACGGATCCCGCGGCGCCCAGTTCGCGCCGGGATCGGCAGCTGGAGCGGCATGAACCGCTCCAGCGCCGTGCTGGCCCCCTGGAGGGGCCAGAATGAGTCCTAGGAGCAGCCCATTCACGCCGTTGTAAAACACGACGTCGTTTATGATGGCGTAGATACTCTGCCGCGGGATGAGAGAATCCCGCCCCTAGTTCCTGATCTGACACTATTTTATGGTTGGAAGCCCTGATATTTCTGTATTTGTCTCAGGTTGGGTGTGTACACAAGGTATGATTGGGTACATTCATTTGAAGCTTACTTGTAAACCTGCAGTTTTATAACCTAGTAACATTACTACCTCATTGCTGCCCGGCACAGCTGTGTTATGTTTGCCCAGTGCTGTTTAAAGAGCTTTGATTGTGATCCGTCTGCAAAATTGAGGGCATCAAATAAAATACATGGCATAGTATCATGACCTTTTGTAATGTTTAACTTTGGGGTAATTTAAATTTCAGTTTGATTGCTTTTCAAACTCACAGTCGACAGTGTGGGTATTTCTGCGGATATATTGATACAACTCTTAATCCAAGCGGCTGCTGGTTGTTACACACGATGCAAGTGTGAGAATTTAAATAAGGTTTGAAGGAAAATAATCGGTAAATAAAAAGCTGTTGAACTGCTTTAAAAATCTATCAGGTTCCCCGAAGTGTTAAGTAACAAAACTTCTTACACTGAGTGTGATGTGACTCAAGGTTGACTCTTAACTGCCCTCTGAAGTGACTGAGCAAGCGTTTCAGGCACATCAGGCTGTGTGGAATATCACGTGCTCTATGGTAGTTCAAGATGAAGGTTCACCATCACCTTCTAAAGCAACTAAAGCTCGGCAATTAAAAAGCAGCTTGGATGCCCAGATCCCAAGAACAAATTAAAAACTATATATTGGTACAGATATCGACGCTGACTCTCAGTTGTGTTTCAATTAACAATACAAATATAAACCAGTGCTCGGATTAAATGACTTTTGTAATGAGCACAATAGTTGTTTCATCTTTCTATCACCCTCACCAATTGTTCTTCCCCTGGAGGCTTCACATTCAACTGAAAGAGATGCAATTACCCCTTAGTATCCAAAGGGGCTGGTTTAGCACAGGGCTAAATCGCTGGCTTTTAAAGCAGACCAAGGCAGGCCAGCAGCACGGTTCAATTCCTGTACCAGTCTCCCCGAACAGACGCCGGAATGTGGCGACTAGGGGCTTTTCACAGTAACTTCATTTGAAGCCTACTTGTGACAATAAGCAATTTCATTTCATGTCATTTCATTTCATCATGTCACTCACCAATGTCCAAGATCTCAAAAAACCCTGGAGGAGAGAGCTATTTGTTTGTATTTCCTGCAATGCAGTACACTGCTGACAGTGCGGCTTCCTCTACATCGGAGAGGCCACAGAAATGTTGTGTTGCCGAACAGCCACATTCTGTTCAAAAAGTGTGACCCTGAATTCTTGCTGCCTGCCATTTTAATTTTCTGTCCATCCCTAACCCACTACACTAAAAACCATGCCAGTACTTTTAGATTGAATGGAACTAGGAACACTTGAATCATTATCTGTGTCCGCCTATTCTAGAATAAACACGATTTACAAATTGTGAATACACCTGGTAAAAGACGGTGTAAAATAACCTGATTTCAAAATCCCCATATGTGGATTTAAGTATTTTTTAATACTAATAAACTTACTGCCTTAGAAATAGTACAGTCACCTGATGTAGATATTAAACTCTGTGGGTAAATAAACAAAATTTGGAGAAAGTGGAGCACTTTCATTTGTGACACCTACCATTATTCTGCCTTGCTTGCAAGTCGGAGACAGTTTCAGCACCTGGAGACATTGATATGTTGCAGATATCATTCGGGTGAAGAATGCATACCCACAAGCACAACCTGTGAACATTTCTTTATCAGAGTTGTCCAGTGTGATTTATGATCCACCCAGGGTGAGCTCTGATCCTAATGCCATTAGTATCTGCAGTAACCAATGCAAGTAAACGGTACCCGTGCAAACAAGGGTCAAATGTAGACTTGGCCCTCAGATAGCTTGGCATTCATTTGTTTTGATATGCTCCCTGTTAGCTATAGCAAGAACAAGACAACTTATCTTTTTCGGAGTAAAAGATAGACAAGTGTTGTGAAATGTTTTAATGCTCAGATTGATTGCGAATGTGGCACTGTCACCTTTCTCAAAAGGTTCATTGACAAAGAAAGGTTTGTTGATTTGCACCTTTCTCTCTTTAACCATTAGTATATGCAGCAATGATTAACTTTTTAAATGCCAGATGCTACAACAATACTCACCAAGGACGCATGAAAACAGTTTTACATTGCTCTGATTTTCAGTTAATAATACACTTGCAGCTTGAGTTTAATGTTGCGGCCTGACCTGGGTGTGAGGAACATTAGAATTAAAAAACCAAGCTGCAATATTTAAAGGTGTTTTGTTTTAAAATATTCTGTGATTATTTTGAATTATTTTGTGGACGGCACGGTAGCACAGTGGTAAGCACTGTTGCTTCACAGCTCCAGGGTCTCGGGTTCGATTCCTGGCTTGGGTCACTGTCTGTGTGGAGTCTGCACATTCTCAGTGTCTGCGTGGGTTTCCTCCGAGTGCTCCGGTTTCCTCCCACAAGTCCCAAAAGACGTGCTGTTAGTTGAAATGGATATTCTGAGTTTTCCCTCTGTGTACCCGAAAAGGGGCTGGAATGTGGCGACTAGGGGATTTTCACAGTAACTTCATTGCAGTGTTAATGTAAGCCTACTTGTGACAATAAAGATTGTTATTATTATGAATGGGTGCTGAGAAATTCAGAGTAACTGCTGATCTGTTAAAAATATTTTTTTGGGCAGCACGGTGGCACAGTGGTTAGCACTGCTGCCTCACTGCGCCGAGATCTCAGGTTCGATCCCAGCTCTGGGTCACTGTCCGTGTGGAGTTTGCACATTCTCCCCATCGTTTGCGTGGGTTTTGCCCCCACAACCCAAAGATGTGCAGGGTAGGTGGATTGGCCATGCTAAATTGCCCCTTAATTGGAAAAAATGAATTGGGCACTATAAATAAAAAAACCTAAATATATATATTTTTGATGCCAATATTCGGGTTGCCCCTGCCCCTCATTGTCTGAGTCACGGAAGGTCACAATCATAACTGAAACACGTCTTTTCTATGTGAAACTATACAATCGACATATGAAGCGGAATCTTCGGTCTCACTCGCAACAGGGAGCATGACGGGCAGGGGAACCCCTTTTGGCGTGAGGCCAACAATCAGTTTCCTGCTGGCAGTATGAACTTTAACAATTAGATTCTTGGGACTTTAAAGGTGAACTATGTCGGGAAGCCCTTTAGCAAGTATTAAGAAGTCACGCATGCTCTTTATAAGACTACCCCACTGGAGTTAAGTTTCCCCCTCCAAATCAATTCCCCACTAGAGAGAAAATATATCGTTCTCGTTCACGACTGCACGCAAGTAGCGTGCCATTGGTGAGGTTGACTTTTTCAGTGACTAACAGTAAGTTGCCGCTGCATTGTCCTCTTTGGGAAGTGTTTGCAAATGCCAGCCTGTGCTTGAGACTAGGTGGTGGCAGTGCAAGTTGTGTGGAGGATGACCAAGGAAGGGCTAGCGGGGAATGATGGAGCAGTGGCTGGGCAAAATTGAAAAGGATAGTGCATTCTGTGCAGCTGCCCTTTAAACATGGCACCCGGACCTTCAACCACATGAGGTAACGGTGGGGATGGTGACTTCCTGCCAACACCGCCATGAGAGTCACCAAGCTCTTTGCGGATGCATATGTAATGAGCTGAACAGCTCACGAACATGGGTGGTCAGCTGCCTTGCCCCACAACAGAAATTATTCTCACTTCCGGGCCTGTCACTGAAGTTAGAATCCAGAACAGAAGATTTTGGCATGGAGAGTCTCCTGTAATAAGAGGCATGTGGTGTCCAACTTCAGCTGGTTCTTATCCATATTCTTTAGCATGAATTTGATTAGTGTTCACACATACCCATTTTTTCATGCTTCATTTCCTCTCATTGCATTGTCACCTTGGGCAATAAATGAACAATTTAGAGGAAAATACTTTGTGTGTACTTCTTACCATGAGGTGGCTTTGCAGCTCCTCTCCAATTCATAGTTGAATCTGTTTCTTTCACGATGATGCTGCTGCGTTTGCTCTAAGGGTTAAAATCTTGCTGCATGCTGTAGCAGCAGGACCTCCTATTCCCATGATAGGTCTGCGGGATCAAGACAAAGCAGCAACAACATCTGATTGGAGCCAGCAGTGGTGAAGAGGGGATGGTTGTCAGCATGAAATAAGGATGGGGAAGGAAGGTTAGTTGAATTGATGAAGCTGGGGGAGAAAGTTATCTCTCTGATCTGGGAAGCCACGTGACGCAAGGTTGCAGGAGGAGAAAAAAGGCGTCTATTTCTCCTTGGCTTACTGGGTGTCTGAAGCATTAGAAGTGTGTCGTATAGCACCATAGTTGCAAGCTATCTTAATTTTAAGAGGAGTTAGGTGTATTGGACTAAGGCTCCACTTTTCTGGCCACATGGCCAACCACATTGCCGGCAAATCAGTCAAGAACTCAAGATGAAGCAGCAACAGTTGGTCCAAAGGAGACCTGCGCACAACTAAGTCCAGTCAAAGATAAATTTGTTCATCATCACCTGCATCTTTCTGTTGTTAAATCAGTATTTGGTCTGCCTGAGTAATTTGACACTTGTGCCTTTGTGTTTAAGTGTTCCTGGCGGTGGACTTTATCAGGTGTTTGATCAAAATTCAATTAAATCATTAACTGCTGCACAGTCACTAACTCATCTAGGTATCTCCAATATCATTGCCGTAGATTGAAGTGCTGTTACTTAATGCTTATGGGCCCTTATGCTCTAATGATAAATACCGACAGCTTTTTTTCCCCCCAGTGTTAGGCCAATGATTTACAAGTTGGAAGTTTCATAGAACCATAGAATCCCTACAGTGCAGAAGGAGGCCATTCGACCCATCGGGTCTGCACCGACCCTCTGAAAGAGCACCATAGCTTCAGCCCACTCCCCGCAGTATCCCTGTAACCCCACCTAACCTGCGCGTCAATTTTAGCATGGCCAATCCACTTAACCTGCGCATCTTCGGACTTGTGGTAGGAAACCGGTGCACCAGGAAGAAATCCACGCAGACACGGGGAGAAACGGGCAAACTCCACACAGGCAGTCACCAAGGCCGGAATTGAACCCGGGACCCTGGTGCTGTGAGGCAGCAGTGCTAACCACTATGCCATATTTATGTCACGTCCATTCATAATATTGAAATTACAGCAGCTATCTTCACATCCAGTCTTGAATTCCTGAGAAAGTGCTTTGAACTGATTCTATTAGTATATCAGCCAGTTCCTGAATTGTTCTCCAACTTGTTTCCACTTTGTTTATGCCCGTGGCCACCAATATTAACCCTTTCGGCCAATTCTGATTCCTGGCGTCCCATTTACTCGTACGATTGTACTGGAAGAGTGCATCAAAAGAGAGAGTACTGCAGCTTTAAGTGGGTTGACTTATTGCAAAGTGAGTGTTTTGACTTTTCACAGTTTGAGGTTTCGCGGTTGACCTACTGACAAAGCAATCAGTGTGAGCACTCAGCCGTTTCAAGCAAGAAATGGATTACAGGAAGCAGGCAATAAAGCACAGCTTTCCAAATTTCCTGGCTCCGCTGCATAAAACTGAAAGGGAAATCCTGCCTTCTGTGATTTATAGCTCTTTTGAGTGTTTGCCCACTTCCCCCTTCCCCACCAACTGGGTACATTTTCCACTGAAATACACTGGGGGTTAATCAGTGATAAAAAGAATACTCGGGGTGCTGCTGACATGAGGCCAATGAAAATCTCAAGCAAGATCTCGGACTTCTTCGAAGAATTGTTGGGTCGCAGCTCATGCAATCTTGTCAATCTGGTTGTGACGGTTTCTTTGGCTCTCCGATGGGAATGTTCAGGTTTTGGATACCCGAAATGTTTCGCATTAAAATTTGTCTGTCACCATTTTGATTTTCCAATCATGAGACGTCCGGACTTCTTGTAAAAGTGACAAACACCACTGTGGCTTCCAAGGATATTTAAGATGAGATGCAAAATTTGGAACAGTTTCCCCCAGCTTGTGACTTCTGATAATACTATATAAATCGGAAATAGTCAGCAGGTCAGCCGCCAACAATGGACAGAGGAAGAGAGTTTAAAAAATATATATATTTCTTTAAATTTAGAGTACCCAATTATTTTTTTCCAATTAAGGGGCAATTTAGCGTGACCAATCCACCTAACCTGCACTTCTTTGGGTTGTGGGAGTGACACTCACGCAGACATGGGGAGAATGTGCAAACTCCACACGGACAGTGACCCGGGGCCTGGGATCGAACCCGGGTCCTCAGCGCCATAGGCAGCAGTGCTAACCACTGTGCCACCGTGCTGCCCAAGAGGAAGGGAGTTGATGGGTGAGATTCTAATTCATTCAATACCCTCCCACCTGGACACAGTGAAAATTGGTGCCAACTTTTCAAGTTCATGACCCTTCATCAAAATTTCGGATGCTGATGGATATTTACCTCGCCTTGAATCTGAATCTTAGCAACTTCCCAATTGAACATTCCATCCATCGTTTTGTGTTTCCACTTGGGGTGGGGGGGGGGGGGGGGGGTCGCTGCAGTGATCCAAGTAGATGCAATAGGGATGAGCAATAAATGCTGGCCTCACCAACGACACCCATGTCCTGTCAACAATTTTAAAAAGCTTGCTATCACATGGAGTTTTTAAAAAATAAAAATTTAGCGTACCCAATTCATTTTTTCCAATTAAGGGGCAATTTAGTGTGGGCAATTCACCTACCCTGCACATCTTTGGGTTGTGGGGGTGAAACCCACGCAGACATGGGGAGAATGTGCAAACTCCACACGGACAGTGACCCAGAGCCGGGATCGAACCTGGGACCTCGGCGCCGTGAGGCAGCAGGGCTAACCACTGCGCCGTGATACCCTCACATGGGGAAGTTGAGGTGAATAGTATAGATATATTTAAGGGGAAGCTACATACAATAACTACTTAGGTTGACATGGTGCCTTTAATGCAGTAAAAGGTGCAAGAAATGCCACAGGAGTGTTATCAAACTAATTTTGACAGGGAGATATAATTTAAAGAGTTAGGTTCTAAGGCAGCGATGGGCAACCTCGGTTCGTGAGTGGGCCACATGAGTGACCCTCCATTAGCTCAGTGGGCCGCAAGATTGAAATCGGGCTTGTTCACTAATCATGACCCCATGAATAAGATTGAATACATTTAATACATGCCGAATATTTCATAACGGGTTCCAGAAAATGCATAATCATTTATATATTAATAGAATTTCTATCAACTTCAAATGGTAAAATTAAAATAAATATTTACACTTTGGACGCAGAGGGACTGTCCGGCTCTCTGTCAACGTTGTGTGCAATCAGCATGCACCTCACTTCACTTCACTTGCCCTTGATTTACGCTCGTGGCACTTCAGTCATACCATGCGAATGGAAATCAGCGGAATGTGACACACCTGCGTGTGGGCAACAGTCTTTTGGCCACACTCAGAACCCACACTCATGTGGCCCACGGGCTGCTCACCTCTGGTCTACTGAATATCTTAAAGTTGGAAAGAAAGGAAGAGACACAACGAGGTTTCAGAGGAGAGTTCCAGAGTTTTCAATTAGGGAATGGAGTTTGTGAAATGAACCAAGGGAAATGACTTCAATCTTCTCAATATTTAGTTAGAGGGAATTTCAGCTCACCCAGTACTGGGGCTCAGACAAACAGGCGGAAACAGTGAAGGATTAATGAGAGAGAGAGCTGCATGATTTAAGTGAGCATGTGGAAACTGGTCATGAGCATTCAGATGATGTTGCTAAAGGGCAGCATTTAGATAAGAAATAGGAGATGGGGGACAGCAGAGGTAATGGTGCGGGAAGGGGAAGAGAAGCCATGATTATGACTGGACCAGGTGAATGCAGTCCCATCCAGTTGAACAACAGTGGACAATTGGAGGAGAATTGCTTGGTCAACTGTGTCAGGCTACGAAAAGGTCAAGGAAGATAGTTTGTATTTGTCACACTCACATAAGTTATCATTTGTAACTTTTCTCAGAGCCAGTTATGTACTATGGCCAGGGTAGAAACCTGACTGGATGGATTCAAACATGGAGTTACGGGAAAGATAAGCACGGATTTGGTAGACAACAACATATTCAAGAATTTTGGAGAGGAACATAGAAAATAGAACTTCACAGCGCAGTACAGGCCCTTCGGCACTCGATGTTGCGCCGAACTGTGAAACCACTCTAAAGCCCATCTACACTATTCCCTTATCGTCCATATGTCTATCCAATGACCATTTGAATGCCCTTAGTGTTGGCGAGTCCACTACTGTTGCAGGCAGGGCATTCCACGCCCTTACTACTCTTTGAGTAAAGAATCTACCTCTGACATCTGTCTTATATCTATCTCCCCTCAATTTAAAACTATTTCCCCTCGTGCTAGACATCACCATCCGAGGAAAAAGGCTCTCACTGTCCACCCTATCCAATCCTCTGATCATCTTGTATGCCTCAATTAAGTCATCTCTCAACCTTCTTCTCTCTAACGAAAACAGCCTCAAGTCCCTCAGCCTTTCCTCATAAGATCTTCCCTCCATACCAGACAACATTCTGGTAAATCTCCTCTGCACCCTTTCCAATGCTTCCACATCCTTCCTATAATGCGGCGACCAGAATTGCACGCAATACTCCAAATGCGGCCGCACCAGAGTTTTGTACAGCTGCAACATAACCTCATGGCTCCGAAACGCAATCATAGAAGGAAGGGAGGTTGTTGGAGTTAGGGCTTTAGTTTACAAGGACAGAAAGGTCTATGGTTATTGTTTTTGAAGAGAGAGGTGATGACCACAGATTTCAAGGAGAGAGAACCATTAACAAGGGGTCCAGCAGCGGAGGTTGGCGGTAGCAGTTTAGTGGGTATTGCGTCTAGGGAGCAGGAGCTGGGCCTAATGGACAAGATGAGCACAAAGAGGGCATGAGGGGGAGATAGCAGAGACATTTGAGGAAGATGATGTGGATCAGGGCTAAGGCACTGGGAAACTTTAGAGGAGATTTGGCTCAGCGGGCTAATGGGAGGGAGGAAAGTGGCAGAGACAACTGATCAGGTGATCTTGATATTAGTGATAAAGAAGTCCATGTGATCCTCGATTGCAGGTGAGGATGAGGAGACCACTTACAGTTTAAGAAGATAGTTTACAGTAGAGAAAAGAAGCTGGGATTATCTCTGAATTCCAGGATGATCCTGGAATAGTGAGCAGCTTTATTGGATGAGAGCAGGATCCAAAGTGTTTTTATGTGATCCAGCCAGATGAGGCTGTGAATGGCTGAACCAGCTGTCTGCCATTTGCATTCAAGTCTATATCCCTTGGATAAGGGAGTGCAGGTAGGGCCGCATTGGGAAAATGGTCAGGGTGAGAGAGAGCGATGGTCTTAATGGAGATTAGCACATCAAAGGTTGAGGTGAGGATGTGCACAAAGGCATGAGGGTTGCTAGGGTTGGAGGAAGAGGGGTGAGTGGAGGATCAGGAGTATAAACCCTAGCATGAATCAGATGGGCCGAATAGCCTCTTTCTGTGGTGTATATTCCATGTAATTCTGTGCCATAGCCTTTGGGTGATCATGTTCCTTCTGATTTCCCTTTTTTGGCCTAAAGTTCTCATTTTTAACTGTGAACAATTTGCTTGGATCAATTTGACCAATTCTTTAATAATGTTGAATATTTAGAGTACTCAATTCATTTTTTCCAATTAACGGGCAATTTAGTGTGGCCAATCCACCTACCCTGCACATCTTTGGCTTGTGGGGGTGAAACTCCACATGGACAGTACCCACTGCGCCACCATGCTGCCCTTAATGTTGAATATTTAATGGCCAATTTTAAAATCTTTTTTCTCAAAAAAACCCATGTGAAGATCAATTTCTGATAACTGGCCTTGTATTTGCTATTCATCCCTGCACCATCTGAGGTCATCAATGCTCCTCTATCTTTGGGTGACGAGAACTGCACATAGTGCTTGGCACTGTCTTATACAAGGGGGGCAGCAATTTACAAGACCCATAGTCACATTCTAAGCCCTGTCGATACAGAGCTCTTAAAACCTTGTCCTATAAGTGCTTACATTTCTGATGGAAATAATGATTTAAACTTTTGTTCCCCACACTCCGACACCCACCCCACTGCCTCCAAGAATCTGTGGTCCACAAAGGCAAAAGTGAGGTTTGTTTAATTTTTAAAGAAACAGCCTGGGTGGGTTAGAAACCCTTCAGGGTCCTTTAAGTTCAGCCTAATTCAATAGTTCCATTAACCTACATTAAAATAGGAGACTGTTGTGTTGCCTGCTCATTTGCTGCTATCCATTCCTTTGTCCTTTACCCTCCCTTTTCAATAAACCTCTTTCTGCCATAGTTCAGGCATCTGTATAATTATTTGAATTACCACTGAAGGTAATCAGTCTCCTTTCTCCGATAACGTGCCCAAGAGTTTTATGGGACCAGTAAATGTTATAATATTGCACACTTCTGGGGATGGGAAAGAGAAGGGAGTTAATTTTCAATTGACCACAGGAGCATAAAGCTTGTGTGACTGGATGATACCAGCTAGGTAAACAGCCGTATTTTCTGCTGCATTGATTTTAATGGAGAGAAACGTTGGAGGTTTTTTTTTTAATAACAGAAACCCAACTTACAATAGTTTTATGGGCCAAAATTATTCATCTCAGGGAGTGAAAAAGGGGACAGACTTGTACAGACTGCAAAAATGTGAGTTGGGGCGAATGTTCCCCAGATTATTTATGTTTTGTATTTTTTGGATATGTTTGGAATAAAATACATTAAAAAAAAAAAGAAAATGATTCATCTCCCCATTCCATACAATTTATGAAAGTTTATTGCATGATTTTCCAATCTTCAATTGTAGACAGTTGAGCTGGAGTACCACAATCTTATAGATCAAAGTTTTAAAAAAGATTTTGAGTACCCAATTCTTTTTTTCACACAAATAAATTTTGAGTACCCAATTATTTTTTGCCAATTAAGGGGCAATTTAGCATAATAATAATATTATTATGTGCAAACTCCACACAGACAGTGACCCATTTTTTCCATCCAATTAAGGGGCAATTTAGCGTGGCCAATCCAACTACCCTGCATATCTTTGGGTTATGGGGGTGACACCCATGCAGACATGGGGAGAATGTGCAAACTCTACACGGGCAGTGACCCGGGGCCAGGATCGAACCCGGGTCCTCGGCGCTATGAGGCAGCAGTGCTAACCACTGCCCCACCGTGCCGCCCTGCTATAGGTTAAAGTTAATTTAATTTCTATCATTTTTTCTGCTTCTCCTCAACGCCTCTGGGTACTCCAAAGCACAAGAGAATTTATGCAAATCAACACATGATAAATGACCCATCGGCTTAACAATGGAGCACTATTAATTTCAGCGAGCTTCCTGCTTACGTATGAGACTAAATAGTTGACATATGGGTAGATTGATGGCTAATAGACAAAGTTTTCAGAACTTCATGAAATTAATTCAAAGCACTGCACTGGGGAGCAAGCACTATGATGAATGGATTTCACTGACAAAACTAATTTTCATAACAGAAAAAAAATTCTGTTTTGAGAAAGACAAAAAACCCACAACGGGCCTCCCCATTTCTGTTGCCGTATTCAGAGCAGAATTATGGAACGCACTAGTGATCAAACACTGACTTTTCCCACCAGTGCATTAGAATTCATTCTTGGATCACATCAGTCATAGTTCGCATCTGCCACTTTGCGCTACTCTTACAATATATAGACTTGTCTTGCCTATCAAAGGCAATCTGTGATGCTGATGTTGCATCAATCTTTCAAAGTCTATAACTGCCAAGAAAATAAAATCATCTCTTCTATTCAAATAATCACCATGCCAAGTGTTTGACAGATTTGATGGAAAATGCAGAGTTTATGTGTTTTTGTGGTGTCCCAAATTGTTCAATATTTCTTTATTATAAGTTTCCAGTTGGCACCAATGATGCTGTTTAATTTGGGATTCAAGCATGCAGACTTCCTGTTGTTCAAACAACAGGAGTATTTTATCAGGGGCAGCACGGTAGCATGGTGGTTAGCACAATTGCTTCCCAGGTTCGATTCCCGGCTTGGGTCACTGTCTGTGCGGAGTCTGCACATTCTCCCCGTGTGTGCGTGGGTTTCCTCCGGGTGCTCCGGTTTCCTCCCACAGTCCAAAGATGTGCAGGTTAGGTGGATTAGCCATGCTAAATTGCCCTTAGTGTCTAAAATTGCCCTTAGTGTTAGGTGGGGGTTACTGGGTTATGGGGATAGGGTGGAGGTGTGGGCTTGGGTAGGGTGCTCTTTCAAAGAGCCGGTGCAGCCTCCTTCTGCACTGTAAATCCTATGATGATTTAACAGGGTGCATTATTCAACAATGAAGAGAGTGTTTTGAGGAGATCATTCTTTCTTTCCTAATGGGCTTACATGCATTGCCACGAGAAACGTTGTCTGCTGCTCAGGTGGAGTTGTTCAATATGGCTTGTCCTCCACGGACCTCTTGGTGGGGAAGGGATGTACAAGAGGCTGAAGTATGAGGAATAGAGCGTCTTGGTGAGGTTGTCGGGCTGGACAATCTGCGAATCCATGAAGGGATTTCAACATGAGGAGGAGAATTATAACTTGTGATATTTTGAAGAAGGGGCTTTTAAAATCCCACATGGGACTGACAGAATGGGAATGATTTTCTGCCGCTTTGTTCTCATGGAGTACGAACGTCCCCCAGTGAGGGGGAGGGGAACCCCATTCAACTATATATAAAATGTGAGAGAGTAAGGCACTGACCAAGAAGAGACCCGGTAGGGATCTACCAGGAGTTGTATATAGTGTAATTGTAAATAAACCAAAGCTTGTTATTCTTACTCGGTGTGGAATCATAGAATCACAGTATTTACAGTGCAGAAGTCTGCACCGGCCCTTGGAAAGAGCACCCCACTTAAGCCTACACCTCCACCCCATCCCCGTAACCCAGTAACCCCACCTAACCTTTTTAGACACTAAGGACAATTTAGAATGGCCAACGCACCTAACCTGCACATCTTTGGACTGTGGGAGGAAACCGGAGCACCCGGAGGAACCTCACACAGATACGGGGAGAACGTGTAGACTCCGCACAGAACCAAGCCAGGAATCGAACCTGGGACCCTGAAGCTGTGAAGCAACAGTGCTAACCACGTGCTACTGGGCTGCCCCGTGTCCTTATTAAAGAGATCAGCAAGGGCAGGAATTTTTTGTGATCAGGGTTTGATGTGGGAAAGGAAATGCTTAACAGAGGTTTGAAAGAGGCAGAGACTATGGGGAGGATAGCATTGGAGATGGCAAATGCACGGATGAAAGTTTCAGCAGGGGGTGGACTGTGGCAGATGGGCTGGTGATGTTATGGAAATGGAAATAAAGTCTGATGATGGAGAGGATATGGGGTCATAAGTACAGTTTGGAGCAAATAAGAGGATATCAAGGTTGCGGATAGCTTTGTTGAAACTGAGACATTATCCAGGAGGAACAATACCATTGAGCAGTGCAATAGATGACATGTTGGTTGCATCAAAAAGGCAGATGAGGAACGAAAATGCATCATGCCACAATGGCTATCATTTGTGACTTCTATTAGGATGTTGCCGCATAGTAACAGAAACCTAATCGGTGTGATTCAAACATGGAGTTGCGGGAAAGATGAGAGTTTAGACATCACATTCAAGAATGTTGGGAGGATTTAGACGGGGCAATACTTTTGCAAAGATATTGAGGGTGAGTTTCTGGAGCAGTGGGGATGATGGCAAGGGCAAGGGCACCAAAGATGCAGGTGATGGCATGATCACGTAAATCGATAACTGCGGAAAGAATGATTGGAAGACCAAAGGCTTGTAGTGCCTTTCGCATGCTTTACTTTTTACAAGTGTGGTCATTGTGATGTAGATGAACACATTACTATGATATG
The DNA here is from genome assembly GCF_047496885.1 of Scyliorhinus torazame. Taxonomy (NCBI): domain Eukaryota; kingdom Metazoa; phylum Chordata; class Chondrichthyes; order Carcharhiniformes; family Scyliorhinidae; genus Scyliorhinus; species Scyliorhinus torazame. The sequence goes on along the minus strand of NC_092708.1, from coordinate 48,215,515 downwards.
CATAAGCAATTTAAAAAATAATCTTTATTGTCACAAGTAGGCTTACATTAACACTGCAATGAAGTTACCGTGAAAAGCCCCTAGTCGCCACATTCTGGCACCTGTTCGGGTACACAGGGAGAATTCAGAATGTCCAAATTACCTAACAGCATGTCTTTCGGGACTTGTGGGACGAAACCGGAGCACCCGGAGGAAGCCCACGCAGACATAGGGAGAACGTGCAGACTCCACACAGACAGTGACCCAAGTGAATCGAACCTGGGACTCTGGAGCTGTGAAGCAACAGTGCTACCCACTGTGCTACCGTGCCACCCATAATTCTGTATATTAATATGTTAGACCTCCAACCAGCAGGTGACAGTAGAACTGCACCAGGTGACAGTGCAACCTTGGGGACTCTGTGTGAGGAGTCGTGAATAGTCGCGTTTAGTATTAGCTCTTGTATTCTCGTTGATAACAGTTTACAGTTCGCTAGTAGTATTAGTATTGTTTTCTACCCACGTTATTGTAATTTAATGAATCCTAACTAGACATGAACTCAATCATTGCACTGACTCAGTCATTGCAACGCACTCGAACGTAACACACATATCTCAGTTATTTTATTTGTTGAGGAATGGCCAAGACAGAGAAATTTTGAGGATAGACAGAAATTGAATTTAATATCTGCTCCAAAGCCAGTGTGGAACAGTACTGAAGTGTCAGCTGCCAATCTTAAGTGTAACTTTGGGCAAGATCTGTTCTTGAAAGAAAACCTGTGTGAAATTGAAAGCTGGATAAACTAAATTAGCTTTATTTGTTCTTGCATCATATTGTTGACTAGAGTCCTTGAACCTACTCCGAGTCTTAAGTGCTGGTGAACACATACTTGAGAGGAAATTTAGTTAAGTGCTGCAAGTCTAATCCCACTGTCAACGATCAAACAGATGTGATGTTGTGTGCTCCTTGAGGTACAGATTTTGAAAGCAAATCTACACCAAATCCATGTTCATTTAATTGAACAGTTTGAAACAATTAAGCTTTGCTACTTTTCTTAATGGCAGAATGGAAACCTGCCATGGGCCTCCACTCTGAATAAGGATAGTCATTTTAAGTTTTGGATTTGGCTTGGATATAGTAAAAACTATTTAAAAAAATTAAATTCATGCTATATAAGTCAAACAATTTAGTTTTCAAAGTCTTCTGTAGTTATGCATTGAAATATATAACAGGATTTTACCAGCCTTTTGGGAGAACGGGATGATGTGCCCCTTGTCTTCTCACAGCCATGCCATCTTGCTAACAGTAGGGGAGGCCTGTCCAGAGGCGTTTAAGTGGCCAATTAAGGGCTTCTACCCAATTCCGGCAGTACCGTTTTTTGCAGTGGTGGTGGGTTGGCGTGCCGTCTGCTGTGGAGCAGCGGGTAACCTGGCAGCCTGCGATGTTGGGCCTTCTTTTCTGGGCATTTTAAGGCCCAAGGAGGGCTGCATTGGTAGCAATGGCTGCCACTCGTGAACCTCCTGCCCTCATTAACCACCCTGTGCCCCTCCTTTGTTGGGGCCTGCCTGACTGGCGCTGATGAACTTAGATCTCACTTGCAATGTGCCCTCCTTCAGCAGTGGCGACTGCTCCTGTTGGTGCTGCTGAACTGCCACCCACAGATTGGCTGGCAGATTTTTAAAAATGTATTTTATTTTAATTTTTTTCCAATGAAGGCGCAGTTTAGCGTGGTCAGTCCATCTACTCTGCACATCCTTGGGTTGTGGGTGTGAGACCCACACAGACATGGGAAGAATGTGCAAACTCCACACGGACAGTGATCCGGGGCACGGATCGAACCCGGGTACCCGGCGCTGTGAGGCAGCAGTGCTAACCACAGCGCCACTGTGCCACCCTGGCCGGCAGATTTTTATGGTGGGCATCCATCCTTAATTAGCTCCTGCTGACAAGATGAAGTCCCAGGTCCCACTGACAGGTGAAGTGGGATCACTTATCTTTCCAGTTACATTGGTGGGAGCTCCGGCACCATCACTAAATTCAACCTTTTGTTTGTATTATTCCAGTTATACCGTTCCAAATGTTTTGCACTGAAATTTGTCTTTCTGGTTGCAAATGGATTTCAATGTCGTCAAGTGTGAGTCATCCACTCGGAATTGACAACGAACGATCAAAGTACTGTCAGAATGGGAAAACCAAAAAAACGTAGGCCGGGATTTCCTGGTCCTCCCTGTCGGTGAGCAACTTCAGTGGGGCAGGAAGATCCCTCCAGTGGCCAGTGGTGACCCGCCTCTGCCGCTGGGAAAACCCACCATGGGGAGGTCGGAAAATTCCAGCCTCAGAAATCTACATGCACAAATCATTAAAATGGCATGGACAGGCACAGAAAGTAGTCAAAGAGGCTAAATAAAGTGCTGTGGTTTACACCTAGAGGACTGGAGATACAGCCATACAAAGGCATAATTAGACCACACCTGGAGAAAGAAGTGTGTTAAGTTCCAGGCACCACAATGTAGGAAGGATATATTAACCACAAAGAGAGTGATTTACCAGAATGATGTCCGGATTATAATTACAAAGCAAGATTACAGAAACGAGGGTTATATTCCCCAGAAATTGCAAACACAAGTTATGGTAAATGTGCTAGATAAATATAATTTTTTAAAAAACCACGGTGCTTCAAAGGAATAGTACAAAACAAAAATATCACACCGTGCACAGAAAGAGATATTAAATTAGACGACCAGAAATTTGGTCAAAGAAGTAGCTTTTTAAGTTGTTCGCTTAAAAGAGAAAAGTGAGGTAGAGAGGAAAAGGGTTGTAGGGAGGGAAATCCAGAGCTTCAGGGCTGGGCAGTAGGAATAAGAACATCAGAATAGGAAAAGGCCACTTGGCCCATTTAGCCTGTTCCACCATTAAATAAGATCAAGGTTAACCTGGTGGTGGTTTTGACTTCACTTTCCTGTCTGCCGCCCATAACTCTTGACTCCGTTGTCTATTAAGGGGCAGCACGGCGGCACAGTGGTTAGCGCTGCTGCATTACAGCGCCAGGAAGCCGGGTTAAATTCCGTCCTTGGGTGGAGTATGCACATTCTCCCTGTGTCTGCGTGGATTTCTTCCTGGTGCTCAGATTTCCTCCCACAGTCCAAAGATTTTTTATTTTTAAAAACTCTTAAAAAAAAATTTCGAGTACCCAATTCACTTTTTCCAATTAAGGGGCAATTTAGCATGGCTAATCCACCTACCCTGCACATCTTTGGGTTGTGGGGGTGAAATCCACGCAAACACGGGGAGAATGTGCAAACTCCACACGGACAGTGACCCAGAGCCGGGATCGAGCCTGGGGCCTGTCACAATATATATCTTTGTATATAATGGAGTGCCGACAGGCAGTTATTGACACACAGGATGACCAGTGAGCACACAGAACTGAGCAGCCAATCACCAGACAGGACATGACCACTATAAAACCAGAGGGCACCAGTTTTCCCACTCTCTCGGGACCCAGCCTCTGAGACAGTCAGAGTTCGTGAGCTGGCCGGTGCAAACACCATGTAGTAGCTAGTAAGTCTGGTTAGGCTAGTATCAGGGGCGGCAAAATTCTCCGTTATCGGCGGAAAGTCCGCCGATCGGCGCAAAAAACGGTGCAAATCCGACTTGCGTCACGTCGGAAAAATGGGTCGATAGTCTCCGGCCCGAAATGGGCTAGCAGCGACGTAACGGGATCCGCGCTTGCGCAGTGGTTCATGCCGTGCAGCGTCATACGCGCCGCACGGCGTGACGGCTCATAAGGCCGCGCTGCTCCCCCCCACCCGACCGGAACACCCGACCGCAACACCCGACTGGATGGCTGGCCGCCGCTCAGCCCCGAGGTTCGAGTCACGCGATGTGGAGGCGCTCCTGGACGCGGTGGAGCAGAGGAGGGACGCCCTGTATCCCGGGCACGGCCGCAGAGTTGCCCCACGCCACAGCCGGCGTCTGTGGAGGGAAGTGGCAGAGGCTGTCACCGCTGTGGCCCTGACACCACGGACAGGCACCCAGTGCCACAAGAAGGTGAACGACCTCGTCAGAGCAGGCAGGGTGAGCCTCCCCCATATCCCCCCTCCCCCATATCCCCCCTCCCCCATATCCCCCCTCCCCCATATCCCCCCTCCCCCATATCCCCCCCTCCCCCATATCCCCCCCTCACCCATATCCCCCCCTCCCCCATATCCCCCCTCCCCCATATCCCCCCTCCCCCATATCCCCAAGTGAATCCAGCCCTAACCTTAACCTCTGCAATGCACGCGCAACCGATGGCGTGCATTCATATACCTGCCTAACAGTGTTGCCTTTTACCCCTGCCACCCCCCCCCCCCACCACAGGAGAAGCGCGCACACACAATAGGGAGCATGTGAGGACTGGAGGAGGCCCCGCTGATGAGAGGCCACTGACCGAACACCAGGAAAGGGCCCTGGAACTGGCTGGTGGACCTGAGGACCGGGAGGTTGCTGATGCAGAGGTCGGGGGCGTAGTAGCAAGTGAGCCACCGACAGCCCGTCCCCATATCCCCCCTCCCCTATATCCCCTTCCCCCATATCACCTGATCACTGCCTGATGTCTAACCATGCATGCTTCATTGTGTATCGCAGGACCAAACGTCCAGGCACCCATCCCCGCAGATGCAGACCGCCCGTAGGATGCCCCTCGGAGGCCACGGGAGACGGAGAGACCCGCACCCTCCAGCATGCGACGCCCGCAGGATGCCCCTCGGAGGCCACGGGAGACGGAGAGACCCGCACCCTCCAGCATGCGACGCCCGCAGGATGCCCCTCGCACACCACGGGAGACGGAGAGACCTGGAGCAACAGGGAGACGACACCCCCGTCATGTGCGGGAGCGACCACCCAGCGATGAGGGGGGCAGCCACAGGCCCCCGTCACATCCGAGCCAGGACACCACTACCCGGGACACCACTACCCAGGACACCACTACCCAGGACACCACTACCCAGGACACCACTACCCGGGACACCACTACCCGGGACACCACTACCCGGGACACCACTACCCAGGACACCACTACCCAGGACACCACTACCCAGGACACCACTACCCGGGACACCACTACCCGGGACACCACTACCCGGGACACCACTACCCGGGACAGCAGTACCCGGGACAGCACTACCCAGGAAGACGAAATACCGGACAGTGACTCAGAGTGGATGGGTGGAGACGAACCCCCACCCCAAAGTGCCATGGACTCAGAGTGGGACGAAGAGCACGACACAACGCCACTGCTGTCACCAACACCCTCCACCATCGCAGAAACACTCACCTCGGTTGGGCACTTTAGAGATGTGGCGTCTGGTACACTCACTGGTGCGCACAACACAGCCGTCCCGGTACAGCAGGTGGAGGTAGGAGCAGCAGAGGGGCCGGGCGGTCGGAGGGCAGCCCAGCCCAAGCGAACATCTGCCGCCCTGATGGATCCCGGGTTCCTGGAGTTACCACACCCACACATAGATCCGATGCAACCACCGACCCGGAGACAAGCGAAGAAGGTGACGGGCGGCTTGTGGAGGAGTCCACCCGCGTCCAGGAGCTGGGAGTGGTGCCGGTCATGCGTGCCACCCAGGCCGACACCGCACGGGTGGCGCCCGCCGTGGAGGCAATGGGTGCAACGGTGTCAGACATGGGGAACGGTTTGCGAGGCCTGGGGCTTTCCGTGCAGGCGGCGTCTGTGGCCCAGGAAATGGCTGCCCTCTCACAGGAGGCCATGAGCCAGTGCCAGCGCCAGATGGCAGAGGCGCTCAACGCCATAGCCCAGTCTCAGCAGGCCATGGCCCAGTCTCTGCAGGCCATGGCCCAGTCTCAGCAGGCCATGGCCCAGTCTCTGCAGGCCATCGCTGAGGGCATCGGCGCCAGTGGCCATGTGCGAGCCGGCGTCGCACTGTCACAGACAGGGTTTGCCAACACCCTGGGCTCCATGGCTGCAAACCTGCAGACCCCTGTCGATACCAGCACGGGCCTCCAGGACTGGCAGCGCCAGATGTCGGGGGGGCGTCGGATGGCCAGTCCGTTCGCATCCCCCACCCATGTAGAGGCCTGGGGGCCATCGGGCACCCCGAGGGAGGAGGAGGTGGTGTGGTCCGTCCCGGCTCCCTCTGTAGGGGAGGTCCCGGTACACCGCGACACCTCGGACTCCCCCCCCCCTTCCGTCCCAGGTGCATCGGGTGGGCAACGGGCAGGACAGGCTGGCAGCTCGCCATCCCAGTCGCCCGGGCCGCAGCCTGGCCCATCTAGGCCAGGACGCCCCAGGAAACGGCCACCAAAGGGATCCAGTGTCAGAGGGCAGGAATCACAGGAGTCCACCTCCAGTTCTGCTGTACCGTCTGGGGAACCACGTAGACGTAGTCAAAGGGCCCGTAAGGCCAAACAATTAGACACTGAGTAAGTTGACACGGTTGCAGGGCACAGATGAGTTTTAGGGGCTAGGGCACGTGCATGAACTCCTTTGGTTATTAAAGTCAATGTTACACCTACAGAAGCTGCCTTTGTGCTCTGTCCAAAGTGTGCGGGGGTGTCATGTACGTTGAGCGCAAGTGTGTGTGTGAGGGGTGGTCTTACTTCAGCCCCAGGTGAGTCTGCCCCCTTCCCCCTGGGCCGCCATCAACATCCCCCGGGCAGAGGACGGGACCGTGCGCTGCAGTGTCACAGCTGCATGCAGGGATGGTCCGGGTGGATGGTGGTACTGTGGCTATGGGTCAGACATAGTCCAACGATGTAGAGCCAGGAGCTCACCGCAGGGCGGGTTGTCATCATCCTCCATGGCCTGCGATAGACACGCGTCCACCCGCAACTGTGTGAGCCCGGCCCGTTGTGCCGCAGGTGGATCGGCAATGGGGGGGGGGGGTGGTGGTGTGCATGCGGGTGGGGTTGGGGAGGGGGGTGAGGGTGCTGGGTGGGTGGATGGGTGGGGGGTGTGGGTGGTCGGCTGTTGCCATGGTGTGCGGTCTGTGGCCATACTACCCGATTCCCACGCCCATCTAGTCAGTGAAGCGGGCGTCTATCAGTCTGTCCTGTGCCCGCTGGGCCAGCCGGTAACGGTGGACAGCCACCCGCCTGTGTCTACCCCTTCTGCCCTGACCATTACCGCCATCCCCCTCATCTGGGGAGGACTGCGCCTCTTCCTGCTGCTCCTCCACTCCGCCCTCCTCTGCCTGCGGCACATCGCCCCTCTGTTGGGCTATGTTGTGCAGGACGCAGCACACCACAATGATGCGGCCGACCCTATCTGACCGATACTGGAGGGCGCCCCCAGAGAGGTCCAGGCACCTGAAACGCATTTTCAGCACGCCAAAGCACCTCTCTATCACTCCCCTTGTCGCTACATGGGCATCATTGTAGCGGTTCTCCGCCTCATTGCGTGGCCTCCGTATAGGCGTCATCAGCCACGATCACAATGGGTAGCCCCTGTCGCCCAGCAACCAGCCCCTCAGCCGGGGATGGCGTCCCTCATACATGCCGGGGATGGATGACCGCGACAACACGAATGAGTCGTGTACACTGCCTGGGTGACGGGCGCAGACGTGCAGGATCATCATGCGGTGGTCGCAGACCACCTGTACGTTCATCGAATAGGTCCCCTTCCTATTAATGAACACGGCCCTGTTATCTGCAGGTGGCCGCACGGCGACGTGCATCCCATCGATCGCGCCCTGGACCATGGGGAACCCGGCCACGGCAGAGAAGCCCACGGCCCGGGCATCTTGGCTGGCCCGGTCCACGGGGAAGCGGATGTAGCGGTGCGCCATGGCATATAGGGCATCTGTCACTGCCCGGATGCACCGGTGCACCGATGTCTGCGATATGCCAGACAGGTCCCCACTCGGTGCCTGGAATGACCCCGTTGCATAAAAGTTCAGGGCCACCGTAACCTTGACGGACACGGGGAGAGGGTGTCCCCCGCCAGTGCCACGCGGTGACAGGTGTGCCAGCAGGTGGCAGATGTGTGCCACGGTTTCCCGGCTCATCCGGAGTCTCCTCCTGCATTCCCGGTCCGTGAGGTCCTGGTATGACTGCCAGGGCGCGGTACACACGGGGCGCCCTCGGGTGCCTCCGTTGCCGTGGGGTCGCGACGTCCTCCTCCCCCTCCTCGTCCTGTCGGTCAGGTGTCCCTCCAGCCTGGGCGGCTGCCGCCTGCCCCTCTGCAGCAGCCTGCGCCGCCTCTCTGGCACGCTCCTCCTCCTCCTCCTCATCCAGGGCAACATAGACATGAGCGGCTGCCGCCACGGCAGCCAACATCGCTGGATGATCTGAAAACATGACGGCCTGGTGCGGGGAGGGGAACGACGACATGTCATAATTGCCCATATCCCCTCCTCCCCCCAGCCAGGTGGCATGGACCGCATGGTTCCAACTGTTAGAAGCTGGCACCTGGCCAGCTGGACCAACTCACTTGCCCTCCCATCCCCCTCTCCAGCAGGGACCCCCCCCCCCCCCCGGGCACGGACCCCCCCCCCCCCCCAACCTCCACCCCGGCATGGGCACCCCCATCCCCCTCCCCGGCACGGAACCCCCCCCCATCCCCCTCCCCAGCACGGACCCCCCCATCCCCCTCCCCGGCACGGACACCCCCCCCAACCTCCACCCCGGCACGGACCCCCCATCCCCCTCCCCCGCACGGACCCCCCCCCCCCCCAACTTCCACCCCGGCACGGACACCCCCATCCCCCTCCCCGGCACGGACCCCCCCCATCCCCCTCCCCGGCACGGACCCCCTCCCGGCACTCCTCCGGAGCCCAACCTATTCTAACCACCCCCCCCCGCCGCACACACACACACACACAAGCCGAGACACACCTCTCCTCACGCATTCAGACTGCGGCCACGCCATCGCCTGCCCAGAGCCAACCCCCCAGGCCGTCACTCACCTCCACGCTGGTCGGCGTGAACCTGGAGCACAGGGTCACGCCGATGAAAAGGAGGTTTGATTCACGTCGACGTGAACGGTCATCACGTCGACGGGACTTCGGCCCATCCGGAAGGGAGAATATCGGCAGGCCGAAAATCTGCTGCCTTGCGCAGACCCGTGACATTCTCCGCGGCAGCGGCGACATTAACGCCCCGCCGACTTTTCTCCCTTCGGAGACTTCGGCAACCAGTGGGGGCGGGATTCACGGCGGCCAACGCCCATTCTCCGACCCTCTGGGGGGTCAGAGAATGACGCCCCTTGTCTCCAGTCAAGTCAGCATAGTGTCAACCCACAGTTGAACATGTATAATAGTTTAGATGTTAAATAAAATCGTGTTGCATCTTATCAAGTGTTGGAGGTCTGTCTCTCGCTGCACTGCATCAAGTGCAGTCCACATCGACCCAGCCTACCCAACACATCAGGACCTCGGCGCCGTGAGGCAACAGGTCTAACCCACTGCGCCACCGTGCTGCTCTCCACAGTCCAAAGATGTGCAGGTTAGGTGGATTGTTGGGCAGCACGGTAGCACAGTGGTTAGTGCTGCTGCCTCCCGGTGCCGAGGTCCCAGGTTCGATCCTGGCCCTGGGTCACTGTCCATGTGGAGCTTGCACATTCTCCCCATGTTTGCGTGGGGTTCGCCCTCACAACCCAAAGATGTGTAGGTTAAGTGGATTGGCCATGCTAAATTGCCCCTTAACTGGAAAAAATGAATTGGATACTCTAAATTAATTTTTTTAAAAAGTTTAGGCGGATTGACCATGCTAAAAAGAAATTGACCCTTAGTGTCCAAAGATGTGCAAGTTAGGTGGGGTTATGGGGATGGGGCGGGGGAGGTGGCCTAGGTAGGGTGCTCTTTCAGAGGGTTGGTATAGACTTGGTGGCCCGAATGGACGCCTTCTGCACTGTAGGGATTCTATGGAAGTCTACATAACTCAGTTTTGAGTAAATTCTAAGGCACAACCTTGACTACTTTGTGAGGAAGAGAATTTCACACACCGATTGTCCATTGGGGGAAAAAGGATTCGCCTCATCTGTCTTAAAAGGAAACTCCCTTATTTTTAACTGATGTCCCTTAGTTTTGGTCTTCCGCACAACAGGAACCATCCTCCAGCTATCCACCTGTTGAATCCCAAGTTTCTTTACCCGTCAGTCTGGCCTCAATAAAAGTCGAGATGGATTTGCAGGTACAGCATTAGTTATTTTATTTAGCTTGCAAGCTTTCCTCAATTCTCAGGAGCACGAAGCACATCCTGCTCCGTAGACTTCTGGAATCAAGTGAGGATGTGGAACAAAGGAGTCTGTCCTGATACATTCAAATGGCATCAAGTTTCACATACACGATGCCCATAGGTCATCCTATATCCCTCCTGACCTGTTGATATATTCTGATTGGCTCACTTCCAATCCCTTCCTCTGGCCCCTATTACCCAGCATCCTTTTCTCCTCCTTTGGTGGACACACCTCTTCGTGCTTTGCCATGCGGTCTGAAATCCTTTGTCTGTGAACTCACCAGAATTAGACTGGCCTACCTCTACATTACATTAACTAATATCTCTAAAGTAACTATTTTATATCACATTCGTCATTCCCTCCTTTTATCATTCCATGATAACCGAACTATCCAATCCATAGCTACGGTTCCTCATCTAAAAAGATCCGTCGCTGCATTTCCAATTCCTGGCTTAGCCCCCCTTCATCTGCTGCACCCTCATGGATTTTAACAGTTAAGATTTTAGGGGCGTTGATCTGTTCCAGTGCACCCCGCATTCTACCCATCACACATTTAAGGATGGCTAGGCCCACAAAGATGCAGCCGATAGCCACCACTAAATACATGGCCATATTTATCAACCAGTCCTTCCAACCTCCAAATCCTCAGTTACCCCAAGAGCCAGGATCCTGCATTCCGTCCAGGTGATCCCGTATGTGATCCATAAATTTAGTGATGTTAGCGGTCAAGTCCTGAACTCCCATGATACACTTGCCCTGCACTATGGCGCATACCCCACCCTCACGGGCCAGAAGATAGTCAAGAGCATACCGGTTCTGCATTGCAAACAACCGTAGCTGAGACAATTCCTTGGTTCTTGCCCCGAGGGCTCCCAAGGTTTCATTTCCCAAGATGGTAAGGCCACAAATAAAATAATTCCTATTGCTGACAGCCAAGGAACCCCCCACACCTCCCAGTGTCAAGACGCTCAGAATCCCCCACCCGGCTGAGTGGCCCCGGTTGGGTGCGAGAACCTGGGTTTTTTTCCAGTTCTCGCAAAATTCAGCCGAGACTGCCCGGCGTGCTAACTGATTATGCAGCTTCCACGCCGAAGGGCAGGGGACTGTGGTAGGGACTAGAGCCCCTATCGCAATTTGGCGGGGAAATGAGGGTGACAAAACGTTGGTCGCTGTGCCATTAAATAAAAAGTAGTATTCTTGTTCCGTGTGCAGGCTAGCATTACAATCAGTATATCGGTTGCGTAAGGATCCCCCAGTAGCCCAGTTTATCCAGCTTCGAAACGCCCATTCGGGCTGCCTAGCAATGCGGAAAGCCCTAGTCCCAACAGTGATATGAGAGACATTCGCCCAGCCACAAAGGAGCTGGAGGCCGGCGTTCAATGGAACGCAAGTGGTGTTGTAACAAACGCATTGGCCAGACGCCTGGGTGATATGGCACCTCCTGTCCGTACAGGTGGTGAACAGACATGTTATATTTGTTTCCACCTCTACCAGCAAACAGCCGTAACCTTCACTGCTGAAACAATTCTCGTACGACCGGGAATCCCTATTGGGAGTGAAGTGGCTAGGTATATACGCCCTCCACCGTTGCAGCCTATCATACTGTGAATGGGAATTATCCCGAGGAAGGGGAAGGCAAATAGCCGGTGGTGCTGAACCCGGATCGTAAGGAAGAGTGACTTGCTCGGGCAGTGGCTCGGAATGCTGACAATGAACCACCGTTTGGGGAGTGCCCCAAAGCGGTGAAACAGAAAATAACCTAGACACTGCTGCGGGGTTCGGGTAGCAGACAACCCGTCCGTGGCCATACAAGCGATGGTAAATCTGGTAGAAGAGATTCATACTACCCAGGTTTTCCTCAGTTTGGCCTTTAACTAACTTAAGTGTATCTCCCGGTAACCTACGTTCTAGCTGTACTTCCCTTCTCACACGCCCCGTCCTCTCTCTAGTCCCTCTCTCTTTTTCATAGCCTCTTCCTACGCTCTCCTGACGGCCTGATGTTACCTTTATTGCACCAATCTTACCACATCCAAAATCAAATTTACATGTATTCCAAAAACAAGGCAATGTCCATATAATGTTCCCTTCCCATCGCCGGGACCGGTGCAATTGCTTCATGAGTCCTGCATTCTCCTTAACTTTGACGACCTTCCATGAGTCGATACCATGTCCTCGTATATGGGGGCAGCGAAGAACATCACCTTTGCATCGGTGATGTATCCTTGTAGATTGGTTGGGTTTACAAATATAGATCATATTCCCCTTTTCCATGTCCGTCGCCAATAACACTCCAAGCGAAGTGAGGCCAAATATCACACAGACGGTGCGTAGCCACCCCATCATGCTCCACACCTGGAAAATAGCACTGGAGAAGGGAGGCAGGTTAGTATCCGACCTTTTACAGTAGTGGAGATAGACTCAATTTACAGTGATGAAGGTGGACCCAAGCACTTCGCCGCTCCACTTTAACTGCTGTGGGGGTGGTAAGGAGAACTTGGAAGGGCCCGTCCCATCGCGGCTCCGACCCCTTCCTAGTCCAATTTTTGACCATGACATAACTGCCGGGCTGGACTGAAAGTGAGATAGGTACTGGGGGCGATGGCTGGTGAGCCGTGCGGACCTGGCCATGGAGCTCCTTGAGCACCTGCGTGAGGGCTAGAACATAGGTGGTCATCTCTTCAGTCATATGGTGAAACTGAACCAGTCTGGGAACCTGCAGGCTCCAGGGAGTTCTAAGAGGCCTGCCATAAAGAATCTCGGCAGGAGAGAGCCGGGCCGGTCCCGCAGGTGTAACCCGCAGCTGGAAGAGGGCAACGGGGAACAACTTAAGCCATGTCAGTCCCGTGTCTGCTCTTAATTTAACCAATTTAGTTTTGAGGGTCTGATTGTGTCTCTCAACCAACCCGGCCGCCTGCGGTCTGTAAGCACAGTGTAACTGCTGGCGTATGCCCAACTGGGAGCAAAACTCCTTGTTAATTTGTCCAATAAAATGAGGCCCATTATCAGAACTTAACTGAGCTGGTATACCGTACCGGGGAATGATTTCCCGCATCAAGACTTTAACCACAGTAGCAGCTTTATTATCGATAGTCGGATACGCCTCGACCCATCTGCTGAACACATCCACAATGACCAAAACATATTTATAACATTGACACCTTTCCAACTCAATGTAATCCATTTGGAGCGTCTCAAAGGGACCACTGGGCAACGGGGTTTGCCCCATCCCACAAGGGATACCTTTTCCGGTGTTATATTGCTGACAAATCAAACACCGATTACTGATACTCTGGGCCAACCCCTGCATTTTAGGGTGCCACCAAGTGTCCAGCAACAAATCACTAGTCCCTCGAGCCCCACAATGAGTTGCAAAGTGTACACATTCAATGACCCATAAAGCCAGTACATCAGACATACAAGTCTGATGTGCAGGCGTGGTCCATAAAGAGGAAACAGAATCATATGTACAACCTAACCGTTTCCACATTTGTTTATCACTCTCAGGAGCGTCCTCCTGTAACCTTATGACGTCTTGGATGGTTGGCATTGACTTGTCAGAAGCAGACATATTTATAGTAGATCGTTTAGTCTGACTTAACATTTTAGGCACCATCACTTGCTGAATTTGCGCGGCTGTCCGCGCTGCACGATCTGCTCGTTCATTACCAATGTCAACTGGGGTCTTACCATTTGTGTGGGCAGCGCATTTAATAACGGAAATCTGCGCTGGCATAAGGAGGGCCTGCAGTAGGTCATTAACTAAACCCCGGTGGGATATTTCCGTGCCTGCCGAGGTAAGGAATCCCCTATTCTTCCAGAGTTGTCCGAAGTCATGAACTACCCCGAAAGCATATCGGGAGTCAGTGTAAATATTTACCTGACGATCTCCCCCAAGTATACATGCACGGGTGAGGGCAAAAAGTTCGGCTTGTTGTGCTGAGTAAGGGGTCTGGAAAGCTGCCGCTTCTAGAATCAGACCATCCTGATCTATGATTGCGTAACCGGACAGTCTCCGGCCAGTGGGGCTTACTAATGCACTGCCATCAACATACATAATCATGTCAGCTTGTTCTAACGGAATATCACTCAGATCATCCCTTATTGTTGTAGTTTCCTGAATCAAGGCTAAACAGTCGTGACCAGGTGCGTCCTCATGGACAGGGGGACCGCTAAGAAAACAGGCTGGATTGATAGTGGTACAATATTTAAATGTCAGACGTGGATTGTTCAAAAGGTATATCTCATACCTATTCTGACGAGCTGCGGTAAGATGCTGAGTCTGCAGTTGCCCCAATAGTGCGATCACCGAGTGGGAGCTGTACACCGTAATACCCTGTTGGAGAGTGATATTGGCAGCAGCCTGCAAACTATTGTATATCGCTGCCAAGATCTGGGTGCAAACAGGGTGGCCCAACGCCACTGGGTCGAGTTTGGAAGAGTAATATGCTACGGGCCGGTGCTTGTCCCCATGTTGTTGGGTGAGTACCGCTGTTGAACATCCTTCCAGAACAGTACAGTATATCTGGAATGGTCGATCGTACAAGGGCCTCCCGAGGGCCGGTGCTTGTAACAAGGCCTGCTTCAGGCAACGGAAGGCCTCGAGTGCCTCGGTGGTGAGAGTAAAGTTCCCCTCTTCACTAGTGTAAGGCGTCAGCAGCTTTGTATAGACAGCGATGTTTGGTATCCACTGCCGACAATAATTCACCATACCCAGCCAATGACGAACCTCCTTGGCTATTGTAGGGGCGGGGAATTGGCAAATTAGTTCAATCCTACTGGGTTCGAGACTTCTTTCTGTGGCTGTAAGTAAAACTCCTAAGAACTTAACCTTTCTCTGAGCCACCAAGACCTTTGCTTGTGAGACAACATAACCCAACGAGGATAGGTGGTTCAATAATTGGATCACATCATCCCTATTACTGGGCTCGTCAGGACTTGCCACCAATATGTCATCTACATACTGCACTAGAGTGGGACCATGCTCCAATGTCAAGGCCTGGAGTTGGGTCTGCAGACATCTGGAGAAGAGTGTAGGTGAGTTGACGAACCCCTGTGGCAGTCGGGTCCAGGTATACTGCAGCCCATTGTAAGTGAAGGCAAACAAATATTGGCTTTCAGTTGCAAGTGGGAGGGCAAAGAAGGCGTGCTGAAGGTCAATTACGGCGAAGACCCGGGCTTGAGCTGGAATTTGAGCCAGTATGTGGGCAGGGTTAGGGACGAGAGCATGTAACGGCTGTACAATGGCATTGATTGAACGTAAATCCTGTACTAATCGGTACTGGTCTGGTTTGGCTGGTTTAGGCACAGCAAGTATGGGGGTGTTACATTCTGATTGGCAAGGGACCAAAATACCCTGTTGCAACAGCTCTTGAATTAATTTGTCTATAGACGGAGCAGCTTGGGATTTCAGGGGGTATTGCCGAATGGAAGGTAGCTTTACATGATCCTTAATCATTACCTTAATAGGTGTAACATTTGTCTTTCCCACTTGTGATGGGTATTCCGCCCAGACCTGTGGATTGACATATTCCAAAACATCATGTCCCCAGTGATGCTGCAGTCGAGTGTTAATTGTTTCAGGGACCTCAAAATATTTTATTGTAGTACCGTCCGGCATGACTTGAAGTGCGTACTCTGTTGGATCCGAATGATCCACTGCCCTCCTTACCATTTGCCCCAGATCCCTGGCATGGTACTGGTCGTGGACCTGACGTGTAATATGAGGGCTTACCGAAGCTGACTGTGGCCATAAATGTGGTGATATTGGAACAAAATCGGGTGTACCTTCTTTTCCCGTGACTGTGGCTGTAACCTTGACTGGCCATTCGGTCCCAATTAATGGCCGGTATTTGTCCTCCAACTCCCTGTTTTGTCCAGTTCTGTCATAGGCCAGGGTAACGTGATGCAGTGAATGTTCAATGTCTAACGTCCACCACTGGGGGGTGATAGAAATATAGCACTGTTGTCTCATCCTCCATGATTTAACCGTTACCCCCTCGTCTCCGCACTCTAGCTGTAGCTGGAAGATACACAGTAAATCTCGGGCCAACAAGTTACAGTCCAATCCAGTAGTCACTACAAACTGATGATCTGCAGACTTATTCTCGTAAGTGACTGTCACAGGTTCAGAAATAGGATACTCACACACCTGTCCTTGGAACCCCGACAATTGCTGCGTGTGGTCGGATAATGGTAGTCGAAGTTCTGATTGCACAGAAGACATGGCTGCTCCAGTGTCGATTACAAATGAGTGATGTTGATCTCCTATCTGCAGAGAGATAATAGGTTCCCTGTCCGATTGGAGAGTCCTTATGGCTAAATTAGCTAGTCAATCCTGTGTTGGGAAAGGGTTTGCCTGGGAGAAGTCAGTGTATCTCGTCTGTCCTCCCCTTGGTGGGTACCCCCTCCTTTGGGTCGGATAATCTCCTTCTACTGCCTGTCTTTTAAAGGGGCATTCCTGTTGCCAGTGATCTGCACGGCCGCAATTAAAACATGCATTGCTCCCTTTATATCTGCCCCGTCCTCTTTTCCCAGTAGACCAATGACCCCTCAGAGGGGGCGGCAGTTGTAAAGCTGTTGATGCATACGGTGGGCCATAAAAAGGAGCTGAGGGTCCCTTTGGGTGGGTTTGGTATCCTCCCCCTCGCTGATCCACCCACCCAAAGTCACAATATTGGGGCTCCTGCTGGTAAACTACCATTTCTGCCGCTTGTTGGGGTCGCAGATCATCCTTTTTCATTACATACTCAGTCTTAACCTTTGTAACTGAGCCTCCTTCCTGGCCTACACCCTCCTTCCAATAAAATCTGACTGCCCTTGCCATCTGGGAAGGGTCGTTCTCTGTCCAATTCATATTATTACATTTCACAGCAGTAGCCACAGAAGGTGGTAGGCAGTGCATTAACATAGCACAATATTGAGGGGAATTCTGACCATTTTGATATAGCAAGTCGCCTGACTGCCCACGGTAGATTTCATTAAAACGCTCCACAAATTCCTCTGGCTCTTCAATCTTCTTAGGTTTTAAGTCTAAGATAACAGAAAGATTTATGGGCTTTTGAAATGTGCTATTCAACGCATTCAGGATCTGTGTCCTTCTATCGTCGTCTAACGCATGGGCTTGCTGAAGTGCGGCGTGGCTAGCATAATTCAAGTGATTAAGATGATTGCGGTACTCTGCTGGGGTTAAAACCTGCTGGACTAGGGCCCAGATGTCCCTAGAATCAGCTTGATAAATTGAAATGGTAGTTCTCAAGGAATCCACAAAAGCAGCAGGAGATTTTTCTCTATCTGGGATTGTAGCCATAATAGCCATCATCTCACTGGGTGTCCATGGGAAGTAAACGTCTATCGTGCGTTGCGCCCCGGCAGTGACCGCGTCCGGGTTTGGTATCTTCCTAATCGGCAACTGTCTCCGAATCTCACCAGGGGGCACTCTAGCTATTTCCTCTGGTTCTTCCAAGACTTCGACGTCTCTCCCTGTCACTAGGGGGAGTTCTTTCTCTTCAAAATCATCTGTTACAGCTCCCTTTGTTCTCGAACCTTGCGGCTTCTCCTTGGTTTGGAGGGATTTAGGTGGTATACTTAATTGTTTCAGGTTAGGATCAAGCCCTTCTCTCGCTGTCCGAGATCTGGTCCTAGAGCTAACTGGGCTTGCGGAACAGAGCTCCTCTTTCTCTACTGATCGTGAAGATGGTAAATCAGGACCCACACTATCACCCAAAAGGGCTTGAGTTACTGACATAATTGGAATCTGGGGAGCAGTGACTGGATATAAATTATTATACTCTGGTGGTTCTGGAATTAGTGCAGACAATGCTACAGGTGCAGTCGGAACTTTTAGTGACTTTTCTAAATTATTGAATTTATCATTTTCTGTCAATTCAAGGCCAGCCATTGAACTACGTAGCTCATCTTTTGTTTGACCCGCGCCTTTCCTGTCTCTACTTGCGTGTTTTTTGAATGCACATTCCTTTTTCAAGACCTGTAATGTTTTTAGGTTACCCTGTTCACTAATTGGAATTCCCATTTTAAGGGCATTGTCCTGCCAACTTGATAACATGATCTTATCTTTTTCCTCTTGACAATATTGCCTCCATAATCCAATTAATTCTTTTGCTTTCATACTTTGACTCTTTTTCCAGATGTGTCCCTGGATTTTCTTAACAATCTCTAGGTCTTTGGTGCCCCCTAGTGGCCATTCATCCCCCATTTTACTTCTTAACTGTGCTGACATTTTCCTAAAATCCTTTGCTTTATCCGGATACATATCACATAATATTTGCAGTGGCATGCCTGGATCATTTGTGCTATCCAAGGAATTCCCCATAATCTCAACTAGTCCTCGGAACTGCGTTTTTTGCCACTACAGTCCAAGGGTACAATTTTAGCTTAATCAACTATAGATATAAAACACTCACACATGGAATTGAATCATCTTCAGATTTAAAAACAGTTATACTGGACTGAACCTTCACTACTGAAGTCCCATCAACCCTTAAACACTTATACTGGACTGAACCTCCACTATTGAAGTCTCATCAGCCATAAACACACGGATACTGGGCTGAACCTCCACTACTGAAGTCTCATCAGCCATAAAAACACTTATACTTGGAATTGAATCATCATTTTAGATGTCCCATCAACCCAAAACCTAACCCAAGCCGAATCAACAATATGAAATCCCATCAATTAAATTTCTAATCCCCAGACTGACCTTTGATTTCGTCGAGACAATTTTTCCGTACCAACCGCGAGTGACCAGACTAATCAGACGATAAGAAGAGGGGAAAAATCAATGCGTGGTCATTTTCCAGCTCTACATTGTGGGCCCTTTTTCCCCATCCTCCTGTTCACAATCAGTCTAATTCTGATTTCGCAGTTGGTCAGAACCGTCTTGCGAAATCCCGGGTTTTCGGCACCAATTGTTGAATCCCAAGTTTCTTTACCCGTCAGTCTGGCCTCAATAAAAGTCGAGATGGATTTGCAGGTACAGCATTAGTTATTTTATTTAGCTTGCAAGCTTTCCTCAATTCTCAGGAGCACGAAGCACATCCTGCTCCGTAGACTTCTGGAATCAAGTGAGGATGTGGAACAAAGGAGTCTGTCCTGATACATTCAAATGGCATCAAGTTTCACATACACGATGCCCATAGGTCATCCTATATCCCTCCTGACCTGTTGATATATTCTGATTGGCTCACTTCCAATCCCTTCCTCTGGCCCCTATTACCCAGCATCCTTTTCTCCTCCTTTGGTGGACACACCTCTTCGTGCTTTGCCATGCGGTCTGAAATCCTTTGTCTGTGAACTCACCAGAATTAGACTGGCCTACCTCTACATTACATTAACTAATATCTCTAAAGCAACTATTTTATATCACATTCGTCACACCCTGTCAAATTTCCTCACAATCTTTTACATTTCGGCATGTGGGCGACACGGCACAGTGGTTAGCACTGTTGCTTCACAGCTCCAGGGTTCCAGGATGGATTCCCAGCTTGGTCACTGTGCGGAGTCTGCATGTTCCCCCCATGCCTGTGTGGGTTTCCTCTGGGTGCCCTGGTTTCCTCCCACAGTCCAAAGATGTGCAAGTTAGTTGGATAAATTGCCCCTTAGTGTCCCAAAAGGTTAGGTTGGGTTACTGGATTACGGAGATAGGGTGGAGGTGTGGGCTTGAGTAGGGTGCTCCTTCCAAGGGCTGGTGCAGACTCGATGGGCCAAATAGCCTCCTTCTGCACTGTAAATTCTATGATTGTATGATTTCAATCAGATCACCTCTCATTCTTCTAAACTCCAGTGGGTACAGGCCTAACCTGTTCAAACTTGCATCATGAGCCAACACCTTCACCTCTGGAATGAGTCCAGTGAACCTTTTCTGAACTGCTTCCAAAGCAATTATGACCTCTTTAAAAATAATTTTGAAAACTAGTGGAGTGATTCAAATTGGGGATAATTAAGGGGCCAGAATTAAAGGAATGCCAATATCTCGTAGAGTTCTGGGGCTGGAGAAGATTACGCAAATAGGAATGGGTGAGGCCATGGAGAGATTTGAAAACAAAGCTGAGAATTTTAAAATCGATTCTTTGATCAGGCGCCAAGTGCAGGTCAACTTGCAGCGGGACAGGAGGAGGAGGCCTCGGCGGGGGAGTTAAAAGGTAAGTGGGAGGAGGAGCTGGGGGAGGTGATCGACGAGGGTATGTGGGTGGAGGCCCTGGGAAGGGTAAACTCTTCCTCCTCTTGCGCAAGGCTCAGCCTGATACCATTTAAGGTGCTGCACAGGGCGCACATGACCGGGGCAAGGCTACGCCGGTTTTTTGGGAGTGAGGACAGATGTGTGAGGTGTTCGAGGAGCCCAGCAAACCACACCCACATGTTCTGGGCATGTCCAGCGTTGGAGGAGTTCTGGAGGGACGTAGCGAGGACGGTGTCAAGGGTAGTGAATTCCAGGGTTAGGCCTAGCTGGGGGCTCGCAATATTTGGGGTGTCGGATGAGCCGGGAGTGCAGGAGGTGAAAGAGGTATTCTGGCCTTTGCGTCCCTGGTAGCCCGGCGAAGGATTCTGCTTCAGTGGAAGGATGCGAGGCCCCCACGCGTGGAATCCTGGATTAACGACATGGCAGGGTTTATTAAATTGGAGAAGGTGAAATTTGCCTTCAGGGGATCTGTGCAAGTTCTTCAGGCGGTGGCAGCCGTTCCTAGACTTCCTGGCGGAACGTTAGGAGATGGTCAGCAGCAACCCGGGGGTGTGGGGGGAAGTTTGTGTCTAGTAGGGAATGCACTATTGTTTACTGTTTAACGTTTATTTGTTTTTTATGCACTTTTGTTCTTGTTGTTTTATTATTTGTGTAAAGGGCGGGGGGGTTCTATTTTTCTGTTGTGATAATCTGTGAAAAATTTTGATTAAAACTTATTTTTTTTAAAAACAGGCAGCGGGATTATCGTTGAATGGGACTTGTGTGGGGCCGGGAAAATCCGATAGCTAGGAGATCAGAATAGCCACCCTGATTTCCGATAATAAAAACAGGAACACCCCTCTACAAGCCCATGGTGATTCTCCTCTCACCCCCACACAGACATGGGGAGCCTCCCACACAGATATGGGTACCCCTCCCCCACATGGACGTAGGGAACCCTGCCCTACACGCACAAGGGGTAACCCGCACATCCCCCCTCGCACAATGGAGCTCCCCAGACTTGGGCGGGAACCTTGTTACATCAGCGGCGAGAGAAGGGGTGAATCAGAAAACGAGATCTCGCAGTTTTCCGAGTCCAGATATTTATCACCCATATTGTCATTTACGCTTGCGACGAACGCGTGCACATAATCGCGGCCATGGTCTAAAAATTGGAGCCAGATCATTTGGGAGTAAAGTCAGGAAATGCTTTTACCTACAAAAGGTGATAGCAGTTCGGAACTCTCTTTTGTAGAAGACATTTGGTTTAATTATCCATTATAAATCTCAGATTCATTAACAAAAATATATCAAAGTTATTAAGGGATATGGGGAAAAGGTGGATACGTGGATTTAGGCCACAGCTCTGCCATGTTCTCATTGAATGGTGGCGTCGGCTTGAGGGGCTATAAGGCCTACTCCTGTACTTCTGTTCCTCTGGTCCTATATTCCTTCCACATGTATGTCTAAATCAACACATCGCAGGCTTTAAATATCAATCCTGGTAATATGTTTTCCTTGAAGAAGCTAGTTATTATCTTCAGGAAATAGCAGCTTGCACAGCTGAAATAGCATCCATAACAATGGGTAATATAAAGCCATGTATTTTGTTAATCTATGATCCAAAATTCAGACCGAATAATTTTGTAGCTAATATATCTTCCTTCAGGTAAAGAAAAAAGCTGAGTCAGATCGGAATTTGAAAAAGGAATAGGCCCTTTGAGCTTCTTTTGCCAATTAGATGATGGCTGATCTATATCTTAAGCGTGGCTCTGTAACCCTCAGTGCTCTTGTCCTATAAAAACCTATCACTCGCAGATTTTGAATTAACAGGGACCCTCGTCTTCTGATTAGAGTCAGAGATGCTGTGCCCGATGCAGATCAGTCAGAAAATTGGGCACTTACCTGGTTCCGGTTAAAGGGGTCTAACTGTCAACGCATCAGTCAGAAGATCTCACTCAGTGCAGGACTCAATGCAGCGCCCACAGTAGCCGCTGCAGGAGGGCACCAGACAGGGGTCGCGGAGTGTGCCGCTGGCATGGGGAGCACCAGCCACCGATACCCCTGGCAGCAGAGACGGGTGTTAGGGCCAGAGCACCCCAAGGTGCCGGGCAGCAACGGGGCCAGAGGTGCGGTGGGCAGAGTGCCGGGGAAACGTCCGGGGGTTGGTGTGGGGGTGGGAAGGAGGGGGAAGCAAGAAAACGTGCTGGGGAGGAGCTGCCGTGCAGACCGGGGCCACCGTGGACCTGGTCGAGCCCGGTGGACCTGGTCGAGCATGGGGGTATGCTCCATGCTAACTTGTCTGCCTTTCACCTCCTACAGACATGGGGCTGGATTCTCCGTGTCTCAGGGCGCGCGATCTCTTAAGGAAAGTCCAGAGTGAAACGCCAGCGTTTTTACACTGGCGTGGGGACATAGCCCCATTATTGGAATATCCAGCCCATGGACTTCGGAATCCAACCAGGAATGGTGGCCGTCATCCTAGTCGCTGAGGCCCTGGGGGATGCACTGAAGCTGTAAGAGCTGGAGCTGTTTGAGGAGGACCATGCAGCAGCAGAAACTGTCCCAGAGGAATAGGAGGCAGCAGGTGAGGATGGAGAGCCGGCCGCCCAACAGGCCGAGGAGGAGGTGCAAAGGAAGCGCCGCATCATGCCTCGTGTGTACCAGCAGCACCTGTCATTCAAAGACCTGTCGGACCGGGTATCCCTTCGAAGGCTCTGGCCGAGCAGGGTGCTAATGCAACATCGCTGCCAGATCATGGCGCACCTGGCACCGTGGGGGAATGGGGGAAGACTTTGTAAGGGCAGGGGCAGACTCGATGGGCCAAGTGGCCTCCTTCTGCACTGTAAATTCTATGACTCTATGACACCCCCTCCCAGTGGCTGTCAAGGTGACGGTTGTCCTGAACGTCTACGCCACGGGCTCCTTCCAGGCACCGAGTGGGGACCTGCCCGGAATCTCAGAGACCTTGGTGCACAGGTGCATCCACGCTGCCAAGGAGGCCCAACATGCCCGCTCGGTACAATGTATCAAATTCAATGTGGACTGAGATCACCAGGATGCTCAGGATGCTGTGGCCGACAATGGTTATCCGCTGCAGTCGTGGTTGATGACACCTATCTGGAGGCCACAAACCAACGCGGAGACCCGCTACAATGGCACCCATGCCGTGATCGAGCGGTACTTTGGCGAGTTAGGCGTCTGGACCGCTCTGGAGTTGCCCTCCAGTACAGCGCTAGGAGGGTAGGCAGTATCGTGATGGTCTGCTGCATCCTCCACAACATCGCACAGCAGAGGGGCGACGTGCTGGAGGAGGAGGATGAGCGCCAGGCCTTGTCCGTCGAGAAGGATGATGGGGAGGGCAAGGATGGGCAGGACATGGGGCACGGCAGGCCCAGGAAGCCGGGCAACATGTCCATCAGGGCTGGCACGCCATTGGCACGGACACCCCGTCCCATACCCACTCCCGGCCGACCACCCCGTCCCATGAACAACCGCCACCTCCCCCCGCCAATTTGCAGCCCCCTCCATGATTCCTACCTGACTCACTACGGGGTGTGGGTCCTGGGTTGGCAGTAACAGCTTGTCTGGTCCATGGGATGGAGGACGATTGATGACCCGGTCTGGGGTGAACTCTGGTGCTCCGCACCGTTTGACAACATCTTGACTCCTGCCCACGGTAACACTTTCCACCATCCATCAGAGTGATCCCTGCATGCGAGCTGGTCATTCCATCACATAGTGTTGCTCTTTTTAGCCTTAGTTTATTAGCTCTGATTATGTCACCTTTGCGCACGAGTCGCCAGGTATCTTTCTGATACCGCCACGTGGTTCAAGCTCGAGTTATGATTAATACGTCAGCACACCGCTTAGTAAGATTGAAATCAACGGTCATTTATTATATACAACAACTAATGCTGACACAATAATCCTACCATCTATATCGAAACCTACCACTACTGGCCAATACTTAACTTTAGGAAGGGCCCACCAGGTCAGGGAAACGAATGGCTTATCGAATCGGATCTGGCCCGCGGGATTCAAAAGGCTGATACGGGTCGATGGCTAGGAGTCTTAATCGGGTAGCGATCGCTGGAGTCAAACTTACGGTTCTTTGCTGAAGGTTCGTGCGAAGGCTGCGAGCAGGTGAAGAAGGGAGAGAGAGAGAGATCTGAACTTGGCCCCTCACTTTATAGGGCCCAGGGGCTTCCCACCTCTCGGGGCGGCCCTTGACCCTGAGTCCCAAGTGATTGGACTTGTTCCCAATCACTGAGTTCGATATGCTCCAATAATGGGGCGATTCCTCGATCGGGGGGTGGTCGTTCACCTGTCTTTGTTTCGGCCACTGCAGGCACCGACAGGTCTGGCCCGGCATTCAATTGCTAATATGTTGCAATTGTTCCCGGGGATAGCCGATTAAACTGCAGATGTCTGGGTTGATGCGCTGCTAATAGTCTTGAGTATCGATCTGGGCCGACTTCCCCAGAGCCGAATACACTATTCTGTCTGCAGCTGTCCGTTTGTGTCCTGTTGGCTGCTTTTCCCATCAGCCTTTTCGGTTAGCCATTTTAAATCGGGTTTTGGCCAAATTAATAAGGAATCAGCCATTTTAGGCGGCTACAATAGTCCCACCGAACCCTTGGGGTGGCAGAGGTGGAGATGTTGGGGGATGCGGGGGGGTTGGAGGATGGGGTGGAGAGGGATGGGGTGGGACACCGGAGCTAAACTGAGGTCCCTAGCCCCAATGTCCGCCCATCTCCCGTCCCCAGTGCCCCCTCTGCGGCCAGCCCAGTCCTTCCCTCACACTCTTCTGACAGAGCACCGACGCAGGTTCAAACATTGTGAACATGTGTTTATTGTGCAACTGTGAACATATATATATATGTGCCCGAGCCCCTATTGCTATCCTGCTATGCTGTACCCGTGCCAACTTAACTGGTTTCTATCTTTCTAGCCTTACGTGGCCTAAAGCTATGCCTACGTGCATTCCTAGGTGCTACATCAGGAGCGGAGGCAGCGTGATGCGATTCCCGCCCTGTGACCTGGGTCACCTTTGGCAGCTGCCTTTTGGGGCAACTGGGCCTGAGTGGGCCCACCGACTTCCGGTTGTGACCATGGAGTGAGTAGTCACATACAGGGCTGTTCCTGCTAAAAGTCACAGAAAAGGGCTCTTTTCACACAGATCCGGGGGGGAATTTTGATGAAAAGACATAGGTGAATGTCAGAGGAGTAGTTTACCCATGGAAAGGTATGTCTCCTGATCGCCAGACCCGGCAGAAAACAGTGAGAAATTTGGCTGGAAAGTTGAAACAGTCTTGTGTTTCACGGACAGTCTCTTCCAGCATGCAGGCGGGCAAGGGGCAAGCTGGAAAGCCCCAGATACAGGAACTGATGACTTTTATCAGGGAAGAATTCCATAAGTAGAGGAAAGAAATGCGTGAGGATCATGCAAAGGCCATTGCAGAAGCTGTGGCACCCCTGAAGAGTACTTTGGAGCGGATGGAGAGGTGTTTGGAGGTGCAGAGGTCACATGTTCGGGAGATTGAAGGAGTGATCTCGGACCAGAGCGATCGTGTGGTGGCTCTGGAGGCGGAGGTGGGGCTCCTAGGAGACCTTTGTAAAACACTGAGGGCAAAGGTTGAGGAGCAGGAGAATACCTCGAGAAGGCAGAACCAAGAATAGTGGGCCTGCCTGAAGGAGTGGAAGGTGTGAGTGCCACAAGGTACGTCTCGAGGATGCAGGCAGGGCTGGTGGCAGAAGGGGTGCTGGATAAGGCACCTGAAGTGGACCGAGCACATAGGTCTCTGAGGCAGAAGCCTAGAGCTGCCACAGGCGGTGATCGTGAGACTCCATAAATTTGTGGAGAAAGAGAAAATTCTACGGTGGGCCAGGGAGAAGCGTAGTTGCGACTGGGAGGGAAATAACGTCCGGATTTATCAGGACATCGGAGCCGAGTTGGCAAAATGGCGGGCAGGTTTCAACAAGGCCAAGGCCGTGCTGTACCGGCGGCAGATCAGGTTTGGGGTGCTCTACCCGGCGAAATTGTGGGTGACGTTCGGAGGCCAGGAGTATTATTTCGAGACCCCGGAAGCGGCCAAAGACTTCATTAAGGAGCATAAACTGGGAGAGAACTGAGTGGACAATGCTTGGGAACTGGGGTGCTGGCACTATGTAATGGTCGGGAGCATGTTTGAAGTGGGTGTAGAGATTAGGGGATTTTTGCCTTTTTTGGGGAGGGGGGGTTTCTGTTCAATGTTGAGATTGTAAGGCGTTGTAGGGCTGAAATGTTTATGTGTGGATGGATGTTCCCATCCCCCCTCCTGTTTTATGGAACTGTTTTTGTTTAACATCTGTTTGTTTGCTTTTGGAGAAGGCTGCCTGGGGTTCAGGAAAAGTCCTTGTTTGGGTGGGGGAGGGTAAAGTCAGCAGGGAGCCACCTTCTTTGAGCTGAGGAGTGGGGGGGAAAGAGGGAAGGGGAGGTCTTTAGGATGTGCCTTTGGACAGGTTATGCTGGTGAACGGAGTGAGATGGTGGGGGAGAAGGCCACGATGGGTGGCCGGGGGGAGGGGGGAAAGGAGAAGTGGGGGAGGGGGAAGAAGGGGAAAAGCGGGGGGGGGGTTGCGACGTGGCAGGGGGTGAGAGATGACATAGTCAAGGGTGAAGAAAGGGGCCATCTGGGATGGGCTAGGTACAGAGTGGAATTAAAGGGGCAGGAGTTAAGTGGGGCAGATGACGGACGGTAGAGGGGATTGGAGGCGCAAGCCTCCGGTAAGGTTGGTAACATGGAATGTCCGGGGACTGAATGGGCCGGTTAAAAGGTCACGGGTGTTCGCACATCTCAGGAGCTTGAAAGCGGGGATGGTCTTTTTGCAGGAGACACACCTCCGTGTGAAGGACCAGGTTAGGTTAAGGAAGGGGTGGGTTGGGCAGGTTTTTCACACGGGGTTTGATTCAAAATTGAGGAGTATGACGATTTTAATGAGCAAAAAAATGAGTGCGAATCAGGTGATTGATCCGGGTGGGAGATATGTGATTGTGAGTGGGGTATTAGAAGGGGCACCGGTTGTGTTGGTAAATGTGTATGCCCCAAATTGGGATGATGTGGGTTTTATGAGGGGGTTGCTGGCAGCAATCCCGGATTTGGTCACGTACCAGTTGATCATGGGAGGAGATTTTAACTGTGTCCTGGAGCCGAGGGTGGATAGAACGAGCCCCAGGTCGAAGGGTAGGGTACGAATGGCAAGGGAGCTGGGGGGGTTTATGGAGAGGATGGGTGTAGTGGATCCATAGCGCTTTCAGAATCCAGGGGGAAGGGAGTATTCCTTCTTTTCACACGTCTATAAGGTGTATTCGAGGATTGATTACTTTGTAGTGAGTTGGGAGATTTTGGTTGGGATGGAGGGGGCAGAGTATGCGGGGATAGTTATCTTGGACCATGCACCCCACTGGCTGGATATTCGGTTCAGTACGGGACGAGAGCACAGGCCGGGGTGGAGGTTTGACTCGGGGTTGTTGGCGGATGGAGGTTTTTGTGATAAGGTGCGGTTGGTGATTAGGAATTATGTGGAATTCAATCAGAATGGGGAGGTGTCGGCGGGTACTTTTTGGGAAGCACTGAAGGCAGTGGTTCGGGGAGAAATTATCTCATTTACAGTTTGTGCGAAAAAGGAAAGGAGGGCGGAACATGACCGTCTAGTGAGCGAGCTAGTGGAGGTGGACAAGGAATATTCGAGGATGCTCACTGTGGAGGGATTTGCGTGGAGGAAAAAGTTGCAGGGGCAATTTGACAGGCTGACAACGGAGGGCGGTAGGGCAACTGCGTAGGGCACGAGGGGTACAATACGAGTATGAGGAGCAGACGAGCCGCATGCTTGCACACCAGCTGCGGAGACAGGCTGCGTCCAGGGAAATACTGAAGATCCGGGCTGGGGCTGGGGATGTGGTGTCAGAGCCAGGGAAGATAAATGAGGCATTAGAGAGTATTACCAGGGACTTTATGAGGCAGACCCAGGAGGAGAGGAGGGGGGACATGGGGTGATTTCTGGACGAGCTGGAATTTCCCCAGGTGGAGGAAGCAAAGAGGCAGGCATTGGAGGAGCCCCTGGGGCTGAGGGAGGTGCTGGATAGTATCAGGGATATGGAGTGTCATTCTCCGACCCCCCGCCGGGTCGGAGAATGGCCGTTGGCCGCCGTGAATCCCGCCCCCGACCCGCCGAAGTCTCCGCTCCCGGAGATTGGGCGGGGGCGGGAATCGGGCCGCGCCGGTTGGCGGGACCCCCCCGCTGGATTCTCCGGCCTGGATGGGCCGAAGTCCCGCCCAGGAATTGCCTGTCCCGCCGACGTAAATCAAACCTGGTATTTACCGGCGGGACCAGGCGGCGTGGGCGGGCTCCGGGGTCCTGGGGGGGGGTGCGCGGGGCGATCTGACCCGGGGGGGCCCCCACGGTGGCCTGGCCCTCGATCGGGGCCCACCGATCCGCGGGCGGGCCTGTGCCGTGGGGGCACTCTTTCCCTTCCGCCTCCGCTACGGTCTCCACCATGGCGGAGGCGGAAGAGACTCTCCCCACTGCGCATGCGCGGGAAACTGACAGCGGCCGCTGATGCTCCCGCGCATGCGCTGGGAAACTGACAGCGGCCGCTGACGCTCCCGCGCATGCGCCGCATTTCCGCGCCAGCTGGCGGGGAAACAAACGCCATTTCCGCCAGCTGGCGGGGCGGAAATCCCTCCGGCGTCGGCCTAGCCCCTCAATGTTGGGGCTAGGCCGCCAAAGATGCGGAGCCTTCCGCACCTTTGGGCCGGCGCGATGCCCGTCTGATTGGCGCCGGCTTTGGCGCCAGTCGGCGGACATCCCGCCGTTGGGGGAGAATTTCGCCCATGAAGTCGGGGAAGACCCCTGTGCCGGATGGGTACCCGGCAGAATTTTATAAGGAATTTGCAGCAGAGCTGGCGCCATGTCTGTTGGAGGCGTTTAATGAAGCGCTGGAAAAGGGGGAGTTGCCGGGGACGATGAAGCAGGCAGTAATCACACTAATCCCCCAAAAGGGGAAGAATCCGGTGGAATGTGAGTTGTAGAGACCCATATCACTATTGAACACGGATGTGAAAATATTGGTAAATTGTTGGTGGGAAGGATGGAGGATTGTTCCCGGGGGTGATTGTATCCCGGAAGATCAAACAGGCTTCGCGAAGGGCAGGCAGCTCGCGAGTAATATAAGACGGCTGTTGAATGTGGTGTTGAATCCGTCGAGAGCTCTGGTACTGGAGGTGGTGGTGTCCATGGACGCGGAGAAAGCATTTGATCGGGTGGAGTGGCGGTACTTGTTCGAAGTTTTGGTAAGGTTTGGGTTCGGGCAGAGATTTGTGGAGTGGGTGCGTTTGCTGTATGTGGCACCAAGAGCGAGGGTGAGGACGAATGATATGAGCTCACGAAGCTTTGACTTACAAAGGGGTACGAGGCAGGGGTGCCTGCTGTCGCCGCTGCTGTTTGCGCTGGCCATAGAGCCGTTGCCGATGGCTCTCAGGAGGTCGGCAGAGTGGCAGGGGATAATGAGGGGGCAGAGGGAGCATCTGGTGTCGCTCTATGCCGATGACCTCCTGCTGTATGTTTCGGATCCGTTGGAGAGTATGGGAAGGATTTTGGGCCTGTTGGGGAGGTTTGGAGGGTTCTCTGGATACATGCTGAATGTA
Source organism: Scyliorhinus torazame (assembly GCF_047496885.1). Classification (NCBI taxonomy): domain Eukaryota; kingdom Metazoa; phylum Chordata; class Chondrichthyes; order Carcharhiniformes; family Scyliorhinidae; genus Scyliorhinus; species Scyliorhinus torazame. The sequence goes on along the minus strand of NC_092708.1, from coordinate 48,185,485 downwards.
GGGAAAAGCGAGGTATTCCCGGTGAATGAGCTGGCTTAGCAGGCTAATTTAGAGTGGATGCCATTTATGGTAGCAAGGGATAGGTTTAGGTACTTGGGGATTCAGGTAGCGAGAGAATTGACGGGGCTCCATAAGTGGAACTTAACAAAGCTGGTGGAAGAGGCCAGGGAGGCTCTTAAGAGGTGGGATACACTGCACTTAACATTGGCGGGGAGGGTCCAAGTGAAAATGAATATTCTGCCGAGGTTAGAACATAGAACATAGAACATTACAGCACAGAACAGGCCCTTCGGCCTTCGATGTTGTGCTGAGCATTGTCCGAAACCAAGATCAAGCTATCCCACTCCCTGTCATTCTGGAGTGCTCCATGTGCCTATCCAATAGCCGCTTGAAAGTTCCTAAAGTGTCCGACTCCACTATCACAGCAGGTAGTCCATTCCACACCCTAACCACTCTCTGAGTAAAGAACCTACCTCGGACATCCCTCCTATATCTCCCACCCTGAATCTTATAGTTATGCCCCCTTGTAACAGCTACATCCACCCGAGGAAATAGTCTCTGAACATCCACTCTATCTATCCCCCTCATCATCTTATAAACCTCTATTAAGTCGCCTCTCATCCTCCTCCGCTCCAACGAGAAAAGCCCTAGCTCCCTCAACTTTTCCTCATAAGACCTATCCTGCAAATCAGGCAGCATCCTGGTAAATCTCCTTTGCACCCTTTCCAATGCTCCCACGTCCTTCCTATAATGATGTGACCAGAACTGCACACAATACTCCAAATGTGGTCTCACCAGGGTCATGTATAGTTGCAGCATAACCCTGCGGCACTTAAACTCAAGCCCCCTGTTAATAAACGCTAACACATTATAAGCCTTCTTCACGGCTCTATCCACTTGAGTGGCAACCTTCAGAGATCTGTGGACATGAACCCCAAGATTTCTCTGTTCCTCCACATTCCTCAGAACCCTGCCGTTGACCCTGTAATCCGCATTCAAATTTTTTCCACCAAAATGAAGCACCTCGCACTTATCAGGGTTAAACTCCATCTGCCATTTTTCGGCCCAGCTCTGCGTCCTATCAATGTCCCTTTGCAGCCTACAACAGCCCTCCACCTCATCCACTACTCCACCAATCTTGGTGTCATCAGTAAATTTACTGACCCACCCTTCAGCCCCCTCCTCCAAGTCATTGATAACAATCACAAATAGCTGAGGACACAGCACTGACCCCTGTAGTACACCGCTGGTAACTGGTCTCCAGTCTGAAAATTTTTAATCCACCACCACCCTCTGTCTTCTATGTGATAACCAGTTACTTATTCAATTGGCCAAATTTCCCTCTATCCCACACCTCCTTAATTTCTTCATGAGCCGACCATGGGGAACCTTATCAAGCGCCTTACTAAAACCCATGTATTCGACATCAACTGCTCTACCTTCATCTACACACTTAGTTACCTCGTCAAAGAATTAAATCAAATTTGTGAAGCAAGACCTACCCTTCACGAATCCGTGTTGACTATCCCGGATTAAGCTGCATCTTTCCAAATGGTCATAAATCCTATCCTTCAGGACCTTTTCCATTCTTATTCTTGTTTATCTTTCAGGCTCTCCCGATCTTTATACCAAAGGCCTTTTTTCGGAAAGTGGACACAATCATCTCTGACTTTGTATGGGCGGGGAAGGTGCCGAGGGTGGGGAGGGCCCTGCTACAGCATTGTCATTGCCAATGGCTCCGAGTAGGTATTCAGGGAGCCCGGTGGTGCAGTCCACGGTGAAGATATGGAATCAGCTGAGGAGGCATTTTAGGGTGGAAGGGATGTCGGTGCTAACGCCGCTGCGAGAATCATGGGTTTGAGCTGGGGGAGATGGATAGTGTATACAGGAGGTGGAGGGAAGTGGGGCTGGTCAAGATGAGGGATTTGTATTTGGAGGAAGGGTTCGCCAGCCTGGAAGAGCTAAGGGAGAGGGTAGAGCTGCCGAGGGGTAGTGAGTTCAGGGATCTACAGGTTAGGGACTTTGCACGAAAGGTCTGGAAGGGGTTCCCTAGATTGCCGGGATACACCCTGCTGGAGCGACTGCTGCTTCTGGATGTGGAAGGGGAGGGAAGAATTGGGGATATATGCAAGTGGCTGGGGAGCAGGGAGGTGAGCGGGTGGTGAAGATCAAGGAGAAATGGGAAGCGGAGTTGGGAATGGAGATCAATTGGGGAGTATGGAGTGAGGCACTGCGAAGGGTAAATGGGACCTCCCCCTGTGCAAGGATGAGCCTGATACTCTTCAAGGTGGTGCACAGGGTGCATATGACTTGGGTGAGATTGAGTGGGTTCTTTCAGGGGATAGCAAATGAGTGTGAGAGGTGTGGGCGGGGGCCACCGAATCATGCTCACATGTTTTGGGGTTGTGGAAAATTGGGAAGATTCTGGGCGGGCGTGTTCACGGTCTTAGCCAGGATAGTGGAGGAGGGAGTGGACCCGGACCCTTTGGTGGCGATATTTGGGGTTTCAGAGAAGCCAGAGCTCATGGAGAGGAGGAAGGCCGATGTCTTGGCCTTCGCCTCTCTGATTGCACGGCGACACATTTTGCTGGAGTGGCGGTCGGCATCGCCACCGGGGGTAGCGGCTTGGTTGGGTGACCTGTACCACTTCCTACGGTTAGAGAAGATAAAGTATCAGTTAAGGGGCTCAGCAGGGGAGTTCGAGAAAAGGTGGGGGATGTTTGTGACCGTGTTTGAGGAGCTGTTTGTCGTGGGGGAGGGGGGGGCGGGAGGTGGAGAAGAAGGAGGAAAATCTGTTCAAACTGTATAGTTTGTCGTATGGAAGAATGTTTCCTGTGGTGTTTATTTGCTGTAACCTACTTTAATGCAGGTTTGAATAAAATGTGTTTTTAAAACAAAATGAATGGGCCCACCTGCTGCCCGGGTGTCCCAGGTAGCGTGGTGCTGCTCTGTTCTTCCCGCTGCCCATCGGATGAACCAGGGACAAGGCGGTGTGGGGGGAGGTGGGGGAGTGGGGGGGGTGGGGGGCGGGGGAGTGGGGGGGGGGGGTGCGGGGGGGGCAGGCGAAGGTCAGGGGCGGGATGTCCGAGGTGCTGCGGTGTTTTGGCACCTCTCCTCCGGGAGTAACCGGCATAGGCACCATCATGTCCTCCTCCCTCGGGGTGCTCAATGGCCCCCGGGCTACATCATGGGACAGGGGTGTGAGTGGAGCGCACCCCTGAGGCACCCCTGCCTCCTGTCACTGCCAGCCCTGGAGGCCCACCCCCGTCCCGACCAGGATCTCAATGCTCACGGTCATGAAACATAGGGAGTGGACCACCTCCCTCTGGGACTGTGCCACATCATGCTGTGACTGTGCCACCACCTTCTGGTTCTGTGCCACGTGAGACAGCGCCTGGGCAATGCCGCTGACGGCCTCCGCCATGGCCCGCTGTGACTGGACCACACTCTGGGGCACCGCTGCAATGTCCAAGTGACCCTGGTACATGGCTGACTGTGATAGGGCAACCCTGTCCTGGGCCTCGGCCACTGACTGCAGGTCGTGGACATCCTGACACATGGACGAAACCTTCGCCCCCAAGGCCTCCACTTAAGATGTCCCCCGTGCGGTGTTGGCCTGGGTAGCACGCATGGTCGGCACCACCTCCTGCACCTGCAGGCGCTGGATGGTTGCTGACTCCCCTCATGCAGTCTCTGGCTCTGTGACTGCATCTCCACCATCGATGGGACCGACCTTTCCAGAAACCCAAATCCCATCTGGACGACAGCTAGTCCCTGTTTTCAGGCCACCCTCCGACCGTCCGCCCCCTTGGGGGTTCCTACCTCCACCGAATATAGCAGAGCATGTGTGTGGTGCACACCAGATAGTGCCCCAGGAGCCTCTCACTAAAGTGCCCAGCCGAGGGGAGTGCCTCTGGGATGGTGGCGGGTGTTAGAGCCAGCTGTGACGGGAAGCCAGTGTCGTCCCCGGACTGGTGCTCCGGGGTGTCCCGGGCTGCGAGTCAAGGGCACCAGTCACTGTCTGTGTTCTCTTTAATGCTGCTCCCCACTTGGGGTTGTGGTTGTGGTTGGGGCCGGGGGCGGGGAACACCAGAGGGGTCCGCCACATTGCCAGGAGATCCTACAAGACACAAGACATGGTTGGATCGTGGGTTGGGGTGGTGGGTGGAGTGGAGGGGAGGTGTGTGGGTGGTGATGGTGGCGAGGCGGTTTGGGGGTGGTGGAAGGGGGTTGTGGGAGTGGTGGTGATGTGGTGGTGGAGGGTGGGAGGCTGTGGGGGTAGTGAAACCCATGCCAGGGGGAGCTGCATCTCAGCGTGGTCTCGCTTGCTCGACCTCTGCCTTGGTGACTGCCCTCTCTCCGGGCCCACCAACCAGGTTCAGTGCCCGCTGCTCTGCTGCGGTGAGAGACCGGAGAGCCAGTGGCCCCCCCTCCAGTTGTTACCCTCTCGAAGCGGTTGTGGGCTGCTCTTCTCCTGGGTGGCAGAGGAGACCAAAAGCGCAGTGTTAGGCAGTCAGACGCATGGAGCACAGGGGATGGGTAGCTGGTGGCTTTCATGGACAGGGCACCAGGCCATGGCGGCCGGCATGCATGCAGGCAGGCGGTGCAGGGTGGTGGTTCGGTCGCCCTCCGGGTGGGGGTGCGGGGCGCAGGGTTACGGGTGTGTTAGACGGGAGTTGGTGCCAAGGGCACTGTGCTGCTTACTGGTCGCCCTGAGGAGGTCGTGCAGTTTTAAAAAATTAATAATAATAATATTCTTTATTCGTGTCACAAGTAGGCTGACAGTAACACTGCAATGAAGTTACTGTGAAAATTCCTGAGTCGCCACACTCCGTCGCCTGATCGGGAACACTGAGGGAGAATTCAGAATGTCCAATTCACCGAACAGCACGTCTTTCGGGAACTATGGGAGGAAACCGGAGCACCCGGAGGAAACCCACGCAGACATGGGGAGAACGTGCAGATTCCGCACAAACTGTGACCCAAGCCGGGAATTGAACCAGGGACCCTGGAGCTGTGAAGCCACAGTGCTAATCACTGTGCTACCGTGCTGCCCATGGCACTGCTGGCCGGTCCTGATGGTGTTGCCCACGGCGCTCACAACTACTGCCACCTGCACCTAGGCTCAGTGAACGGCTGTGCGTGGCAACCTGGTTCCCATCCCGGGGAACATGGTGGCGCCTCTCCTCCACGGTGTCCAACAGGGTCTCGAGTTCTGCGTCAGTGAACCAGGGTGCCGCTCTCCGTGCCGCCATCGTGTTGGCTGGGATGACTGTGTGGGGGAAGTGGGGTGTATATTCAGATGCAGCTTGTCAGCTTCTGGAGTGTCAACCCCAACCCCGGGGAATCAGACACCGTTTTTCATTGGAATTGATTGTGTTCTATGTGGCGCACCAGCGGTGCTAACCCATTAACGGTTGATGAATTGGTCCGGGAGAGGCACCAATTTTGCTGTCGTAGAAGTCCACCAATTCTATCCTGGCGTCAACTCTTAGGGCGGAATTCTCCGCAATCGGCGCGATGTCCTCCGACCGGCGCCAAAAACGGCGCGAATCAGTCCAGCATCGCGCCGCCCCAAAGGTGCGGAATCCTCCGCATCTTAAGCGGCCGAGCCCTAACCTTGAGGGGCTAGGCCCGCGCCGGACTGATTTCCGCCCCGCCAGCTGGCGGGAAAGGCCTTTGGTGCCCCACCAGCTGGTGCGGAAATGACTTTGCCGGGCGGCGCATGCGCTGGAGTGTGTGCGGCCGCTCACGGCATCCCCGCGCATACGTAGTGGAGGGGGTCTCTTCCGCCTCCGCCATGGTGGAGACCGTGGCGAAGGCGGAACGAAAAGAGTGCCCCCACGGCACAGGCCCGCCCGCGGATCGGTGGGCCCCGATCGCGGGCCAGGCCACCGTGGGGGCATCCCCCGGGGCCAGATCGCCCCGCGCCCCCCCCCAGGACCCCGGAGCCCGCCCATGCTGCCTTGTCCCGCCGGTAAGAGAAGTGGTTTAATCCACGCCGGCGGGACAGGCATTCCAGCAGTGGGACTTCGGTTCATCCGGGCCGGAGAATCGCCAGGGGGTGTCCCGCCAACCGGCGCGGCGCGATTCCCGTCCCCGCCGAATATCCGGTGCCGGAGAATTCGGCAACGGGCGGGGGCGGGATTCACGCCAGCCCCCGGCGATTCTCCGACCCGGCGGGGGGGTCGGAGAATCCCGCCCTTCGTCTCTGAATTTTCGTGAATATGTGAATGGATGAGGTGGCTGAGGCTTAGTTGTGTGGTCAGGGGTGGTTGAGCAGGGGAGAATTTGATCGGGTTGGGGGGTAGATGGGTCGTTGGGTATAGTCAGGTCACGGGTTAGAACAAGAACAAAGAACAAAGAAATGTACAGCACAGGAACAGGCCCTTCGGCCCTCCAAGCCCGTGCCGACCATGCTGCCCAACTAAACTACAATCTTCTACACTTCCTGGGTCCGTATCCCTCTATTCCCATCCTATTCATGTATTTGTCAAGATGCCCCTTAAATGTCACTATCGTCCCAGCTTCCACCACCTCCTCCGGTAGCGAGTTCCAGGCACCCACTCCCCTCTGCGTAAAACACTTGCCTCGTACATCTCCTCTAAACCTTGCCCCTCTCACCTTAAACCTATGCCCCCTAGTAATTGACCCCTCTACCCTGGGGAAAAGCCTCTGACTATCCATAGTCGGGTTAGTCGGGTGACCGGGGGATGATTGAGGAGTTGGTTGTGGAATTATCCAGAAGTTAGATCAGGGGCGAAATTCTCCGGAAACGGCGCAATGTCCGCCGACTGGCGGCCAAAACGGCGCAAATCAGTCAGGTATCGCGCTGCCCAAAGGTGCGGTATGCTCCGCATCTTTGGGGGCCGAGCCCCAACCTTAAGGAGCTAGGCCGGCGCCGGACGGATTTCCGCCCCGCCAGCTGGCGAAAAGGCCTTTGGTGACATCTCCGGGCGGCGCATGCGCGGGAGCGTTAGCGGCCGCTGACGGCATTCCCGCGCATGCGCAGTGGAGGGAGTCTCTTCCGCCTCCACCATGGTGGGGACCGTGGCGAAGGCGGAAGGGAAAGAGTGCCCCCACGGCACAGGCCCGCCCACGGATCGGTGGGCCCCGATCACGGGTCAGGCCACCGTGGGGGCACCCCCCGGGGCCAGATCGCCCCGCGCCTCCCCCCAGGACCCCAGAGCCCGCCTGCGCCGCCTTGTCCCGCCGGTAAGGTAGGTGGTTTAATCTACGCCGGCGGGACAGGCATTTTAGCGGCGGGACTTCTGCCCATCCGGGCAGGAGAATCGCGGGGGGGGCCCGCCAACCGGCACGGCGCGATTCCCGTCCCCGCTGAATATCCGGTGGTGGAGAATTCGGCAACCGGCGGGGGCGGGATTCACGCCAGCCCCCGGCGATTCTCCGACCCGGCGGGGGTCGGAGAATCCCGCCCCAGGTTTTAATGTGCCTAACATTTCCTCGGTAACTATTTAGATAAGTACCATGGAACTGTCCGAAGTCTCCACTTGTAATGCGGAGTCAGAGACATTTGCAAAACTTCCAGGAAGCAGGAGAATTGCCCATCAGAAGGTTAAACCTTCCAGGCAGCTCCCACGTAGGGCCTGATGCTGGTCCTTCCACAAGTTCCTGACCTGCATCTTTTGTTTTATGCCTAAGCTCGGACAATCCGGAGAATGGAGGATTTAGTCTCAATGGGCGGAATTCTCCCAAACAGCCCACGGGGGATTTGGTGACAGGCAGGTGCTGTGAATCTGGTGGGTGCCTAAAAGACAGGAATCCGGTGGGTTAAAATCCCATTGGAATTCACCCAATGGTGGATCACTCTTGCAGCTGGGGCAAAAGCCATTTATATTAATTTGCATGTCACAAAAACTCATTAAAACAGCTGCCTGCCAACATCCCATCAGGCCTTTCAATCTTGCGTCACACCAATGGGAAATTACATTGGCATCAAACCCAATTGCAACAAATTTCTGCCATAGTGCGCACTGCTCCTGATATGCTGTTTACCTCTCTGTCAGGGCAGATGGGTCCCTGCCTCCATCTCCATGTTGAGCTCATCTTCATGGACAACACTATGCTGCTACACACATAGACCCTCCAGTGTCACTAAGTTGAATCAGTCCTGTGCTTGGGGCCGGGGTGTACAGGGGTCTCAATGCCCCTGATACCGCACACCAGTGTCGATCTGGACAGGATTTGCGGGACACATGAATCTACTGCAACAAAGGTCTGAAGTTTGACCGGTGGAGAAGTGTGAGGTGATGCGAGGAGTTGAGAGGGGTGTGGCCTAACAAAGTCAAGGGGAGGCAATGTGTCAGGAGGGCTGTGCGAGGAGGTTAAGAGAAAGGCGAGGGCTCACAATGGCAGGCAGAGGGGCAAGGAGGTGGATGAAGAAGACAAACAATGGAAGTTAGAGCGAAGACTGAGGAGAGGGAAGCTGGAACCTGACAAGGCTGGTTGAAAAGCTGACAAAGAAGGGGGCCATTGTTTACTGGAAGGGGATGCAGCAGTTAGAGGTCCAAGTGGGGCATTGGCACTTTGCAGGTGATAGGCTCGGGTGGCTGAATAAAGGAACAGACTTCTTTTGAGGGTGCTAGCCTTTTCCCTCTGGATCGCTGACATTCTGCACAGTCTGGTGAAGACAGGTAGGCAGGAGAGAATGATACACGTGTGCTGGACTGGTATTTAAATATGGCACGGGGACCTTCGAACCCGCCAGCTGATAGTGGGCAGATGAGTCATCTGCCAGCCCGAACTGTAAATTCTATGAAATCTATAAGAGAGGAACTCACCTATGCATAATTAATAAACTTCCAAGCGCAGAATCCGATAGGGGATTCCGCTACTCTGGTCAGTGGGACATGCACCCCGGAGCCACCGGCCAGCTCACTTAGTCAGAAAATGGGAGAATTCCACCCAACAGCTTTGCGGGGAAGAGAGTTTCAGATTTTAATGGAATGTTTTGTAAAGAATGATTCCTGACATGGTCGCTGAACAGTCTAGTTCCAATTAAATGTTGTGCTCCCTAGTTCTGGACTCTCCAAAAGAGGAATTAGGGCAGATAGGAAAAAAACTATCAACTCCTCTAATCACCAGGAACATCTCAAAGAACAAAGAACAAAGAAAAGTACAGCACAGGAACAGGACCTTCGGCTCTCCAAGCCTGCACCAACCATGCTGCCCGTCTAAACTAAAATCTTCTACACTTCCGGGCTCCGTAGCCCTCTATTCCCATCCTATTCATGTATTTGTCAAGATGCCCCTTAAACGTCACCATCGTCCCTGCTTCCACCACCTCCTCCGGCAGCGAGTTCCAGGCACCCACTACCCTCTGTGTAAAAGACTTGCCTCATACATCTCCTCTAAACCTTGCCCCTCGCACCTTAAACCTATTCCCCCTAGTAATTGACCCCTCTACCCTGGGAAAAAGTCTCTGACTATCCACCCTGTCTATGCCCCTCACAATTTTGTAGACCTCTATCAGGTCGCCCCTCAGCCTCCGTCGTTCCAGTGAGAACAAACCGAGTTCATTCAACCTCTCCTCATAGCTAATGCCCTCCATACCAGGCAACATCCTGGTAAATCTCTTCTGCACCCTCTCTTTCTGGCAGTGTGGCGACCAGAATTGAACACTATACTCCAAGTGTTGCCTAACTAAGGTTCTATACAGCTGCAACATGACTTGCCAATTTTTATACTCAATGCCCCGGCCAATGAAGGCAAGCATGCCATATGCCTTCTTGACTACCTTCACCACCTGTGTTGCCCCTTTCAGTGACCTGTGGACCTGTACACCTAGATCTCTCTGACTGTCAATACTTTTGAGGGTTCTACCATTCACTGTATATTCCCTACCTGTATTAGACCTTTCAAAATGCATTACCTCACATTTGTCCGGATTAAACTCCATCTGCAATCTCTCTGCCCAAGTCTCCAAATAATCGAAATCCTGCTGTATCCTCCGACAGTCTTCATCGCTATCCGCAATTCCACCAACCTTTGTGTCGTCCGCAAACTTACTAATCAGACCAGTTACATTTTCCTCCAAATCATTGATATATACTACAAACAGCAAAGGTCCCAGCACTGATCCCTGCGGAACACCACTGGTCACAGCCCTCCAATCAGAAAAGCACCCTTCCATTGATACTCTCTGCCTTCTATGACCTAGCCAGTTCTGTATCCACCTTGCCAGCTCACCTCTGATCCCGTGTGACTTCACCTTTTGTACCAGTCTGCCATGAGGGACCTTGTCAAAGGCCTTACTGAAGTCCATATAGACAACAAATGACATCATTCCTTAATCTTCCACATGCAAGGGAATACAAGCTTTGCTTGTGTCCTCATAAATCAACCCGTTTAACCCTGCTAACATTGTGGGAATCTGCGCTGCCGTCCCCTTGAGGCCAATGTATCCTTCCTGAGGTGCGGTACACAGAACTGAACATTTGAACAAGAAACTCGCTGCCTTTGGGATTTGGGATATACAGCTTCTCCCAATCGGCATGAAAATTAAGTCACCCAAAATAACCACTCTTTTTTTTTGAAACAAACTGCTCTGATTTCTGCATCCTGCTAATTTATTGCTATCAGGGGATCTGCAGACAATGCCCAGCAAAGCCATGCATTTTCTGACCTTCAGTTTTATCCAGTGTTTTTACTTGACTGCTAATTAATGGCTGGATGCTAAATACCTCCAGACACTCACTTAAACATTAGCAAAACAGGTCACATGTGTCACCTTCGAATGAAAGACTGTTTGTACCGTCTGTAAATCTGCTTTTGTTTCAGTTTTACCTTTTAATGTCCCAAATAGAAATTGGCCAGGTTACTTTGGATGAGTTTACATTATCCCTGTGCATAATGGCAAAAAAGGTGCACTGTCATAGTTTGTTGCTGAGTGTTTCCGAATCCTGGGTTGGATTCTCCGACCCCCCGCCGGGTCGGAGAATCGCCGGGGGCTGGCGTGAATCCCGCCCCCGCCGGTTGCTGAATTCTCCAGCACCGGATATTCGGCGGTGGCGGGAACCACGCCTCGCCGGTCGCGGGCCCCCCCCTGGCGATTCTCCGGCCGCGATGGGACCGAAGTCCCGCTGCTGGAATGCCTGTCCCGCCGGCGAGAATCAGACATCACCTCTCTTACCGACGGGACTAGGCGGCATGGGCGGGCTCCGGGGTCCTGGGGGGGATGAGGGGGGGGGGGGGGCACGGGGCGATCTGGCCCTGGTGGGTGCCCCCACAGTGGCCTGGCCCGCGATCGGGGCCCACCGATCCGCGTGCGGGCCTGTGCCGTGGGGGCACTCTTTTCCATCTGCCTCGGCCACAGCTTTCACCATGGCCGACGCGTAAGAGACACCCCCCCCCTGCGCATGCGCGGGGATGACGTCAGCAGCCGCTGACGCTCCCGCGCATGCGCGGACTTCCGCCGGCCAGCAAAATCCTTTCGGCCGCGGCTGGTGTGGCGCCAAAGGCCTTTCCCGCCGGCCAGCGGCACGCCAACCACTCCGGCGCGGGCCTAGCCCCTTAAGGTGAGGGCTTGGCCCCTAAAGGTGCGGAGAAATTCGCACCTTTGGGGCGGCCCGATGCCGGAGTGGTTCCCGCCACTCCATCCCGCCGGGACCCCCCGCCCCGCCAGGTAGGGGAGAATCCCGGCCCCTGTTGCTATTTGCCATGTTGTTTCTATAAAATATCACGTTTAGAAGCAATCGGATATGAATTAACTGCTGACTGGATGTGACGGTACATGTCAAAAAGATTCCAAACAGCTCTTGGAAGAAAAATGGATTTTTCAGGAAGTGACAATGTTGGGTCCTGAGGCCTTCGACACAATGGATACATTTTTTGGATAAATTCACCCCAGAGACTCAACATGCCAGACTGTTAATATGCACAAACAGTGATGGTGATTTGATTTGCTTCTAGCTACTACTTGAGTTGACAAAATCAATCAGAGCTCATGAGAATTGGTTTGACTTTCTGTGTGACTAAATAAGATTGCTATTTGAAGTTACAGCCCTTTAAATATCTTCTTTCATTGGAAGGCGATGCTTAATCCTTAACTATTTTCCAGTTTGTCGACTTTATTTATGTTCTCTTGTGGTATTAGAATGGCAGCAGAGTGGTTCTGTGACTCGGTTAATAATCCTCAATTAATCAACCAGAGAAAGAGGAGACCAAATGAAATGAAATGAAAATCACTTATTGTCATAAGTAGGCTTCAATGAAGTTACTGTGAAAAGCACCTAGTCACCACATTCCGGCGCCTGTTCGGGGAGGCTGTTACAGGAATTGAACCATGCTGCTGGCCTGCTTTCAAAGCCAGCAATTTAGCCCTGTGCTAAACAGCCCCTGGCAGTAATGGCAGTATTTGAGCATGTGAATTCAGCTTTAAACATTTGTAAATAAATAGCTGGTATTGTGAAGTAAAACTATTGGATTGTCATAAAAACTCAAACTGATTCACTGATGTCCATTAAGGCGGGAAACATTTCTGGTCTTGGCTATAATGTGACTCCAATCCTACACCATTGTGATTGGCTCTTAACTCCCTTTAAGTGACCTAACAAGTCACTCAGTTACATTAAATGTTTGAAGAATAAGGCCTATCTCCACCCAAGGGCAACAAGAGGTAGGCAATTAACCTCAGAATGATTTTTTAAAAATGCTGTACTCACAATTAAATGTACTCTCTTTTGCGTATATTAATTAGCATAGGGAAGCACTTTTTGAGCAGTTTATTGTAAGGGATTGACGCCTCGGGCTGGAATAGTGAAGACGCTTAACTGAATGAGGCAGATTTACAATATACTGTGTTATGTCTAGCATGTGCCGGCCATGCTTCAGACATGTCTATGTCTGTAGGGAATAGCACAACCATTTCATTATATCATGTTTGATTGAAGACAGGATAGTGGAAAATAGCTTGTGTCCAAGTTAACATTTTCATCTTAGTTGATGTGCGAGAATTCCAGTTAAATGTAAACTGTATTCATTGTTATTCTGATTGCTGCTGACTTTATTTTCATTATGCTTTGGGTTTTTTATTCATTGTTATTGGATGTGGGCTTCACTGGCTAGGCCAGCATTTGTTGCCCATCTCAAATTGGCCTTAAAAACGTGGTGGTGAAAAGATCTGGAGGGTGTTCCCTGGGTTGCCGGGATACACCCTGCTGGAGCGACTGCTGCTTCCGGATGTGGAAGGGGAGGAAAGAATTGGGGATATATGCAAGTGGCTGGGGAAGCAGGGAGGCGAGCGGTTGGTCAAGATCAAGGAGAAATGGGAAGCGGAGTAGGGAGGGGAAATCAATTGGGGAGTATGGAGTGAGGCGCACTGCGTAGGGTAAACAGGACCTCTTGTGCGAGGAGAGCCTGATACAGTTTAATGTGGTGCACAGGGTGCATATGACTCGGGCGAGAATTAAACAAATATATATTTTTATTCTCCATTTTCACATTTTCTTCAGAATTTAACCCCCACCAAACAGTAAATGGTAACGAATACAATGTCAATCCCCTTATTAACAACAACGATCCCATCCTCCCACCACCCCCCAAATAACGGCCCACTTGACAATATAAGCATCAAATAAAACAAACCCTCCCAAGGTGGAAAAAAAAAGGAAGAAAGGAAAAGTAATCAGGAATCGCCTATGGTCACCATTGACATATATAGTCCACCCCCCAGCCCCCCCCCCCCCCCCCCCAATATTCAACGCCATCCAATCCCCGAAAGAGTACTGTGAATGACACCCATGAATTGTAGACAACACCCCCCCCGCCCGCCGCACATCCCCCCTCCCAGATTCTTCCCCTCCACTTCCCCTTGTAAACTGCTGCCCCCCAACCTGGGTTACTTCCGCCAACTTTTCACCCTGGTTAGACTCACCGATACCTGTTCTATCAGGTTCCGATGGCCGCAGCCCCTCCCCCCACCTCACTCCTGTTCACTGGCTGACTTAAACCGGCCAGCGTGGAGGCCCCCGCCCGGGTCTCCTTCCCCCTTGCCCGGTCCCAGGAAAACCAAGAAATCCCCTTCAGCACACAACCCCCGCATACACACCCAAGCCCCAAGGAAGCATCATTGCAAATGAAAGTCCCATCTCTTCCCTTGTCCAAATATATACAGCGTCGACTCATTTAGCACATACACCAACACGCAGTGAAAAAATAAAGTTACATGAGGCTACATCGGTACACGACCATTTCTCAATTCTGCCACAGTCCTTCTGCCTTCGCAAACTCCTCCGCTGCCTCCGTCGTCCCAAAATAAAACTCCTTGGATTTGGAGGTCACCCTCAACTTAGCTGGATATACTATGCCGTACTGCACCTTTGTTGATATACAGTGCCTTCTTCACCCGGCTGAAGGCAGCCCGCCTCCTCGCCAGCTCCACCGTAAAGTCCTGGTATATGCGTAAACCAGGTCCAGCCCACTGCACCGCCCGCTTCTGCTTTGCCCAGCACAGGACTTTCTCCTTCACGCTGTACCTACGGAAACACACAGTTACTACTCTTGGCGGCTCACTCGCCTTTGGCATAGGCCTCCATGACCGATGAGCCCGATCCAGTTCATATCGGGAGGGATCGTCCCCCTCCCCCAATAACTTCGCCAACATCGTGGCAAAATACTCGGTCGGCCTCGGGCCTTCCACCCCTTCGGGCAGACCCCCAATCCTCAGATTCTGTCACCAGGATCTGTTTTCCAGGTCTTCCATTTTGACTCACAGACCCTAGTTGGTCTCTATCACTCTCTGCAACTCCTTCCCCATCGAGGTGAGTTGATCACTGTGCTGCGATAATGCCTCTTCCACTTCGTTCAGTGTCTCACCTTGCTCCCACACCTTTGCCGCTGCGCTTGATACCGCCGCCCTCACCGGGGCAATCGCCTCCTCCACCAGCACTCTCAATACCGCACCCATCTCCTTCTTCATCGCTTCCATGTGCTTGGTGAACTGTTTTTCAAGTTCCAAAGCCATCACCTTGGTCATTTCTTCTGCTGTGAGCGATGCGGCCTCCCCTTGTGCCCCAGCCTCAGCTTTCCTTACAGTTCCTGCGCTGACTTCCACTCACCGGCGGACTTTCGTTAACCCCCTTTTTCACATCCGTTTTTCTCCCAAACTTGGACATTTCTCCTCCCTGTGCCTTCTTACAGCATTTTCAGGCTCCGTTGCCCCCGGGACCGGGCGTTAAAACTCCACAATTTCTATTCCCGAGCGGGAGCCCTCCAGTCTGCGGCTGCCTCTCGCCCGCCGCCACCGGAAGAATCGACGCGAGAATGAGTGGGTTCTTTCAGGGAGTAGCAGATGAGTGTGAGAGTGTGGGCGGGGACCAGCGGATCACGTGCACATGTTTTGGGGTTGTGAAAAATTGGGACGATTCTGGACGGGGGTGTTCGCGGTCTTAGCCAGGATAGTGGAGGAGGAGGTGGACCCGAACCCTTTGGTGGTGATATTTGGGGTCTCAGAGAAGCCGGAGCTCATGGAGAGGAGAAAGGACGATATCTTGGCCTTTGTCTTTCTGATTGCACGGCGGGGAATTTTGCTGGAATGGCGATCGACATCGCAACCGAGGGTAGCGGTGATTAGAGAAGATACAGTATGAGTTAAGCGGCTCTTCAGGCGGGTTTGAGGAAAGGTGGGAGATGTTTGTGGCCGTGTTTGAGGGGCTGTTCGTTGTGGGGCGGGGGGGGGGGGGGGTGAAAAAGGGGACAAATCTGTACAGACTGTATCGTTGATTGTTGGGAAGTCTGTTTCCTGGGGTGTTTATTCGCTGTAACCTGTTTTGATACATGTTTGTAATAAAAATACCTTTTTATAAAAAGAATGCGGTGGTGAGCTGCCTTCATGAAACGCTGCAGTCCCTCTGTGCTATTTGGGAGGGAGTTCCAGGATTTATACCCAGTGACAGTGAAGGAACGGTGACATATTTCCAAGTCTTGGAGGGGAACATAGAAAATAGGAGCAGGAGGAGCCCATTTGGCCCATCGAGCCAGCTCCACCATTCATTATCATCATGGCTGATCGTCCAACTCAATAGCCTGTCCCCGCCTTCCCCCGATATCCTTTGATATCTTCGCCCCAAGTGCTAAATCTAACTGCTTCCAAGTTGTGTTGCTTCCAAGGTATCTGCTGTCCTTGTCCTTCTAAATGGTAACGGTCGTGGGTTTGGAAGCTGCTGCCTAAGGAACCCTGGTGGCAGTTAGAAACGTTTGCTGAATTATTTTGTAATGTTGCTTTTTTCTGATGTTCAATATTTTTTTCACAAGTGTTTATTGTCTTTACCTTTTATATATTGTAGTTGTTGCTCTATCACAACAAGTAAATTAACCGAAAACTCATTGATCTCTGATGTGCTTCTGGCACATCATTGGGTAAGAGGTTTCATAACAATCTGTGGTGTTTAAAATGAGGTGTTCCAGGCAAGACATGACAGGAATTAAGCATGCAAGAAGATTCACAACATATATGTGAGTTTAATATGAGTGAATCTCCCATATTATTACCCCTGTGAAGTTAGAGGATGTTCAATATATGGCTTAAGACCATAAGACATAGGAGCGGAAGTAAGGCCATTCGGCCCATCGAGTCCACTCCACCATTCAATCATGGTTGATTTCAACTCCATTTACCCGCTCTCTCTCCTTAGCCCTTAATTCCTCGAGAAATCAAGCATTTATCAACTTCTGTCTTAAAGACACTCAACGTGTCTCCGACCTCCACCGCCCTCTGTGGCAATGAATTCCACAGACCTCTGGCTGAAGACATTTCTCCTCTCTGTTCTAAAGTGACTCCCTTTTATTCTAAGGCTATGCCCCCGGGTCCTAGTCTCCCCTGCTAATGGAAACAACTTCCCTACATCCACCCTATCTAAGCTGTTCATATTCTTGTAAGTTTCTATTAGCTCTCCCCTCAACCTCCTAAACTCCAATGAATATAATCCCAGGATCCTCAGACGTTCATCGTATGTTAGGCCTACCATTCCTGGGATCATCCGTGTGAATCTCCGCTGGACCTGCTCCAGTGCCAGTATGTCCTTCGTGAGGTGTGGGGCCCAAAATTGCTCACAGTATTCTAAATGGGGCCTAACTAGTGCTTTATAAAGCTTCAGAAGTACATCCCTGCTTTTATATTCCAAGCCTCTTGAGATAAATGACAACATTGCATTTGCTTTCTTAATTACGGACTCAACCTGCAAGTTTACCTTTAGAGAATCCTGGACTAGGACTCCCAAGTCCCTTTGCACTTCAGCATTATGAATTTTGTCACCGTTTTGAAAATAGTCCATGCCTCTATTCGTTTTTCCAAAGTGCAAGACCTCGCACTTGCCCACATTGAATTTCATCAGCCATTTCTTGGACCACTCTCCTAAACTGTCTAAATCTTTCTGCAGCCTCCCCACCTCCTCAATACTACCTGCCCCTCCACCTATCTTTGTACCATCGGCAAACGTAGCCAGAATGCCCCCAGTCCCGTCATCTAGATTGTTAATATATAAAGAGAACTGCTGTGGCCCCAACACTGAACCCTGCGGAACACCACTCGTCACCGGTTGCCATTCCGAAAAAGAACCTTTTATCCCAACTCTCTGCCTTCTGCCTGACAGCCAATCGTCAATCCATGTTAGTACCTTGCCTCGAATACCATGGGCCCTTATTTTACTCAGCAGTCTCCCGTGAGGCACCTTATCAAAGACCTTCTGGAAGTCAAGATAGATAACATCCATTGGCTCTCCTTGATCTAACCTATTTGTAATCTCTTCAAAGAACTCTAACAGGTTTGTCAGGCATGACCTCCCCTTACTAAATCCATGCCGACTTGTCCTAATCCGACCCTGCACTTCCAAGAATTTAGAAATCTCATCCTTAACGATGGATTCTAGAATCTTGCCACCAACCGAGGTTAGGCCTATTGGCCTATAATTTTCCATCTTTTTCCTTGTTCCCTTCTTGAACAGGGTGGTTACAACAGCGATTTTCCAATCCTCTGGGACTTTCCCTGACTCCAGTGACTTTTGAAAGATCATAACTAACGCCTCCACTATTTCTTCAGCTATCTCCTTTAGAACTCTAGGATGTAGCCCATTTGGGCCCGGAGATTTATCCATTTTTAGACCTCTTAGTTTCTCTAGCACTTTCTCCTTTGTGATGGCTACCATATTCAACTCTGCCCCCTGACTCTCCTGAATTGTTGGGATATTACTCATGTCTTCTACTGTGAAGACTGACGCAAAGTACTTATTTAGTTCCTCAGCTATTTCCTTGTCTCCCATCACTAGATTATCATGTTGCTGTTTTCTCTGCATCTCTCTTGCTTTCTGCCTGTATATCTCCTCTTATCTGCTCATGCGTGCCTCTCTCTTCCTTTTATTCCATCTCTCCATGACTTGGGCGGGGTTCTCCAGCCGCACCCGCCTGACGACCGGCGAATCCCGCCCAAGGTCAATGGACTTTCCATTGTCCGCGTCTCGCCTGTAGCGATCTTGCGGTGGGCAGGGCAGGCGAATCCTTTTTTAATAAATTGAGAGGACCCAATTCTTTTCTTCCAATTACGGATTCACCTACCCTGCACATCTTTGAGGCTCGTGGTTATGAGACCCACGCAGGCACGGGGAGAATGTGCAAACTCCACACGGACTGTGACCCGGGTAAAGATACCATTGAAGGAGAGCATTTGCGGACTTTCGACTGAGTTGAACAACTTCAAGCTGAATTCTCTCCCCCCCCCCCCCCCCCCCCCAATTATCACTCCATTTTTATTTCGATCAATTTATTTTAATTTCTTCCATCAATCCGTTTTTCCCTCACCGCTGTTTCCTCTCCCCCACCCCACCCTATTAGGGCCACCTGCTCCCTGTTCCAAGTTGTCCTTTGACACACTGCTTACCTTTGTTCTGCCATTAACACATTCTGATCTCGACTTCCGGTGGCGGCCATGGAGGAGTAGGTCGCACATTTGATAGATCCCGCCTGTAACAGACTTTTGGACCTTTTTCCCCTGTTTTTTTTCGGATTTTATGGGATAAATTAGTGAAGAGTGAGACAGTAAGGAGAAATCCCCCTCTGGTGTATGGAGAATTGGACCAGAAGTGGCTGTGTGAGAAGACAAAGTCCCGTAAGGGAGACGCAAACAGAGCTGGGAACACGGGACACATGGCGGAGAGCAAGGGCCGTGAGGAGACGGCACAGTGGTCGACGGAGCAGCTGGTGAAATTTTTCGAGGATTGTTTCGCCAAGCTGAAGAAGTACACGCTGGACCCGATTAAGGCTTTGATTGATCAAGTGGTTCAGAATCAGGAAACCCACGGGAGAGTGATCCAGGAGGTCGAACAAAAGTTGTCTGAGCACGAGGAGTATATAACCGTGCTGGGAAGCAAGGTGGGACTGATGAATGACTGCCAGAAAAGAATGCAGGAGAAGCTGGATATCCTGGAGAATAGGGCCAGGAGGCAGAATCTCAGAATTGTTGGCCTCCCTGAAGGCAGTGAGGGATCGGATGCGAGGGCCTATGTGACGGTCATGTTGGAGAGGTTGATGGGGGCTGGGGCGTTCCCTCGGCCCGTGGAATTGGACAGAGCGCACAGAGCCCTCGCGAGGAAGCCCAGAGCGAACGAGCCGCCGAGGGCCATGGTGGTACGTTTTCACCGTTTCATGGACAAGGAACACGTTTTGCGGTGGGCCAAGAAAGAACGGAGCAGCAAGTGGGAGAACTGTGAGTTGCGCATCTATCAGGACCTGGGAGCGGATTTGGCTAAGAGGCGAGCTGGGTTCAATTGGGCAAAAACAACGCTCTTTAAGAAAGGGGTGAAGTTCGGGATGCTGTACCCAGCCCGTCTGTGGGTCACACATGAGGAACGGGGCTTCTACTTTGAAACGCCAGACGAAGTATGGACCTTTATTAAAGAAATGAAGCTGGAGGTGAATTAAAAGACACTTAAGCCTTGGAGAAGTACTGTGGCAGCGATTTGTGGTGCTGGATTGTATAAATTTAAGTAGCTCTATGTGAAATAATGGGCTGTGTGGATGGTTAAAGGTTGCTTTGTCTTGCAGGGGCCTTGTCAGAGAGGGGGATGGGCTTTGAATTTAGTTCTGCTTTCTGGGTGACTATTTTTCTAAAGTGACTGTTTCTTCACTTTTTTCTGTTGTTTGTTTACTGGGGAATGTGATGCTTTTAAAATGTTTATTCATGTGGGGGGGGGGGAGGGGGGGACAGGAGAGTACAATAGGGAGACAGACTGCTTGGTGCCAGGGGCGGGAGCTATCGAGTCAGCATGGGTCAGCTGACTCTCGGAAGCGGGTTGGGGGGTGAGCAGGCGTTAAACTGGAGCTTGACTCGGGGGATTGGGATTCTAGTACTGTTGCTAGGGTGGGAGGGGGGGGGGGGGAGCTGCTTTACTGACAGGGGAGGAACTGTTACTAGGGGACAAATGGAAGGTTGGGAACGGCGACAGCCCGAGTGGGGACTCGAGGAAGCAGAGGGCACGAGATCGAGGCTGGCCTAAAAAGGGTGATGGCTAGTCGGCAGGGGGAGGGTTTGGAAGCCCCTCGTCTAGGCTGATCACATGGAACGTGAGTGGACTGAATGGGCCGGTCATAGAATTTATCATAGAATCTACAGTGCAGAAGGAGGCCATTCGGCCCATCAAGTCTGCACCGGCTCTTGGAAAGAGCACCCGACCCAAGGTCAACACCTCCACCCTATCCCTATAACCCAGTAACCCCACCCAACACTAAGGGCAATTTTGGACACTAAGGGCAATTTATCGTGGCCAATCCAACTAACCTGCACATCTTTGGACTGTGGGAGGAAACCGGAGCACCCGGAGGAAACCCACGCACACACGGGGAGGATGTGCAGACTCCGCACAGACAGTGACCCAAGCCGGAATCGAACCTGGGACCCTGGAGCTGTGAAGCAATTGTGCTATCCACAATGCTACCGTGCTGCCTCCGGTCAAGAGGGCTTGCGTGTTCGTGCATTTGAGGGAACTGAAGGCAGACGTGGCAATGCTACAAGAGACACACCTAAAGGTTACAGACCAGACAAGATTGAGGAAGGGTGGGTTAGCCAAATGTTCCACTCAGGACTGGACTCAAAGACCAGGGGGGGTAGCGATCTTGATCAGCAAACAAGTGGCATTCGAGGCAGGGAGAATCGTGTCAGACAAGGAGGGTAGGTCTTAATGATGAGTGGGAAGCTGGAGGGGGTGCGGGTGGTACTTATGAATAAATATGCTCCGAATTGGGACTTCATGGAATTTATGAGGCGGGTGTTCGGTAAGATCCCAGACTTAGATTCACATAACCTGATCGTGGGAGGGGACTTCAACACAGTCATTGATCTGGAATTGGACCGGTCAAAATCCAGCACAGGGAGGAGGCCGGCCACGGCAAAGGAATTGAAGGGTTTTATGTAACAGATGGGGGGGGAGTAGACCCATGGAGGTTTGCACGGCCGAGGACGAAGGAGTTTTCCTTTTTTTCACATGTCCACAAGGTATATTCTTGCATCGACTTTTTTGTTCTGAGCAGGGTGCAAATAATAACAATAATAATCACTTATTGTCACAAGTAAGCTTCAATGAAGTTACTGTGAAAAGCCCCTAGTCACCACATTCTGGCGCCTGTTTGAGGAGGCCGGTACGGCAATTGAACCCACGCTGCTGGCCTTGTTCTGCCTTACAAGCCAGCTGTTTAGCCCACTGTGCTAAACCAGCCCCTAAAGTGGTGGCTACTGAGTATTCAACAATTGCAGTGTCGGATCATGCCCCGCACTGGGTGGATCTACAGGTTAGTGTGGAGAGAGGGCAACGCCCGCTGTGGAGACTGGATATGGGGTTGCTAGCGGATGAAGCGATCTGTGGGCGGGTTAACAAGTCCATCCAGAACTACCTGGAAACAAATTATACGGGGGAGGTCTCTGCAGGACGGTCTGGGAAGCTTTGAAGGCAGTAGTCAGAGGGGAATTAATCTCACCAAGGGCCCACAGAGAAAAGGTGGAATGGGTTGAAAGGGATAGATTAGTGGAGGAGATACTCCAGGTAGACAGGAGGTACTCGGAGGCCCCAGACGTGGGGCTACTGAGGGAGCGGCGGAGGTTACAGGTGGAGTTTGGGCTGTTGACCACAGGGAAAGCAGTGGAACAGTTCAGGAAGGCAAGGGGGGCGATCTATGAGTACGGGGAAAAGGCAAGCAGAATGTTGGCGCGTCAGGTCAGGAAAAGAGAGGCGGCCAGGGAGATAGGTAAAGTAAAAAATAGAGACGGGAATGCTGTCCTGGACCCAGCGGGGGTGAACGAGGTGTTTAAGGACTTTTACAATAAATTATATGAGTCAGAACCCCTGGCTGGGGTGGAGGGGATGAGGCAACTTCTGGATCAGTTGAGGTTCTCAGTGGAGGAGGACCTGGTGGAGGGGCTGGAGGGCATGCAGTCGGGCAAGGCCCTGGGGCCTGACGGCTACCTGGTGGAATTCTATAAGAAGTTTTCAGAGATATTGAGCCCACTGCTGGTGAGGACATTTAACGAAGCAAGAGAGAAGGGAATCCTCCCCCCAGAGCGGAGAACCGGCGCCATTGGGGTTGGCGTGATCAGTGCGTCGCTGGTCGGGGGCCGCTCTACGTGGCCCCCCCTGCAATTCTCCGGCTGCAAAAAGAATCCTGAGTCCCGCCGGCGTGGTTCTAATATGCTCTGAGCCGACGGAACCTCGGTGTTGAAGGGTCCGGGGGCGGCCTGTAGGGGGGGGTGGGGTGGTCCGACCCTGGAGGGGGGCCTCCAATGTGGCCTGGCCCGCGAACGAGACCCCCCGATTGGCAGGCCGGCCTCTCTGTCTCCCGGCCTCCTTTCTTCCACGCTGGCGCCTGTACTCCTGCGGCATGTTGGGTTGGGGCCGGCACGGACAAGAGAGGCACCGCGCATGCGCGGAAATTGTGCCGGTGGGACTGCGCATGCGCGGGTTCGCCCCGGACCCACTGCGTATGCACGCATTCCCCGGTGCCCATTCTACAGCTGGATCAGCGGCTGGCCCTCTAGGGGCCAGAATTGCTGATCCTGGGGCTGTGTTGATGCCGTTGAGAAACGCGACGGCGTTTCCAACACCGTCACTTATAGCCTCAGGATCAGAGAATCCAGCCCCTTCTATCTCAGAGAGGAACATCTGAATTAGGAGCAGAAGTGGGTCTGTGCAGAGATGACACTAGTTTTTCTGTGTGTATTACTTTATTTACTTCAAATTTTCTGTGCAGTCATAAAATGCCAGCCAATCATGTTTGCTGCTCAGACTTTCAGAGGCAGACGTTCTGGCCTTTGCTTCCCTGGTAGCCCGGAGGCGGATATTACTAGCATGGAGGGACGCAAGGCCCCCGAAGTCGGAAACGTGGCCATCGGACATGGCTAGCTTTCTCTGTCTGAAGAAAATTAAGTTCGCCATGAGAGGGTCACTGTTAGGGTTCGCCCGGAGGTGGCAACCATTCATCGACTTCTTCGCGGAGGATCAATCGTCAGAAGAGGGGGGGGGGTTAGGTTAGCGAAGATTAGGGGTTTAATTAATGGTGGACCTGTTGGGGAGGGAGGTGGTATATGCACTATGTGTATATTTTCATGTACATTGTTTATATTGCTGCTGTTACAATGCCAAAAAATACCTCAATAAAATGTTTATTAAAAAAAAGTATGTCTTGGTGGTGGGGAGAAAAGAATTCTTAGTTTTATCTTGTGATGTATTGATACACGATCAATAACTACTAAAACGAGGTTGTAGTACAACTGAAAGCTTTAATAAGCTAGAAGTGTTCCCCAGCAGCTCAGGTACAGAATGAGGGCTGCTGGGATGGCACGGGTTCTTATACCCCGCCTATCGGGGTGGAGCTACCATACTCTACAGCCAATGGTAAAACCCCTAGGTTTAACCAATGGCACTTCAGCCTCTCAGGTACCGTAATACCTGATAATACCACATTCACCCCCTGTTAAAAAGGAGTCCGGCGGGGGTGGGGGTCAGCAACTACAAAATGTAACAACGTGGTATAATCAGTTATGGAGGTACCGTGATAGCTCCTTACAGTGTTTAGTGATTATTTACAAGCATGTCAGACATGTACATTCAGTGTTTAATATTTATAGATCAGTTAAAATGTTGCAATCAGTCGGTCGGGTGCCGTGGTCGTCCTCTGTGATCGTCTGAGCCTCGGTGGCGACTCCGGTGTGGGCTCGTGCGTCTGCAACTCCGGGAGCGTGGCTTCGATCTCCATGGCAGCTTTGTCACCCCTAGACGGCGCTGGTGGGAAAAACGGGAAGGGGGCGCCTGTAGGGGGCGTCGGTGGGTGGGGGTGCCTCGGCAGGGGCGGTGGGATCCTTCTGTATCTGAGCTGCTGAGGAACACTTCTTGGACACTCCGGCTTGATTCGGAGGTCCATCCTTTCTACTTTCTAGCTTATTAAATTGATGCACAATCAATAACTACTAAAACGAGGTTGTAGTACAACTGAAGGCTTTAAAAAGCTAGAAGTGTTCCCCAGCAGCTCAGGTACAGAATGAAGGCTCCTGGGACGGCACGGGTTCTTATACCCCGCCTATCGGGGCGGAGCTACCAGACTCTACGGCCAATGGTAAAATCCCTAGGTTTAACCAATGGCACTTCAGCCTCTCGGGTACCGTAATACCACATGTATCAGAGGAAAATCTGGTTGAAAATCTGCTGAGGAATTACAGCATTGCCCCCAAACAGCAAGACTGCTCCTGGCACTGTTGTTAAACGGAACAGAAAAGCGTGCACTCTGAACTCCACATCAGCCTAAATAACAATTGCAGTTTGCTGACCCTTAGGGCAGCTCCTTTTGCTGTGTTGTTGCAGCTATTGTTTTCTTCAAATGTGTTCTTTTACCACATTTTTAAAAGAAAGGTGTACGTTGGTTTTGTGCACACGGGCAGACCAGTGTCAGCGGCCATCTTGTGTAGCCATCTTGTGTTGGCAGGAGACAGTGCTTGTAAAAGCATAATGGATATGGGACGCTTACAATTGCAATGTCTGCTGCTCCTGAAATTCAATCACTATGCGAATGTATGCCACTGGGTGGAGAACAGTCGTAAATTGACATGTAAAGGTGCAGCATTAAGCTGCAGAGTGAAGAATTATGTTCGTCTTCATACATGCAATGCACCTTGTTGGTTGGCTAAAATTAAAGGTGGAATTTTCCAGCCCCTCCTGACAGCAGGATTTTCCAGTCTCGCCGCATTTTATGGCCTGGCCCCCATTGCGACAAGACCGCAACATTCCGCCCTTAGTAACTTTCTGGCCAGCGGAGTCAGTAACATTGTGAAGGTTGGGGTAGAGTGAGGGGTGAGGTGGGGGTATGTAGGCTTAGGGGAGGGTGGAGATGTAACTTTGGAAAAAATGTGCTGACAAAGTAGAATTCTGCAATGATTTACAGTTTTTATTTTACCATATTGCAAAGCCTGTGCATGGAGAATCTGTTAAATTCCGATCGAACTGCATTTTACAACCTCCTTTGTTGGTATAAAGTCCTTAGTTGATGTTGTATGAACAGTGTAAGCTTTTCTATTATTCGTTGCTTCGATTAAATGCAACCTTGGGTCAGTTGCCACATCCTTGCCTTTCAGTCAGACGGTTGAAGTTAAATTTCCAGTGCCTTGTGAACATAATATTAATTCCCATGCAGTACTTGTGGTGTTGGGCGTTCTGACACACAAATGAGCCAACACAGTTGTGTTTGGTACAACGCTGTTTTATTCAAACTTACTATCTACAGTTTTGTCTTGATACTCTGCACGTGGGGACTCCCTGTCTGTGATGTTATTACAGGTCTTGTCGTTGTCCTTGTCCCCAGATCTACTGCCCACCAGGTGTCATGTTTGTCCTTTTGTACTGTCCCTGTCTTTGTCTGTGATTGGTTGTGGTGTTGTGTGTTCTGATTTGTCTGTTGGTGTGTCTATCATGATGTGTGTGTTTGAATATCATGACAACCCCCTTTTTACAAAGATATGTGCCTACGTGGTTATAAATATGATCATGTCGTGAGTGCATCTAAGGGAGTGTGTGTGTGTGTTGTGTACAGCATGTGCATATGACGTAACTATTTACAAGGGCAGCACGGTAGCATTGTGGATAGCACAATTGCTTCACAGCTCCAGGGTCCCAGGTTCGATTCTGGCTTGGGTCACTGTCTGTGCGGAGTCTGCACGTTCTCCCCGTGTGTGCGTGGGTTTCCTCCGGGTGCTCCGGTTTCCTCCCACAGTCCAAAGATGTGCAGGTTAGGTGGATTGGCCAAGATAAATTGCCCTTAGTGTCCAAAATTGTCCTTAGTGTTGGGTTGGGTGGGGTTACTGGGTTATGGGGATAGGGTGGAGGTATTGACCTTGGGTAGGGTGCTCTTTCCAAGAGCCGGTGCAGACTCGTGGGCCAAATGGCCTCCTTCTGCACTGTAAATTCTATGAACTTCTATGAACTTCTATGGGGCGATGTCGGGTGCGTCATTCTAACGAGGTTGTACCATAACAAATCATGAATGCGAAAAAAAACTTTGAATAGTGGTCCGGTCAAACGATATCTGGAACGATAAACAACAACAGGTTATAATACAGTAGTGTTTAACTTTCTAAACGTATGAACAGTGTTATAAGTCCAGTCTAATGGGTGTGCGACGAATTCAGGTTGACCGCCTCGAGGGTGGGTCAAGAACCACCGACTGATGTGCAAGCCTGGCCATGGGTGGCGATGGAAGGGGCGTGATCTGCGGCAGCTCCACAAAGTCATCCTCGGAAGCCTGTTGAGGATCCGGCGTGTGTGTACAGTGTGGCTGCGAGCGTGGAAGTCGGCGAAGGGCGCGCCGATTGCGGCGACGCACTGAACCATCCGGCATGCGTATCAGGAACGAGCGGGGAGCCACACGTCGGAGAACTTCGGCCGGTGCTGACCAGCCACCATGCGGTAGATGAATGCGGACTTTGTCTCCGGAGGACAGGGGAGGGAAGGTCCGTCGCCCGTGTGTCGTACAGACTCTTCTGGCGATCACGCTGCATTTGCATCTTACGAAGAACCGTATCATGGTCCGTTGTTGGTGCCAGGATGGATGGCACCGTCGTCCTGAGGGAGCGACCCATCAGGAGCTGTGCTGGCGAGAGACCCGTGGCTAGCGGGGCCGATCGATAGGCCAGCAAGGCGAGGTTAAAGTCCGATCCGGCAGCAGCCGCCTTGCAGAGGAGCCGCTTGGCAATGTGAAAGCCCTTTTCCGCCTTTCCATTTGACTGTGGATGTAGAGGGCTGGACGTCACATGAGTGAAACCATATGCTGCGGCAAAGGACGACCATTCACGGCTGGCGAAACAGGGTCCATTGTCCGACATGACAGTCATTGGAATGCCATGGCGAGCAAATGTTTCCTTGCAGGCCCCAATGACTGCGGACGGCGTCAGATCATGTAGAGGTATGACTTCCGGGTAATTGGAAAAGTAATCTATAATAATGATGTAATCTCTGCCGAGCGCGTGAAATAGGTCAACACCCACCTTCGCCCAGGGGGACGTCACCATCTCGTGTGGTAGAAGCGTCTCCGGAGGTTGCGCCGGCTGAAACCTCTGACAGGTTGTGCAATTGAGCACCATGTTGGCTATATCTTCATTAATACCCGGCCAATATACCGCCTCTCGGGCCCTCCGTCTGCATTTCTCAACTCCCAAGTGGCCTTCGTGTAGTTGATTAAGAATCATCTGGCGCATGCTGTGCGGAATGACAATCCTGTCTAACTTCATAAGAACCCCGTCAATGTTGGTAAGGTCATCTCGCACATTATAAAACTGCGGGCACTGCCCTTTGAGCCACCCTTCCGCCATGTGGCGCATCACTCGCTGCAGAAGGGGGTCAGTCGCTGTCTCTGCGCGTATGCGGGCCAGACTTGGGTCGTCAGCCGGCAGATTTGCTGCTGTCAGAGTCACGTGTGCCTCAATTTGACGCACGAACCCCTCCGCATCTGGTGGTGTACTCACTGCTCGGGAGAGCGTGTCCGCCACGATGAAATCCTTCCCCGGAGTGTAGATCAGTTCGAAATCATACCTCCTGAGTTTAAGTAAGATGCGCTGGAGGCGAGGGGTCATGTCGTTCAGGTCCTTGTTTATTATGTTGACCAGGGGGCCGTGGTCAGTTTCGACCGTGAATCGTGGAAGACCATACACATAGTCGTGGAACTTGTCCAGTCCAGTTAACAAGCCCAGGCATTCTTTTTCTATTTGCGCGTAGCGCTGTTCCATAGGGGTCATGGCTCGTGAGGCATATGCAACCGGGGCCCATGACGACGTGCTATCTTTCTGCAAGAGTACTGCTCCAATACCAGATTGGCTGGCATCCGTTGAGATTTTTGTGGGGCGAGCCGTGTCAAAGAACGCCAACACTGGTGCCATGACCAGTTTGTGCTTGAGCTCCTCCCATTCCAGCTGGTGCGATTGTTGCCATTGGAATTCTGTTGATTTCTTCACGAGATGGCGCACAGCCGTTGTATGAGAAGCAAGGTTGGGAATGAACTTCCCAAGGAAGTTGACCATGCCCAAGAATCTTAGGACAGCCTTCTTGTCAGCCGGCCGTGGCATGGCTGTGATGGCGCTAATTTTGTCTGCATCGGGACGGACCCCTGATTGTGAGATGTGGTCCCCGAGGAACTTCAGCTCAGTCTGGCCAAAGGCACACTTGGCGCGGTTGAGACGCAGGCCATTTTGTCGTATGCGGGCGAAGACGCGTCGTAGACGATGCATGTGCTCCTGCGGAGTGGTGGACCAAATGATGATATCGTCCACATATACACGTACCCCTTCGATGCCTTCCATCATCTGCTCCATGATTCGGTGGAAAACCTCAGATGCTGAGATGATGCCAAATGGCATC
Organism: Scyliorhinus torazame; assembly: GCF_047496885.1. Lineage (NCBI taxonomy): Eukaryota > Metazoa > Chordata > Chondrichthyes > Carcharhiniformes > Scyliorhinidae > Scyliorhinus > Scyliorhinus torazame. Next base: position 48,156,596 of record NC_092708.1, on the reverse strand, counting down.
CGGTTGTAGCAGAATCGGCCGAAAGGGGTGTTAAACTTAGATTTCATAGATTTCATAGAATTTACAGTGCAGAAGGAGGCCATTCGGCCCATCGAGTCTGCACCGGCTCTTGGAAAGAGCACCCTACCCAAGGTCAACACCGCCACCCTATCCCCATAACCCAGTAACCCCACCCAACACTAAGGGCAATTTTGGACATGAAGGGCAATTTACCATGGCCAATCCACCTAACCTGCACATCTTTGGACTGTGGGAGGAAACCGGAGCACCCGGAGGAAACCCACGCACACACGGGGAGGATGTGCAGACTCCGCACAGACAGTGACCCAAGCTGGAATCGAACCTGGGACCCTGGAGCTGTGAAGCAATTGTGCTATCCACAAGGCTACCTTGCATAGCCTTCGGCTGGCCGGGTCCAATTGGATCTGCCAAAATCCTTTGGACGCATCCAGTTTGGTAAATATTTTGGCTTGCGCCATCTCGCTGGTGATTTCCTCTCGTTTCGGGATGGGATAGTGTTCCCGCATAATGTTGTTATTTAGATCTTTAGGATCTATGCATATGCGGAGCTCGCCAGAGGGCTTTTTTACACAGACCATGGAGCTGACCCATGGCGTGGGCTCCGTGACCCTGGATAGGACCCCTTGGCCCTGAAGAGCCTGCAGCTACAACTTGAGGCGGTCTTTGAATGGCGCAGGAACCCTGCGAGGTGCGTGAACGACCGGGGTGGCGTCCGGTTTGAGGCGAATCTTGTAAGTGTATGGCAATGTCCCCATGCCTTCAAATACCTCCTGGTTGTGAGCAAGGAGGGAATGGAGATTTGCGTGGAACTCAGCATCCGGGAAGTCGGATATCTCATCTGGAGAGAGAGACATAATGCGCTGTACCAGGTGAAGGACCTTACACGCCTGTGCGCCCAGTAACGAATCTTTTGATGAGCCAACAACTTCGAAGGGGAGTGTGGCCGTGTGCGTTTTGTGAGTTACCTGTAGCTGGCAAGAACCCATGGACGGGATGACGTTCCCGTTATAATCAACCATCTTGAGCCGGGATGGCGTGATGGGTGGTTTGACCTTCATGGCCTGGAATTCAGAATATGCAATCACGTTGGCGGATGCGCCCGTGTCCAGACGGAAGGTGACGTGCGATCGGTTGACCGTTAGGGTGGCACTCCACTCATCGGCCGGATTGATGGCGTTGACCCTGTTTACATCGATGACGGAAACCCGGAAGGCATCCTGGTCATCTGCATCATTTAGCTGGAAGCCTTGATGCGTGGGCTGGACGGTCCTGACGTGTCTGCGAGGTTGTCGGAGATGTGTAGGATCCATGGGTTGAGCCGCACGACAGTAGGCAGCGTAGTGGCCCATCTTGCCACATCGGAGGCACTGTCGGTTTTTAGCAGGACATTGCCCTTTTAAGTGTACAGCTCCACAGTTGCCACACGTCATGACGGCGTTCGTTGCGCCACTGCGCATGCGCAGTGCGATCTTGCATTGGGCGCACCTGCGCGGTGCGTCCCTCGATGTTGCCGTTGGTTTTGGCGCGCACAAGCGCAGGAGACCGCGAAAAGCGCGGGAAGCGGCCGCTCTCGCTGGGGCCGCCGGTCGGGAGATAATCGATGGCCTGGATGCGTTCGGCGTCGTGGGCGGCCTGGCTTGCCGATTCGACGGCTGGGGACCCCCTCCGTGCCAATTCGGACGCCTGAAATCGGGCAAAACGGCTGGTTGCATTCTCGTGACGGACACAGGCTTCCACAGCAGACGCTAAGGTGAGGCTTTTGATTTTAAGAAGCTGCTGGCGTAGGCCACTGGAGGCAACGCCAAAAACAATCTGGTCCCTGATCATGGACTCTGAGGTGTTGCCGTAACCTCAGGGCTGCGCTAGAATTCGGAGGTGCGTCAAAAAGGGTTGAAAAAGCTCCTCCGTACCTTGCAGGCGTTGCTGAAAGAGATATCTTTCAAAACTTTCATTCACTTCAACATTAAAGTGCTGGTCTAGCTTGAGGATGACTGTGTCATACTTGGATTGGTTTTCGCCTTCTTCGAACACCAGTGAGTTGAAGACATCGATGGCGTGCTGACCTGCGTAGAAGAGGAGCAGTGCAATCTTTGTTTCGTCCGAGGCACTCTGTTTCTCGTTGGCTCGGATGTACAGGTCAAATCGCTGCTTGAAGAGCTTCCAATTGGTACCAAGGTTCCCCGCGACTTGCAACGGCTGCAGTTTATTGGTGAGGTCCATGTCCAGAATGGCAGGTTAGTCGGCAGGTATCGATCCACTCCTGTACCATGTGGTGTTGGGCATTCTGACACACAGATGAGCCAACACAGTTGTGTTTGGTACAGCGCTGTTTTATTCAAACTTACTATCTACAGTTTTGTCTTGATACTCTGCACGTGGGGACTCCCTGTCTGTGATGTTATTACAGGTCTTGTCGTTGTCCTTGTCCCCAGATCTACTGCCCACCAGGTGTCATGTTTGTCCTTTTGTACTGTCCCTGTCTTTGTCTGTGATTGGTTGTGGTGTTGTGTGTTCTGATTTGTCTGTTGGTGTGTCTATCATGATGTGTGTGTTTGAATATCATGACAGCACTGAGGGCATGTTGCACTGTCAGTGGTTTCACCTCTAAGAAGAGATGTTCCATTGAGGCCTGTCTGTCCCTTCCAATCTCTGGTATACAAAGAGGCAAAACAACCTACTCCCAATGCCGTGAGTGTAATTAAGTTGATCTTTTCTCTACACCTTGCTATAACTGTAACATTATATTCTGCAGTCTCTCCTTCCTTCCCTATGTACGGTACGCATTGTTTGTGCAGCATGCAAGAAACAATACTTTTCACTGTATACTAATACATGTGACAATAATAAATCAAATCGAATCAAATGTGGAGTTGTGCAGCTCACTATGTAATTCTGTCAGGGGATTTATGTTGAAGCTTGTTCAGATTTGGCTCATGTGCCCAGGGTTCAGATTAACATATGAATTTGGCAGCAGATTTATATGAAATCTGATTGCTGTCGGTCTAGCATAATTCCGTATGTCTTGCAGATCAAGCTGGCTATGCAAGATTGACTTGACAGCACACTCCAGTGTCTTACCCACTGCCTCTTAAGGGTGATTGTTTCAAATTGTGCCAAGTGTCCTTGCATCCTGTCCTGGCCCTTCATTAAGCCTGCTTGCAACCTTTCTGGTGAAGGGAATGTGTGCTCAGTCCAGCTCCTTGTACCACACCGTGGACCAGTGCACAAGCCCTAGCCTGTTGCGCTTTCAGAGTTGCAAGAAACCTGCTATTGAGGCCAAGTAAAGGATGATTGTTTTTGTTCCATCTGGCGCAAGATTTCTCCCTGAAGCAGTGGATCTCACCAAAACAGCACAAGGACTGACACTCACAATGCAATGACTCAGGGGGTGGTATTGGTTTCAGCCTATTAGCTGGAGGGAAATGGAGCAGTCCTGTTAATAATCTTGTTATTGGCTTGTCACTGTTTCACAGTTTGAATGTTTTGGCATCTATCCCCCCCAAAAGTGACAAAAGTAATATGTTTTGCTGATAAGCTGCAGAAATTTATTTTTGAAAAGCTACTTTTATTGGCAGCTACCTTTCAGAAACTTGCCAGTCAAAATGTTAACCAGAAAGGCAACTTATCACAGTTCACCAGATGACAGATTGACAACCAAATAGAAGTGCTGCGTCACAAATATTTACTAGTCTTTATATATATATATTATATGCTTTTATTTTTAAAATTTCATTGATAACAAACACAACATCAACATCAAACAGCCCAGAAAGTGGCTCATACATCGTACTGTATTGTGATAATAATTTAACAAACAAAAGAAACCCGCAACTGATCTTATAACGTCCACCAGCCCAACAAAAATAAAAATAACCTACCCCCAATAATGATATAATATTAACCCTCTGTAGCACAATCAATCACTCACGAGGTGAGAAGAGATTAAGTCAATCGATGGCTTTATTACGCAGACTTGTTCCCCAGCAGCTCGGTTACAGAATGCGGCTGCTGGGAGAACCCGGGTTCTTATACTCCGCCTTACTAGGTGGAGCCAGCAAGCGGCAGATCCAATCAGGACCCAGTGTCTGTCCAGCAATAGCCTCTCGGCATCCTGGGTACCGTACTACCTCTAATACATACCACCACATCCCCCTTCCTCCCCTCACCCTTCTAACAGCTGATGGTGATTAATGCTGTAAAGTATGAGATGAATGGTTGCACCTCCAGTTGAATACCTCCACCGACCCCCTAACGGTGTACTTGACCTTTTACAAATATAGAAATTCCATGAGGTCACCCAAGCAGGCGGAGGGAGGCGCCAGGTGGGGCTCAAGATCACCATCCCAGCAAAACCTCTGGCTATCAGTGAGGCAAGGGCAAGAACATCTGCCTTCACCCCACTCTGCAGCCCCAATGGGTCGGAAACATCCAAAATGGCCATCAACGGACAAGGCTCCAGGTCAATGGTTTTAAAAAATGTTTTACCGTATCCAATTTATTTTTTCCAATTGGCAATTTCATAGAATCATAGAATTTACAGTGCAGAAGGAGGCCATTCGACCCAACTAGTCTGCACTGGCTCTTGGAAAGAGCACCCAAGCCCACGTCTCCAATCTATCCCAGTAACCCCACCCAACCTTGTTGGACACTAAGGGCACTTTATCATGGCTAATCCACCGGACCTGCACATCTTTGGACTGTGGGAGGAAAGCGGCACCCGGAGGAAACCCACGCACACACGGGGAGAACGTGCAGACTGGCTGTCCGACCTATCAGAATTTCTCCAAATGGAGAAAATAAAATTTTTCTTCCGTGGGTCGGAAGAGGGCTTCCACAAAACATGGGAGCCATTCACCTGACTGTTCTGCGACCTGTTTGTAGCCAACACATAAATAAATAAATAGCCAGGTAGCCAAGAAGAGATAGCCAGGATAAGATAGAAAGGGGAAAGCGAGGGAGGACCGGGTTGGGGGGGGGGGGGGGGGGGTGGAGCGCGAGGACTGGGTGGAGGGGGGGGGGTGGTTGGGAGGGGGTGGTAAGATGAGGTAGCAAAACGAAGCAAGAAAAAATGGGGAGCAGCAGTAAAAAAGTTGGGTAAGGGAGGGGGTTCAAAGAGAGGGGAGTTGGAGGGGGGAGGGGATAAGGAGGATTGTATGCTGAGCCAGACGGCGACGGACTGGAGAGGCCTAAGAAGAAGCCTTTGTGACTGTACAGTGGATGATGGCGAACGGCAATGTATCTAGTTTTGAAAATGCCAATGAAAAGATTTATTTTAAAAGGGCCAGCGGTGATGGCCTTGTTATTGCCGCTGTTCAGGTGCAGGCTCACTTTTCAGAACACCTGTCCAAATTTGACTTCCTCTGTTACGAACCTGGGACGCTGGAGCTGTGAAGCAACAGTGCTAACCACTGTGCTACCATGCCGGTTGGGGGGGCCCTCTATTGTCACTTTGAGACCGGGACGGCCTTTAAAAAGCGCAGAAGGAGACCATTTGGCCCATCGAGTCTGCACTGACCCTCCAAAGGAGGCCCCTACCTAGGCCCATGCTCTGTTGCTCTCGTTATTTGGTTCTAAATATGGCGGTCAATATGGTCGCCTTCATTAATTCTAATTACGTTTGCTTTAGAGTCGCCAGGTATCTTTCGATACCGCCACAAGGTTCAAACCCGAATACTGATCAACGAGCCGGTACACCAGTTAGTTAGTTCAAAGTCAATTTATTTATTTACACACACAGTAATATCTACTCATGCACGAAATACTACAGACTAAACTATCACTACTGCTAAAGTGTATACTTAGCTTCAGGCGCCCACTCAGTCAGAGGAACAATGGCCGTTGTTCGGTTCTGAGGCTGCTGGGGCCGAAGCGGTACAAGAGAACAGCTAAGGCTAAGTCTGGTAGCGAGCGTTGACCTTGGACTTACTTGCTTCTGGTACAGCTGGTGGAAGGGTCTCTCCGCTTTGAGAGCCAATTCCAAGAGAACGATTATCTCTTGGGGCCTTCTTCTTATACCCAAAGGGGTTTCGCACGCTTTTGGGTAGGCCTTGAACTTGGCCCCAATCAATTAGGGGCTGGTTTAGCTCAGTGGGCTAGACAGCTGGTTTATAATGCAGAACCCGGCCAGCGGGTTCAATTCCCGTACCAGCAGAGCATTCTGAATTCTCCGTCTGTGTACCCGGACAGGCGCCAGAATGTGGTGGCTAGGGGCTTTTCACAGTAACTTCATTGCAGTGTTAATGTAAATCTACTTGTGACAATAAATAGATTATTAGGGCAGCACGGTAGCATTGTGGATAGCACAATTGCTTCACAGCTCCAGGGTCCCAGGTTCAATTCCGGCTTGGGTCACTGTCTGTGCGGAGTCTGCACATCCTCCCCATGTGTGCGTGGGTTTCCTCCGGGTGCTCCGGTTTCCTCCCACTGTCCAAAGATGTGCAGGTTAAGTGGATTGGCCATGATAAATTGCCCTTAGTGTCCAAAATTACCCTTAGTGTTGGGTGGGGTTACTGGGTTATGGGGATAAGGTGGAGGTGTTGACCTTGGGTAGGGTGCTCTTTCCAAGAGCCGGTGCAGACTCGATGGGCTGAATGGCCTCCTTCTGCACTGTAAATTCTATGATAATTGGGCCGTATTTTGATCACTTGTATTGATCTTGACCAATAAAGAGGTGGGTGCCCTGATGGCTGGGTGTGTCCTAGGTGGCCGTTGGCCTGGCTTTGTTTGTGGTTTCGGTTTGGGGAACTGGCGCTGTGAGGTCTGGAGCCAGATCGGTTATTTGAGTATCTCCCTTTGTTCCCGGAGATGGGCCATCAATATGCTAATGGACCTACAGTTTCAGTCTCGTCTGGGAGCTGCGGTTCCAATACACGTACAGGCTCTGTGCCTGCCTGCTTTCTTAGCATTGTCCATAGTTCCCTGCAATCTTTGCAGACATCCATTTTGTATTCTGGAAGTGGCCATCCCAGATGGCTACAGCACTTATCCCAATAAACCAACCAAACCTTTTGGACACTAAGGGACAATTTGGCATGGCCAATTAACGTAACCTGCACACCTTAGGACAATGCTGCTCTGCTTCAAGGAGAACTTGAGTTTCTTTGAAGTGCTTTTCTTTGTCCGCCTCTGGAATGTTGACCGTTTGAGAGTTGAGAAAACAGGACCTGGAGGAGACAGTTTTCAGCTATCTGAGCACAGAATCTCATCTGTTATTGGTTTTTCGGGAGTTTTGCCTGGATGCTTGTGGAGCAGGCTTCAAGAAGGACACTACCAAACATTTCTTCTATCTTCCCGTTGAATCCAGAGGATGGGATGGGGACATTGCTGATAGGAGTGCATGAGAAACTCTGCCTGTTACTCATGTACAGTCTCGCCACAGTGCAGGAGCATGGTGACGATAAGTGCACTCTACACTAGGAATTTGTCAACTTGCTGAGACCTTTGTGGTCAAACATTCCTTGCCATAGACTGTAGAAGGCTGAGTTGTGTTGCTAACTTTTGGTTGGTTCAATTGGCTCTGTTTTATAACCTTTGCTCTCGAGTCGGCAGGTATCTTTATGATACCTCCACGAGGTTCAAGTTCAAGTAATGATCAATAACTCAATACACCAATTAGTAAGATTCAAATCAAAGCACATTTATTATACACAGTAATCGCTACTCATGCATAAATTCTACTTCTAAGCTACTTCTACAACTAAAAGGCCTATACTTAGCTTCGGACTGGCCCACTAGGTCAGGGGAACAAATGGCCTTTCGTTCGGGTTCTGAGTCTGCGGGATTCAAAGTTGGTACGGACTGGTAGCTAGGTGCGCCTATCTCGTAGCGAGCATTGACTTAAGGCTTACTGGCTCTTGACGGCAGCTGAACTTCTGTCAAGGGTTGGTTCGCGTTGCTGAGTGACCCAGTCAAGAAGGACGATTTGAACTTGGGGGCTTAACCTTATAGTCCCCAGGGGCCTCCCGCCTTTCGGGGCGGACCCTGTACCTGGTTCCAAGTGATTGGACTTCGTTCCAATCGCTTGGTTCGATTTCTCCAATACTGGAGCGGTTCCCTGATCGATGGGCGGTCTTGAGGTATCCGTTAACCTCTTTTGTGTTGGCTCTTGCTGGCGCCGAGGAGTCTGTCTTGGCTTTGTTTATCCCAAATGTTTCGATTGTTCCCGGGGATCGCGCATTAGTATGTAGATGGCTGCGACATTATTTTGCAGATGGCTGCTTGTATCGATGCTGTCTGGGCTTTTGTAGAACTTAATACACAGTAACTTGCGCCTGCTAGTTTCTGCCTGTGGTGGCTGAATTTCCCTGCAGCCTTTGCTGTTCTCCATTTTACATAACATCAGGAGTTGGCCAACCCAGATGGCTACACACCCTCCTTGTGATCCTAACGCGAAGTGTGAAGGATCACATAACTGCGTTGTTTTTCATTCCCTGACCCGGTGAGCACTCTTCTATGGCCTCTACACTGACCATAACTATGCAAAAAATTTTAACTGACAATTCTGAGGGGCACTATGTCAAACAGGGACATGCATTACAAAACAAGAGAATTGGAACCTCTAACTACCCTTAATAAACTACACTCACTCAAACATTTCATCACACTAACTTCCTAAACCATACAAACATAGCAGTATTGTACACATTTTTCTGGTCCTGGAGCTTTTGGAGTTCTGTGGGATCAAGCATAGTGTCTGTTACTATCTTGGTTTAATATCTCGTATGATAGCCTGTCTGTCCTTTAGTGCCAATTACTCCCTTTATAATAGGTGACAGTGTGTGACTCCCTCATTTTTTTCAAAAACCGAATTTCAGGACAAGACACTCTTACAAATAATGAACCAATGCGAGCCGTCTCGCAGCCTGTGCGGTTTACCATCCAAATGTTTGAGGATGTAAATAGCAGAGGGTTGGCAACCTAAGGGTTACCTGAAAACGAAACAAAACTTTTTGAACAAAACGTGCCGAAATGAGGTGCTTATGGGCCTCGACGGGTAAGATTTGGAAGGAGTCCCCGGGTAGGACGGCGACCAATGCCATGTGTGCCCTACCCGAGCGTAGCTGACCAGAGGAGGGTTCCCAGGCAGGGCGGGTCCCAATGCCGTTTCTCCACTGCCTGAGCAACCGACAAGAACGGGCAAGAAATGTAGCCATTGTGGGGGGGGTTGCCGTATTGGTTCTACCTTCGAACCAGAAGGGCAGTTACGAACGGGGGTCTGTGTTTCAGTCGACAGACGAGTTCCTCTGAACTGGCGTCTGGGACATTAACAAGTCTCAGCGGACAAACTAGTTCCTCTGAACTAGCGTCTGGCCAAACTAGTTTCTCTGACTGCCAGTGAGCATCAGAAGGGTGGCGGCGTGGGGCCGTGGAAAAAATTTTTCCGGTCTAACATACAACATTTAACAATACTAGTACAAAAACATTAAACATGCTGCAGGTTCCATTAGAATACAGGACATCATAAATCACATTTGGACTGGGGTGTAACTAGCATATGGAGGGAGTGCAGCGTGACCGAAGAAGAGAGGAAGGAGGAGAGAAACAAAAATGAAGTGGCCTTGCTGAGGTAACGCTGCCATGAGAAGTGGTGGGTAAGCGCTCACAGTTTGCATGGGGCAGCTGGGACCTTGTAGCTACTGTGGGTGGTGTTCACTTGCATATCTGGGGGCTAGTCTAGCTGGTGAGGGTCTCCTGCAATCTCGGGCGAAGTGTCCTGGCTGCCCACAGTTGTAACATGACCCCTGGGGCACATAAGGTGGAGCAGGCTCTCTGGTGCATTGTTCCCTTGGGTATGGTTCCCTGGGTGGGGGGGGTCGGGGCTGTTGGTGTCTTTGCTGGTTCGGGGGGCATTTGTGGGCTGATTCCGTTGCTGTTTCAGGGGGGCTTGACATTCTTGTGCGTAATGTCCTAATTGTCCACAATTGTAACATTCCGGTGGTTTCTGTGGGGGGCTGTTCTTGCCTTCATTTACCCATGCAGAGTTCTGGTGTGCCTTAACTGCGTGTATGTCTGCTTCTGCCTGCTGTTCTTCGGGATTTTTAACTGCGGGTTTGTTTTGTACAGACTGCTCCCAGGTGCGGGATGGGAGATAAGGGTGCGGGTCCATTTGGCCATGTTCTCTGGGGACAAATGGGCGCGGTCTAAGTCTCCAAAAACTGCTGCAAAATGGATCCACAGGCGTCCAGCAAACGCTGTGGGGTGCGCGGTTTTCTTTTGTCTGCACTTATTGAGGCCATCTACGGGGTCACCCCGGTTATACCCGATGGCGTCCAGGATCGCGGTATGCATTTCTGCAAGGGTGCCTCCTATGTTCTGTGGGTCGGGAAGGGCTGCTACGGCCGAAGGGTTTAAACTCAAAACTGTGAGCTTCACGTGCTCTCGCCCATCCAGGCCGTACATGGTCGCCTGCTGCTTTACTCTGGCAAAGAAGTGGTGGGGGTCTGAGGTGAGGAGGAACGGTGTGATTTTCTCGCACGCGTCCGGTAATTGGGTCACTGTTAAGGGGGTGGTGTACAGAAATTCCATGTCGTCCGATGTGGCTGTGCGGTGGGTGGTGACTGGGTTCATTGGAGCCTGAACTATCTGCTCTGTGGGTGGTTGGGGCGCTTTCCTCTTTTGGGGCTTTCCCTGCGCACATGTTCCCTGAACATATCTCTGTGCTGTCTCATTGAACTCTTCCCAATCAGAGCCGTCTTCCTCGTCTAACTTTGCTCCAAAGGTTTCCTGGAATCCTTTCTGAACTGAAAGCAGAGATTGCAGCTCTGCAATCTGCTTCCGGCACTTTGCGTGGTCTAGTGAGCTTTGTCTTTGCTCCGTGGTGGCAGCATGGAGTGCTCTTAACGCTGCCTTCAGGTCACTACACTGCCTCTGCAATGCCTCTACTTGCTTCTTGGTTTCCTCTCGTACCAGGACTGCACATTGCGTGTCCTAATAGGTCTTTTCGTACTGGGACTGGAAGCTGCTTAAGTGCGCCAGACAAGACTGGTGTGCCCACTTGGCATCATCCACCTCTCCGTCTTTTGCTGCCAACTTCCTCCTTAGCTCTACGTTCTCTCTCTCTGTCTCACTGACATCGACCTTGCTCATTCGATGTATGCCTTCTATCTCTTTCCGGAACGTCCTAACGACCTCCTCTGTGCCTCGCAATTGTGCCAAGCAGGACACGATTGCCATCGGCTTGCGAGCTTTTCCTAAGCTCTTCTTGTGAATCTCGCTCAGGTTCTCCCATCAAGTATGTCCTATACTCCCGGGACCCGTTTCCTCATTGTTACAGAATTCGCTCCAAAGGGGCCATCCTTTCCCTTTGAGGTACTTCCTGATTTCTTCTTCCCATACGGGACATTGTCCTACTCTACTGCTGCTGGTCGCTGCGACCGCAAATTCTTCTGGGTTCATGAGGCGTTGCATTGCCTGCATTGCCATCTTTCCTCTCCGAATGCTTCTTTTAAATTTGGAACAAGGGGTACTAAGGCGATGCTGTAATTACGGGTACGGCTTTCTCTATTTTCCGAAATACAAACTCCCGACAGTTTTGTCGCAACAAAAAATCTATCAGTTTTACCTTATCGCCCTGTTAGTTACGCATGCATACACACACTTCCGAATTATGAGGATTGATCAGAACTGCTTGAACACTTGTGGTTTTCTGTTCCCAATTGGATCTCTAATTCAAATTTTTGGGTTCTCCCGGAGTGGTTAAGCCACTTCTAGATCGGGTCCTGTCAGATGTCGCCAGTAATATGTTGTTAACTTTTGGTTGGTTCAATTGGTTCTGTTTTATAACCTTTGCTCTCGAGTTGCCAAGTATCTTTATGATACCGCCACGAGGTTCAAGTTCAAGTAATGATCAATAACTCAATACACCGATTAGTAAGATTCAAATCAAAGCACATTTATCATACACAGTAATCGCTACTCATGCATAAATTCTACTTCTAAACTACTTCTACAACTAACAGGCCTATACTTAGCTTCAGACTGGCCCACCAGGTCAGGGGAACAAATGGCCTTTTGTTCGGGTTCTGAGTCTGCGGGATTCAAAGTTGGTACGGATTGGTAGCTAGGAGCGCCTATCTTGTAGCGAGCGTTTACTTAAGGCTCACTGGCTCTTGGCGGCAGCTGAACTGGTCACTGTCAAGGGTTGGTTCGCGTTGCTGAGTGACCCGGTCAAGAAGGACGATTTGAACTTGGGGGCTTAACTTTATAGTCCCCAGGGCCTTCCCGCCTTTCGGGGCAGACCCTGTATCTGGTGCCAAGTGATTGGACTTCGTTCCAATCGCTTGGTTCGATTTCTCCAATACTGGAGCGGTTCCCTGATCGATGGGCGGTCTTGAGGTGCTCGTTCACCTCCTTTGTGTTGGCTCCTGCTGGCGCCGAGGTGTCTGGCTTGGCTTTGTTTATCCCAAATGTTTCGATTGTTCCCGGGGATCACGGATTAGTATGTAGATGGCTGCTACATTATTATGCAGATGGCTGCTTGTATCGATGCTGTCAGGGCTTTTGCAGAGTTTAATACACAGTAACTTGCGCCTGCTAGTTTCTGCCTGTGTTGGCTGAATTTCCCTGCAGCCTTTGCTGTTCTCCATTTTACGTCGGGAGTTGGCCAACCCAGGTGGCTACAGTTGGCACAGCTGATGTGGTGCTGGATCTCCTCATTAGTGGTGACCTTTTGAGAGAGGTGGCTGTCAAGGTATGGGAAGTGCCCACCATATTCCAGAACCTCTCCTTCAACATATATGGGAGGTGAAATATTTGATCGATCAGGTGTGGGTTGATATGAATTTTGTTTTGTCAAGTTGTCTGTTGTGGCAAGGCTTAAACAACATAACGGGCTACAAAGCAAAGCCGAATAGAATCTCCATCAACAGCGCACCCCTCCCCCGATGAACTCAATGCATTCTATGCTTGTTTCGAGCAGGAAACCACCAAACTGTTGTCACCTTCCCCAACAGCCTCGGACACACATATACCTCCCGCCACAGCCTCCGAAGTCAGATCGGCCTTCCTGAGAGTGAACCCGCGAAAAGCAATGGGTCATAGAATCATAGAAGTTACAGTGTGGATGGAGGCCATTTGACCCATCGAGTCTACACCGGCCCCTGAAAGAGTACCCTACCTAAGCCCACACCTCCACCCTATTCCCGTAATCCAACAACTCCACCCAACCTTTGGACACTATGGGGCAAATTTAACGTGACCAATCCACCTAATCCACACATCTTTGGACTATGGGAGGAAACCGGAGCACCCGGAGGAAACGCACGCAGACACGGGGAGAGTGTGCAGACTCCACACAGACAGTGACCCAAGCTGGGAATCGAACCCGGGCCCCTGGCTCTGTGAAGCAAAGTGCTAACCACTGTGCCACCGTGCTCTGACGGAGACCCTGGTCATGCACTCAGTCCCTGCGCGGACCACCTGGCGGGTGTGTTCACGGACATCTTCAACCTCTCCCTCCTCCTAGAATCATAGAATCCCTACAGTACAGAAGGAAGCCATTTGGACCATCAGGTTTGCACCGACCCTCTGAAAGAGCACCCTAACTTCGGCCCAATCCCCCCACCCTATCCTTGATACGCCATCCAAGGACAATTTAGCATATCCAATCCACCTAACCTGCCTGAGGTCAGGATCGAACCCGGATCGCTGGTGCTGTGAGGCAGCAGTGCGAACCACTGTGCCACTGTGCTGCCCCCATTCTGAGGTGCCCACCTGCTTCAAGAAGACCACCATCATATCGGTACTAAAGAAGAACCAGGCAACATGCCTTAATGATTACCGTCCAGTGGCCTTGAATCTATCGTTATGAAGTGCTTTGAGAGGTTGGTCATGAGACACATCAACTCCATACTCGCAGAACGCCTTGATCCACTGCAATTCGCATACCACCATAACCGGTCCACAGCAGACACTATCTCCTTGGCCCTACACTAATCCCTGGTGCATCTCAACAATAACGACTCCTACATCAGACTCAGATTTATTGACTACAGCTCCACCTTCAACACCATAATCCCAGCCAAGCTCATATCAAAACTCCAAAACCTAGGACTTGGCTTCCCACTCTGCAACTGGATCCTCGATTTTCTGACCCATAGACCAGAATCAGCAAGGATAAACAACGAGACCTCCTCCAAGATAGTCCTCAATATCGGGGCACCGCAGGACTGCATACATAACCCCCTACTATACTCCCTATACACACATGACTGCGTGGCAAAATTTGGCTCCAGCTCCATCTACACGTTTGCTGATGACTTGACCGTGGTGAGTCGGATCTCGAATATCGATGAATCAGAATACAGGAGGGAGATAGAGAACCTAGTGGTGTGGTGTAACAACAACAATCTCTCCCTCAACATCAGCAAAACTAAGGAGTTAGTCATTGACTTCAGGAAGCGAAGTAATGTACACACCCCTGTCTGCATCAATGGTGCCGAGGTAGAGATGGTTGACAGCTTCAAATTTCTAGGTGTGCACATCACCAACAATCTGTCCTGGTCCATCCTCGTCACACTATCACCAAGGAAGCATGACAGCACCTGTACTTCCTCAGGAAACTAAGGAAATTCAGCATGTCCACATTGATGATCTGTCTGAACTGTGCGCAGAACAATCCTTTTCACTGTACCTCGGGACACGTGACAATAAACCCAAATCCAATCCAATCAAGGACAGGCCGAGTTTTTTGTATGCAGAATGAAGAGATCAAAAGTGGTTTGCAAATCTGGTACAGATTGGGCAGTGACACTGCAGTCATCTACAAATGTAGATCATGTATGTCTATGGTGGTCAGTTTAATTTTGGCATGGAGGTGACTGAGGTTAAAGATTTTTCCATCTAGATGGTATTTAATACTGACACCTGTTGGGCAGCTGATCTTTGATGAGGTGGATAGCCATTGTCAGGTAGATTGGAAATCATATGGTGGCTGATGCACTGCCTCGTTTGACTTTGGTCTGCATCTTGAAGATTTCTGTTTCAGGTCTCCCACTCAAGATAGTTGCAATCATAACATTTTGAAGCAATTGGTGTGTTGTGCTGAGGTTTCTTTGACAGCCAATTATTTGGAGTACAATCCTCCGAGCCCGTCAACTGACTGAGTCAACTGGCAGCACGGTGGCACAGTGGTTAGCAATGCTGCCTCACGGTGCCGCGGTCCCAGGTTCGATCCCAGCTCAGGGTCACTGTCCGTGTGGAGTTTGCACATTCTCCCCGTGTTTGCGTGCGTTTTGCCCCCACAACCCAAAGATGTGCAGGGTAGGTGGATTGGCTACTCTAAATTTCCCCTTAATTGGAATAAATGAATTGGGTACTCTAAATCTATTTTTAAAAACTTACTCAGTCAACTTTGCTTTGGTGAGGTTGATGAATGCAGTGAAGAGTTCCTGGTGGTATTCTCGACATTTTCCTTGGATTTGTCTTACAACGAAGACCATGCCGATGGTTCGTCTGAAAAGTGTAAAGCCACAATGTGTCTCCAGGAGGATTTCCTTAGCCCCAGGAAGTATGTGATTCACGACAATGCTTGTCAGGATTTTCCCAGCTACGGACAAGAGGAAAATACCTCGATAAATTCCACAGTGTGATTTATCTTCCCTCTTGAAGATCGATAAAACAGTCATATTCTTGAAGTCAGGGGGTGCTTGTTGACTTTCCAAATCCATAGGATGAATGCATGGAATATTAATGTGAGAAAAAATCTGCTAACTTTGAAGACCTCAGTTGGAATACCATTGGGGACACAGATTTTTTGTTTCTCATCCGTTTGATTGGTTGTTTCAGCTCCCCTATTGTTGGTGGTTACCCAGGGTACTGTGGGATATCCTGGAGAGTATCAGCTGCCACTGTGGATTCTCGCTTGACGAGCTATACAAAATATTCTTTCTAGTGTTGGCGGCTGGCATTATCTGTAAGAAGAGAAACACCATTCTGTGAGCGAAGGGAACTTTGTTCCTTTTATCTTCATCTATGATGGCCCTGAAATGAAAAAAAAAAGAAAATTGTTTATTGTCACAAGTAGACTCCAAATGAAGTTACTGTGAAAAGCCCCTAGTCGCTTTCCGGCGCCTGTTCGGGGAGGCTTGTACAGGAATTGAACCCGCGCTGCTGGCTGCCTTGGTCTGCTTTAAAAGCCAGCTATTTAGCCCTGTGCTAAACCAGCCCCTAGTGGCGTCATAAGGTTTTGTATGCCATTATGGTCAGCATGTTGTTAGATTTCCTGGGCTATCTCTTCCCACCACATGTCCTTTATCTTCAGGAATTGTCTTTGGGTGTCAGCCTTGAGCAGTTGGAATGCAGCCTCTTGATTGACTTGGATACTCTGCCAGGCAATGAAGGCTGCTTGCTCTTGTTCTCAGAAGTCTCATAGTTCAGCACAATTTTTGTTGACCCAGTCCTGGTGACGCCGATGCTCGAACCCAGTGGCCTGGACACAGGGATCTAGTACAGTTGACGTTATTTGATCACACTCTTCTTGAATTGTGTTGGAAGTGTGATGATGTTCCAGGTTGACTGTCAGCTGTGGTTGGAATTCCTCCTCTGTTTTGATGGCTGCTTTAGGGCTGAGAGATTGATCTTCTTCCTCCTGCGATGGATAGGTGGCAGCTGGATATTCATCACCCATTGGACAAGTTAGTGATCTGTCCAACAGATATCAGCCCATCCACCGTGGATCGCCTGATACAGACATCACTTTGATCTTTGACCCGGACAATAACATAAACCAGGAGATGCAATGAGGCCATAGTGAGCATACATTGTGAGCAGAAAGACACGATTTGCATTGGCTTTTCCTACCCAGTTTATCCCAATAGTTCTGCTCCAGACATCGGCTTCACAGCCCATCCTGACAATAAAGTCCCATAGAATGATCTTTTCTTCTTTTGGAATAACAGTGAGGACTTCATCATGTCCTCCTTACATGAGCACTTTCTTACCATCTTTATTGGAGTCAAGGATCTGGGCTGATGGAGATCGCATATTGATTAAGGCTTTCGTCTATACAACCGAGGGGTTCTGGCAGTGCCTTCAATATCCTATCCCAGACACAAACCAAGTCCATAGAGATGAGGTTCGCTGTAAGCTGGCCCTTTCCATTCACAGTGTACCCCTTCTTGTTCCTTCATCCCAACCCCAAGAAGGTGAGCCTGACTGAGGGTGGTGATGTCAATTAGGAGTCATGATGTCGCGGGTGATATGATTGTAGTTGTTCTTTACAGACTGTCAATCTTGAAATTATCCTTGAGCGTTCTAACATTCCAAATTGCAAAATTTAGAGTTTTCTTTCTGTGACCAAAAAGGTGGCAGAGTGTGGTTCCCTGTGGTTCAGCCCACTTTCAGGGCATCTTTTCTCGTCCTCTCCCCATTTAGAATGAGCAGAGGATATACTGAAGAGCACTTCTCACTCTCAGATGCTCCTGCCCAAAGGCACCTCCGACCCAACCCAGGCGTCCAACAGTCTTCATACATTTGATTCTTGACTAAGGTGTCCTATGTTCACAGCCCAGCACACGTCACCAAATATCCATCGCCACATCACTTTGCAATGGACCCTGGTCGAAGTCTCCTCGTGACTTTCTTTGACATGAGGACCTTGGGACGCCGTCATTGTCCCTGCGATCTTAATGGGTTGGTAATCAGATTTCAGTGATTTGTCAAACCATAATGACTGGGGCTACCTTGCAGCAGTTTTCTTCTGCCTTTGCATCTGGTGAGATGCACAGTCTTCCTTCAACTGTTCTACTGTTGAGCACTTTTTGGACGGTACTTTGTCTGGTACCACACGCCGATCTTGCCATGATGGGTGACCCTACTGATGTGTTGGGTGTTCTGGATCACAAACAGGTCACCAACACTGGAAGTGGTGCAACTCTATTTTATTATAAGGTTAACTATATTAACATACTTGAACTGTGGGTAAATGCAATACCAGCTTTAACTGTTGACCCTTGCCTAGTCCTAACCAGGTGATGCACTCAGCACATGGTGAATGTCAGTGTTGCAGGCTGTGAGCTCTGTGCTCCGAGCTGGCTGCTACTAGAATGAGCGGGAACTCTCCTGTCCCCTGTCTTTATAGTGCGTGTGCTCTCACTGGTGATTGGCTGCGGTGTTGTGTATGCTGATTGGTCCCACTGCATGTCCATTAGTGTGTGTGTGTGTCTGCACCATAATATACTGGTATATATTATGAATCCCCCCTTTTATATAAAGAACATGTGCCTGCGTGACAATAAATATCGTGTAGTGAATGTACCTGACTATGTGTGTGCGTGTTATTTATATGACTATGTACATTAGGCTAATCTATTTACACGGGAAGGTGCCTGGTGCAGAGAAATAGGGTGTCACACCAACAACGAAATTAACATTATATGCAAACTACTGGAATGATGAAACAGGATAACCGAACAGATCAAAGAGTCCAACATTGTAAAACTCATAAGTCAAGTCTCTGAGGTGGGCGACAAATTCTGGTTGACCGTCAGGGTGGCACACCACTCGTCGCCTGGATCAATGCTGTGCACCGACAGCGGCTGGTGGTTTTGATTCGGGGACAGCCTGTTCTTTGTTATAACAGCGACTCGAAAAGGCTCCCTCGGGTCCTCGGTGTCACTGATCTGCGGGAAGTCGGAATCGGACTAGGTGAACGTGGGTTGAATTGCCCGAACGTTCCTGCGAGGCTGGCTGAAGCGATGCGAATTGGCAGGCTGACCTGCTCGACAGCAGGCAGCATAGTGGCCAAGTCTGCCACTTCGGAGGCATTGTCGCGAATTTGCAGGACATTGCCGCTTTAAATGGGCAGAGCCACAGTTGCCGCACGTCGTGACGTCAGTACGCTCGTTGCGCCACCGCGCATGCGCGGTGCGGTCCTGCATGGTGTGCGCCTGCGCATCACGTTCCTCCACGTCACCATCCCCTCGTTTGGCGAGTACAAGCGCGGGAGGCCGTGAAAAGGGCGTGAAATGGCCGCCCTCATCCAGCCTTGGAGGTGTTCAATTGTTTGGACCAGTTCCGCCTCGTGGGGACCTTGCCACGTCGTTTCAGCCGCCTGTATGTGGGAGTACCGGCTGGTGGCATTTTCATGCAGGACACAAGTCTCGATGGCAGTCGCTCGGGTGAGTTGTTTAATTTTGAGGAGCTGCTGATGCAGGGGGCCCGACAGAACACCAAATACGATCTGGTCGCGTATCATGGAGTCGGAGGTGGGCCCGTAGCCGCAGGACTGTGCAAGGATGCGGAGGTGTGTTAAAAAGGATTGGAAAGGCTTGTCCTTACCCTGCAAGCGCTGCTGGAACAGATATCTTTCGAAGCTTTCATTGACCTCTATGCTGAAGTGGGTATCGAATTTGAGGAGAACCGTCTTGTACTTTGTCTTGGCCTCGTCGTCTGCGAATGTGAGGGAGTTGAAGATGTGGATGGCATGATGCCCGGCCGTGAAGAGGAGCAGAGCAATCCTCCTGGTGTCCGAGGCATTCTCCCTGTCCGTGGCTTCGAGGAAGAGCTGGAAGCGCTGTTTAAAAATCTTCCAATTGACCCCGAGATTGCCGGCGATGCGGAGCGGCGGCGGCGGGTTGATGTTCTCCATACTTCAGGATGCCGGAATGCTGATTAGTTGCAGGTGGGTCTCCGAAGTGCTAGTATGCAACCACTCCTTGAACCATGATGTGTTGGGTTTCTGGATCACAAACAGGTCACCAACACTGGAAGTGGTGCAACTTTATTTTATTATAAGGTTAACTATATTAACATACTTGAACTGTGGGTAACTGCAATACCAGTTTTAACAAAGAACAAAGAAATGTACAGCACAGGAACAGGCCCTTTCGGCCCTCCAAGCCCGTGCCGACCATGCTGCCCGACTAAACTACAATCTTCTACACTTCCTGGGTCCGTATCCCTCTATTCCCATCCTATTCATGTATTTGTCAAGATGCCCCTTAAATGTCACGATCGTCCCTGCTTCCACCACCTCCTCTGGTAGCGGGTTCCAGGCACCCACTACCCTCTGCGTAAAACACTTGCCTCCTACATCTACTCTAAACCTTGCCCCTCTCACCTTAAACCTATGCCCCCTAGTAATTGACCCCTCTACCCCGGGGAAAAGCCTCTGACTATCCACTCTGTCTATGCCCCTCATAATTCTGTAGACCTCTATCAGGTCGCCCCTCAACCTCCTTCGTTCCAGTGAGAACAAACCGAGTTTATTCAACCGCTCCTCATAGCTAATGCCCTCCATACCAGGCAACATTCTGGTAAATCTCTTCTGCATCCTCTCTAAAGCCTCCACATCCTTCTGGTAGTGTGGCGACCAGAATTGAACACTATACTCCAAGTGTGGCCTAACTAAGGTTCTATACAGCTGCAACATGACTTGCCAATTCTTATACTCAATGCCCCGGCCAATGAAGGCAAGCATGCCGTATGCCTTCTTGACTACCTTCTCCACCTGTATTGCCCCTTTCAGTGACCTGTGGACCTGTACTCCTAGATCTCTTTGACTTTCAATACTCTTGAGGGTTCTACCATTCACTGTATATTCCCTACCTGCATTAGACCTTCCAAAATGCATTACCTCACATTTGTCCTGATTAAACTCCATCTGCCATCTCTCCGCCCAAGTCTCCAAACAATCTAAATCCTGCTGTATCCTCTGACAGTCCTCATCGCTATCCGCAATTCCACCAACCTTTGTGTCGTCTGCAAACTTACTTATCAGACCAGTTACATTTTCCTCCAAATCATTTATATATACTACAAACAGCAAAGGTCCCAGCACTGATCCCTGTGGAACACCACTGGTCACAGCCCTCCAATTAGAAAAGCATCCTTCGGACTTCCGGGTGCGGCGATGACCAGCTGAGTCGCACGTTTCGGCAGCTCCCTGTGAAACGGACTTTTGGGCTCTTGATAGGAGCTCCAACGGCAATTTTGACGGCTAAAAACACTGTGCGGTAAACCAGAAGGGAATCCCCCCTGGATACGGATGGAAAAAGGAGGAGAGAGTGGCCAGATTGCAGTGGATCCTTTAGAACAGCGGCAAGGAAGGCAAGCAAAAACCAAGATGGCGTCGGAAGGTGGCAGTTTCACATGGGGCCCTGAACAACAAGAGTTCTTGAAATGCTGCGTGGAAGAGATAAAAAAGGAAATGAAGAAAGAGCTGTTGGCCCCGATACTACAGGCGATTGAAGGGCTAAAGGAGGAACAAAAGACCCAGGAGCGGGAGCTTCGGGTCGTGAAGGCGAAGGCAGCCGAGAATGAGGACGATATACAGGGCCTGGTGGTGAAGACGGAGATACAGGAGGCACATCAGAAACGATGTGTGGAGAGGTTGGAGGCACTGGAAAACAACGCAAGGAGGAACAACCTGAGGATTCTTGGTCTTCCTGAAGGTGTGGAGGGTGCGGACGTCGGGGCATATGTGAGCACGATGCTGCACTCGTTAATGGGAGCGGAGGCCCCGGCGGGTCCGTTGGAGGTGGAGGGAGCATATCGAGTTATGGCGCGAGGACCGAGAGCAGGAGAAACTCCCAGAGCCATAGTGGTGAGATTCCTCCGTTTTAAGGATAGAGAAATGGTCCTTAGATGGGCGAAGAAAACTCGGAGCAGTAAATGGGAGAACGCGGTGATCCGCGTTCATCAAGACTGGAGTGCGGAGGTGGCGAGAAGGAGGGCGAGCTTTAATCGGGCCAAGGCGGTGCTTCATAAAAGGAAGATAAAATTTGGAATGCTGCAACCGGCAAGACTGTGGGTCACATATCAAGGGAGGCACCACTACTTTGAGACGGCGGATGAAGCGTGGACTTTTATTGTAGAAGAAAAACTGGAATGAGTGGATTATTAAAAAGAACGTTTGGTCAAAGTGGTGGGGCGAATGTGGGGGGCGAAGAGGGGTTTTATGTTCTAATCCTGCGGTGTGGTAACTTTTCTCTCTCCCACAGGGGGTGATGGGGGGAGGTGGGGAGGGAGAGGAGATGGGGCGTTGGCCATGGGGGGCGGGGCCAAGGGAGAAGCGCGGGCTTGGCTCCCGCGCTATGATAATTATGGCGGGAACAGAGAAGCAGGAAGGAGGGGGCGTCGCACGGTGCGAGCCGTGGTCACGGGGGGAAGCCGAGGTCAGCCAGAGTTTGCTGACTTCTGGGAGCAACATGGGGGGAGTAATTACGCTAGCGGGGGGTCTAGCGGGGGGGGTGGGAGGGGGGAATTACTGGGTTGCTGCTGCTGGGGAAAGGGGGGAGCGGGTACGGGAGAGGATGGGCGGGGGGGCGCCGCCTGGGGGAGATACAGCTGCGTGGGAACTGGGTGAGAAGCTGGAAAAAGATGATGGCTAATCGGCAAGGGGGGGGGGTGGGAAGCCCCCCAACTCGGCTGATCACGTGGAACGTGAGAGGGCTCAACGGGCCGATAAAGAGGGCACAGGTACTCGCACACCTTAAGAAACTTAAAGCAGATGTGGTTATGTTACAGGAAACGCACCTGAAACTGATAGACCAGGTTAGGCTGCGCAAAGGATGGGTGGGGCAGGTGTTCCATTCGGGGCTAGATGCGAAAAACAGGGGGGTGGCTATATTAGTGGGGAAGCGGGTAATGTTCGAGGCAAAGACTATAGTGGCGGATAACGGGGGCAGATACGTGATGGTGAGTGGCAAACTACAGGGAGAGACGGTGGTTTTGGTAAACGTGTATGCCCCGAACTGGGATGATGCCAATTTTATGAGGCGGATGCTAGGACGCATCCCGGACCTGGAGACGGGAAAGCTGATAATGGGGGGAGACTTTAACACGGTGTTGGAACCAGGGCTGGATAGGTCGAAGTCCAGGACTGGAAGGAGGCCGGCAGCAGCCAAGGTGCTTAAAGATTTTATGGAGCAGATGGGAGGTGTGGACCCGTGGAGATTCAGTAGACCTAGGAGTAAGGAGTTCTCGTTTTTCTCATGTGTCCATAAAGTCTATTCGCGCATAGACTTTTTCGTGCTGGGTAGAGCATTGATCCCGAAGGTGAGGGGAACGGAGTATACGGCTATAGCCATTTCGGATCACGCCCCACACTGGGTGGACTTGGAGATAGGGGAGGAAACAGGAGGGCGCCCACCCTGGAGAATGGACATGGGACTAATGGCGGATGAGGGGGTGTGTCTAAGGGTGAGGGGATGTATTGAAAAGTACTTGGAACTCAATGACAATGGGGAGGTCCAGGTGGGAGTGGTCTGGGAGGCGTTGAAGGCG
This sequence comes from Scyliorhinus torazame, assembly GCF_047496885.1. Lineage (NCBI taxonomy): Eukaryota > Metazoa > Chordata > Chondrichthyes > Carcharhiniformes > Scyliorhinidae > Scyliorhinus > Scyliorhinus torazame. The sequence continues at coordinate 48,133,352 of NC_092708.1, read as the reverse complement.
GTGGTTAGGGGGGAGCTGATATCAATAAGGGCACATAAAGGGAAGCAGGAGAGTAAGGAACGGGAGCGGTTGCTGCAAGAACTTTTGAGGGTGGACAGACAATATGCGGAAGCACCGGAGGAGGGATTGTACAGGGAAAGGCAAAGGCTGCATGTGGAATTTGACTTGCTGACTACAGGCACTGCAGAGGCACAATGGAGGAAGGCACAGGGTGTACAGTATGAATATGGGGAGAAGGCGAGCAGGTTGCTGGCACACCAATTGAGGAAAAGGGGAGCAGCGAGGGAAATAGGGGGAGTGAGGGACGAGGAAGGAGAGATGGAGCGGGGAGCGGAGAGAGTGAATGAAGTGTTCAAGACATTTTATAAAAAATTATATGAAGCTCAACCCCCGGATGGGAGGGAGAGAATGATGGACTTTTTGGATCGGCTGGAAATTCCCAAGGTGAAAGAGCAGGAAAGGGTGGGACTGGGAGCACAGATCGAGGTAGAAGAAGTGGTGAAAGGAATTAGGAGCATGCAGACGGGAAAGGCCCCGGGACCGGACGGATTCCCAGTCGAATTTTATAGAAAATATTTGGACTTGCTCGCCCCGGTACTGACGAGGACCTTTAATGAGGCAAAGGAAAGGGGACAATTGCCCCCGACTATGTCGGAAGCAACGATATCGCTTCTCTTAAAGAAGGAAAAGGACCCGCTACAATGCGGGTCCGACAGACCAATTTCCCTCCTAAATGTGGATGCCAAGGTCCTGGCCAAGGTAATGGCAATGAGAATAGAGGAATGTGTCCCGGGGGTGGTTCACGAGGACCAAACTGGGTTTGTGAAGGGGAGACAGCTGAACACGAATATACGGAGGCTGTTAGGGGTAATGATGATGGCCCCACCAGAGGGTGAAACAGAGATAGTAGTGGCGATGGATGCCGAGAAAGCATTTGATAGAGTGGAATGGGATTATTTGTGGGAGGTGTTGAGGAGATTTGGTTTTGGAGAGGGGTATGTTAGATGGGTGCAGCTATTGTATAGGGCCCCAGTGGCGAGTGTGGTCACGAATGGACGGGGATCGGCATATTTTCGGCTCCATAGAGGGACAAGGCAGGGATGCCCTCTGTCCCCATTACTGTTTGCACTGGCGATTGAGCCCCTGGCGATAGCGCTGAGGGGTTCCAAGAAGTGGAGGGGAGTACTTAGGGGAGGAGAAGAACACCGGGTATCTTTGTATGCGGACGATTTGCTACTATATGTGGCGGATCCGGCGGAGGGGATGCCAGAAATAATGCGGATACTTGGGGAGTTTGGGGATTTTTCAGGGTATAAATTGAACATGGGGAAGAGTGAGCTGTTTGTGGTGCATCCTGGGGAGCAGAGTAGAGAAATAGAGGACCTACCGTTGAGGAAGGTAACAAGAGACTTTCGTTACCTGGGGATCCAGATAGCTAAGAATTGGGGCACGCTGCACAGGTTAAATTTAACGCGGTTGGTGGAACAGATGGAGGAAGATTTCAAGAGATGGGATATGGTAGCCCTGTCAATGGCAGGGAGGGTGCAGGCGGTTAAGATGGTGGTCCTCCCGAGATTCCTCTTTGTGTTTCAGTGCCTCCCGGTGGTGATCACGAAGGCTTTTTTAAAAAGGATTGAAAAGAGCATCATGGGTTTTGTTTGGGCCGGGAAGACCCCGAGAGTGAGGAAGGGATTCTTACAGCGTAGCAGGGATAGGGGGGGGCTGGCACTACCGAGCCTAAGTGAGTACTACTGGGCCGCTAATATTTCAATGGTGAGTAAGTGGATGGGAGAGGAGGAGGGAGCGGCGTGGAAGAGATTAGAGAGGGCGTCCTGGAGGGGGACTAGCCTGCAGGCTATGGTGACAGCCCCATTGCCGTTCTCACCGAGGAATTACACCACAAGCCCGGTGGTGGTAGCTACACTGAAGATTTGGGGACAGTGGAGACGGCATAGGGGAAAGACTGGAGCTTTGGGGGGGTCCCCGATAAGAAACAACCATAGGTTTGCCCCGGGGGGAATGGATGGGGGATATGGAATGTGGCAAAGAGCAGGAATAACGCAACTGAAAGATCTATTTGTGGATGGGAAGTTCGCGAGTCTGGGAGCGCTGACCGAGAAATATGGGTTGCCCCAAGGGAATGCATTCAGGTATATGCAACTGAGGGCTTTTGCGAGGCAACAGGTGAGGGATTTTCCGCAGCTCCCGACACAAGAGGTGCAGGACAGAGTGATCTCAAAGACATGGGTGGGGGATGGTAAGGTGTCAGATATATATAGGGAAATGAGGGACGAAGGGGAGACTATGGTAGATGAACTAAAAGGGAAATGGGAAGAAGAGCTGGGGGAGGAGATCGAGGAGGGGCTGTGGGCGGATGCCCTAAGTAGGGTAAACTCGTCGTCCTCGTGTGCCAGGCTAAGCCTGATTCAGTTTAAGGTATTACACAGGGCGCATATGACTGGAGCGCGGCTCAGTAAGTTTTTTGGGGTGCAGGATAGGTGTGCAAGGTGCTCGAGAAGCCCAGCGAATCATACCCATATGTTTTGGTCATGCCCGGCACTACGGGGGTTTTGGATGGGGGTGACAAAGGTGCTTTCAAAAGTAGTGGGGGTTCGGGTCGAACCAAGCTGGGGGTTGGCTATATTTGGGGTTGCACAAGAGCCGGGAGTGCAGGAGGCGAGAGAGGCCGATGTTTTGGCCTTCGCGTCCCTAGTAGCCCGGCGCAGGATATTGCTAATGTGGAAGGAAGCCAAGCCCCCGGGGGTGGAGACCTGGATAAATGACATGGCGGGGTTTATAAAGCTAGAGCGGATTAAGTTCGTCCTAAGGGGGTCGGCTCAAGGGTTCACCAGGCGGTGGCAACCGTTCGTCGAATACCTTGCGGATAGATAGATGGAAGGGGAAAAAGAAGGCAGCAGCAGCGGCCCAGGATTTGGGGGGGGGGGGGGGGGGAGGGGTGGGGGGGGGGTGGGCGGGGGGGTGTAACTTGTGACAAGGCAGTTGCCAATTAGGGCTAGTTTTCATTCTTGTTATTTAATATTTATTCATTTTTTGTTTTTTGTTTATAAAAAAATAGGTCATTGTTATTTGTGCTGTTATAATATTGTGTAAAGGATGCACAATGTACTGTGTTGGTTGACCAAAAATTTTCAATAAAATATTTATTAAAAAAAAAGAAAAGCATCCTTCCATTGCTACTCTCTGCCTTCTATGACCTAGCCAGTTCTGTATCCACCTTGCCAGCTCACCCCTGATCCCGTGTGACTTCACCTTTTGTACTAGTCTACCATGAGGGACCTTGTCAAAGGCCTTACTGAAGTCCATATAGACAACATCCACTGCCCTACCTGCATCAATCATCTTAGTGACCTCCTCGATAAACTCTATCAAGTTAGTGAGGCACGACCTCCCCTTCACAAAACCATGCTGCCTCTCACTAATACGTCCATTTGCTTCCAAATGGGAGTAGATCCTGTCTCGAAGAATTCTCTCCAGTAATTTCCCTACCACTGAAGTAAGGCTCACCGGCCTGTAGTTCCCTGGATTATCCTTGCTACCCTTCTTAAACAGAGGAACAACATTGGCTATTCTCCAGTCCTCCGGGACATCCCCTGAAAACTGTTGACCATTGCCTAGTCCTAACCAGGTGATGCACTCAGCACATGGTGAATGTCTGTGTTGCAGGCTGTGAGCTCTGTGCTCCGAGCTGGCTGCTACTAGAATGAGCGGGAACTCTCCTGTCCCCTGTCTTTATAGTGCGCGTGCTCTCACTGGTGATTGGCTGGGGTGTTGTGTATGCTGATTGGTCCCACTGCATGTCCATCAGTGTGTGTGTCTGCACCATAATATACTGGTGTATATTATGACACCTACCAGGAGCAATGAGCTCCCAACAGCATCGCTTGAGGGATTAATGCACACACTCCTCCCCACACTTCAAGACCATTTCAAGGTGGCAATCCACAGATTGTTACATATTTACTTAGAATCCAACTGCAGGATAAGCACACTTTAGCTGGGATGATCCTGATTGGAGCAGGGCTATTCTGTAACTTCAAGATAATACTTGGTAGAAAGGCTATTTGATCCTATTTTCACTTAAACAAAGTTGCAGAAGGCGAGTATGGCGGGTAATCTGCTTTTGGACAAAAGTGATTACTGGCGCAAAAGGCATTTCTGTCTGTTATAGGCTTATTTCCCAGTGGATCGTTGAGTGCTCTGAGTTTTTAAAAGCTGAATGATTGAGAACAAAATGCGCTCAGGTTGTGCTTGGAGTTGCAATTTCACACAGGAGGAATGCATGGAACGTGCATGGCACATTAAAGTTTCTAGTGAACATAATATGATGGAGCACTTCACAATCACGGCACCAGAACGTGCAGCCCTTGGCAATCTGCTGGCAGAGTGTCAACATTTTTTGTTCATCATTTCCCCCACCACCTGGCTGCTGGTTGTTTCACAGATATCTGTTGCATTCCAATTTCCAAATGAGTGAGTATTTACCAACACTCCTCGAAATATTCGCTGCACAGATGTGCTGCATTGGCGTACTGTAACTATGGAGCATCCTAAGCGTAATTGTTGTTCGAATGCAGGAAACCAATAGTAATAAGTTAATAATTATGTAATCTGGTTTAGTGTATTGGTTGAGGGATGAATATTGACACACACTGGGAGAGCTCCCCTACTAAGATGCAAAAGCTATGGCTGGTTCTTGAACTGGCGGGGCATAATGCTGTGATTTGTTTCAATCTCCCGGTTGTGCAGTTCAGTGAAACTTGTAATGCCTAACCGATTAATTTCTCTTTCTGACCTCTTTGCCAGCTGACATAAATGGTTGCCTCATTTGCCATTGCTCATCCTCCCTTGAAAACTGCTGTTGTCATTCTTTTCCTCAAGAATATACACAAAGCTAAAACCCCTCAGCACTTCCGAGTGAGTATCTCACCTCTGACCTCCCTTTCCTCTCCATGGTTCTTGAATAGATTGGCCTGTCAGATTGGTGCAACTCGCTCCTGAAATTCCATTACATTTCTCTCATTGCACCAAAATGGCCCTAAAGGAAAGAATGAGTATTTTCCATGAGTAAGGATTTGTTCAGTTAAAATAGATTTGTTCGGTTGATATAATTGCTAAGAAGCACACCAAATGCTTGGTGAGAATATTGGGAGCAGCTGAGTCACTCACTGACTCATTCACTCACTCACCCACTCTCTCACTCCCTCACACACTCTCTCACACACTCTCTCATTCCCTCACGCAGACTCTCACTCCCTCACACACTCTCACAGTCTCTCACACTCTCTCACACTCACTCACTCACTCGCCCACTCTCTCACTCCCTCACACACTCTCTCACTCTCTCACACACACTCTCATTCCCTCACACAGACTCTCACTCCCTCACACACTCTCACACAGTCTCTCACACTCTCTCACACTCACTCACTCACTCATTCTCACACTGTCTCTCTCTCATTTTCACTCTCTCTGTTCCTCTCTCTCTCTCTCACACGCTCACACACTCCCAAATTTAGTCCCTCGTCTGCCTCTGAGTAGGGGAGAGTAAAATGTTTCTAGGTTGCTGCTCCTGATTAACATCCTGCCACCCTCGGCTGCAAGTAATTGTAGGGAGGCACTGGTGGAGGGTGGGCTTAAAGTTGGCTGTGTTGCCTCCGATGGCAAATAGCTTCCTCATGCTCGATGTTGTGGTTCGTACATGAAAGGGCAACAAATACCTGTGGAACCAGAACACAAACCAGCATTTCCAGTTTCTGGAAAGGACAGGCGAGAAAGTCGGCAAAACGTGATTACTTAGCAAGGAATGGCCAATGCATTTTTAATCCCAGGGTCCACAGAGAAAGGGGTATTGAATTCTCCCTTACCAAAATAATTATTTGGGATTTACCTCTGCGAAGTAAAATCTCTTCCTGAGGTGCACTTTAGTACAATGATACCCCTTGATTTTAATTTTGCAATTTGACTAAATATAATGCAATTATGCTTTTGCTGTGTTGTTCAATCATATAATCTTTTACAGTACAATTTAATCCTTGCGCCAGGATGTAATACCATGAATAGCCTGGGTTGTTCTGGCAGTGAAAGGCATGTGCATCTATCAGTCCTCCTGACTAAAGGTGGCCACTGTTTCCCTCCAGTATTGGGCATTGTGGATTTCTACTAAAATCTATGGCTACATCTACATTGGCTTTGTCCTTTTCTCCCTCATTGAGTTGGTCCTTATTCATGGCTTTATCTCCTTGTAATCAATAAGAGGTTTATTGTGCATTGTTCCATGAAGATCACATTGAAGCGTGCACACTCAGATGAAGCTTAAGTAACAAAGACCTGCACCGGTCCCTGTGCAGAAGTATATGATGAATGGAAAGCCATGTGACATTGAGATTTATTTTGGCGGGCACTTCACCCAAAGCCCATGCGTTGCAGTAGGGTTTATGTTGGATGTTAATTTGTGCTCTGTGGTCCGACAGCGAATGCTACCATGTGGGAATCTGACTGCGTTTGTAAAGGAGCCACCAAAGGCAGTGGAATTCCAGCAGTGACACATGAGCCTTTTGTGTTTGTTCCAGCAGTAACAGAATTGAGCAAGCTACATTTTTTTCCTCAGCCACGCACAAAGCACTTTATTGAAGGGGGGGAAAAAAACACCCCAAAAATGATCTGATAGTTGGATCTCCATTTGGGGGCATAGTGCACGCAACGTTGGCGTCTAAATGCTCTGACCCTCATTTCTTACCCTCATGTAATGATGTTGCTGAAACCTTCTGCCCTAGACTCTGATTACTTAATGCTAAACACTTGAAGCCTTAATAGGGGCTCGCATTGTGTGTATGCAGTGAACTGATTCAGAGATTAGATCGGACCTGCATCACATCGGATAACCAGTCTCAGTAATGTTCCTGGGTGGAATTTATATTCTGATCGTAGTGTGGATTAGTGAATGACTGCACACACCTGTTAGTGAAATGAAAACTTGGAATCGTATTCCTTTTCTTTTGGTTACTTCATTGCTCAGTGTGTGTTGGAGGAGGGGCTGATGAAGTACATAAAATGTGTCACGTATAGCCACAAAATGATAGTCTTTTTTCAGCAGGAACGTCCAAGATTTATTACCCCTCTCGCAATGGTGCTACTCAGACCTTTCGTCTTCAGCTCCACATGCTGCATTTTGTAATGTAAGTTCTCAGAAGTATCAACCATGCTGACTGCAATCAAAATCCGTTGTGTTATTAAGGAGTGCTGTTGCCGGTCATGTACCGTGAGGTTATGCTTTGAATGTACAACACTGCAACTCTGTTCTTTCACAATATGTGTACTTTTGGCGTTTAATTGGTTTGGTGAAGGGGCGGTCGTGCCTCACTAACTTGATCGAGTTTTTTTGAGGAGGTGACAAAGATGATTGATGCAGGGAGGGCGGTGGATGTTGTTTACATGGACAGTAAAGCCTTTGACAAGGTGCCTCATTGCAGACTGGTACAAAAGGCGAAGTCACACGAGACCAGAGGTGAGGTGGCAAGATGGATACAGAACTGGCTCTGTCACAGAAGGCAGAGGGTAGCAGTAGAAGGGTGTTTTTCTGAATGGAAGGTTGTGACTAGTGGTGTTCCACAGGGATCTGTGCTGGGGCCTCCGTTGTTTGTCGTATACATAAACGACTTGGAGGAAAATGTAGCTGGTCTGATTAATAAGTCTGTGGATGACACCAAGGTTGGTGGAGTGGCAGATAGTATTGAGGATTGTCAGAGGATACATCAGGATATAAATAGGTTGGAGACTTGGGCAGAGAAGTGGCAAATGGAGTTTAATCCAGAAAAATGTGAGGTAATGCATTTTGGGAGGTCTAACATAGAGAGGAAATATACCATAAATGGCAAAACTCTTAGGAATATAGAACGTTAGAGAGATCTCGGCGTGCAGCTCCACAGGTCTTTGATAATGGCAACACAAGTGGACAAGGTAGTCAAGAAAGCATACGGAATGCTTGCTTTCATTGGACGGGCATCGAGTATAAAAACTGGCAAGTCATGCTACAGTTGTGTCGAACCTTGGTAAGGCCGCACTTAGAATATTGCGCACAATTCAGGTTGCCACACTGCCAGAATGACATGGAGGCTTTGGAGAGGGTGCAGAGGAGGTTTATCAGAATGTTGCCTGGTTAGGAGGGTATTAGCTATGCGGAAAGGCTGAATAGACTTGGACTGTTTTCATTAGAACGACGGAGGTTGAGAGGTGACTTGATAGAGGTCTACAAGATTATGAGGGGCATGGATAGAGTGGATAGGCAGGCACTCTTTCCCAGAGTGGAGGGGTCAGTCACCAGGGTACATAGGTTTTTTAAAAAAAAATTATTTTTATTCAGGTTTTTATCGAAACAGAATTTTTATATAACCATTAACAGCATTTAATAAAACAAGGTGAACATTAACTTTATTTTTAAACATGCAATGACTAAACATTCCCCCCCCCCCCCCGCCCCCCAGATTGCTGCTGCTGACATTTTAATGCTCTCCTAGAAATTTGAGGAACGGCTGCCACCTCCGAGGGAACCCCATCATGGACCCTCTCAAGGCAAACTTTATTTTCTCAAGACTGAGAAACCCAGCCATGTCACCAACCCAGGTCTCCACACTCGGGGGCTTTGAGTCCCTCCATGTTAAAAGGATCCGTCTCCGGGCTACCAGGGAGGCAAAGGCCAGAACGTCGGCCTCTTTCGCTTCCTGAACTCCCGGATCGTCTGACACAACAAAGATCGCTATCTCTGGACTCGGCACCACCCGCGTGTTTAGGATCGTGGACATTGCTTTAGCGAATCCCTGCCAGAATCCTTTGAGAGCCGGACACGCCCAGAACATATGGACATGGTTCGCTGGGCTTCCCGCACATCTCGCACATCTATCCTCAACCCCAAAGAACTTGCTCATTCTCGCTGCCGTCATGTGTGCCCGATGGACGACCTTGAACTGAATTAAGCTAAGCCTGGCACATGATGAGGAGGAATTAACCCTGCTTAGGGAATCAGTCCACAGGCCCGCATCCAGCTCCCCGCCTAGCTCCTCCTCCCACTTGCCCTTAAGTTCCAAAGGGTACATAGGTTTAAGGTCCGTGGGGAAAAGTTTAGAGGAGATGTGCGAGGCAGGTTTTTTACATAGAGGAACGCGTTGCCTGGGGAGGTTGTGGAAGCAGATACATTAACAGCGTTCAAAAGGCATCTCACAAATACTTGGATAGGATGGGTATAGAGGGATACGGCACTAGGAAGTGCTGAGGGTTTTGGGAAAGAGTGGTATCACGACCGGTACAGGTTTGGAGGGCCGAAGGGCCTGTTTCTGTGCTGTGTTGTTCTTTGTTCTTTATATTGCATAGCCTGAGGGGTCTAGAAGACTAGGAGTGTTTGTTCATGTACTGGGACCCTCCACAGCCCATACAACATCTTGGAATTGGCAGATCCCCTGTGGTATTTTTCAGGGTACATCAGGATGATCTATTGTTTGATCGGAGTATTGTGCCAGGATATGTACAACAGATTATTCGGGACTTTGAAATTGATAATAAAACCAGGTTTTAATTATCCTTCTAGATTGGTAGGGTATTTGTGTGAGGCAGATAAGAATATAAAAACGCAAGAAACAGAGGCACGACAAGGCCATGTGGTCCCATTCAATAAGATTATAGCAAACCAGGAAACAATCTTCACCAAGCTGGCACTACCCTGGTATCAAGCCGGCACTGCCCTGGCACTCCCCTCTTTATCCTCCCCCCTGAGTGTTACACTCATCTCTGAGATCCTCCAGGAGTATTGCTCATCCCGTACCAGCCTCCCCGAACAGGCGCCGGAATGTGGCGAATAGGGGCTTTTCACAGTAACTTCATTGAAGCCTACTCGTGACAATAAGCAATTTTCATTCATTTCAGGTGTTCATCTTCTGAGTCCAGTCGTGCTTCACGCCATTCGGACATCATGCCGCTCTGGGGGGATGATTCCAGCATATGAGTCTGAGAATTATATGTTAATTTATTACAGTGAGGTTTCTAATGCTGAGCATTAGAAAATGATGCCAGCTATTGATTGGCTGGGGCTGGGGGGACAACTAATTTCTGGTTTGATGTTGGCGTGAAACGCATCTTTGGCTTTCTCGTGGTATTTCCCGCTCCGTCGCCGAACCCGCCCAACGTCAACAGGAGTGGAAAATGCCGACGATAGTGAGTGATATAGGATATGTTACAGAATGTGGAGAAAGATAATTCCATGTAGAGCCTCGTGCAGAGACATGTGGGCACTATTCTCTCCGCCCACACCCCCCGCCCACGCCGGGGGGGAGAATTGCCGGGGCGCCGCGCGAATCGCGCCACGCCGCCCCGACCCCCGCACGCGATTCTCCCACCCCCCCTGGAAACCAGCGGCGCGCGATTCGCACCGAGCCACTCGGAGAACAGGCGAGCGGCGATTCTCCGGCCGGATGGGCCGACCGGCTGCTACGACACGAAAGGTTCCCACCGGCGCCATCCACCACTGGTCGCTGCTGGCGGGAACTATGCGGGAACGCTGGGGGGGGCGGCCTGTGGGGGGGGGGAGGGGGGCTCCTTCACCGGGGTGGCCTCCGATGGGGTCTGGCCTGCGATCAGGGCCCACTGATCGGCAGGCCGGCCTCTTTCCCCCCCCCCCCCCCCGGGCCTACCTCCTTCCATGCGCAGGATTGGGCTGCCCCAACTGCGCATGCGCGGGTTGGCATGGTGCCCATTTGGTACCGCGTAAGGATGCTGGAGCGGCATGAACCACTCCAGCATGGTGCTGGCCCCCTGTGGTGGTGGCCAGAATAGGTCGTGTCCGGGCCCTGTTTGCGCCGTTGCGAAAGAGCCTCAATATCGGAGAATCGCCCCCAAGGAGTTAGCATTATGTTAAAAAAAAACAGGTTTGCTCACAGTATATGTTAGTCTGTTTTATTGTAGGCCTATGAGGACCACAACTACTACATGCTAAACCAAAGACAGAATAATCCACTCTTGATTCCCTTAGTGTTCGGCTTTTAACATTTTTTTTGAATAATTTTTATTGATGTTTTCACAAAATATCAACAACAAAATGAAAAAGGAACCCAATAGAATTAAATACAAAACAAAATAAAACAACCCCTGTGCCCCCCTCCCCCTATACATAAATAATAAATTAACACCCCGAATTAACACATAGCAAACATAGCAAATATATACACCACCTCAGATCCCCCAGTGTAGACAAACAAAAATAAAATAGAACCCCCCCCCTAGGGCCCCCCCCCCCCCCCCCCTCCGGGTTGCTGCTGCTGCTGATCCTTGTCTACCGTTCTGCCAGGAAGTCCAAGAACGGTTGCCACCGCCCGAAAAAACCTTGCACCGATCCCCTTAAGGCAAATTTCACCCTCTCCAATTTAATGAACCCTGCCACATCGTTGATCCAGGATTCCACACGTGGGGGCCTCGCATCCTTCCACTGATGAAGAATCCTTCGCCGGGCTACCAGGGACGCAAAGGCCAGAATACCGGCCTCTTTTGCCTCCTGCACTCCCGGCTCCCCTGCAACCCCAAATATTGCGAGCCCCCAGCCCGCTTTGACTCTGGATCCTACCACCCTCGACACCATCCTTGCTACGCCCTTCCAAAACTCCTCCGCCACCAAGGCCTCCTCCTCCTCCTGTATCACCTGGTAAGTTGCCGAGATCTCTCTTTCCCCCCCCCCCCCCCCGAGAGCACCCTGTCCTGCACCGTGCGTGGCAGCAGCAACGGGAGTTCCACCACTTGCCACCTGGCAAACGCCCTTACCTGTAGATACCTAAAGGTGTTCCCCGGGGTGGGGGGGGAGCCCATACTTCTCCTCCAGCTCATCCAGGCTCGCGATCTTCCCATCCACAGACAGGTCCCACAACCTTCTTATCCCTGCCCTGTGCCACCCCGAAAACCCTCCATCTATTCTCCCTGGGACAAACCGGTGCTTCCCCTGTATTGGGGTCCACACCGAGGCCCCCACTTCCCCCCTGTGCCGCCTCCACTGCCCTCAGATTTTGAGGGTAGCCGTCATCTGAACTGGCTGCACCCTACCCGCCAGGGACAGCAGCAGCGCTGCCCACCTCTTAACTCCTCCTCCATTTTCTCCACTAGCCTCGTGAAATTAAGTCTATGCAGGGCCCCCCAGCTCCTGTCCACCTGGACCCCCAAATACCTGAAGCTGCTCTCCGCCCTTTTTAGTGGGAGCTCGCCAATCCCCCTCTCCAGGTCCCCTGGGTGAACCACGAACAACTCGCTCTTCCCCATGTTGAGCTTGTACCCTGAGAAATCCCCGAACTCCCTGAGGATCCTTATTACCTCCGGCATTGCCCCCACCGGGTCCGCCACATACAGCAGCAAGTTGTCCGCATAGAGCGACACCCTATGCTCCTCCCCACCCCGCACCAGCCCCCTCTCAGCTCCTCGACTCTCTCAGTGCCATAGCCAGGGGTTCAATCGCCAGTGCGAAGAGCAGGGGGGACAGGGGACACCCCTGCCTTGTCCCTCGATGCAACCGAAGAGTACTCAGACCTCCTCTTGTTCGTGGCCACACTCGCCATCGGGACCTCGTACAACAGCCTAACTCACCTGACAAACCCCTCCCCAAAGCCGAACCTCTTCAGCACCTCCCACAAGTACCCCCACTCTACCCTATCGAAGGCCTTCTCAGCGTCCATTGCCACCACTATCTCCGCCTCCCCCTCCCTCACCGGCATCATAATAACGTTCAGGAGCCTCCGCACATTCGTGTTCAACTGCCTCCGCTTCACGAACCCCGTCTGGTCTTCGTGGATCACCTGCGGCACACAATTCTCAATTCTCGTGGCTAAGACCTTCGCCAGCACCTTGGCATCTACATTTAACAACAAAATCGGCCTGCAAGACCCACACTGCAGGGGACCCTTGTCCCGCTTCAGGATCAAGGAGATCAGTGCCCGGGACATCATCGGGGGAAAAGCCCCCCCCCTCCCTTGCCCCATTGAAGGTCCTAATCAGCAACGGGCCCAACAGGTCCACATATTTTTTGTAGAATTCGACCGGGAAACCGTCCGGCCCCGGTGCCTTCCCCGCCTGCATGCTCTCTATCCCTTTAGACAGCTCCTCCAGCCCAATCGGGGCCCCTAATCCCACCACCAGTCCCTCCTCCACCTTCGGGAACCTCAATTGGTCCAGAAAGCGGCCCATCCCTCCCTCCTCCAGTGGGGGCTCGGACCGATACAGTTCCTCATAAAAGTCCCTGAAGACCCCATTGATGCCAACCCCACTCCGCACCACACTCCCTCCCCTACCCTTAACTCCCCTGATCTCCCTAGCTGCGTCCCGCTTCAGAAGCTGATGCGCCAGCATCTGACTTGCCTTTTCCCCATATTCATAAATCGCTCCCTGGGCCTTCCTCCACTGCACCTCCGCCTTCCTGGTGGTCAACAGGTCGAATTCGGCCTGGAGGCTACGCCTCTCCCTCAACAGTCCCTCCTCAGGCACCTCCGCATACCTCCTGTCTACCCTCACCATCTCCCCCACCAGCCTCTCCCTCTCCCTCTGCTCTCTCCTCTCCCCTCTCCTTGTGGGCCCTAATGGCGATCAGCTCTCCCCTAACCACCGCCTTAAGCGCCTCCCAGACCATCCCCACTCGGACCTCCCCGTTATCGTTGGCCTCCAGGTATCTCTCTATGCTCCCTCGGACCCGCTCACTCACCTCCTCGCCACAACGGGCGCTGGTCCCTCTCCTCCCCCAGCTCTAGGACTACCCAATGCGGGGCGTGATCCGAAATGGTTATCGCCGAGTACTTGGTATCCTCTACTCTCGCTATCAGCGCCCTGCTCAGAATAAAAAAGTCGATCTGGGAATCGGCCTTATGAACATGCGAGAAGAATGAAAATTCCCTAGCCCTGGCCTTGCAAATCTCCAAGGGTCCACCCCTCCCATCTGATCCATAAATCCCCTCAGCACTTTAGCCGCTGCCGGCTTCCTACCCGTCCTAGACCTGGAGCAGTCCAGTGCCGGATCCAACACCGTGTTAAAGTCCCCCCCCCATTATCAGGCCCCCCACTTCCAAGTCCGGGATCCGACCCAACAAGCGCCGCATAAAACCCGCATCGCCCCAGTTCGAGGCGTACACGTTGACCAGCACCACCCTCTCCCCTTGCAGCTTACCACTTACCATTACGTACCTGCCGCCATTGTCTGTCACAATGCTCGACGCCTCGAACGACACCCTCTTTCCCACCAAGATCGCCACCCCCCGATTTTTGACATCCAGCCCCGAATGAGACACCTGACCTACCCACCCTTCCTCAATCTTACCTGGTCTGCCACCTTCAGGTGTGTCTCCTGGAGCATGACCACATCCACCTTCAGCCCCTTCAGGTGCGCGAACACCCGGGCCCGCTTGACCGGCCCGTTCAGTCCCCTTATATTCCATGTTATCAGCCGGATCAGGGGGCTACCCGCCCCCCTCCCCCGCCGACTAGCCATAACCCCTCCTCGGCCAGCCACACGCCCTCACCCCACGCCCGGCCCGTTCCCCACGGCAGCAGACCCCCGTCCCAACCCCCCCTACTCACTCCAGCTCCCCCTTGACCATACCAGCAGCAACCCGGTCCCCCCCCCCCCCCCCCCCCCCAGCTAGGACCCCTCCTTGCTACTTTGCTCCCCTCATTGCACTCCCACAAGTCTGCTGACCCCAGCCACTCCCGCCTCTCCTTCGACTCCTCCCATTGTGCGACATCCCCTCCTCCTCCATTACCCATCAGCAGGCTCTCCGCCTCCCCCTTCCATCCCAAGCGCAGGGAACAACCCTCGCTTCCCCGCCCCGGCCCCGCCCCCTCCAGCCTTCAGCGCGGGAAAAAGCGCCCCGCCACCTCTGACGCAGCTCCTTTTACAGGCCCAGTCCCCTCACCCCCGACTCGGGCCTCCCCCTCCCCCATGGGGCCCCATCCCCCCTACCGACCATCCACCCCTATTCTAATTACTTGCCCCTCCTCCAAGAGCCTACCCAACAGACCCAACCCAAAACAGTGCCCAACCCACCCTAACCACCCACACCGAATCAAAAAGAAACAAGAGCAAAGAACCCGCCCTCAATCTGTAACACACCAACAGCAATCCCCGACCACCCATCCCGACCCTCAGTTTGTGTCCAGCTTGTTTGATGTAAACTGGCTTCTTCGCTGCTAGCTGAAAAACTGGCTTGTCTGATCTGTGGCTAATACGTGTCAACTGCCTTCCTGGCTTCTGATCGTCTGGCCAATTGTACCTTTGTTCCTCTTTGATTATGCTTTTTGTGTATCCGGCTGGCTGCCCCTTTCAACTTCCTTGACTATACATTAGCTATGTGTATCCCATTGATCTTCCCAAACGTCTATAAGATGTTTCTCCTCATAAGCCATTCACATCTGATTTTCATCTAAACTGCCTTCGAAACTCGTTACTGGGGTTAGATGCATCTCACGGGGCCTTATTAATATTCGCTACTGCTGTCTCTGGGCAGATTTCTACCTGTTGCTGGACATCTCATCCTATTATTTTTGTTTACTTTGTTTACAGCTGTTGCTCGGCTAAGACACGAGACATTTTCCATTTTGTGCATTAGTATATTTAAGTAACATCAATGCTAATAATAATGAAATATTTTAGTAACTTTACAAATAATAATAATAATCTTTATTGTCACAAGTAAGCTTACATTAACACTGCAAAGAAGTTCCTGTGAAAAGCCCCTGGTTGCCACATTCCGGCGCCTGTTCGGGTACACAGACGGAGAATTCAGAATGTCCAAATTACCTAACAGCACATCTTTCGGGACTTGCGAGAGGAAACTGGAACATCGGAGGAAACCCACGCAGACACGGGGAGAACGTGCAGACTCCGCACAGACAGTGACCCAAGCTGGGAATCGAACCTGGGACCCTGGAGCTGTGAAGTAACCATACTAACCACTGTGCTACCATGATTTGGAGCATAGTTCTCTGAATTAAAGCCAAGATTTACCTCCCATTGTGGAGGCAGATTTATGGAATATAAAAATAGGGATGTTTTGCCATAGTTGTACAGGGTGTTGGTGTGACCACATTTGGAGGACTGTGTGCAGTTTTTGTCTCCTTATTTAATTACATAAGAACATAAGAACTAGGAGCAGGAGTAGGCCATCTGGCCCCTCGAGCCTGCTCCGCCATTCAATGAGATCATGGCTGATCTTTTGTGGACTCAGCTCCACTTTCCACCCCGAACACCATAACCTTTAATCCCTTTATTCTTCAAAAAAACTATCTATCTTTATCTTAAAAACATTAAATGAAGGAACTGCTTCACTGGGCTAGGAATTCCATAGATTCACAACCCTTTGGGTGAAGAAGTTCCTCCTAAACTCAGTCCTAAATCTACTTCCCCTTATTTTGAGGCTATGCCCCCTAGTTCTGCTTTCACCCACCAGTGGAAACAACCTGCCCGCATATATACTTTCTATTCCCTTCATAATTTTATATGTTCCTATAAGATCCCCCCTAATCCTTCTAAATTCCAACGAGTACAGTCCCAGTCTACTCAACCTCTCCTCCTAATCCAACCCCTTCAGCTCTGGGATTAACCTAGTGAATCTCCTCTGCACACCCTCCAGCACCAGTACGTCCTTTCTCAGGTAAGGAGACCAAAACTGAACACAATACTCCAGGTGTGGCCTCGCTAACACCTTATACAATTGCAGCATAACCTCCCTAGTCTTAAACTCCATCCCTCTAGCAATGAAGGACAAAATTCCATTTCCCTTCTTAATCACCTGTTGCACCTGTAAACCAATTTTTTGCGACTCATGCACCAGCACACCCAGGTCTCTCTGCACAGCAGGTTTTAATATTTTAGCATTTAAATAATAATCCCCTTTGCTGTTATTCCTATCAAAATGGATAACCTCACATTTGTCAACATTGTATTCCATCTGCCAGACCCTAGCCCATTCACTTAACCTATCCAACTCGCTCTGCAGACTTCCAGTATCCTCTGTCTGCACTTTTTGCTTTACCACTCATCTTAGTGTCGTCTGCAAACTTGGACACGTTGCCCTTGGTCCCCAACTCCAAATCATCTGTGTAAATTGTGAACAATTGTGGGCCCAACACTGATCCCTGAGGGACACCACTAGCTACTGATTGCTAACCAGAGAAACACCCATTAATCCTCACTCTTTGCTTTCTATTAATTAACCAATCCTCTATCCATGCTACTACTTTCCCCTTAATGCCATGCATCTTTATCTTATGCAGCAACCTTTTGTGTGGCACCTTATCAAAGGCTTTCTGGAAATCCAGATATACCACATCCATTGGCTCCTCTTTATCTACCGCTCTGGTAATGTCCTCAAAAAATTTATCTAAATTAGTTAGGCACGACCTGCCCTTTATGAACCCATGCTGCGTCTGCCCAATGGGACAATTTCCATCCAGTTGCCTCGCTATTTCTTCCTTGATGATAGATTCTAGCATCTTCCACACTACCGAAGTTAAGCTCACTGGGCTATAATTACCCACTTTCTGCCTACCTCCTTTTTTAAACAGTGGTGTCATGTTTGCTAATTTCCAAGCCGCCAGGACCATCCCAGAGTCTAGTGAATTTTGGTAAATTATCACTAGTGCATTTGCAATTTCCCTAGCCATCTCTTTTAGCACTCTGGGATGCATTCCATCAGGGCCAGGAGACTTGTCTACCTTTAGCCTCATTAGCTTGCCCATCACTACCTCCTTTTTGATAACAATCATCTCAAGGTCCTCACCTGTCATAGCCTCATTTCTATCAGTCACTGGCATGTTATTTGTGTCTTCCACTGTGAAGACCGACCCCAAAAACCTGTTCAGTCCCTCAGCCATTTCCTCATCTCCCATTATTAAATCTCCCTTCTCATCCTCTAAAGGACCAAAATAGCCACTCATTTTTGTTTTATATATTTGTAGAAACTTTTACTATCTGTTTTTATATTCTGAGAAAGTTTACTCTCCTAATCTATCTTACTCTTTATAGCTTTTTTAGTAGCTTTCTGTTGCCCCCTAAAGAGTTCCCAGTCCTCTCGTCTCCCACTAATCTTTGCCACTTTGTATGCTTTTTCCTTCAATTTGATACTCTCCCTTATTTCCTTAGATATCCACGGTCGATTTTCCCTCTTTCTGCCGTCCTTCCTTTTTGTTGGTATAAACCTTTGCTGAGCACTGTGAAAAATCGCTTGGAAGGTTCTCCACTGTTCCTCAACTGTTTCACCATAAAGTCTTTGCTCCCAGTCTACCTTAGCTAGTTCTTCTCTCATCCCATTGTAATCTCCTTTCTTTAAGCACAAAACACTAGTGTTTGATTTTACCTTCTCACCCTCCATCTGTATTTTAAAGTAAGGATATAAATGCATGGGAACAGTTCAGACAAGCTCCACTCAAATGATACCTGGAAAGGGCACTTTGCCTTATGTTACAAAACTCAAATACTTAACCTTAGAGGTCAGTTCCCATTGGGTCTCAGGCCTTCTGCACATGCACTAGCTGGGAAATGACCACACATACGTGGTTTGTGTCTTTTACGTTCTTTAGATCGGGGAATGGCCCTGTTTGCCTCTGCAGATATCAAGAAGTGAAACGGTGTGGAATTGAGGGTTCGGAGACCTAATGTGCCTTTCCCAAGGGAAGATGTCCCAAGGAGCAGAACACTGGACGGAGGCAGAGAGAGTCACAGAAGAGTGTCCGAGGCAGGGATAAAGACAGGGAACAGAAAAAATAAATATGATTCATTTAATCAGGTGTTACGGACAGGAGGGGAATAAATTTAAACAGCACTAATTTCTCTTCGCACCACCAATCCTCAAACAGAAAGGTACTTTTGATTTGTTTCCCATGTTATAAGTGGTAGCATATTTCCCAATTCCTCAGTTTGGATTGGTTTGGATTGGATTGGCTCATTGTCAAGTGTACCAAGGTACAGTGAAAAGTATCGTTCTGCGTGCAGCTCAGACAGATCATTCTGGACATGAAAAGAAAATACAAAATAGGGCAAACATAAAATACACAATGTAAATACATAGACACAGGCATCGGATGAAGCATGCAGGAGTGTAGTACTAATCAGGAGAGAAGATGTGTGAAGAGATCATATCAGTCCATAAGAGGGCCGTTTCAGACTCTGGTAACAGCAGGGAAGAAGCTGTTTTTGAATCTGTTAGTGCGTATTCTCAGACTTTTGTATCTCTTGCCCGATGGAAGAGGTTGGAAGAGTGAGTAAGCCGGGTGGGAGAAGTCTTTGATTATGCTGCCCGCTTTCCCAAGGCAGCGGGAGGTGTAGACAGAGTCAATGAATGGGAGGCGGGTTCATGTGATGCACTGGGTGGTGTTCACGACTCTGTAGTTTCTTGTGGTCTTGGGCCGAGCAGTTGCCGTACCAGGCTATGATGCAGCCAGATAGGATGCTCTATGGTGCACCTGTAAAAGTTGGTAAGAGTCAATGTGGACATGCCAAATTTCAATAGTTTCCTGAGGAAGTATAGTGCTGTTGTGCTTTCTTGGACGTAGCGTCGACGTGGGTGGACCAGGACAGATGTTTGGTGATGTGCAGACCCAGGAATCTGAAGCTGTCAACCATCTCCACCTCGGCCCCATTGATGTAGACCGGGGTGTGTGCAGTGCTTTGCTTCCTGAAGTCAATGAGCAGTTTTTTTGTTTTGCTGACATTGAGGGAGAGATTGTTGTTGTTACACCACTCAGCTAGGTTATCTCTATTTTGATCAGAGCCATGTTTCGGTTATTAACCCAACAGAAAACTCAAGATTGGATGAACACAAAGGGTTAGTTTATTTGCACAAAATCAAAATGCAAAAGGAGGGTCACAATGTTGCCTCCACACTCAGACAGTAAAGAGAGGGGATAGACAAAAGAAAGCTTCACAGTTCAAAGACCAGAGAGAAATGAAATATTGTTTCACGTGGGTTCCAGAGTCCAGAATCCAGGTCCAATCATGGAGGTCACTGGGCTGCAAACAGATGTGGTAAAATTCACTTTTCCTGTAGGGTTGACAAGATAGACACACCAAGATGAATCAGCCTTGGAGGTAATGGTACAGAATTCCCAGAAGTAACAGTGTAGATGGGGCTAGGCGTTCAACCTGGTCAGAGCTCTTTTTCTATGAGGTTGCCAGTCAGATGGTAAATAGCAGGCAGAGCTTTTTAGTTCAGCAAGGAAATATTATTGACTCCGCAAGCAGAAGGCCATGTCAAATGACTCCCACTTCTTCACACTGCCTTTGACAATGGACAAGGGACAGTGAAGTAGTTGAGGCTCCTTCTTTAAATGTTTTTAAGAAAAAGATAGATGCCTTTCTAAAGAATAAAGGGATTCGGGGATATGGTGTACGGGCCGGAGAGTGGAGCTGAGTCCACAAAGATCAGCCATGATCTCTTTCAATGGCGGAGCAGGCTCGTGGGGCCAGATGGCCTACTCCTGTTCCTAGTTCTTATGTTCTTATTTATCCCTCATCTGGGTCCCTGAGAAACCTTAATGGGGGCGATTCTCCAAGATGGAGATTAAGTGTTCGCGCCGTCGTGAACACCGTCGCGTTTCACGACGGCGCGAAACGCGCACGGGGACGGCCGATTCTGTACCCCACAGGGGACCAGCACTGCGCTGGAGCAGTTCACACCACTCCAGCCTCCCTTCCCGATGCCAAATGGGCGGCATGCCAACCTGCGCATGCGCAGTTGGGCTGCGCCAACCTGCGCATGCGTGGGGGACTTCTTCAGCGCGCCAGCCCCGCGCAACATGGCGTGGGGATTCAGGGGCCGGCCGCGCAACAAAGTAGGCCCGGGGGGGGGGGGGGGGGAGAGGCAGCGGCCGCCGATCGGTGGCCCCCCGATCGCGGGACAGACTCCATCGGAAGGCCCCCCCTGGTGAAGGAGCGCTTTTTCCCGCCCCACAGGCCGCCCCCTGACCCTTCACGCAGAGTTCCCGCCGGCAGCGACCAGGGGTGAACGGCGCCGGCGGGACCCTGTCGTATCCGCACGGCTGCTCGGCCCACCTGGGCTGGAGAATCGACGGCCCCGCCGATTCCAGCGGCCCGTGGCCGGCGGCGTGTAAAACGCGCCGGCGCAAATGGCGCTGATTCTCCGCACTTCGGAGAATCGCGCGCCGGCGTCGTGGCGCGTTTGCGGCGATACGGAGAATCGCCCCCAATGTTTTAACCATTAAGAATTGAAAGGAAGGTTTTGGGGCCCTTTGTCTTAGCAGACAAGCAGACTCCTGTTGACCAGTCTGGGTTATGAATGCAGAAGGCCTTTGTCTAGCTCTCTTTGAATTCGGCCTGTGCAGCCCATGGAGGTTGCTGCCCAGAGATAATGATGTGCAAGTTTCCCCAGTACTGCCAGGCAACTGTTCAGGGGGTCACAGTGAGACACAGCTTCAGTCATTTTAAAAATGAATTTAATGTACCCAACTCTTTCTTTTTCAATTATGGGGCAATTTAGCATGGCCAATCCACCTTCCCTGCACATCGTTTGGGTTGTGGGGGGTGAGACCCACGCAGACACAGGGAGAATGTGCAAACTCCACTTGGACAGTGACCCGGAGCCGGGATTGAACCCGGGTCCTCGGTGCCGTGAGGCAGCAGCGCTAACCACTGCGCCAACGTGCCGCCCTGAGATTCAGCCATTTGAAGGATCTTTGTTCAGTTTTTAAAAAATTGTTAGAATTTTTATATATTTATATATATATTTATAATAAGATACAGTGTGAGATCTTGGTCCCTTACACATGTATCAAAGATGAATAAAATAGACTACCAGATTGTACAGAAGTGAGAAGCATTCTATTGATGCTTAATGATTTATCTCAGTGTTCTGGTAAAATTAGAATAAAAGCCAAATAACTTTAAAAGCACCCAGATGTAACACATTCCAAACCAATCCAGTGATGTCCATTCTGAATGAAGCTTAATAGTCGGTGCAGGTTCTTGTTGCTCGTTGCCTATCATCAGTGCTCCATGTCAAACAGAGTCTTCGAAAAGTTACAAGTCTGCTGCGTTGAGAGTGGGTTCGAGTTCAACACCTCCTCCCTGGGGGTTAACAATGTTGTAGCATCCTTTGTGTTTGTAATGAGAATGTAAGACTCATTGGTTGCATTATTTGCTAATTGAGAAAAAGGATCCACCTAAACATAGCAGCAATTTTCAACACTTTTGTGTAGTCAGCACAATAGGGGCAAACTCCTTCCAGAGCTCTGTAATAACTGCACCATTATGCATTTTTTAAAAAAGGCCCTGCCTGCACCAGTGTATGGACATTGATATGCTCATAATGTCTCACACTTTGATATTTGATATGTAGGTTTTTGCTAATGCAGGAACATGTTAATAAAATGTTTGTTTGAAAGTTGATACCTCAGCATAATTGTTCTCAGCTCAGCCGTAAATGTTTTTTTCCCTGAACGTGGTGTTGGAGCGATGACTAAAAGAGGCGAGATGTAAGGTTGACTGAGGAGGTTATTGATGTGCTCTCTCCTATTCCCCTCACTTATTGGAAGGCGGTTTATGAACCGTTTGTAGGCTGCCCATTCAGTATCATAGAACATAGAACAATACAGCGCAGTACAGGCCCTTCGGCCCACGATGTTGCACCGAAACAAAAGCCATCTAACCTACACTATGCCATTATCATCCATATGTTTATCCAATAAACTTTTAAATGCCCTCAATGTTGGCGAGTTCACTACTGTAGCAGGTAGGGCATTCCACGGCCTCACTACTCTTTGCGTAAAGAACCTACCTCTGACCTCTGTCCTATATCTATTACCCCTCAGTTTAAAGTTATGTCCCCTCGTGCCAGCCATTTCCATCCGCGGGAGAAGGCTCTCACTGTCCACCCTATCCACCCCCCTGATCATTTTGTATGCCTCTATTAAGTCTCCTCTTAACCTTCTTCTCTCCAACGAAAACAACCTCAAGTCCATCAGCCTTTCCTCATAAGATTTTCCCTCCATACCAGGCAACATCCTGGTAAATCTCCTCTGCACCCGCTCCAAAGCCTCCACGTCCTTCCTATAATGCGGTGACCAGAACTGTACGCAATACTCCAAATGCGGCCGTACCAGAGTTCTGTACAGCTGCAACATGACCTCCTGACTCCGGAACTCAATCCCTCTACCAATAAACGCCAACACTCCATAGGCCTTCTTCACAACCCTATCAACCTGGGTGGCAACTTTCAGGGATCTATGTACATGGACACCTAGATCCCTCTGCTCATCCACACTTTCAAGAACTTTACCATTAGCCAAATATTCCGCATTCCTGTTATTCCTTCCAAAGTGAATCACCTCACACTTCTCTACATTAAACTCCATTTGCCACCTCTCAGCCCAGCTCTGCAGCTTATCTATATCCCTCTGTAACCTGCTACATCCTTCCACACTATCGACAACACCACCGACTTTAGTATCGTCTGCAAATTTACTCACCCACCCTTCTGCGCCTTCCTCTAGGTCATTGATAAAAATGACAAACAGCAACGGCCCCAGAACAGATCCTTGTGGTACTCCACTTGTGACTGAACTCCATTCTGAACATTTCCCATCAACCACCACCCTCTGTCTTCTTTCAGCTAGCCAATTTCTGATCCACATCTCTAAATCACCCTCAATCCCCAGCCTCCGTATTTTCTGCAAAAGCCTACTGTGGGGGACCTTATCAAACGCTTTGCTGAAATCCATATACACCACATCAACTGCTCTACCCTCGTCTACCTGTTCAGTCACCTTCTCAAAGAACTCGATAAGGTTTGTGAGGCATGACCCACCCTTCACAAAGCCATGCTGACTATCCCTGATCATATTATTCCTATCTAGTTGATTATAAATCTTGTCTCTTATAATCCCCTCCAAGACTTTACCCACTACAGACGTGAGGCTCACCGGTCTTTAGTTGCCGGGGTTGTCTCTGCTCCCCTTTTTGAGCAAAGGGACCACATTTGCTATCCTCCAGTCCTCTGGCACTATTCCTGTAGCCAATGATGACATAAAAATCAAAGCCAATGGTCCAGCAATCTCTTCCCTGGCCTCCCAGAGAATCCTAGGATAAATCCCATCAGGTCCCGGGGACTTATCTATTTTCAGCCTGTCCAGAATTGCCAACACCTCTTCCCTACGTACCTCAATGCCATCTAATCTATTTACCTGGAGCTCAGCATTCTCCTCCACAACATTATCTTTTTCCTGAGTGAATACTGACGAAAAATATTCATTTAGTATCTCGCCTATCTCTTCAGACTCTACACACAACTTCCCATCCCTGTCCTTGACTGGTCCTACTCTTTCCCTAGTCATTCGCTTATTCCTGACATACCTATAGAAAGCTTTTGGGTTTTCCTTGATCCTTCCTGCCAAATACTTCTCATGTCCCCTCCTTGCTCGTCTTAGCTCTCTCTTTAGATCCTTCCTCGCTACCTTGTAACTATCCATCGCCCCAACTGAAACTTCACACCTCATCTTCACATAGGCCTCCTTCTTCCTCTTAACAAGAGATTCCACTTCATTGGTAAACCACGGTTCCCTCGCTCGGCGCCTTCCTCCCTGCCTGACCGGTGACATACTTATCAAGAACACGCAGTAGCTGATCCTTGAACAAGCTCCACTTATCCAGTGTGCCCAACACTTGCAGCCTACTTCTCCACCTTATCCCCCCCAAGTCACGTCTAATGGCATCATAATTGCCCTCCCCCCAGCTATAACTCTTGCCCTGCGGTGTATACTTATCCCTTTCCACCATTAACGTAAACGTCACCGAATTGTGGTCACTGTCCCCAAAGTGCTCTCCTACCTCCAAATCCAACACCTGGCCTGGTTCATTACCCAAAACCAAATCCAACGTGGCCTCGCCGCTTGTTGGCCTGTCAACAAACTGTGTCAGGAAACCCTCCTGCACACACTGTACAAAAAACGACCCATCTAATGTACTCGAACTATATCTTTTCCAGTCAATATTTGGAAAGTTAAAGTCTCCCATAATAACTACCCTGTTACTTTCGCTCTTATCCAGGATCATCCTCGCCATCCTTTCCTCTACATCCCTAGAACTATTTGGAGGCCTATAGAAGACTCCCAACAGTGTGACCTCTCCTTTCATGTTTCTAACTTCAGCCCATACTACCTCGGAAGATGAGTCCCCATCTAGCATCCTCTCCGCCACCGTAATACTGCTCTTGACTAGCAGCGCCACACCTCCCCCTCTTTTGCCTCCTCTGAGCTTACTAAAACACCTAAACCCCGGAACCTGCAACATCCATTCCTGTCCCTGCTCTATCCATGTCTCCGAAATGGCCACAACATCGAAGTCCCACATTCAGGCTAGCTAAGCCCAGGTGTAAGATTCAAACTGATCAACAATGAATTATTTACCGCAAAATATGTACACCTGGATTCTCCAATTTGAAGACTAAGTGCTGACGCCAGTGTGGGCACAATGGTGTTTTACGCAGGACAAAACAGCGCAAAACCTGCACTGATCCTCCATCTGGTGGGGGGCTAGCAGGTACACAGCGTAAAGTATTCAGCTCTAGCTGCGGATATGCCGGAGAATTGGCGGGTCCATGGCTGCGCATGCGCACAGTGGTGCCCTGCAGCGGGCACGCTGTGCATGATGGCGCCGGACTCAGTCAGCAGATGCCACACTGGATTCATGGAACAAAATAGCATGAGTGACCCACAGTGTTGGGAACTCGGCCCATCGGGGGCGGAGCATCGGGCGAGGGCCTCAGGTGACGTGCTGCGGCTGTCCATATGCGTGCTCTTCAAATAGGCCGTTTTCGAGGGGGTGGAGGATCGCAAAAGCAGCGCCGCCCCCCATTCTGCAGCAAACGGGGATTCTCCAGCTGATCACTGAACGTGATTACGGCATCGGCGACCGGAGGATCCTGCCCGTAGGATGCCAATTCTGCCAATCTGGATGGCGAATAGCACACTTTCAGACTCCTCTTATGCAGACTGTTTTCTTGATTGCTTTACAAAGAAATGATGCCCAGAAGCAGGAAGACTTGAGAAAATATTGAACGCTGGAGGCGAATGCACCATTTCCAGGAATATGACTATTTTGTTTATCTTTTGGTATCTTTTATTGTAGAATCAGGGTTTGTTGGATTTTTTAAGGTATGATTCTCCTACATATTACTTCCTAGCCTAAATTGAAGGCAGCAACTTGCTGTTGGGAGTAAATCGCATCTTAAACTCTGAAAGGAGGGCCCAACTCAAAATACTGAGTTTTGCTGAAAAATTGATATGCGGTTGAAGTTTTACAACTTGCACTCAGCAGAACAGTTTGCAATACTGATAGTAAAGGGACAACAATTTGCACTGCATACAAAGAGAGTGCTGATTGGTTGGCAAGTGGACGCCTAATTGGTAGATGCTTTGCCACAGGGAGTGCAACGGGGAACAGTTAACTGCCAAGTTTCGGGCTCCTCGATTTGAAAATTGTCAATTGTTGCAGTGGACTTCTTCCAACTAACCACAGGAGACCCAGGAACAGGTTACAATAGTTTATTCATGATTCAAGCATGGAGGGTACAACCCCAGAAAAACCTTTGAAGGAGCACCTCCCTCTGATAAAGCTCCCACAGCTCTAACACAGCTCTAATACAGTTCTCTAACACAGCAACCACAGGGAGAGCATTCTATTACAACTTTTAGCTCCAAGTCACAAATACAGACTGCTGTACAGTTAGTCAGTATACAGAACATTGTTTTAAAATTTCGATCTTACCTGCACCAAAAAGCTTGGGCGCAATTCTCCCATCGGGAGACTAAGTCCCGACGCCGGAGTGAAAACCGGAGTGTTTCACTCCGACGTCGGAGGCCGTTCCCAGCCCCCTATTCTCCCGCCCCCGGGGGGGCTAGGAGCGGCGTCGCATCATTTACGCGCGCCGGGCCTTGGCGCTGTGTAAAAGCAGCACCTCGTAAATGACGCGACCGGCGCCGCGTAAACGACGTCACCCGCGCATGCGCGGATTGGCCGGTGACAACCCGCGCATGCCGCGGTTGCCGTCCTCCCCGCAGCCGCCCCGCAAGAAGATGGCGGATCGATCTTGCGGGGCAGCGGAGGAAAGGAGCTACACAGGTGGAGAAGGTAGTCAAGAAGGCATACGGCATGCTTGCCTTCATTGGCCGGGGCATTGAGTATAAGAATTGGCAAGTCATGTTGCAGCTGTATAGAACCTTAGTTAGGCCACACTTGGAGTATAGTGTTCAATTCTGGTCGCCACACTACCAGAAGGATGTGGAGGCTTTAGAGAGGGTGCAGAAGAGATTTACCAGAATGTTGCCTGGTATGGAGGGCATAAGCTATGAGGAGCGATTGAATAAACTCGGTTTGTTCTCACTGGAACGAAGGAGGTTGAGGGGCGACCTGATAGAGGTATACAAAATTATGAGGGGCATAGACAGAGTGGATAGTCAGAGGCTTTTCCCCAGGGTAGAGGGGTCAATTACTAGGGGGCATAGGTTTAAGGTGAGAGGGGCAAAGTTTAGAGTAGATGTACGAGGCAAGTTTTTTACGCAGAGGGTAGTGGGTGCCTGGAACTCACTACCGGAGGAGGTAGTGGAGGCAGGGACGATAGGGACATTTAAGGGGCATCTTGACAAATATATGAATAGGATGGGAATAGAAGGATACGGACCCAGGAAGTGTAGAAGATTGTAGTTTAGTCGGGCAGTATGGTCGGCACGGGCTTGGAGGGCCGAAGGGCCTGTTCCTGTGCTGTACATTTCTTTGTTCTTTGTTCTTTGTTCTTCAGAGAGGCTGGCCCGCCGATCGATGGGCACCGATCGTGGGCCAGACCCCTTTTGCGCCGCCCCCCCGGTGCAGGGGACCCCCCCCCCCAGCGTTCCCGCGGTGTTCCCGCCGGCAGCGACCAGGTGTGGATGGCGCCGGCGGGAACCTGTCGTGTTGGGCAGGCTGCTCGGCCCACTCGGGCCGGAGAATCGCCGCTCGCCCATTACCAACGGCAAGCGCCGATTCTCTCAGCGGCCAGCCGTGATTCGTGCCGCGCCGGTTTTGGGGGGGGTGGGAGAATCGCGTGCGGGAGTCGGGAAGGCGTGGCGGGACTCGCGCAGCGCCCTGGCGATTCTCCCACCCGGCGTGGGGGGGTGGGAGAATTCCGCCCTTATCTCTAATCTTCTAGCTTCAAACTGTCTCCATTCTTCTAAAAAGTAAAACACTTGCTGGTGAATTCTGCTGATCTCACGTCCTTGAGGTAGAGTATTTGTATAGTATTTGCTTTTACTCTAATGCAGTGGTGTTAGATCAATTCTCCCTTTTACAAAATCTATTCATTTACTCTTACACCAATGTCACCCCTTAATTAAAAACACCATTTGATTGGATTTTGATTTTGTTTATAGTCACGTGTACCAAGGTACAGTGAGAAATTATTTTCTGCGAGCGTCTCAACAGATTATTAAGTACATGAAAAGAAAAGGAAATAAAAGAAAATACATAATAGGGCAACACAAGGTACACAATGTAACTACATAACACCGGCATCGGATGAAGCATACAGGGGTGTAGTTTTAATGAGGTCAGTCCATAAGAGGATCATTTAGGAGTCTGGTAACAGCGGGGAAGATGCTGATTTTGAGTCTGTGTTCTGTTTTTGAGTGCGTGTTCTCAAACTTTTGTGTCTCCTGCCTGATGGAAGATTGAGCCCTCCCATCCAAGCTCTTGCAAGATACAATACCATCTCACCTTTCCTTTCCTCTCCAAAGTCATTGAACTTCTTGCCTTTATTTCCTACAACTCTGTTTGAAGCTCTCCAATCAGTTTTCTGCCCCTGCCAAAGCACCAAAGGATTCTAACCATAGCGTGGTGGTGTTGTCACTGGACGAGTAATCCAGAGGCCCGGAATCAGGCTCGAAGGACCCGGGTTTGGATCCCACCATAGCAGATACATTTCTGGAATTAAAAGACTAATGAAACCATTGGTGTCAAACCCCATCTGGTTCATTAAAGTTCTTTAGGGAAGGAAATCTGCCACGTTTACCTGATCTGTCCTACATGTGATTCCAAATCTACAGCAACATGCCCTCTGAAATGGCCCAGCAAGCAAACAGTTCAAGGGCAATTAGGGGTGGACAATGCTGACCCATCCAGCGTCGCCCACATCTGGTGACTGTTGCACTAATGACAAGCAGCTCTATTTTTCTACCACCTCTGTTGGCCCCTCCACTCTGTGTGCTGTCAGACGGCTCGTCCAACATTCCGTCCTGGATCAATCCTAGTTTCCTCTAAAGACCCTTTCAGACAGTGAGTTCCAAATTCCCACCACCCTCTGGGTGAAATTCTCCTGCCCCTTATCTTAAATCTACGACCCGTGGGTTTCTGACCCCTCTACTAAGGGGAAAATTTTCTTATATCCACCCTATCTTTTCCCCAAGTAATTTTGGACACCTCAATCATGTCCTCCCTCAGCCTTCCCTGCCATACCGAAAACAACCCACCCTAACCAGCTTCACTTCATAGCTGAAATGCTCCAACCCAGCCGACATCTCTTCTGCATCCTTTCTAGAACTCAATGCCTGGTGGTAGAGGATGGAACCCTCACAACATTTAAGAAGCATTTAGATGTGCACTTGAAACGCCACAGCATAGAAGGCTACGTGCTGGAAAATGGGATCAGAATATCTATGTGTTTGATGGCTGGCGCAGACACGATGGGCCGAAGGGCCTCTTTTTGTGCTGTAAAACTGTCTCTATGATACTTCATGGAGCCCCAATCAGACATAAATTGATGGTGAGCCAGGGAAGGAGTTATTCAGAGGGGTGAATGGAAGCTAGGCCAAAGAGATGGATTTTACCGAGGTGGAGAAGCAAAGAGTGGGATACTTCTGAATCTGAGATGGGTGAAGATATGGCCATCACTGGTGGAGCTAAGGCAAGTGCCGGGAGGCTTGTAGGACTGAAAGTTACAGAAATAGGGAGGTTAAACCATGAAGAGATTAAACAGGAGGACGTACATTTTAAATTGCAAGTGCCATTGTCAGTAGGGATCAGCCATGATGTGGAGATGCTTCTGTTGGACTGGGGTGGGCACAGCAAGATGTCTTACAACACCAGGTTAAAGTTCAACAGATTTGTTTCAAATCACTCGATTCGCTCTGAAAGCTAGTGATTTGAAGCAAACCTGTTGGACTTTAACCTGGTGTTGTAAAGCTTCTTACAGTACGGATCAGGGTAATGGGTGAATGGGATTTAGTGCGGGTCATCGGAGACACTGGCCGGAATTCTCCGGCTGTCGTGATTCTGTTTTCCCACTGACAGCGCACTGACAGCGCACCCCTGGCATTGGGTTTCGCGGTGAGGTGGGGGTGGTATCAATGGGAAATCCCATTGAGAAGTGGTGGGAGGATAGAACCCCGCCTCCAGCGAATGGCGTGCTCCCGAGAAACACACGGCTGGGCGATCCGGAGAATGCCGTCCACTGACTCATTCCATGGTTGTGTTACAGATGCAGACCTGTTAGCAGTGGAAAAAATTTAAAAATCTTTGGATGAGATTCCAGAAAAATCTGCATAGAAGCAAACGGCCAGGCGTTTCCAAGGTTCGAGTTACGGAAGTGGTGCAATGAACGCAGAAAATGCTGGAAGCACATAGCATGTAAGTCAGCAACCATAAAGCAATAAGCAAGTAACGAACTTTCACTGGTGTAGCCTACATCAGAACAGTTGACAATTTATAATGCTTTTAATCTTTTACCAATTAGGTCTCTCTATTTTTTACAAATACTATTGTTGCTTTAATGTAGTGAGAGAAATAAGCATTACAGCTCCAATCAGAAGCATAACTTTCTGTAATTCCTTTGGTAATAGGTCAATAGTTTTGATCCAGAATTGTGTTTTTTCTTGACAATGTGAACAGAGACCAAAGTCCTAAAGCAAAGTAAACACCATTGAAGTACCTGAGAAATGATCCAAGAATTGGAATTATTCATAGATAACATCATCATGGTGACCCAAGGAACAACTTAAACATGACTTTCCCAAAAATGAGGAAATGGCAATGTTGCCAACCCTCCAGGATTGCCCTGGAGGTCCCAGATATTAAATATTAATGTCCTGGATGCAGCTGCAAGAAGGTTGGGGTGGGTGGGGGAGGGTTGAATCACTTGTGGTATTTTTAAAAATTGTGGTCTTTTCATTTTCTTTAATATATAAATTTAGAGTACCCAATTATTTATTTATTTTTCCAATTAAGTGGCAATTTAGCATGGCCAATCCACCTAACCTACACATCTTTGGGTTGTGGGGGTGAAACCCATGCGAACATGGGGAGAATGTTTCATTTCATTTTCTTTTTTTTTAATGTGCAAACGCCACATGGACAGTGACCCAGGGCCGGGATTCGAACCCGGATCCTCAGCGCCGCAGTCCCAGTGCTAACCACTGCGCCACATGCCGCCCCGTCTTTTCATTTTCTCAGAAGGTTTCCGTTTCTTAGTTTTAAAGATATTGGAGATGAGGAACAAATGGCTGTTTGGCTGATAGGGAAGAGTCTTTGATTAGGCACTGAAGAGTATTGTTTGCATTCCAATTGGGCTGGGAAGGTACTGGTCTGTGAGAACGAGTGTGTTGAGACACCAGTAGCCGATATGAGGAAACCTTCAGGAATAGATTCAACAAGAGTTGGCAACCCACGAAACGTACATTGTCTGAACTCAACTTCGCAATGACTCAGCTAACAGTTTAAGATTTCCCACTTGTATGACCTTTTTAAGAATGTTCAGGTTTGTGTTAAGAATAGTAGTGATGCAGCATATGTGCTGAGAAGCACTTTTGCACCAAAGGGCTTGGAAAAATGACTTGCAGTGTTACCAAGGCATTGCAGCTATTGTATGTTATAACACTATATTGGGAAACGTACAATAGTAACATTTGTTTTCGCTACAATGTTTTTCTTGAATTGCTAAAGATTGATCATTTGTATTTTACCACAACTTCACAGAATATATGTTAAATCAACAATTCTTCAAGCTTAAATGTGATTTACTGTTGCAAGGGGTTGGATTTTCAATTGCTAATGATAAAGGCATAATTTGAAAATTGCATTCCCAGACACAGCCTGTAGGGGTTGGGAATGGGAAACCTGCTCGCCATCACTTCTTTAAAAAAAAAGTTTAGTGTACCCAATTCATTGTTTCCAATTAAGGGGCAATTTAGCGTGGCCAATCCACCTAGCCGGCACATCTTTGGGTTGTGGGGGTGAAACCCACACAAAAACAGGGAGAATGTGCAAACTCCATAGAGATAGTGACCCAGAGCCTGGCACCTCAGCGCCGTGAGACAGTAGGGCTAACCCACTGCGCCACCATGTTGCCCTCGCTCGCCATCACTTCTCGGCCTTTTAAGGAACTTGTTAAAGGGCCTATCCGGAACAGAATGGGATTTTCAATCTTTCTTTTCTGGATGGGGCAGGACAGCTTGATGCACTTTAGTGCACAGCTGAGAGAGCTGAGGCAATAGGAAGTTTATTTCTTTATGTGTTGTCTTTGTGAAATTTGTGTGATTAATTGGCATTGGGCTGAGTGCTGTACCCTGACGTGGGGTCCATGACCACTTTACAGTCTTTATCTTTCTGGACCTTTTCATGAGCTTCCAGCTCACCTCAGCCCCCAACGCCTGTTTTTGCTCCTGGTGTCGGGCAATCTGCTCCTGAAGTCGCAAGGCGCCTCTAATTGGATACTGAGCACGCCTCGCCCAATCAGTTATTTATATTTAAAAATAGCATCATGAGAGTGACACAGATCAGGCATGGGGTCAGAACCCAAAATTCATCCAGTTTCTGGTTTGAAAATCCTGTCCAATATGTTTCAAATTGGTTATTTGTTAACAATCATTAAATAGTAGCTAACACTACTGCCTCACAGTGCCAGGGACTCAGGTTCAATTCCGACCTATGTGGAGTTCGCACGTTGTCCCCATGTCTGCATGGGTTTCCTCCGGGTGCTCCGGTTTCCTTCCACAGTCCAAAGATGTGCAGGTTTGGTGGATTGGCCATATCAAATTGCCCTAAGTGCTTAAAGGTACGGTGGGGTTATAGGACTAAGGCAGGGATTTGGGCCTAGGTAGGGTGCTCTTTTGGAAGTTCAGTGCAGACTCAATGGGCTGAATGGCCTCCTTCTGTACTGTAGGAATTCTTGATTCTATTATTCTAAGCATGGCACAGTAGCACAGTGGTTAGCCTGTGGCTTCACGGCTCCAGGGTCCCAGTTTCGATTCCTGGGGTCACTGTATTGTGCGGAGTCTGCACATTCTCCCCGTGTCTGCATGAGTTTCCTCTGGGTGCTCCGGTTTCCTGCCACAAGTCCCGAAAGACTTGCTGTTTGGTCATTTGGACATTCTGAATTCTCCCTCTGTGTACCGGAACAGGCGCAGGAATGTGGCGACTAGGGCATTTTCATAGTAACTTCATTGGAGGAAATGTAAGCCGACTAATGACAATAAAGATTCTTCTTCTTCTTCTACTCTATGATTCTATCTATGATTCTATGAACATTGCCACACAGTTGTTCATCATTACTACATCTTACATTGGTACATACTTTTATTGAAATACTAAGGTACTGCACATATATGGGTGTAGTAGATGAATTGACAGTGAGTAGAGTATATTCTGAGGTTTTAGTAGCAAAAAATGAAACAGCATGTAGGGGAGATGTAGTGAACATGAAGTGGATGATGGAACTACACAACTGAACTCTTGCCAGCAACTGAGGAATACCAAGGGGGGAGTTAGGGTTTGGATAGGGAGGAACCTGGGAGGGTGGTGACCTTGTGGTCATGGATTCAGGTTTCAGTGGAGGTGGGACTGTGATAGAGAAGGCAGGCAATAGTTGGTGAAGTATACAGTTTGAGTGGTGGAAGAAATATGGTGATTGAATCTTCCACTGAGTTCTGCACTTTCAAAAATGTTTCACAACATATCAATGAACAAAATGAGTGGCATGAATAAAGTGATTGAAGAAAGTTTTGTCGCAATACATTTTATAATATGTATAAATAATCATGTAAAAGCTTGCATTAATCAGATCCAATTTTCTGAAGCCTTTCTATTTGTGACCAATGATTGATTGACCTTAATAAAGCCAGGGACTCAAAATTGAATGAGTTTAGCGAAGATAACATTTTCATTCTGAAAAGTAGTTCCCTTTGATCCTTTCAGTGGATAATATCCCACCTAGTCAGGGTTTCTTTTGTGAATAAATTGATTGTCATAGACAGACCTTTGTACAAATGATGTTTGTTTAAGGTGTAGTTTCAAGATCTCATTTATGATAACTCTGAAATCTTAAGAATGTAGACCAACAGATGACAGCTTTAACCAACTGCTGATATGTGATAGGTAATGTGAGGATGTAGAAAAACATCCAAAGTACTCTTCTTTATTAATAGTAATTGGATTACACTGATCAAAGAAATATCTACGGCAGCACCAAGCTGTGAATTTTTAAGAGGGTGCAACAGGATTGATGACATTTTTTGAAGTCCTGAAATTCTGTGAGGATTCTCCTGGTCTTTCACTCTAACGCCTTTTGGAATGTTCCCCTCAGGATTTGAGGAAATTGAAACGGAAAGGCAACTTATTATCTAAATGGGGAAAGACTTTCAAGGCGCAAATGCGCAGAGGGATCTGGGTGTCCTTGTGCATGAGTCGCAGAAAGCTAGCACGCAGGTACAGCAGGTACTACACACACGACTGCATGGCAAAATTTGGTTCCAATTCCACCTGGAAGTTTGCTGACGATACGACCATAGTAGGTTGGATCTCGAACAATGACAAGTCAGAATACAGGAAGGAGATAGAGAACCTACCGGAGTGGTGTAATGATAACAATCTATCCGTCAATGCCAGCAAATCTAAAGAGCTGGTCATTGACTTCAGGAAACTAAGTACTGTACACACCCCTGTCAGCATCAATGGGGCCGAGGTGGAGATGGTTGACAGCTTCCAATTCCTAGGTGTGCACATCACCAACAGTCTGTCCTGGTCCACCCACGCCGACGCTACCACCAAGAAAGCACAATAGCGCCTTTACTTCCTCAGGAAACTAAGGAAATTCCACACTGACTCTGACCAACTTTTACAGGTGCATCATAGAAAGCATCCTATCTGGCTGCATCACAGCCTGGCATGGCAACTGCTCGGCCCAGGACCGCAAGAAACTTCAGAGAGTCGTGAACACAGCCCAGTCCATCACACAACCTGCCTCCCATCCATTGTCCCAATCTACACCTCCTGCTGCCTTGGGAAAGCGGGTAGCATAAACAAAGACCCCTCCCACCCAGCTTACTCTCTCTTCCAAATTCTTCCATCGGGCAGGAGATAAAAAAGTCTGAGAACACACACAAACAGATTCAAAAACAGCTTCTTCCCCGCTGTTACCAGAATCCTAAATGACCCTGTTATGGACTAACCTGATTAATACTACACTCCGGTGTGCTTCACCCGATGCTGGTGTCTATGTATTTACATTGTGTACCTTCTGTTGCCTTATTATGTATTTTCTTTTCTTTTTATGTACGAAAGGATCTGTTTCAACTGCTCGTAGAAAAACACTTTTCACTGTACCTCGGTACACATGACAATAAACAAATCCAAAATCCAACAAAGAAAGCGAATAGATAGTTGGCATTTCTAGAAATAGAGTATAAAAGTAAGGAAATGTTTATGCAACTGTGCAAGGCATTGGTGGGACTGCACAGTTTTGGTCCCCTTATTTGAGGAAATAAAGTAGCACTGGAGGCAATTCAGAGGAGGTTCGCTAGATTGATTCCAAAGATGAGGGATTTGTCTCATAAAGAGAGACTGAGAGTTTAGGCCCATACTCTCCAGACTTTAGCAGAATGAGTGGAGATCAAATTGACGTATAAAAAGATGTGCTGTTAGGTAATTTGGACATTCTGAATTCTCCCTCTGTGTACCGGAACAGGTGCCGGAGAGTGGCGACTAGGGGCTTTTCACAGTAACTTCATTGCAGTGTTAATGTAAGCCTACTTGTGACAATAAAGATTATTATTATTATAAGATTTAAGAGGTATGGATAAATTAGATGTGGAGTGGATGATTCTTCTTGTGGGGCATTCTAGAATGAGAGGTCATAGTTTCAGGAAAAGGGGTTGGAAATTTTAAACCAATATTAGGAGAAACTCGGGCAGCATGGTGGCACAATGATTAGCTCTGCTGCCTCACGGCGCCGAGGTCCCAGGTTCGATCCCGGCTCTGGGTCATTGTCCGTGTGGAGTTTGCGCATTCTCCCCGTGTTTGCGTGGGTGTCGCCCCCACAACCCAAAGATGTGCAGGGTAGGTGGATTGGCCACGCTAAATTGCCCCTTAATTGGAAAAAATAATTGGATACTCTTTAAAAAAAAATTTTTTTTAAATTAGGAGAAACTACTTTTCCCAAAGAATCGCGCATCTGTGGAATTCACTATCCCAGAGTGCAGTGGATGCTGGGACAGAGAGTAAATTTAAGGAGGAGTTAGACAAATTTTTAATTAGTAATGGGTTGAAGGGTTATGGAGAACAGGCTGGACGGTGGAGTTGAGGCCAGGATGAGATCAGCCATGATGTATTGAACAGTGAAGCAGGCTCGAGAGGCTAAATTGCCGATGCCTGCTCCTAGTTCTTATATTCTAAGAAATAACTATTTTGTCCAATTCAATCTTCCAGCTCTTGGGTCTGCAGCCCTGTAGCCCTGTAGGTAGCAGCACCACAAACACAATCTGGTGTTCTTGATTAATAAGGGGATCAGGGGTTATGGGAGAAGCCAGCAGAATAGGGATGAGGAACATATCAGCCATGGTCGAATGGCAGAGCAGATTTGATGGGCTGAATGGCCTAATTCTACTTCTATATCTAACAATCTTATGGATATCTTCAGAGTCAGCAAGAGACTGCTGGAACTGCCATAGGATTTTAAGGACTGTGTAACTTTGGTCACGTGAAAATGTGCTCTATATTCAGTAGTTACTCAGGACACCTATTAAACATCCTATAGCCCTTCTATTCAACCAATAGCAGCAGCGAGGTGACTACAGAAGCTGAGCTGCAAATCACCCATAACAGACTCCGACTATAGCTTGAATTATTTGGATTCTGAGTGAATTTGTATTTTGGTCAATCTGGTTGGATTAAGTGTCATGGATCACTCCTGTAGATGATTCCTCTCAAACAATGACTCACAGGACGCGATTCTCTGGCCTTGTTTCGCTCGAGAAAGAGTGCCACGTGGCCAGTGAATTGCGGGAGACGACAGAAATGAGAACCTCGCCGGACGTCAAACATTTTGCGATGCAACCGGCCCGTTCCCACAGGTGAAATCTAGATCCTGCCCTCACGTGAACGAGAAACCAATAATCGCCACATAAACCCTATTTCCATACAATTAATGGGAGCCACCCCGCATCCAATGGCCTCCTGTGGTCCAGCGGCCTCCCCAGCAAGTGCTCACGCTGACGCCGATTAGTACTCCTTTTTAAAAACGTGAACCTTGCGGAAGGGCTTCTGGGGGAGCCGAGGAGGTGAGTATCCGTCTCTGCTCCAGGCAAAGATCCCGGGGGCGCTGGGCTTGCACCCTTAGTGCTCGGAGGGGGGGGCAACTGCAGAGTACCCTAGGCTGGGGTGGCCCACCATGGGAGGGGGGTCAAGGGGGTGGTCCGCTGGATGGGGGGGGGGCAATCATGCTCGGCTCTGCTATGCCATCTCCTGGATTGTGCGTACCCATTCCTCTCCTGCCCGTCTGCCCCACCGACAACCCTTAACCCCCACCGACCGATAAGGCTTCTGGCCGTGTGTCTGAAGTCGATTGCTCAATTGGCCATCGTAGTTAAGTGAGCACTTCACGCATTCCAAGTGGATTCCCGTGGGTGGGAGGGTCATGTAGCATGCGGGAGTCATTGTCTAGTATCCCAACAGACTGTGCCTCAACACTGTGGGAGGCAACACCACACACGCAGCAACTGAGATACAAACACCCAGGGGAGGGCCCCAGTCCCGGGGACATGTCACCAAGGTGTGTATGTCTGCGCTGGTAGAGGGTGGGGATTGAATCGCTCCAACTTCTCACAACCCCAGAACATCTGAGCATGGTTTGCTGGTCCCCGCCCACCCTTCTCACATTCGTCTGTCACTCCCTGGGAGAATCCTCTCATTCTTGCCCGAGTCATATGTACTCTGTGTACCACCTTGAACTGTATCAGGCTCATTCTCGTGCACAAGGAAGTCGCATTTACCCTCACTCCAGTTCATCTCCCCTCCCACTTCCCAATCTTCACCACCACTCGCCTCTCTGCTCTCCCAGCCACCTGTATATGTCTCCGATCCTGCCGTCCCCTTCCACGTCCGGAAGCAACAGTCGCTCCAGCAGGGCATACTATGGTAACCTGGAGACCGCTTTCCAAGCCTTCCACGCGAAGTCTCTTACCTGCAGGTACCTAAACTCACTTCCTCTCGGAAGCTCTACCCTCTTCAGTTCCTCTATGCTGGCAAACCTCTCTTCCAGGTACAGATCCCTTACCTTAGCCAGCCCCAATTTTCTCCACTTCCTATACATACCGTCTGTCTGCCTCGGCTCAAATCCCTGGTTTTTGCACAGCGGCATCAACACCCACATCCCCGAAAGTGCCTCGTCAACAGTTCCAGACCTTCAGTGTGGAGTGTACCACTGGGCTGTCCATGTATTTCCTTGGCACCAGTGGCAATGCCGTCATCACCATAGCCCTCAAGCTGGACCCCCTACAGGATTCTTCCTCCATCACAACCCATTCTGTCCCCTTCAACTTCTCCACGTTCGCCGCCCAATAATAATGCAGCAGGCTTGGCAACGCCAATCCCCCCACCCCCCTTCTGCCTCTGTCTCTGCAACAGGATTTTCTTGACCCTTGATACCTTCCCTGCCCACACAAACTCAGGTAGTGGTATCCAGTTTCCGCCAAAAGCCTTTGGTACAAAAATCGGAAGGGTCTGGAATACGAATAGAAACCTCGGCAGGACGTTCATCTTCACCATTTGGACCCTCCCTGCCAGAGTCAGCTGCAGTGTGTCCCACTTCTTCGGATCCTCCCTAACCTCCTCGACCAGCTTTGTTAGATTCCATTTATGCAACGCCGCCACTCTCCCATTACCTGAATTCTCAGATATTTAAAACTGTCTCTCGCTACTTTAAATGATAACCACACACCCCGCCCCCCCAGGTTGGCTCGCCAACCTAACTCGTTTATCGGGAACACTTCACTTTCCCCACGTTTAATTTGTATCCCGAGAATGCCTTGAACTTCACCAACAGGCCCCCATGATCTCCAGTGGGTCCGACACGTACAGTAACAGGTCGTCCGCATATAGCGACACCCGATGCTCCCTACTCTCCTTGTAATCCCTTGCCACTCTGCCGATCCCTAAGGGTCATTGCCAGAGGCCCTATAGCTTGCACAGACAGCAGCGGCGACAGCAGGCACCCCTGCCTTGTTCCCCTGTGTAGCCCAAAGCTTTGTGAGCCCATTTCTTTGGCCTGCGCACTCGCCACCAGGGCCACATATAACAGTCACATCCATGCCACAAACTTCAGGCAAACCCGCATCTTCCCAGGACCTCAAACAGATACCACCAGTCCACCCAGTCAAATGCCTTCTCCGCATCCATGGACACCACTACCTCCGATACCCGACCTCTCGATGGAGTCATGATCACATTTAACAGCCTCCTGATATTACTGGAGGGCTGCCTGCCCTTTACGAAGCCTGTCTGGTCCTCCGCGACCACCCCTGGGACACAACCCTCCATCCTCCTGCCACCAGTTTAGTCAGCAACTTTTACATCTGTGTTTAAAAGTGATATGGGCCTGTAATGGATCCTTCCCCTTCTTTGGTATCAATGTGATCGTTGGGTGTGTCATCGTCTCCGGCAGCTCTCCCGTTGCGACTTGAGGCTTTTCACAGTAACTTCATTGCAGTGTTAAAGTAAGCCTACTTGTGACACTAATAAAGATTATTATTATTATTACACCCAAGAGATGCGGTGCCACAAGCTCCTTATAAAATTCTGCTGGGTAACCATCTGGCCCTGGGGCCTTTCCCGACTTCGTACCCTTTATACTCCCTATCTCCCTATCTCCTCTGGCGCCTACCTTTTCTCTTCCTTCAACTGCGGAAACTCTAGCCCATCCAAAAACCGCCCCATGTCCCCTTCTTCACCCCCCCGGGTCCGCCCTGTACAGCTCCTTATAGTATTCTCTAAATGTCCCATTTATCCTCCCCAGTGATCCAGCGGCTCCGTCACCACCTCCCCTGTCTCTGTCCATACCCTTAACATTTCCCCAGACGCAGCCTGCCCCCGCAGTTAATGTGTTAACCCTCCCAGCTCCTTTGCCATTCATATCCTTCCCATTGACCTGGGGCTTGATCTATCTACCCTCGGCTCTGGAACACAATTAAAATCTCATCCCAAGATCAACTGGGGCGTGGCCAAGTCCGGGATCGCTGCCAGCAACCCCCTCATAAAACCTCCATGAAATGAAAATGAGACTTCCAGTGATGGCAGGCAGGAGGCAGTCGTGCGTTGGAGGGCTCCCGTTCAGGAACGGCATTGTCGGGGGTTAATGCCCGGTCCTAGGGCCAGCGAAGGCAGTGAAAGTCGGGAGACAGCACAGAGAAGGGGAAATGTCGAAGACCAGCAAAAAAACGGCTGTGAAAAAAGCAGCTGAAAGTCCGTCGGGGAGTGGAAAGGTCACCGCGGGGTCAGTAAAGAAAATGGAGGCTGGAGTACCAGGGGAGGCCGCAGTGCTTACGGCTGAAGAAATAACGAAGGTGATTGCTGCAGAATGCGAAAGGCAGTTTACAAAATACATGGAGACAATGAGGAAGGAGATGAGAGAAGTTTTGAGTGCGCTGGTGGAGGAGGCGATTTCCCCGGTGATGACGGTGGTGGCGAGCGCTGTGGCGGAAGTGCGAGAGCAAGGGGAGGCGCTGAACGAAGTGGAGGATATGTTATTGCAGCACGGTGATCAACTTGCCTCGATGGGGAAGGAGATGCGGAAGGTGATGGACATTAACAAGGATCTGCGAGGAAAAATGGAAGACCTGGAAAACAGATCCAGGCGACAGAATTTGAGGATTGTGGGACTGCCCGAAGGAGTTGAAGGACCGAGGCCGTCTGAGTATTTTGCTGCGATGCTGGCGAAACTATTGGGGGAGGGGGAGGATCCCTCCCAATAGGAACTGGATCGGGCTCATCGGCCGTGGAGGCCTGTATCAAAGGCGAGTTCGCTGCCAAGGGTAGTGACTCTGTGCTTCTGCAGGTACAGTGTGAAGGAGAAGGTCCTGAGCTGGGCCAAGCAAAAGCGGGTGGTGCAGTGGGCTGGAGCTGTTATACGTGTATATCAGGACTTTACGGTGGAGCTGGCGAGGAGGCGGGCTGCCTTCAACCGGGTGAAGAGAGCACTGTACATTAGCAAGATGCAGTGCGGCATTGTACATCCAGCGAAACTGAGGGTGACTTACAAGCTCAGGGACTTTTATTTTGGAACGGCGGAAGCAGTGGAGGAGTTTGCGAAGGCAGAAGAACTGTGGCAGAACTGAGAAATTGAGAAATGGCCATGTGCCGATGAAACCTCATGACTGTATTTTCTTCTTTTTTGTTTCACTGCGTGCGGGTGTATGGGCTAAAGGAGCCAATGTGGTATATATTTGGACAAGGGAAGTGATGGGACTTTCGCTCGAAATGAGGGCTCTTTAGGGTGTAGGTGGATATGCGGGGTTTGTGTGCTAAAAGGGGATTTCTGGGCTTTCCTAGGGCCGGGCAAGGGGGAAAGGGACCCGGGCGGGGGCCTCCACGCTGGCCGGTTTAAGCCGGCCAGTGAGCGGGTGTGAGGTGTGGGGAGGGGCTGCGGCCATCGTAGCCTGGCAGAACAGGGTCCGAGTGGTCTAGCCGGGGTGGAAAGTTGGGGGGAAGGAACCGAGTTTGGGGGGAGGAGTTTTACAAGAGGCAGTGGACGGGAGGAGTTGGAGACTTGGGGGAGTGGGGGGGAAGGGGGGGGGGGGGAGGTGGTGTACAACTCTTGGGTGTCATGTCCGGTACTCTTTCAGAGGTTGGAGGGCGTTGAGTGTAGTGGGGGAGGGGGAGTGGACTCTATAGGTCAATGGTGACCATGGACGGTCCCAGACTCCTTTTTCTTTTTCTCCTTTGTTTCTTGTTTCCACCGTGGGAGGGTTTGTTTTATTGGATGCATATATTGGCAGGTGGGCCGTTGTTTGGGGTGGTGGGAGGATGGGATCGTTGGTGTTGTTAACGGGGTTGATTTTGTATTTGTTACCGTTTACTGTCTGTTTGTGGTGGTGGGAGGATGGGATCGTTGGTATTGTTAAGGGGATTGATTTTGTATTTGTTGCCATTTGCTGTTTGTGGGTGGGGTGTCCATTTTGAAGGAAAATGTGAAAATGGAGAATAAAAAAATATTTTTTTTACAAAATGAAATGAAAATCACTTATTGTCACAAGTAGGCTTCAAATGAAGTTACTGTGAATAGCCCCTAGTCGCCACATTCCACCGTCTGTTGGGGAGGCTGGTACGGGAATTGAACCCACGCTGCTGGCCTGCCTTGGTCTGCTTTAAAAGTCAGCTATTTAGCCTTGTGCTAAACCAGCCCCAATATTGTCCCAATTCGGTTCATATACATTCACCAACACCACCGGTGACCCCTCCAATACCCCAATACATTCACCATCACATATCTCCTACCTGGGCCCCTCACTTCCTTCGCACTCACAAAACTCGACTTCTTGCTCATCAGAATGGCCATCCTCTGCGACTGTGAGTCAAACCCTGAGTGAAATACCTGACTCACCCATCCCTTTCTCAATCTGACCTGGTCCTTCAGGCGGAGGTGCATCTCCTGCAGATAGACCACCTCCGCCTTTAAACTCCTGAGGTGCGCAAAAACCCAAGATCTTTTCACTGGTCCATTGAGCCCGTGCACGTTCCATGTTATAAGCCTTACCGGGGCCTTACACCTCCATTCCCCTCTACAGTCCGCCATCCTCCCCTTTTGGCTCTACCCTCTCTGATTTCACCCTGTACTGGGCCCATACAAGATGGCCTCCTTCTCTGCTCCTGACCGCGCTTCTTCTACAACCCTGCTACGTTGCATCTCCATCCCCCCTTCCACCCCCACGCCCATCTCACTACCTCACTTCTGTTCACCAGCCTTACCTGCTAGCGTGGCAACCCCTGCCCAAAAGCTCCTCCTCCTGACACCTCCCCCCCCTCCCCAAACCCTTTGTTCTGTGTAGAAGGCTCCCCGCAGACCTCGCCCTCCCCCACCTAAACAAATACACATCTCAGACCACAGGTTGCTTCCCCCAAAGACAAAACAAAAAAGAAAAACATCGCCACAGGCTGCGGGAGAGGGGCTCGGCTGTCCCCTTACAAACCTTTCACCCCTGCTACCCATTGTCGACCCAACAGAAAAAATAAATACCCTCTACCTTGGAGGAAAAGAACCGCCCCCCCCCTCCTTCCCCTACCCCACTCTATCCGTATCTTCCAAAGTGCCAGCAGCCCGTCTCCCAAAACTGTTCAGTTCTCCCCCAGTTTGTGCTCCTCGATAACGTCATTGGACATTTCTGGGGTCTCAAAATAATGTTGCTGGCTCTCATAAGTCACCCATAGTTTCGCCGGGTACAGCATCCCAAACCTGATCTGCCATCGATACAGCACTCCCTTGGCCCTGTTGAACCCTGCACGCCGTTTTTGCCAGTTCAGCTCCAATGTCGTGATATATTCGGACCTTCCCCTCCCGTTTGCAGTTCTACTTCTCCCTGGCCCACTGCAGGATCTTCTCTTCTTCTACAAACTTATGGAGTCTCACGAGCACCGCCCCTGGTGGCTCCCCAGCTATTGGCTTCTGCCTCAGAGACCTGTGTGCTCTGTCCACCTCGGACCTTATCCAGCACCCCCTCCACCACCACCAGCCTCGCCAGCATCCTTGAGACGTACCTTGTGGCACTCGTGCCTCCCACTCCTTCAGGCAGGCCTACAATTCGCAGGTTCTGCCTTCTCGACCTGTTCTCTTGCTCTTCCACCTTTGCTCTCAGCGTCCTGCAAAGGTCTTCTAAGAGTCCACCTCCGCCTCCAATGCCACCACCTGGTCCAACATCACCCTCTCCATCTCCCGGACCTGTGATCCCTGTGCCTCCAAACACTTTTCAACTCTTTCCATCGAGCCCTTCAGGGGTGCCACAGCCCCTTCAATGGCCATTTATCTATCCTCCTGCATCTCTTCCCTTTGTTGATGGAACTCTTCCCTGATGAACTGCTCCATCTGGGACCTTCCAACTTGCACTGACCCTTCCTCCTCCGCCATCTTCCCAGTAGCTGCTGCACCACAGGTCTCTTCCAACTCCTTGGTCAGGACTTTCATCTTCTTCTGCCGGGTTTGGTAACCAGCAGATATGCCACAACCAGGAGGGGGATGGGGGGCGGAATCTTCTCCGTCCTTCAGCTACTCTTTTCCATTGAAGTTACTCCCGTTCTCGGGTAAAAATAACTTTTTTCTATGCCTTTAAGCAGGAACTGCCGTGCATGCGACCACTCACACCATGGCCGCCACCGGAAGTCGGTGATGAGGAATCTTAGGTTGGCACCCC
This sequence comes from Scyliorhinus torazame, assembly GCF_047496885.1. Classification (NCBI taxonomy): domain Eukaryota; kingdom Metazoa; phylum Chordata; class Chondrichthyes; order Carcharhiniformes; family Scyliorhinidae; genus Scyliorhinus; species Scyliorhinus torazame. The sequence continues at coordinate 48,088,628 of NC_092708.1, read as the reverse complement.
TCCGCTAGTCTGGGCCCTCTCCCGGAAACTGTGGGAGAGATTCTCCTGCGGACACTGAGCGAGGGCAACATTAGCCGCAAGTGTGGTTCACAGTGTTTGGGGGGACGGTGAAGGAAGGGTTGAGAGGGGTTGAAAGGAGGGGAGTGAAGGGAGGGTTGGGGGGCACATAGAGGGTTGGGGGGCTGCTTGCAACAGGACAGAAAGGTCTCGGGGGGGGAGGGGGGGGGGGGTCAACGCAGCCGTGCTGTCCCGTGTAGGTCGTTGAACTATTTGCGGCACTGGAGGCCAATACTTCTGGTCTGGATTACCGAGCTGATAACCACTGCCACTTCATCCCAGGCAGCATTGGCTGCTCATCCTCCGGGACCTTCAGGGGAGCAGGACATACCTCCTGGTATCGATCGCATCTCGGAGCCTCCCCAGCTCCGTGTCTCCAAACCTTGGGGCCAGTCTTCTCGGTGCCATGGCTGCGAGCTGAGAAGGTTAGTTGCTGCTTAAGTGCTGCTCGACTTTGTTAGCGGAGTGCTGGCCAGCATGGTCCTGACAAATCGGCTGGCAAGCCTTCATTTGCGGCGTGAAGCCCATGGGGCCTTGGTAAATGGACCAATTAACCTTGAATTGCGTTGCCGACCTCGCCAAGCCGAGCTCCGGGAAGCTCGCGGCAGTTCCCGCTCGCTACTGCACTTTTGATTGATTGATTGATATTTATTGTCACATATACAGAAGTACAGTGAAAAGTATTTTTCTGCGGCCGAGGGAACGTACACAGTACGTACATAGTAGACAAAAAGAATAATCAACAGAGTACATTGACAAATGGTACATCGACAAATAGTGATTGGTTACAGTGCGGAACAAGGGGCCAAACAAAGCAAATACATGAGCAAGAGCAGCACAGGGCGTTGTGAATAGTGTTCTTACAGGGAACAGATCAGTCCGAGGGGGAGTCGTTGAGGAGTCTAGTAGCTGTGGGGAAGAAGCTGTTCCTATGTACCTTCTGCCTAATGGAAGTGTCTGGAAGAGGGCAAAGCCTGGGTGTGAGGGGTCTCTGACAATGCTGTCTGCCTTCCTGAGACAGCGGGAGGTGTAGACAGAATCAATGGGAGGATGGCAAGTTTGTGTGATGCATTGTGTGAGTTCACCACACTCTCCGGAGAATTGCACCCATAGAATTGTTGCACGCCAAAGAATTGAACAGGAAACCCTTGTCCCCGTATTTCATCATCTGGCTGTACCAGAAATCGGGAACCGCCTGCCATTTTCACACCTTCATGTCGTCTCCCCAGCTGAATGAAAATCCAGTCCGATGATCCCTTCTCATTCCATTAAACTAAAGCGTTTGTGTCAACTGAGAAAAATGTAAGAAAGTATCAGGTAAAACAATTGTTTGAAGGCTAAATTAAAGGAAAATTATAAAAGGATTTTTTTGTTTACTTTTCCTCTGAAGAATCATAATTGCAACTCTGCCCATGTATATCTGTTTATTTGATGGGCAGCATGGTAGCATAGTGGTTAGCATAATTGCTTCACTGCTCCAGGGTCCCAGGTTCGATTCCCGGCTTGGGTCGCTGTCAGTGTGGCGTCTGCACGTTCTCCCCGTGTGTGTGTGGGTTTCCTCCGGGTGCTCCGGTTTCCTCCCACAGTCCAAAGATGTGCAGGTTAGGTGGATTGGCCATAATAAATTGCCCTTTGTGTCCAAAATTGCCCTTAGTGTTGGGTGGGGTTACTGGGTTATGGGGATAGAGTGGGGGTACGGGCTTGGGTAGGGTGCTCTTTCCAAGAGCCAGTGCAGACTTGATGGGCCAAATGGCCTCCTTCTGCACTGTAAATTCTATGATGCAGCGTGCATAAATAAAAGGTTGTCTCACACGTTCATTAAATTGGATTCAGATGATTTGCCATGTTAACTGCACCATGCAGCCTATGTCAGCATGAAGTCAACATCACTTTGCATCAACTCTTTAATATAACCGATCTGAATGATAAAGTTTGATCTATGTGACCAATTAGTATTTACAACATCTATAACTTGCATCTCGATGACGCCATTAACATAGTAAAATGTCCCTAGGTGTTTCGCAGAAGCACTATCAAACAAAATCAGATGCTGAGGCACGTAAGGAGGTATTAGATCAGGTGAGAGAAATTTCAAGGAGCGTCTTAAAGGAGGAGAGGAAAGTAGAGAGGGAATCCTAGAGACTAGGTCTAGCCAGCTGGAGGCACGGTGGAGCGACAAAAATTGGGTGAAACATATGTTGCTGCTTTTCAAGCAGCAGATAGGTGGGCTGATAAAATTGAAATGAAATGAAAAAAATGAAAATCTCTTATTGTCACAAGTAGGCTTCAAATGAAGTGACTGTGAAAAGCCCCTAGTCGCCACATTCCAGTGGTTGTTTGGGGAGGCTGGTACGGGAATTGAACCATGCTGCTGGCCTGCTTTCAAAGCCAGCGATTTAGCACTGTGCTAAACAGCCCCGTAAATTGTCACATTGGTTGTTATCATAACATTACACTCATCCCAGACCGTCACAGTGGTGCAGTGGTTAGCATTGCTGCCTCACAGCACCAAGAACCCGGATTCGATCCCATCCCCAGGTCACTGTCCATGTGGAGTTTGCACGTTCTCCCCGTGTCTGCGTGGGCCTCACCCCCACAACTCAAAGATATGCAGGGTAGGCGCACTGGCTACTCTAAATTGCCCCTTAATTGGAAAAGAAATACACTTATCCCTTGGAGAATAGTGAAAGGATTCACAGGCCAAGACATGAAAGTATGTGGATTCGTCCTCTCAGTTTTCAATGGGGGACACCTTATTTTTAAACTGTGCCTCCTAGTTCTAAATTCACCTTGGTGCAAGCTCCCTCAGAGTCTTTCAACATATGTTTCAATAAGATTAACCTCCCATTCTTCTAACCTTCACTGAATATGGTCCCAACCTGCTCACCATGACTTTCAATGATGGAACCTTGAGGAACACTGCAGCCTGCCCTTAACAATCCTAACAAACTGTCATTGCCAGATAAAGGCCTTGTCCTTAACCCAGTGCTTATTACATTTTTCTTGTGCAGCTGGTTCTGTATATTTGCAAACAAACTGCTCCATTGCACAGCGGGGAATGGAATTACAACTGATTAAGGGAGAAATCGGGCCTCTCTGAACAGGTGCCGGAATGTGGCGTCTATGGGCTTTTCACTATAACTTCATTGAAGCCTACGTGTGACAATAAGCGATTATTATTATTATGTGTCCTATAAGAGGTTTCACTTCAGTGTACATCAGATAAGTGTGACCTAATTAGCAGGTGGGATGAGGTACAATAGACGTGTTCTTTCTTAACAGTTGGCTCAGAAGGTGACAAAGGCTTTATCTAGATTTGAACCAGTGTTAAACACATTATCCATAAGAGCGCAGAAGGTTGAATCTTTACTTCTGTCATGTGAGAGTACCTTTAAGACATGGGTATTTAAGCAACGTACCTTTAAGAAAACAGTGATGTCAGAGAGTGGGTGGAACTGGGCTTTAAATCAGCCATTTTGCAGTTTAGTTTTGGAGTTGGAAAAAGCAACTTGTGTGTGTCTGTGTGTTTCCAGAGAGCTGCAGTTTGGAGGAAAAGAGCTGGGTGTGTGTCTGTGTTTTGCAGTGAGCTGGATTTTCTGTGATACCTGCCATGAAAGACTATCTCTGGATCATTTGGGTGATTTAAACTCATAATAGTAAAGCCTTTAATCTGATGTGATTCTGTTTAAAGGTGTTAAGTTTCTTGGAAGTTTGAAGGAACATTTTGAGGAATTATTTACTGTTGCAATATTTTCAGAGTTATCTTTCAAGTAAGGGGTGTTAAGAGATCCAATGTTTATTCAAGATGTTAAGTTGAGTTCATGGAATAAACAGTGTTTTGTGTTTAAAAACCCACGTGTCCATAATTGTAATCCCATACCTAGAGTAGTAAGGTAGTGGAATGCCCTGCCTGCAACAGAAGTGGACTCGCCAACACTAAGGGCATTCAAATGGTCATTGGATAGACATATGGTCGATAAGGGAATAGTGTAGATGGGCTTTAGAGTGGTTTCACAGGTCGGTGCAACATCGAGGGCCGAAGGGCCTGTACTGCGCTGTAATGTTCTATGTTCTATGTTCTAGGGAACAAGCCGTGTGCTAGGAAAAGCAACAAATACATTAAAGGGGGAGGTTGGTTGAACTCCATGATACATTTTGGGGTTCTGAAAACGCCTCGCCCATAACACTTCCGAGGTGGATAGTTAATTTCCCGCCTCACAGACCTGTCTCAATATGAATGGTCCAGTCACATGCAGGTTGCACTTTGGGGAGGCAGGGTATGGTTCAGTCGGGCAAGCCGCTTCCAGACGCTGTTTGTAGGCAGCCATAGTCAGGCTGCTTAGAAGGCCCACACTGGTTCTCTGAGATTTAGGCCTAGTCTCAAAAAAGGCTGTTAGGCCGTTTAACTCTTACCCCACCAACCAACCCCATGCCTCCTCCAATTCATCTCATGCGATTTACATGCTGCATCAAACCTCCAGGCCATCGCCATAGCCATTTACTATGGGCAGACTTTAATAGCCAGGTGAAGATGGAAAAAAAAGCTTCTAACAATCTAATGGAGCACATACACACTTTAAAAAGAAAGAAATCTATAATTCATGAAAACGGTCAAAGGCAGATAATCCTTTAATAGCATCTTAAAATTGTCAGTCAATACGTGGACACTGCCACCTGCTAAAATAAATGGTTTAAAACCTTTTGAAATAGAACCAAACAGTCACATTGTGCTCAGCTACAATCCTTGGGAAATGTCATCAAGGAAATCCATTGAAACTGCAGGAAGAGAAGGTATTTTTTTTTCTAAGCTGCACCAGATCAATGCAGCGTGTTATGTTTACTCCAACTGACAGCTGTAGCATTTTTAAAGGGCTGGGGACTTCGGTAGCGTCAGATCATGGCACTTAAACAGACCTTATCAGCCCTTCAGGGGCATTTCTGTTTCCTCCGTAGATTTGTGACAAGCGCATTGTGGGTTGAGTCCCTTGGAAAAGCTAAACTGGGATATGTTTAAACTCAGTACTATTTCAAATGGCCATAAAAATTTGTATTTTGCACATGTGCAATTCATGCCCCACTCCCTTTCCTCTACCCACAAAAATTGTATTAGCGTGGAATGGGTCCCACCCGCCACTTTTAAAGATTTCCAGGTTATCTGCCAGATTAGATATGAAATGAAAGAACTTAAATAGCAACTTTCGCTCACTCAGCTTATCCCATAGTGGTTTGCAGGCAATGACATGTTTATTTTGAAGAGAATCACTGTTGTGATGCTGTCAAATGCAGTAGCCAATTTACACAACAAAATCCCACAAGCAACAATTTGAGACTGACCAGATAATTGATATTTGTAACGTTGATTGAGGGATAGATATTGACCAGGACATAGGAGATAACTCTCCAGCCAGAACTGGAAGAAACACTTGAGAATTAATAATATTCTGGTTCGTCTACGCAATCAGTAGTTCCAATTATTTTTAACCTGTTCACATCGCTGCAGGTCAGTGGAACCTCTCAATTTTTGTTTTTGTTTGGATGTGGTTCTAGAGCTACCAGGAAGCCTCCAGTATCTTTTTCAAGTCATAGTCTTCATACATGGTTGATGAATATTAATACACTGCTGAAGAAGAATATTGAGGCTGAGCCCAAACCTACCCTCATTTAATGTGATCACAAACATACCTTTCAGCAGGTGTTGAGGTTTAACTGAATCTCGGTGATTTTTCTTTAAACCCTGTTTATTCATGACCTTTTTAACCTTGCCCCTCTCCTGAGGTATGGTGACCCTTAATTTAAATCACCACCAATCAGCTCTCTCTCAAAGGGAAGAGCAGCCTATGGTTCCTTGGGAGTGTGATGGCATTTTATTTATTCACGTGCATAACACTGCCCCAGCTAAGATCTGTTAGCACAGGTTGAGACTGAAACTTACATATAAGAACTAGGAACAGGAGTAGGCCATCTGGCCCCTCGAACCTGCTCCGCCATTTAATGAGATCATGGCTGATCTTTGTGGACTCAGCTCTACTCTCCGGCCCGTACACCATATCCCCGAATCCCTTTATTCTTTAGAAAGGTATCTATCTTTTTCTTAAAAACGTTTAAAGAAGGAGCCTCAACTGCTTCACTGGGCAAGGAATTCCAGAGATTCACAACCCTTTGGGTGAAGATGTTCCTCCTACACTCCGTCCTAAATCTACTTCCCCTTATTTTGAGGCTATCCCCCCTAGTTCTGCTTTCCCCGCCCAGTGGAAACAACCTGCCCGCATCTATCCTATCAATTCCCTTCATAATTTTATATGTTTCAATAAGATCCCCCCGCATCCTTCTAAACTCCAATGAGTACAGTCCCAGTCTACTCAACCTCTCATCATAATCTAATCCCCTCAACTCTGGGATCAACCTAGTGGATCTCCTCTGCACTCCCTCCAGTGCCAATATGTCCTTTCTCAGGTAAGGAGACCAAAACTGAACACAATACTCCAGATGCGGCCTAACCAATACCCTATACAATTGCAGCATAACCTCCCTAGTCTTGAACTCCATCCTTCTAGCAACGAAAGACAAAACTCAATTAGCCTTCTTAATCACCTGTTGCACCTGCACACCAACATTTTGCAACTTGTGCACCAGCACACCCAGGTCCCTCTGCACAGCAGCATGTTTTAACATCTTACCGTTTAAATAATAATCCATTCTGCTGTTATTCCTCCCAAAATGGATCGCCTCACACTTGGCAACATTGAATTCCATCTGCCAGACCCTAGCCCATTCACCTAACCTATCCAAATCCTTCTGCAGACTTCCGGTATCCTCTGCACTTTTTGCTTTACCACTCATCTTAGTGTCATCTGCAAACTTGGACACATTGCACTTGGTCCCCAACTCCAAATCGTCTATGTAAACTGTGAACAACTGCGGGCCCAGCACTGATCCTTGAGGGACCCCACTAGTTACAGGTTACCAACCAGAGAAACACCCATTTATCCCCACTCTCTGCTTTCTGTTAGTTAACCAATCCTCTACCAATGCTACCACTTTACCCTCAATGCCATGCATCTTTAGTTTATGCAGCAACCTTTTGTGTGGCACCTTGTCAAAAGCTTTCTGGAAATCCAGATATACCACATCCATTGGCTCCCCGTTATCTACTGCACTGGTAACGTCCTCAAAAAATTCTACCAAATTAGTCAGACACGACCTACCCTTTGTGAACCCATGCTGCGTCTGCCCAATGGGGCAATTTCCCTCCAGGTGCCCTGCTATTTCCTCCTTAATGATAGATTCCAGCATTTTCCCTACAACCGAAGTTAAGCTTACCGGCCTATAATTACCCGCTTTCTGCCGACCTCCTTTTTTAAACAGTGGTGTCACGTTTGCTACTTTCCACCCAGAGTCTAGTGAATTTTGATAAATTATCACTAGTGCGTTTACAATTTCCCTAGCCATCTCTTTTAACATTCTGGGATGCATCCCATCAGGGCCAGGAGACTTGTCTACCTTTAACCCCATTAGCTTGCCCAATACTGCCTCCTTAGTGATTACAATCATCTCAAGGTCCTCACCTATCATATCTTTATTTCCATCAGTCACTGGCATGTTATTTGTGTCCTCCACTGTGAAGACTGACGCAAAAAACCTGTTCAGCTCCTCAGCCATTTCCCCGTCTCCTATTATTAAATCTCCCTTCTCCTCATCTTCCAAAGGACCAACATTTACCTTAGCCACTCTTTTTTGTCTTATATATTTGTAGAAGCTTTTACTATCTGCTTTTATGTTCTGAGCCAGTTTACTTTCATAGTCTACCTTACTCTTCTTTATAGCTTTTTTAGTAGCTTTCTGTTGTCCCCTAAAGACTTCCCAGTCCTCTAGTCTCCCACTAATATTTGCCACTTTGTATGTTTTTTCCTTCAATTTGATACTCTCCCTCACCTCCTTAGATATCCACGGTCGAATTTTCCCCTTTCTACCGTCTTTCTTTTTTGTCGGTATGAACCTTTTCTGAACACTGTGAAACATCGCTCGGAACGTTCTCCACTGTTCCTCAACTGCTTCACCATGAAGTCTTTGCTCCCAGTCTACCTTAGCTAGTTCTTCTCTCATCCCATTGTAATCACCTTTGTTTAAGTACAAAACACTAGTGTTTGATTTTACCTTGTCATCCTCCAGCTGTATTTTAAATTCCACCATATTGTGGTTGCTCCTTCCAAGAGGATCCCAAACTATGAGATCATTAATCAATCCTGCCTCATTACACAGGACCAGATCTAGGACCGCTTGTTCCCTTGTAGGTTCCATTACATACTGTTCCAGGAAATTATCCCGGGCACATTCTATAAACTCCTCCTCAAGGCTGCCTTTACCAACCTGGTTAAACCAATCGACATGCAGATTAAAATCTCCCATGATAACCGCTGTACCATTTCTACATGCATCCGTTATTTCTTTGCTTATTGCCTGCCCTACCATCCTGTTACTATTTGGTGGCCTATAGACTACTCCTATCAGTGACCTTTTCGCCTTACTATTCCTGATTTCCACCCAAATTGATTCAACCTTGTCCTCCATAGCACCAATATCATCCCTTACTATTGCCCGGATGCCATCCTTAAACAACAAAGCTACACCACCGCCCTTACCGTCCATTCTATCCTTTCGTATAGTCTGATACCCTTGGATATTTAACTCCCAGTCGTGACCATCTTTTAACCATGTTTCAGTAATGGCCACTAAATCATAGTCATTCACGATGATTTGCGCCATCAACTCATTTACCTTATTTCGTATACTACGAGCATTCAGGTAAAGTACACTTATGCTGTTTTTTATGTCTTTGTTATGAATCCTAACACCTTGATCAGTAACTTTTCGCAAATTATTTTTCCTTTTACCCGTTCTCCTAATTTTCCTTGTCTTTGAACCCATATCTCTACATAATAACCTGTCACGTAACCTGCTGCCTTGATCTCCATTAACCATTATACTGTCCATAGCTTTACACATCCCTTCCCCCCAACTTGCTAGTTTAAAGTTCTTGTGACCAACCTATTTATCCTATTCGCTAGAACACTGGTCCCAGAATGATTCAGGTGAAGACCGTCCCAACGGTACAGGTCCCTCCTGCCCCAGTACTGATGCCAATGCCCCATGAAATGGAATCCCTCTTTCCCGCACCACTCCTTTAGCCACGTGTTAACTTCCCTAATTTTCTCAACCCTATGCCAATTGGCACGTGGCTCGGGTAGTAATCCAGAGATTATAACCCTGGAGGACCTGTTCTTTAATTTAGTCCCTAGTGTTTGATAATCCCCAAACAGGTCCTCTTTCCTAGTCTTACCTATGTTGTTAGTCCCAATGTGGACCACAACAACTGGATCCTCCCCCTCCCTCTCCAAAATCCTTTCAAGCCGATCAGAGATGTCCCTCACCCTGGCACCGGGCAGGCAACATACCATGCGGGACTCTCGATCTGGCTTACAAAGGATGCCATTAATCCCCCTAATTATAGAATCCCCTACAACTACCACTTGTCTTTTTGCTCCCCCCTCTTGAATGGCTTCCTGTACCACGGTGCAGTGGTCAGTCAACATGTCCTCCCTACAGCCCTCTTCCTCATCCACACAGGGAGCAAGTACCTCATACCTGTTGGACAAGGTCAAGGGTTGAGGCTCCTCAACTCCTAAACTCAGGATCCCCCTACCTGCCTCCCTTGCAGTCACACCACTCTGTCCCTGACCACTGTCCGAATTAACAGAACTTATTCTACCGGGTGTGACTGCCTCCTGAAACAAAGCGTCCAGGTAATTGTCCCCCTCCCTGATGTGCCGCAGTGTGTGCTGCTCGGTCTCCAGCTCATCACTTCTGAGCCGAAGTTCCTCGAGCAGCCAACATTTGCTGCAGATGTGGTCACTGACTGTCTCAATGGGATCCACCAGTTCCATCATCATACAGCAACAGCACATCACCTGTCCAGCCATATTCAATTAGTTAATTAATTTAAATAATAATTTAAAAAATTTTTTTTATATAACCTCAAGGATAAACCCGAACATCAACAAAAACACAGCCCTCTCTCGCCACTCACCCGAACTCAGTCACTCACCTAAACTCAGATGCACTCTGTTCCAATCAGCACTCCGTGTCTACAGGCACTCCTGCCACACCTTTTGTGCACTCACCTCTCCCAGCACTGTCCCGGTTCTCTCCTCCCGCGCTTTTTAAATCTCCCGGCTCTCTCCTCCCGCGCTGTTTTCCCTGTCCCGGCTCTCTCTCATCTCGCGCTGTTTTCGCTGTCCCGGCTCTCTGCTCCCGCACTTTTTAAATCTCCCGGCTCTCTCCTCCCGCGCTGTTTTCGCTGTCCCGGCTCTCTCTCCTCTCGCGTTGTTTTCTTGGCGCCTTCAAAGTCTAATTGCCTCAATACCATATCATCAGTGTGTTTACTCACTGAGCCTTTCGAGAGTCTCCTGTGTATATTTATTTTTTTGCTAAATTTAAAGTACGTAATTCATTTTTTCTCCAATTAAGGGGCAATTTAGTGTCACCAATCCACCTAGCTTGCACATCTTGGAGAGAATGTACAAACTCCACACGGACAGTGACCTGGGGCCGGGATCGAACCTGGGTCCTCAGCACTGTGAGGCAGCAGTGCTAACCACTGCGCCACCGTGCCACCTGTGTATTTAAGCTGAAACTCAAGAATCTGTGTGCCTGGTGGATACATCATTTAATATACTCATAAGCTTTGAGCAGTGCCCAGTATGGATCTGGAGTTTACCCACCTGAGTATAATTTCAAGGATTATGAACATACAAGTGAGGTTTTATTGTGACTAATCACCCTGAAGAATTTCCTCACACGATTGTTGAAACCATCAGCTACCAGGATCTGTACACTCTGTTTTCTCAGTGGGAAATGGATCCTTTTTATTGGCGCATCTTCATTGTTTATTTTGGAACTCCCTGGAACAAATTCAGAAACAGTAATGCAGCAGACTGTTCACATCTTCAGTGCCCTTTAAACCTGAAGTTGAGCTTCCGATCCAAATTTCCTTTTCATTGCAAGGATGGCTTACTGCCATTCCCTGACCAGTTTCCTGCCCTCAATTCTCTGTTAACCTCAACTGCTGGCCATACCTTAATCTCCATAAAGTCCTTTTGTGCCATCACCTTACTTGCCCTTATTGCTCCCCCCAAATCTCAAATGTAAAATCCTCATCTTTGATTAGATTGTCCCATTTCTTTTGCCACGGAGCATGAGGAGGACTGAAGGGGGAAAAAAAAGTATAAGGAAATTCTGGTTTTCTTTTCAGTTTTACCCCTTTAGTATGAAGCTTCTTGAATCGCACTTTCAAAATATCACCTTTCATAAATGCTTGTATATTTGAGAGGAGCAATGTTATAACAATAATAATCTTTATTATTGTCACAAGTAGGCGTACATTAACAAAGAACAAAGAACAAGGAAAAGTACAGCACAGGAACAGGCCCTTCGGCCCTCCAAGCCTGCGCCGACCATGCTGCCCGTCTAAACTAAAATCTTCTGCACTTCCTGGGTCCGTATCCCTCTATTCCCATCCTATTCATGTATTTGTCAAGATGCCCCATAAATGTCACTATCGTCCCTGCTTCCACCACATCCCCCGGCAGCGAGTTCCAGGCACCCACTACCCTCTGTGTAAAAAAACCTGCCTCGTACATTTCCTCTAAATCTTGCCCCCCGCACCTTAAACCTATGCCCCCTAGTAATTGACCCCTCTAACCTGGGAAAAAGCCTCTGACTATCCACTCTGTCTATGCCCCTCATAATTTTGGAGACCTCTATCAGGTCACCCCTCAACCTCCGTCGTTCCAGTGGGAATAAACCGAGTTTATTCAACCGCTCCTCATAGCTAATGCCCTCCATACCAGGCAACATCCTGGTAAATCTCTTCTGCATCCTCTCTAAAGCCTCCACAGTCTTCTGGTAATGTGGCGACCAGAATTGAACACTATACTCCAAGTGTGGCCTAACTAAGTTCCTATACAGCTGCAACATGACTTGCCAATTCTTATACTCAATGCTCCGGTCAATGAAGGCAAGCATGCCGTATGCCTTCTTGACTACCTTCTTCACCTGTGTTGCCCCTTTCAGTGACCTGTGGACCCGTACATCTAGATCTCTCTGACTTTCAATACTCTTGAGGGTTCTACCATTCACTGTATATTCCCTACCTGCATTAGACCTTCCAAAATGCATTACCTCACATTTGTCTGGATTAAACTCCATCTGCCATCTCTCCGCCCAAGTCTCCAAACGATCTAAATCCTGCTGTATCCTCTGACAGTCCTGTTCGCTATCCCGCAATTCCACCAACCTTTGTGTCATTTGCAAACTTACTAATCAGAGCAAATCATTTATATATACTACGAACAGCAAAGGTCCCAGCACTGATCCCTGCGGAACACCACTAGTCACAGCCCTCCAATTAGAAAAGCACCCTTCCATTGCTATTCTCTGTCTTCTCTGGCCTAGCCAGTTCTGTATCCATCTTGCCAGCTCACCCCTGATCCCGTGTGACTTCACCTTTTGTACCAGTCTACCATGAGGGACCTTGTCAAAGACGGTACTGAAGTCCATATAGACAACATCCACTGCCCTACCTGCACCAATCATCTTTGTGACCTCTTCGAAAAACTCTATCAAGTTAATGAGACACGACCTCCTCTTCACAAATCCATGCTGCCTCTCGCTAATATGTCCATTTGCTTCCAAATGGGAGTGGATCCTGTCTCAAAGAATTCTCTCCAGTAATTTCCCTACCACTGACGTAAGGCTCACCGGCCTGTGGTCCCCTGGTTATCCTTGCTACCCTTCTTAAACAAAGGAACAACCTTGGCTATTCTCCAGTCCTCTGGGACATCACCTGAAGACAGTGAGGATCCAAAGGTTTCTGTCAAGGCCTCAGCAATTTCCTCTCTTGCCTCCTTCAGTATTCTGGGGTAGATTGCATCAGGCCCCGGGGACTTATCTACCGTAATATTTTTCAAGACTCCCAACAACTCGTCTTTTTGGATCTCAATGTGACCCAGGCTATCTCCACACCCTTCTCCAGACTCAACATCCACCAATTCCTTCTCTTTGGTGAATACTGATGCAAAGTATTCATTTAGTACCTCACCCATTTCCTCTGGCTCCACACATAGATTCCCTTGCCTATCCTTCAGTGGGCCAACCCTTTCCCTGGCTACCCTCTTGTTTTTTATGTACGTATCGAAAGCCTTGGGATTTTCCTTAACCCTATTTGCCAATGACTTTTTGTGACCCCTTCTAGCCCTCCTGACTCCTTGCTTAAGTTCCTTCCTACTTTCCTTTTATTCCACACATGCTTCGTCTGTTCCCAGCCTTCTAGCCCTGACAAATGCCTCCTTTTTCTTTTTGACAAGGCCTACATTATCCAAGGTTCCTGAAATTTGCCGTATTTATCCTTCTTCCGCACAGGAACATGCCGGTCCTGAATTCCTTTCAATTGACATTTGAAAGCCTCCCACATGTCAGATGTTGATTTACCCTCAAACATCCGCCCCCAATCTAGGTTCTTCAATTCCTGCCTAATATTGTTATAATTAGCCTTCCCCCAATTTAGCACATTCACCCTACGACCACTCTTATCCTTGTCCACCAGCACTTTAAAACTTACTGAGTTGTGGTCACTGTTCCCGAAATGCTCCCCTATTAAATCGTCTACCACCTGGCCTGGATGCTCCTTACAAACTCAGCCCCTTCTAAGCCCCTAGCACCAAGTGAGTCCCAGTCAATATTGGGGAAGTTGAAGTCTCCCATCACCACAACCCTGTTGTTTTTACTCGTTAACACTGCAATGAAGTTACTGTGAAAATCCCCTCGTCGCCACATTCTGGTGCTTGTTCGGGTACACAGAGGGAGGATTCAGAATGTCCAACCCACCTAACAGCACATCTTTCGGGACCTGTGGGAGGAAACCGGAGCACCCAGAGAAAACCCATGCAGACACGGGGAGAACGTGCAGACTCCACACAGACAGTGACTCAAGTCAGGAATCGAACCTGGGCCCTTGGCACTGTGAAGCAACAGCACTACCCACTGTGCGACCATGCTGCCCATAATAAAGATGTATTTGGAAAAATATATCATCACCTCTCTTGGCTAATTTGTTTCTTTGTTCTTTGATGGGATGTGGGTGTCGCTGATGAAGGGCAGCCTTTATTGCCCATCCTTAATTGCACTGAAGGTGGTGGTGAACCATCTTTTTGAATACAACTGAGTGCCTTGCCAGGCCATTTCAAGAGTGAACCACATTGCTGTGGGTCTGCCGTCGCATGTAGTCCAGATCAGGTGAGCACAGCAGATTGTCCGTCCTTAACAGGTATTAGTGAATCAGATGGCTTTTTGGAAAGCAGATGGTTTTTGTGCGAATCAATAACGCCACCATTTCTGAGGCTAATTTTACATTCCAAATTTATTGGGCGTGTTTCTCGGCCGCTGGATTCTGTCTTCCAGCTGCTTGCCAATGGGTTTTCCCATTGTAACTACCCACGGTGCCGGGAAACACACTGGCGGGGTGTGTTGCTGACGGGAAAAGTGAACCGCATCAATTGGAGATTCCCAGCCTTTAATTGAATTCAAATTTCACCAGATGCCATGGTGAAATGTGAACCAATATCCCTACGGCATTCGCCTAGGCTTCTGGATTACTAGTATAGTTACATTAACACTACACTACCTTATCTCCACACAACCCCATCACCGCCCCCACTCCTCCCCCCAACATCTTTCCCTGTCCATTTACATTTTCTAAATTACATTTTGAACTGGATTGGTTTATTGTCATGTGCATCGAGGTACAGTGAAAAGTATTTTTCTGCGAGCAGCTCAACAGATCATTAAGTACATGAAAAGAAAATAAAATAAAAAGAAAATACATAATAGGGCAACACAAGGTACACAATGTAACTAGATAACACTGACATCGGGTGAAGCACACAGGGGTGTAGAGTTAATGAGGTCAGTCCATAAGAGGGTCGTTTAGGACCCTGGTAACAGCGTGGAAGAACCTGTTTTTGTGTCTGTACGTGTTCTCAGACTTTTGTACCTAATTGTTTTCTAAATGTTATATCTATATTCTCCAACACATCCATCCATCTACTTGTCTATTTCACCTGTTAACTATCAGTCATTTATCACTATTTTGCTGAACGTGTCTATAGATTGGCATTATAGAGATCTTCATATATAGGCCGACTAGCAGAGAGTTGAAGCTTTCCCCAGCAACCTCGCCCTCCCGTCACATCACCACAAAGATATCGGGACTCTCCCCATCCTCCCTCCACGGCACAATAATCCTGGACTCCCACCCCCACTCCCTATCGCACAGTCATTGAGGGCTCTTTCCCCCTTCTCCCACCCCATGGCATAACCATCGTGGACTCTTCATACTCTGGCACAATTATCGGAGACTCTCTCCCCCATAATGGCACAACCATAAGGGGCCTTCACCCCCCATCCCCCAAGGCCAACACGGCATTATTGTCAGCTCTACCGCCTCAATGCCAGATGCCCCTCTCAAATTCCCCTCTCACTGCCCACTCCCCCGCCGCCAATGCTCACTCTCCCCCTCCCCCACACGCTTGAGTGATTAGAATGCACTTAGTGATTGGGATACACTTACCTCTCTTTGATGTTTATAAACATTGGGTTTCACCACTTGAGTCACTCGTCTGTGAAAGGAGATGAATGAATCAAGGCTGAAATATTCTCCTTCGAGGAATAGACATTAGTAATCTTCAGATAAGTGTTGCAGCTGTAATTTTGTTCACTGCCCTGTCTGGACTGCCCCCAGCCAACATCCCCTGCCATCTGCCCACGCACTCTCGGCTGCACACCTTGGCACCGGACCCCAGACCCTGTACCTGGATGCCCACACGTAACGTTACCTAGACCGTGTGCTGGTCCCATCCCCAGTGCACTCACCCACCCTCTGGTCACGGAAATGTACCTGGTGCTGGAGCCGAGCACCTGGGTGTTCAGATGTTGGCTGCTGCATCTGTGTTGTTGCTTTCTGCAGTGTCCAGCCACAGTGTCCAGGCATCACGATCCGATTGGGATGCCAGGCAATAACAGTCACATGCTACATGGCCTGCCTACCCACAGGGATCCACTTGGGAGGTGTGAAGTGCTCACTTAACTATGATTTCCAATTCCCTATTAGCAATAACCTTCAGCTGCATGGCCAGAGGTCGCCACGGTCAGTTGGGGTTGAGGGTGGTCGGTGAGACAGCCAGACAGGCAGGGGCTGGGGTTGCCCCCGATGTGGGTACACACGTTCCAGGGGGTGGCACAGTGGGCCTGTGAACGCTAGGTCATGCACCTCACCAGCCACGACCGAGGCCGCCACCCATGGGGGCTCCCCCCGGCGCAAAAACCCCAGTGCCCCCGGGTTCATTGTCCAGGATCGAAGATGGCTACTCACGTCCTCGGATCCCCACAGCAGCTATTCCGCCAGCTTCACGTTTTTAAATAGGGGTTCTAATCGGCGCCAATGTGACCACTTTCTGGGGAAGAGGGGGCAGTTAGATCACAGGAGGCCATTAGGTAGGGGGCCACGCCCATTAATTGAATGGAGATTGGCTTTAAGTGGTGATTGTTTGTTGGTTTCTCACCACGCCATGCTGGGATCCTGATTTCGCACGACGTGGCCATAAAATCGTGCCCAATAGTATTAAATACAACTTTATACACATGCCGATTTTTTTTCTAAACCAATATCACGGGACACAGAGAAACACACTAAACCCACTGTAATGTACACCGGCCAGTTGAAAATTCAGTGTGTCGGTGGGAAAGAAGGACCCACATTTGTGTGGGTGCATCTTTCTTTGTGTGTTGTGCTGCCTATGAAACAGAGTAGCTGCATAATCAGTGCAAATTTCCAGTTCAAAGTGAGCGATTTACCTTCTGCTCATGTGTCCTGAGATATAGACGTGCAGGAAGTCAGATTTAAACCACAGGCACAACAGAAGCATTCAGGATTGTTTCCAAAATAAATCATTTTGAAGGACTGTGGCTCCTGTCTGTCTGCTGCCTGATGGAAAGTTTAAATAATAAGGGAAAAAACAGTTTTAGGAACCAATGCAGATCAACAATATGGAACGGTGTGTGTTGGAGATAGCCTCTATCTTCACAGCCATTCCCTTTCATGATGCGCTATAGCCAAACTACACATAGTATCAGGTGAAATGTGAAAGGTGGGGGCTGGTGGGGAGGTGGTAAGGGAATGGGCTGGGGAGGGGAAGGACATTGTCGTAAACGGAAGAAAATTGGGCAAAGAAAGTCAAACTATCCCTGAGAGGAATGTGCTTTCGAAATACTTCCAAGGATGTTGTTAAGGTTCCTGGCTGACTGCGCTGAGCCACTGCTGTATTTGCTCAATTTTCTCATCCTCCCATCTATGATGTCAAATTGCTCTTTCACATATTTGAGACGTCAGGTAGCTTGGAACTATAACTACAATATGTAATCTTGTCCTATAGAATTACAATCCTGTCATCAAAATCTCACACTATAACCACATATAGTGGTTTATGTTGTTTAGCTGGGGCTGGTTTAGTACAGGGCTAAAGAGCTGGCTTTTAAAGCAGACCATGGCAGGCCAGCAGCACGGTTCAATTCCCGTACGCCTCTCCGAACAGGCGCCAGAATGTGGCGACTATGGGCTTTTCACAGTAAGTTCATTTGAAGCCTACTTGTGGCAAAAAGCAATTTTCATTTCATTCATTTTCATATAGTGGGCAGCGCGGTAGCACATTGGTTAGCACTGTTACTTCACAGCACCAGGGTCCGAGGTTCGATTCCCGGCTTGGGTCACTGTCTGTGCAGAGTTTGCACGTTCTCCCCGTGTCTGCGAGGGTTTCCTCCGGGTGCTCCGGTTTCCTCCCACAAGTCCAAAAAGATGTGCTAGTTCGGTAATTTAGACATTCTGAATTCTGCCTCTGTGTACCCGAACAGGCACTGGAATGTGGCGACTAGGGGCTTTTCACAGTAACTTCATTGCAATGTTAATGTAAGCCTACTTGTGCCAATAAAGATTATTATTATTGTTAAATAATTGACATTGTATTTATTTTTAAAAAATATTTTTATTCTCCTTTTTCACATTTTCTCCCAAATTTACACCCAACAATAAACAATAATCAGTAACGAATGTAATGTCAATCCCCATATCAATAACAACAATCCCATCCTCCCACCAAACTCCTTAACATTAGCCCGTATGTTCACATAAACAAATGACAAAAAGGAATTAGGAATCACCCATAGTCACCATTAACACATACAGTCCCCCTCCCCCCCACACTCCCAGCCCCCCACCCTAATGTTCGATGTAATCCAATTCTCAAAAGTGCATAACGAATAATGCCCATGAATTGTAAAACCCCTCCATCCTTCCCCTCAGTTCAAATTTGACCTTTCTCAAGCGTCATGAATTTCAGAACGCCCCCCCGCCTCGCCAGGGCACAGGGTGGAGAGGTTGATCTCCACCCTAACAGGATCTGCCTTCGGGCGATCAACGAGGTGAAGGCTACAACATCTGCCTCCACACCCGTTTCCAACCGCGGCTGGTCCGACACCCCGAATGTGGCCTCCCGTGGGCCCGGGTCCAGTTTCACGTGCACCACTTTAGAGATTACCCTAAAAACCTCTTTCCAGTAATCCTCCAGCTTTGGACAGGACCAAAACATGTGAAGGTGGTTTGCGGTGGCCCCCCGCAACGTTTACACACATCTTCTACCCCCTCATAGAGCCGGCTGACATTGTATTTATATAAGCCAAGTGATAATTGGCATTGTTTATTTTCCGTATTGTCGAATTTCCATTCTTCCTCATGAACAGCGGAACATGGAGGGAATGTTTGATGGATTGGTGGCTGGTCATCATTCTGACTCTTTTTTTGATAACAATCAACGTCATTAAATCTACTGCGTAGCTATTTTTGCACACTTGTCATTTTCCTACAATGCTTTGTGTCTCAAACTGCCACCTACCTACCCTAACTACCACCTAACTAACTTAAGTCCCTACCTACCTGACGAGGGGGGTCACAGATATAGGTTGAGAGGTGGTAGATTTAGAACTGAGATGAGGAGGAACTACTCCTCACAGAGGGTTTTGCTTACATGAAATGAAATGAAATTAAATAAAAATCGCTTATTGTCACAAGTCGGCTTCAAATGAAATTACTGTGAAAAGCCCCTAGTCGCCACATTCCGGCACCTGTTTGGGGAGGCTGGTACGGGAATTGAACCGTGCTGCTGGCCTGCCTTGGTCTGCTTTAAAAGCCAGCTCTTTAGCCTCTGCTCCTAATTCCTACGGTCCCATCCTAACCTTACCCACCTACCTAAGTAACCTAACTATAACGACCTAACCTAGCATAACTAACTTTATTTAATCTATCGAGACCAGGAGGGGAGAGGGATTTGAAAACAAGGATGAGACTTTTAAAATCGAGGTGTCGCTTGACGGGGAGCCAGTGTAGGTCACAAGGGGTGATCGGTGAATGGGATTTGGTGCAAGTTAGGTCACGGGCAGCAGAGATTTGTGTGACCTCAAGTTTATTGAAGGTAGAACATACGAGACCAGCTGGGGGTGAATGTGAATGGTGCAGTCCCGAAGCAACGAAGACATGGATGGGGCAGGCGTCTCAACAGCAGGCAAGCTAAATTGGGTGATGTTACTGAGGTGGAGGTAGCCTGTTTTCCAGAACAGTTTACTCAGTCTTTCCTGACATATAGTTCTACTTTGCCAATTCTCGTAACATCCCTTTCAATGTTTTGCTGCTTTCTCAAGTGTTGTTGTAGTATGACATTCAGATTTTGTCGTTTCCTTCACGCAAAATGTTGCACCTAGATGCTGACTGGAACCGGCAGAGTATTTCGAACATTTTTCCCTGTAGTTTCAGCACCCAGAATTTTTTTTTAAATTTAGAGTACCCAATTCATTTTTTCCAATTAAGGGGCAATTTAGCGTGGCCAATCCACCTAGCTTACACATTTTTGTTGGGTTGTGGGGGTTAAACACACGCAAACACGGGGAGAAAGCGCAAACTCCACACGGACAGTAACCCAGAACCGGGATCGAACCTGGGACCTCGGAGCCGTGAGGCCGCAGTGCTAACCCACTGCGCCACCGTGCTTAGAATTTTTAAATGCTTTTTATTCATCAAGCTCACGAGTTCAAAGTTGCTGACGAGTTCTATCCAAGTGGTCACTTTTTCATAAATTTGGCAGCATAAATCGGGTGGCTTTTTCACATGGTTGCAAACTGCTGCTATTTAAATGTCTAGGACACTTCAGGCAGCGCACTCTGCATTGTTTCACAGCAGGGGAAGTGTTGTCAAGTAATCAAACAGGGTGGGAGTATTTCCTCTGTAATTGTGTGAGAATTATTTTTATAGCTCCCTGTAATCTTTGCGATTTACTAAGATGTGGCCCTCTCGGAGCGACGGCAGAAAAATGTGAGAAAATGAACTAAAGACAGCGGAGGCGTTTACTTTACAAGTTTTGATGGCCCAGATCCTCATCGCTATGACATTGTTTTCTTGTACAACTGAGTTCTTGGATTGGATATTAATCTGCTGACTCTCGAAATAAACGTTTTCCTATGGTCTTCTCTTCCACAAATGCCCGTACTTTAATATGCCCAAAATTTGAAACTATCAAGCCGTTTGATTGCTTAGCTGATCCCAGCCAGAGCACTGATTGAGGTATTACCACTAGAAGCCATGAGGTAAGGAGAGGAATATCAGGCAGTCAAGGAAGAACTTGCCTAGATTGTGATATTCACAAACTCAGGACTTCTCAGACCACCTTACAGCCAGTGAAGTATTTTTTTGAAGTCATTGTTGCAGAGGTGGGTTTACAGTTAGTGGGGCCCTGTACTCACCTTCATTTCTGGGCCTCTCCCCCCCCCCCCCCCCCCGCCCACGCTCCAACTTCACTCCTCCCAACCCCCTTCCCCCACCTCACCCCACGTCCCACAGAACACTAAAGGCGGAAGCCACAAAACTGTTCAATAATTTTAGTTTTTTAAAACAAAATGTTTTGCTTAACTTCATCCTCTTACCTCTCCTTCATTGTTCTGTGTTTTTGACTGCCGGATTGATAATGCCATATTATATTACTGAAGAGACTGATCTTGATTTTAGGCGGACTAATAAAGTGTCTGAAAGGGCAGGTGTTTGCATCTTTTTTTAATCAGGTTCTAGCTCTACAAAATTGGGATTCATCTTTTAACTATGAAGCTGTGATTCCGATCATGGATTTCAAACAACACACGTTCAATTCACCCCCCACCAATTCCCCCCACCCCCTCACAAACTCTCCCTCCCCCTGCAAACTCCCTCTTCAACTCTCCCTGCCATCCAGTCCCCATCCCCTCACAGTCTCTCCTCCACCCTCACCCGCTCCCACTCCCCCATTCTCACCTCGCTCGCCTGGGGCCCTCGAGGCAGTCTGCCTCACCCTCGCTGTGTCCTCATCATTGGCACGGCACCTCTTTCTCACCTTGAGATCTTGTGCGCCTGCTGCTGGCCTGTGTAGGGGCACAGACCTCTACTTCCCACGCTGTGTCCCCGTCGGAGCCTCGTGTGCCTGTTGCGGGCCTGGGGAGGGAGGGGGGCTCTCTGCTGAAAGGCGCAGACCTCGGCTTCCCCACACTGTGTCGTCACTGTGTCCCCACTGCGACCAGCCGCTGCGCATCTCCCTCGCCTCCTGGTCTCACGCGCGCATGCCTGGTGCCAACTGTTGCTTACCTTCCTACTCTTTGGTTCTCATCTAATCAGAGTCTGTTTTCGCTCTGCATTTGTTGCTGTTTGGTTCACTGCCTATCAGCATCCAATGCAGGGAGTAATCATCCTCTCTGACTGGATGCCAGTGGGATCTTCCAGTCCTGCTGAAGTGTATGTCGTTTTGCACATCCAACCCACCCCTGCCACTGGGGATCCCACCGTGGGGGGTTGATTTTGGCAGGACCAGAAGATTGTGCCGGTGGGAAGTGCCAGAAAATCCCGTCCAATAATCCTTTTCTCTGTGGTCTTTGCCCTGTAAATCTTTCCCTCTCTATCCCTATTTTACTGTATAGATGCCCAGGGGGCTATAGAGTGGCCCCTCTCCTGTTATGAGTGTGTGTAAATAAACTAACCCGTTGAGTTCGTCCTATCCTGAGTTTGTTATGGGGTCATGAATGGTAATTCGGATCACACCGAAACTGAAGAGTGGGGAAAAATGCCAGTGCTTCTAAAGGGGGAAACAAATCAAAGCACCTTTCTGCTTATGGATGACTCAGCATGTGAAGAAGAAATAGGGAGGGGGCAAAGGCCAGGTTTTTGGGGGACTTCAGACGAAACAGTGTGGGTGTGGGAAAAACGATGATTGGAAGTGATTCTCCGGCTCTAAATGGTAGATAAAAATGAAACCAGGTGATGGTTTAAGGTAATTATTGAGCTAATATGTCCAAGAATTTTATCCAGGGTGGCACAGTGGCTAGCACTGTTACCTTGGCAGTGCCAAGGACCCAGGTTCATTTTTGGCCTTGGGTGACTGTGTGGAGTTTCCACCTTCTCCCCGTATCTGCATTTCCTCCGGGTGCTCCGGTTTCCTCCTACATTCCAAAAGTGGGGTTAGGGGATAATGTGGAGGGTGGGCATTGGTAGGGTGCTCTTTCGGACTGTCGGTGCAGTCTTGATGGGCTGAATGGCATCCTTCTGCACTATAGGAATTCTACGGTTCTAAACCCCGGGCGTCATTCTCCGACCCCCCGCCGGGCACACGTGACAATAAACAAACCCAATCCAATCCAAAATCCAAACAATCATGAAATTGGTCACACCCTGACTTTCAAATGTGAATCTTCTCCAAGTCAGCTTGACTGAGCTCTCTCATCATTACGAGGATATGAAGAATGGAAAAGACCCTTTTGAGAATCCAGTCAGTCACATGCTTAGTGAAAGATCCAGAGATTAAGGCTGTTAATTGCCCCTAGTGTTAGCTTTTCCATTGATGCCACTTTGCAAACTGTGTGACTGAATCAGTCACTGTACCATTATTGTCTCTCTCCATTGGAACTCGATTGAATTGCAATTCCACATTCCTTTTTATTTGTCTGACCAAGATGTACTCAATCTAACACCTTTTCCAAGGCAAGAACAGCCAAGGGCTCCGCTATGCAAGGTTGATTCAAGAAAACAGAATCCTGTATTTTTCAGCATTTAGTGATATTGAGAGTCTGGGCTTTTGCAACCTTATCATAAAAATCATCGTGAAAGAGTTCTCCTCATGCATATGCCCTGAAGGCTGAAATTACTAAATTTGTAAGTGATATTGCCTGATTTAAATGAATGGAATCATCAGTCACGGGACATTGCTGTATTGTTGGGGGTGAGGGAGGGAGAGTGGAGTGGGAGTTATTGGGGTGTTATTGAATGTTATTGGGTGAGGGAGGAAGAGTGGAGTGGGAGTTAGGGTGAGCATTTTTGAAGTGAGGGAGGGAGAGTGAGTATTGTCAGGGGTGAGGGCGGGACGGCAGTGAGTAGTCTAGGGTGCGAGAAGGAGGGTGCAGTATTGCCAGAGGTGAGGGAGAGTGTGTATTGTCAGAGGTGAGGGAGGGTGTGTATCGTCAGAGGTGAGGGAGGGAGGGATGAGTATTGTCAGGGGTGAGGGAGAGTGTGTATTGTCAGGGGTGAGGGAAGGTGTGTATTGTCAGAGGTGAGGGAGGGAGGGAGGGAAGGTCAGCATTGTCAGGGAGAGTGAGCAATGCCAGGGGTGTGGGAGGGAGGATGACAATCATTGGAGGTGAGGAGGGAGGGTGAGTATAGTCGAGGGCGAGGGAGGGAGGTTGAGCATTGTCAGGAGTGAGGGAGAGAGGGAGGGTGCGCGTGGTCGGGGTGAGGGAGGGAAGTTGTTTGGGATGAGGTGGGGTGAGCATTGTCGAGGTGAAAGAGAAGAGTGACGGGGGCGAGGTAGGGTGAGTATTTTCGAGGTGATAGAGATAGAATGAGCATTGTTGGGTTGAGGGAGGGAGGGAGGGTGTGCGTGGTCGTGGTGAGGGAGGGAGGTTGTTTGGGATGAGGTGGGGTGAGCACTGTCGAGGTGAAGGAGGAAGAGTAATGGGGGTGAGTATTTTACAGGTGAGGGAGATAGAATGAGTACTGTCAGGGGTGAGGGAGAGAAGGTGTGTGAGTAGTGTAAGGGGGTGAGGAATGGATGTTGAGTATTGTCCTGGAGTGTAGGAGGGTAGTAGAGCGGAGCTGCTGATTGGTGTTGCAAGGGAAATTTGCATTCCTCCGTCGTGGTCACCCTAATTTGAAGGTAGTTTGTGGAGGAGCTGTTGTCAAGTGACACTTAAATCCGAAACACTTCTTCAGTGTTTCCCTCTCTACCCCCTCCTCTAACCAAAAAACCCCAGCCGCTGTGAAGATCAAGAGGAAGGCTCGAGGTCAGTGACTGGTAAGCAGTGTTTCTGTTTTCTTTTTCTTTTCATTGGTATGTTGATATATTTTTTTCTTCGTTGTTTATTTATTTATTTAATTTTTTTTTGTTAAATTGTAATTGTTGAAGTTAACCGAAGGTTTAAGACATGGCAGGAGATCTCAGACCCGTGTCATGCTCCTCGTGTGCGATGTGGGAGCTCAGGGACACGTCCACTGTCCCTGGCTCCTTCACGTGCAAGAAGTGTGTCCAGTTGCAGCTCCTGTTAGACCACTTGACGGCTCTGGAGCTGCGGATGGACTCACTTTGGAGCATCTGCGATGCTGAGGACGTCGTGGATAGCACGTTTAGCGAGTTGGTCACACCGCAGGTGAAAGGTACTGAGGGAGATAGAAAATGGGTGACCAAAAGAGAGAGCAAGAGTAGGAAGGCAGTGCAGGTGCCCTCTGCGGTCATCTCCCTGCAAAACAGATATACCGCTTTGGATACTATTGAGGGAGATGGCTCACCAAGGGAAGGCAGCAGCCAGGTTCATGGCACCGTGGCTGGGCAGGAAGAAGAATGGCAGGGCTATAGTGATAGGGGACTCAATTGTAAGGTGAATAGACAGGTGGTTCTGCGGACGCAATCGAGAATCCACGATGGTATGTTGCCTCCCTAGTGCAAGGGTCAAGGATGTCTCGGAACGATTGCAGGACATTCTGGGAGGGGAGGGTGAACAACCAGCTGTCGTGGTGCACATAGGCACCAACGATATAGGTAAAAAACGGCAAGAGGGAGGGATTCAAATTCCTGGGACATCAGAACTGGTTCTGGGGGAGGTGGGACCAGTACAAACCGGACGGTCTGCACCTGGGCAGGACTGGAACCGATGTCCTAGGTGGGGTGTTTGCTAGTGCTGTTGGGGAGAGTTTAAACTAATGTGGCAGGGGGATGGGAACCGCTGCAGGAAGTTGGAAGGTAGTAAAACAGGGACAGAAACAAAAGGCAGTAAGGGGGAAAGCGTAAGGCAGAGAAGCCACAGTCAAAAATCAAAAAGGGCGACAGTACAAGGTACAGTGACTGAGGGGAGCTCAGTGAATAGGACCAGGAATACTAAAAGGAATAAAACGGGAAGTGAAAACATTAATGGTAAGCGACGCGGCATGAAGATATGGGTTCAACGACAAGGAAAATTAGGAGAAAGGCTAAGAGGAAATATAACTTAGGAGCGGTTACTGATCGAGGTTTCATAGATTTCATAGAATTTACAGTGCAGAAGGAGGCCATTCAGCCCATTGAGTCTGCACCGGCTCTTGGAAAGAGCACCCTACCCATGATCCATACCTCCACCCTATCCCCATAACCCAGTAACCCCACCCAACATTAAGGGCAATTTTGGCCACTAAGGGCAATTTAGAATGGCCAATCCATCTAACCTGTACATCTTTGGACTGTGGGAGGAAACCGGAGCACCTGGAGGAAACCCACGCACACACGTGGAGGATGTGCAGACTCCGCACAGACAGTGACCCAAGCCGGAATCGAACCTGGGACCTTGGAGCTGTGAAGCAATTGTGCTATCCACAATGCTACCGTGCTGCCCCCGTGCTGTTAAGATTCAGAACAGAAGTAAAACAGCCAACATAAGTGTACTTTACCTGAATGCTCGTAGTATTCGGAATAAGGTAAATGAGTTGATGGCGCAAATCATCGTGAATGACTATGATTTATTGGCCATTACTGAAACATGGTTAAAGGATGGTCACGACTGGGAGTTAAATATCCGAGGGTATCAAACTATTCAGAAGGACAGAGTGGATGGTAAGGGAGGTGGTGTAGCTCTGTTATTTAAGGATGACATCCGGGCAACAGTATGGGATGACATAGGTGCTATGGAGGATAAGGTTGAATCCATTTGGGTGGAAATCAGGAATAGTAAGGCGAAAAAGTCACTGATAGGAGTAGTCTACAGGCCACCAAATAGTAACATTATGGTGTGGCAGGCAATGAACAAAGAAATAACTGATGCATGTAGAAATGGTACAGCAGTTATCATGGAGGATTTTTATCTACATGTTGATTGGTTTAACCAGGTCGGTCAAGGCAGCCTTGAGGAGGAGTTTATAGAATGTATCCGCGATAGTTTCCTAGAACAGTATGTAATGGAACCTACGAGGGAACAAGCGGTCCTAGATCTGGTCCTGTGTAATGAGACAGGATTGATTCAGGATCTCATAGTTAGGGATCCTCTCGGAAGGAGCGATCACAATATGGTGGAATTTAAAATATAGATGAAGGGTGAGAAGGTAAAATCAAGCACTAGTGTTTTGTGCTAAAACAAAGGAGATTACAATGGGATGAGAGAAGAACTAGCTAAGGTAGACTGGGAGCAAAGACTTTATGGCGAAACAGCTGAGGAACAGTGGAGAACCTTCCAAACAATTTTTCACAGTGCTCAGCAAAGGTTTATACCAACAAAAAGGAAGGACGGTAGAAAGAGGGAAAATCGACCGTGGATATCTAAGGAAATAAGGGAGAGTATCAAATTGAAGGAAAAAGCATACAAAGTAGCAAAGATTAGTGGGAGACAAGAGGACTGGGAAATCTTTAGGGGGCAACAGAAAGCTACTAAAAAAGCCATAAAGAAGAGTAAGATAGATTATCAGGGTAAACTTGCTCAGAATATAAAAACATATAGTAAAAGTTTCTACAAATGTATAAAACAAAAAAGAGTGGCTAAGGTAAATATTGGTCCTTTAGAGGATGAGAAGGGAGATTTAATAATGGGAGATGAGGAAATGGCTGAGGAACTGAACAGGTTTTTTGGGTCGGTCTTCACAGTGGAAGACACAAATAACATGCCAATGACTGATGGAAATGAGGCTATGACAGGTGAGAACCTTGAGAGGATTGTTATCACCAAGGAGGTAGTGATGGGCAAGCTAATGGGGCTAAAGGTAGACAAGTCTCCTGGCCCTGATGGAATGCATCCCAGAGTGCTAAAAGAGATGGCTAGGGAAATTGCAAATGCACTAGTGATAATTTACAAAATTCACTAGACTCTGGGGTGGTCCCGGCGGTTTAGAATGTAGCAAACATGACACCACTGTTTAAAAAAGGAGGTAGGCAGAAAGCGGGTAATTATAGGCCAGTGAGCTTAACTTCGGTAGTAGGGAAGATGCTGGAATCTTTCATCAAGGAAGAAATAGCGAGGCATCTGGATGGAAATTGTCCCATTGGGCAGACGCAGCATGGGTTCATAAAGGGCAGGTCGTGCCTAACTAATTTACTGGAATTTTTTGAGGACATTAACAGTGCGGTAGATAACGGGGAGCCAATGGATGTGGTCTATCTGGATTTCCAGAAAGTCTTTGACAAGGTGCCACACAAAAGGTTACTGCATAAGATAAAGATGCATGGCATTAAGGGGAAAGTAGTAGCATGGATAGAGGATTGGTTAATTAATAGAAAGCAAAGAGTGGGGATTAATGGGTGTTTCTCTGGTTGGCAGTCAGTAGCTAGTGGTGTCCCTCAGGGATCAGTGTTGGGCCCACAACTGTTCACAATTTACGTAGATGATTTGGAGTTGGGGACCAAGGGCAATGTGTCCAAGTTTGCAGACGACACTAAGATAAGTGGTAAAGCAAAACGTGCAGAGGATACTGGAAGTCTGCAGAGGGATTTGGATAGGCTAAGTGAATGGGCTAGGGTCTGGCAGATTGAATACAATGTTGACAAATGTGAGGTTATCCATTTTGGTAGGAATAACAGCAAAAGGGATTATTATTTAAATGATAAAATATTAAAACATGCCGCTGTGCAGAGAGACCTGGGTGTGCTAGTGCATGAGTCGCAAAAATGTGGTTTACAGGTGATTAAGAAGGCAAATGGAATTTTGTCCTTCATTGCTAGAGGGATGGAGTTTGAGACTAGGGAGGTTATGCTGCAATTGTATAAGGTGTTAGTGAGGCCACACCTGGAGTATTGTGTTCAGTTTTGGTCTCCTTACCTGAGAAAGGATGTATTGGTGCTGGAGGGTGTGCAGAGGAGATTCACTAGGTTAATCCCAGAGCTGAAGGGGTTGGATTACGAGGAGAGGTTGAGTAGACTGGGACTGTACTCGTTGGAATTTAGAAGGATGAGGAGGGATCTTAGAGAAACATATAAGATTATGAAGGGAATAGATAGGACAGATGCGGGTAGGTTGTTTCCACTGGCGGGTGAAAGCAGAACTAGGGGGCATAGCCTCCAAATAAGGGGAAGTAGATTTAGGACTGAGTTTAGGAGGAACTTTTTCACCCAAAGGGTTGTGAATCTATGGAATTCCTTGCCCAGTGAAGCAGTAGAGGCTCCTTCATTAAATGTTTTTAAGATAAAGATAGATAGTTTTTTGAAGAATAAAGGGATTCAGGGTTATGGTGTTCGGGCCGGAAGGTGGAGCTGAGTCCACAAAAGATCAGTCATGATCTCATTGAATGGTGGAGTAGGCTCGAGGGGCCAGATGGCCTACTCCTGCTCCTAGTTCTTATGTTCTTATTACCAGTGGTGCGGGAGGGATGGAGGGTGAGCATTGTTAGGAGTGAGGGAGAGAGGGAGTGTAAGTGTTGTCAGGGTGAGGGAAGGTGAGCATTATCAAAGCTTTGACAAAGAATCCTCCGGACTTGAAATGTTAGCTCTCTTCTCTCTCCACAGATGCTGTCAGACCTGCTGAGATTGCCCAGTATATTCTGTTCTTGACACAGGTAGACTGGTTACCCATTAGAACTGAAATGTGAAGAATAACTCATTAGAAACATAAGCTCATTATCCTGACGCCCGTATTGCAATATCAGCAGTTTTAGTTCTGCAATTCCCAACTTTCCTTGTAAAACTTGGATAATAACAGGCCATAGAGTCATACACACTCACAGCACAGAAACGGCCATTCGGCCCATCGCGTCTGCACGGATCAAAAACAATCCCATTTTCCAGCCCTTGGCCTATAACCCTGTATGCCTTGGCATTGCAAGTGCACATCTAAATACTTCTTGAAGGTTATGAGGGTCTCTGCCTCCACCACCCTATCAGACAGTGAGTTCCAAACTCCCAGCACAATCTGGGTAAAGAAGTTTTTCCTCACATCCCCTCTAAACCTCCTTCTCCTTACCTTAAATCTATGCCCCATGGGCATTGACCCCTACACCAAGGGGAAAGCTTTCTTCCTGTCTACTCTATCTATCCCCCGCATCATTTTATACCGCTTAATCATGTCCCCCCTCAGTCTCCTCTGTTCCAAGAAAAACAATACAAGCCTATCCAATCTCTTTTCATAACTAAAACTCTCCAGCCCAGGCAACATCCTGGTAAATCTCCTCTGCACCCTTTCCAGTGCTATCACATCCCTCCTATAATGTGGTTCCAGAAATGCACACAGTACTCTAGCTGTGGCCTAACCAAAGTTTTATGCAGATCCAGCATAACCTCACTGCTCTTAACCTCTATGCCTCAGCTAATAGATGCAAGTATACCATATGCCTTCGTAACCACTGTATCCATCTATTCTGCTACCTTAAGGGACCGGTGCACATGCACGCCAAGGCCCCTCTGATCCTCGGTGCTTCCCAGGGTCCTGCTGTTTATCATGTATTCCCTTGTCTTGTTTGTCCTGCTCAAGTGCATCACCTCACATTTATCCAGATTGAATTCCACCTGCCACTGATCAGTCCATCTGACCAGCATGTCTATATCCTCCTGTAATCAAAGGTTATCTTCCCCGCTATTTACCACCCCACCAATTTTCATATCATCCGCAAACTTACTGATCAACCTTCCGACATTCATAACTAAATCATTTATATAAACCACAAAAAGCAAGGGCCCCGCCACTGAACCCTGTGGGACTCCACTGGGCACAGGTAGAAAAATGCCCCTCGATCATCACCTTCTGCTTCCTGCCACTCAGTCAATTTTGAATCCAATTTGCCAAATTTCCTTGGATCCCATGGGCTCTTACCTTCGCTGTCAGTCTCCCATGTGGGGCCTTATCAAAAGCCTTGCTGAAGTCCAAGTAGACTGCGTCAAATGTATTTCCCTCATCTACATCCTGGTCACCTCTTCGAAAAGCTCAATCAAGTTGGTCCGACATGACCTCCTCCTCCGTGCCTACTGTTCTTGATAAATCCCTGCCTCTCCAAATGCAGGTTAATTCTGTCTCTCAGAACTACTTCTAATAGTTTCCCCATCACTGAGATTAGAATGACTGGCCTGTAGTTTCCTGGTTTATTCCGTCCTCCCTGCTTGAATAATAGTACCATATTGGCTCTCCTCCAGTCCTCTGGCACATCTCCTGTGGCCAGAGAGGAATTGAAAATTATTGTCAGCGCCCCTGCTATTTCCTCCCTTGCCCCACTCAGCAGCCTGGGATACATTTCATCTGGCCCTGGAAATTTGTCTCTACCTTTAAGCCTGCCAGACCACTCAGAACCTCGGGCGGGATTCTCCGACCCCACGCTGGGTCGGAGAATCGCCGGGGGCTGGCGTGAATCCCGCCCCCGCCGTGTCCCGAAGTCTCCGCCACCAGAGATTCAGCGGGGGCGGGAATCGCGTCACGCCGGTTGGCGGGGGCGGGAATCACGCCACACCGGTCGGCGGGCCCACCCCCACCGATTCTCCGGCCCGCGATGGGCCGAAGTCCCGCTGCTGGAATGCCTGTCCTGCCACCGTGGATTAAACCACCTTTTGAACGGCGGGACAAGGCGGCGCGGGCAGGCTCCGGGGGGTCCTGGGGGGGGCGCGGGGCGATCTGGCCCTGGGGGGTGCCCCCATGGTGGCCTGGCCCGCGATCGGGGCCCACCGATCTGCGGGCGGGCCTGTGCCGTGGGGGCACTCGTTTTCTTCCGCCTTCGTCATGGTCTTCACTATGGCAGAGGCAGAAGGGACCCCCTCCCCTGCGCATGCGCGGGGATGACATCAGCAGCCGCTGACGCTCCCGCGCATGCGTCGTCCGGCGAAGACCTTTCGGCCCCGATTGGCTTGGCGCCAAAGGCCTTTCCCGCCAGCCGGCGGAGCACAAACCACTCCGGCTCGGGCCTAGCCCCTCAAGGTGAGGGCTTGGCCCCTAAAGGTGAGGAGACCTCCGTACCTTTGGGGCGGCCTGACGCCGGAGTGTTTCTCGCCACTCCATTACGCCGGAACCCCCCGCCCCGCCGGGCAGGTGAGAATCCCGCCCCTCTTCTTTGTCTATGTCAATTTCTTTAATCTTATTACAGTCCTTCTCCCTGATTTCTATACCCACACTGTTCCTCTCACACGTGAACACTGACACAAAGTATTCATTTAGAACCCAACCTAAGATACTGTCGGAGGGGATAGCCTATCAGGGGAAAACAGCAGCAGCCAGAGCAGTGGCACCACAGCTGGCTCCGATGTTCAGAAGGTAGGGTCAAAGCGCAGAAGAGCAATAGTAATAGGGGACTCTATAGTCAGGGGCACAGATAGGCGCTTCTGTGGACGTGAAAGAGACTCCAGGATGGTATGTTGCCTCCCTGGTGCCAGGGTCCAGGATGTCTCCGAACGGGTAGAGGGCATCCTGAAGGGGGAGGGCAAACAGGCAGAGGTCGTTGTACATATTGGTACTAACGACATAGGCAGGAAGGGGCATGAGGTCCTGCAGCAGGAGTTCAGGGTGCTGAGCAGAAAGTTAAAAGACAGGACCTCTAGGGTTGTAATCTCGGGATTACTCCCTGTGCCACGTGCCAGTGAGGCTAGAAATAGGAAGATAAAGCAGCTAAACACTTGGCTAAACAGCTGGTGTAGGAGGGAGGGTTTCTGTTATCTGGACCACTGGGAGCTCTTCCGGGGCAGGTGTGACCTGTATAAGAAGGACGGGTTGCATCTAAACCGGAGAGGCATAAATATCCTGGCCGCGAGATTTGCTAGTGTCACACGGGAGGGTTTAAACTAGTATGGCAGGGGGGTGGGCACGGGAGCAATAGGTCAGAAGGTGAGAGCATTGAGGGAGAACTAGGGAATAGGGACAGTGGGGCTCTGAGGCAGAGCAGATGGGGAGAAGTTGCTGAACACAGCGGGTCTGGTGGCCTAAAGTAGCAAGGATAATCCAGGGAACTACAGGCCGGTGAGCCTTACTTCAGTGGTAGGGAAATTACTGGAGAGAATTCTTCGAGACAGGATCTACTCCCATTTGGAAGCAAATGGACGTATTAGTGAGAGGCAGCATGGTTTTGCGAAGGGGAGGTCGTGTCTCACTAACTTGATAGAGTTTTTCGAGGAGGTCACTAAGATGATTGATGCAGGTAGGGCAGTGGATGTTATCTATTTGGACTTCAGTAAGGCCTTTGACAAGGTCCCTCATGATAGACTAGTACAAAAGGTGAAGTCACACGGGATGAGGGGTGAGCTGGCAAGGTGGATACAGAACTGGCTAGGTCATAGAAGGCAGAGAGTAGCAATGGAAGGATGCTTTTCTAATTGGAGGGCTGTGACCAGTGGTGTTCCACAGGGATCAGTGCTGGGATCTTTTCTGTTTGTAGTATATATAAATGATTTGGAGGAAAATGTAACTGGTCTGATTAGTAAGTTTGCAGACGACACAAAGGTTGGAGGAATTGCGGATAGCGATGAGGTCTGTCAGAGGATACAGCAGGATTTAGATTGTTTGGAGACTTGGGCGGAGAGATGGCAGGTGGGGTTTACTCCGGACAAATGTGAGGTAATGCATTTTGGAAGGTCTAATGCAGGTAGGAAATATACAGTGAATGGTAGAACCCTCAAGAGTATTGAAAGTCAGAGAGATCTGGGTGTACAGGTCCACAGGTCGCTGAAAGGGGCAACACAGCTGGAGAAGGTAGTCAAGAAGGCATACGGCATGCTTGCCTTCATTGGCCGGGGCATTGAGTATAAGAATTGGCAAGTCATGTTGCAGCTGTATAGAACCTTAGTTAGGCCACACTTGGAGTATAGTGTTCAATTCTGGTCGCCACACTACCAGAAGGATGTGGAGGGTTTAGAGAGGGCGCAGAAGAGATTTACCAGAATGTTGCCTGGTATGGAGGGCATTAGCTATGAGGAGCATTTGAATAAACTCGGTTTGTTCTCACTGGAACGAAGGAGGTTGAGGGGCGACCTGATAGAGGTCTACAAAATTATGAGGGGCATAGACAGAGTGGATAGTCAGAGGCTTTTCCCTGGGGTAGAGGGGTCAATTACTAGGGGCATAGGTTTAAGGTGAGAGGGGCAAGGTTTAGAGTAGATGTACGAAGCAAATTTTTTACACAGAGGGTAGTGGGTGCCTGGAACTCGCTACCGGAGGAGGTGGTGGAAGCAGGGACGATAGTGACATTTAAGGGGCATCTTGACAAATACATGAATAGGATGGGAATAGAGGGATACGGACCCAGGAAGTGTCGAAGATTGTAGTTTAGTCTGGCAGCATGGTCGGCACGGGCTTGGAGGGCCGAAGGGCCTGTTCCTGTGCTGTACATTTCTTTGTTCTTTGTTCTTTGTTGTTCCTCTGGCTCCATACACAAATTACCACTGTGGTCCTTAATGGGCTCTACTTTTTCCCGAGTTATCCTTTTACCCTTAATGTGCTTGTAAAACAACTCCGAGGTTTCCTTTATTTTACCTGCCAGTATCCTTTTATGTCCCCTTTTTGCTCTCTTAATTTCCTTCTTGCACATTCTATATGCCTCCAGGGCTTCTGCTGTAGTGAGCCCTCAATGCCTGCCGTAAGCCTCCCTATTTCTCCTTATCCAATGCTGTATACCCCACGATATCCGGGGTTCACTGGATTTGTTGGTCCCACCATTTTCCTTGATTGGAACATGTTGGTCCTGTACTCTCCCTATTTCCTTCTTGAATGTGTTCCACTGATATACCCCGAACAGATATACCCCTTTGGAAACTGTCGGGGGGGATAGCCTATCAGGGGAAAACAGCAGCAGCCAGAGCAGTGGCACCACGGCTGGCTCTGATGTTCAGAAGGGAGGGTCAAAGCGCAGAAGAGTAATAGTAATAGGGGACTCTATAGTCAGGGGCACAGATAGGCGCTTCTGTGGACGAGAAAGAGACTCCAGGATGGTATGTTGCCTCCCTGGTGCCAGGGTCCAGGATGTCTCCGAACGGGTAGAGGGCATCCTGAAGGGGGAGGGCAAACAGGCAGAGGTCGTTGTACATATTGGTACTAACGACATAGGCAGGAAGGGGCATGAGGTCCTGCAGCAGGAGTTCAGGGAGCTAGGCAGAAAGTTAAAAGACAGGACCTCTAGGGTTGTAATCTCGGGATTACTCCCTGTGCCACGTGCCAGTGAGGCTAGAAATAGGAAGATAGAGCAGATAAACACGTGGCTAAACAGCTGGTGTAGGAGGGAGGGTTTCCATTATCTGGACCACTGGGAGCTCTTCCGGGGCAGGTGTGACCTGTATAAGAAGGACGGGTTGCATCTAAACCGGAGAGGCATAAATATCCTGGCCGCGAGGTTTGCTAGTGTCACACGGGAGGGTTTAAACTAGTATGGCAGGGGGGTGGGCACGGGAGCAATAGGTCAGAAGGTGAGAGCATTGAGGGAGAACTAGGGAGTAGGGACAGTGTGGCTCTGAGGCAGAGCAGACAGGGAGAAGTTGCTGAACACAGCGGGTCTGGTGGCCTGAAGTGCATATGTTTTAATGCATGGAGCATTATGGGTAAGGCAGATGAACTTAGAACTTGGATTAGTACTTGGAACTATGATGTTGTTGCCATTACAGAGACCTGGTTGAGGGAAGGGCAGGATTGGCAGCTAAACGTTCCAGGATTTAGATGTTTCAGGCGGGATAGAGGGGGATGTAAAAGGGGAGGTGGCATTGCGCTACTTGTTCGGGAGAATATCACAGCTGTACTGCGAGAGGACACCTCAGAGGGCAGTGAGGCTATATGGGTAGAGATCAGGAATAAGAAGGGTGCAGTCACAATGTTGGGGGTATACTACAGGCCTCCCAACAGCCAGCGGGAGATAGAGGAGCAGATAGGTAGACAGATTTTGGAAAAGAGTAAAAACAACAGGGTTGTGGTGATGGGAGACTTCAACTTCCCCAATATTGACTGGGACTCACTTAGTGCCAGGGGCTTAGACGGGGCGGAGTTTGTAAGGAGCATCCAGGAGGGCTTCTTAAAACAATATGTAGACAGTCCAACTAGGGAAGGGGCGGTACTGGACCTTGTATTGGGGAATGAGCCCGGCCAGGTGGTAGATGTTTCAGTAGGGGAGCATTTCGGTAACAGTGACCACAATTCAGTAAGTTTTAAAGTACTGGTGGACAAGGATAAGGGTGGTCCGAGGATGAATGTGCTAAATTGGGGGAAGGCTAATTATAACAATATTAGGCGGGAACTGAAGAACATAGATTGGGGGCGGATGTTTGAGGGCAAATCAACATCTGACATGTGGGAGGCTTGCAAGTGGCAGTTGAAAGGAATACAGGACCGGCTTGTTCCTATGAGGAAGAAAGATAAATATGGCAATTTTCGGGAACCTTGGATGACGAGTGATATTGTAGGCCTTGTCAAAAAGAAAAATGAGGCATTTGTCAGGGCTAAAAGGCTGGAAACAGCGAAGCCTGCGTGGAATATAAGGAAAGTAGGAAGGAACTTAAGCAAGGAGTCAGGAGGGCTAGAAGGGGTCACGAAAAGTCATTGGCAAATAGGGTTAAGGAAAATCCCAAGGCTTTTTACACGTACATAAAAAGCAAGAGGGTAGCCAGGGAAAGGGTTGGCCCACTGAAGGATAGGCAAGGGAATCTATGTGTGGAGCCAGAGGAAATGGGCGAGGTACTAAATGAATACTTTGCATCAGTATTCACCAAAGAGAAGGAATTGGTAGATGTTGAGTCTGGAGAAGGGGGTGTAGATAGCCTGGGTCACATTGTGATCCAAAAAGACGAGGTGTTGGGTGTCTTAAAAAATATTAAGGTAGATAAGTCCCCAGGGCCTGATGGGATCTACCCCAGAATACTGAAGGAGGCTGGAGAGGAAATTGCTGAGGCCTTGACAGAAATCTTTGGATCCTCGCTGTCTTCAGGGGATGTCCCGGAGGACTGGAGAATAGCCAATGTTGTTCCTCTGTTTAAGAAGGGTAGCAAGGATAATCCCGGGAACTACAGGCCGGTGAGCCTTACTTCAGTGGTAGGGAAATTACTGGAGAGAATTCTTCGAGACAGGATCTACTCCCATTTGGAAGCAAATGGACGTATTAGTGAGAGGCAGCATGGTTTTGTGAAGGGGAGGTCGTGTCTCACTAACTTGATAGAGTTTTTCGAGGAGGTCACTAAGATGATTGATGCAGGTAGGGCAGTAGATGTTGTCTATATGGACTTCAGTAAGGCCTTTGACAAGGTCCCTCATGGTAGACTAGTACAAAAGGTGAAGTCACACGGGATCAGGGGTGAGCTGGCAAGATGGATACAGAACTGGCTAGGCCATAGAAGGCAGAGAGTAGCAATGGAGGGATGCTTTTCTAATTGGAGGGCTGTGACCAGTGGTGTTCCGCAGGGATCAGTGCTGGGACCTTTGCTCTTTGTAGTATATATAAATGATTTGGAGGAAAATGTAACTGGTCTGATTAGTAAGTTTGCAGGCGACACAAAGGTTGGTGGAATTGCGGATAGCGATGAGGACTGTCGGAGGATACAGCAGGATTTAGATTGTCTGGAGACTTGGGCGGAGAGATGGCAGATGGAGTTTAATCCGGACAAATGTGAGGTAATGCATTTTGGAAGGTCTAATGCAGGTAGGGAATATACAGTGAAAGGTAGAACCCTTAAGAGTATTGAAAGTCAAAGAGATCTAGGAGTACAGGTCCACAGGTCATTGAAAGGGGCAACACAGGTGGAAAAGGTAGTCAAGAAGGCATACGGCATGCTTGCCTTCATTGGCCGGGGCATTGAGTATAAGAATTGGCAAGTCATGTTGCAGCTGTATAGAACCTTAGTTAGGCCACACTTGGAGTATAGTGTTCAATTCTGGTCGCCACACTACCAGAAGGATGTGGAGGCTTTAGAGAGGGTGCAGAACAGATTTACCAGAATGTTGCCTGGTATGGAGGGCATTAGCTATGAGGAGCGATTGAATAAACTCGGTTTGTTCTCACTGGAACGAAGGAGGTTGAGGGGAGACCTGATAGAGGTATACAAAATTATGAGGGGCATAGACAGAGTTGATAGTCAGAGGCTTTTCCCCAGGGCAGAGGGGTCAATTACTAGGGGGCATAGGTTTAAGGTGAGAGGGGCAAGGTTTAGAATAGATGTACGAGGCAAGTATTTTTACGCAGAGGGTAGTGGGTGCCTGGAACTCGCTACCGGAGGAGGTAGTGGAAGCAGGGACGATAGGGACATTTAAGGGGCATCTTGACAAATATATGAATAGGATGGGAATATAAGGATACGGACCCAGGAAGTGTAGAAGATTGTAGTTTAGTCGGGCAGCATGGTCGGCACGGGCTTGGAGGGCCGAAGGGCCTGTTCCTGTGCTGTACATTTCTTTGTTCTTTGTTCTTTGTTGTTGTGTCACAGATAGTGTTTGTTCCCAGTCCACTCTGGCCAAATCATACCTGGTCTTATTAAAATCGACCTTCTCCCAACTTAGAACTTTGATCTCAGGCCCATCGTTGTCCTTTTCCATAACAATCTTGAATCTAATGGAGTTATGGGGCGAAATTCTCCGGAAACGGCGCGATGTCCGTCGACAGGCGCCCAAAACGGCGCAAATCAGTTGGGCTCCGCATCTTTGGAGGCCGAGCCCCAACCTTAAGGGGCTAGGCCCACGCCGGACGAATTTCTGCCCCGCCAGCTGGCGGAAAAGGTCTTTGGTGCCCCGCCAGCTGGCGCGGAAATGACATCCCCGGGCGGCGCATGCGCGGGAGTGTTAGTGGCCTCTGACGGCATTCCCGCGCATGCGCAGTGGAGTCTCTTCCGCCTCCGCCATGGTGGAGACTGTGGCGAAGGCGGAAGGGAAAGAGTGCCCCCACGGCACAGGCCCGCCCACGGATCGGTGGGCCCCGATCGCGGACCAGGCCATCGTGGGGGCACCCCCCAGGGCCAGATCGCCCCGCGCCCCCCCCCCCAGGACCCCGGAGCCCGCCCGCACCGCCTTGTCCCGCCGGTAAAGTAGGTGGTTTAATCTACACCGGCGGGGCAGGCATTTTAGCGGCGGGACTTCGGCCCATTCGGGCCAGAGAATCGCGGGGGGGAGGACCTGCCAACCGGCGCGGCACGATTCCCGCCCCCGACGAATGTCTGGTGGTGGAGAATTCAGCAACCGGCGGTGGCGGGATTCATGCCAGCCCCCGGCGACCGGGTCGGAGAATCTCGCCCAAGATCACTGTCTGCAAAATGCTCCCCCCACAGGTGCTTCTTTTTAAAATATTTTTATTCGGGCATTTGTATGTACTTTAAACACAGACCAACACAAGTGTTAGAACAGACAGGAACCACAGAATAAATAAATAACTAGCCCACGGCCCAATACCCTGCAATTCCCCTCATCACATCCTGCCTTCCCCATTTTAACCCCTTTATCTCAATCCCTCCCGCACCTGCTCCCCCACTGATACTCCAACCACTTGCCCAGCTTTGTTACCGAAAATTAAGTCCAGGACTGTCCGTCTCTTGTAGGACCCTCTACGTACTGGCTTAAAAAGTTCTCCTGGATGCATTTTAAGAATTCCGCTCCCTCCAAACCATTCACAGTATGGATATCCCAGTTAATATTGGGGAACCTGAAATCCCCCACTGTCACTACCCTATTACTTTTACACTTCTCTGAAATCTGCCTACATATCTGCTCTTCTATTTCTCTTGGACTGTTTGGGGGCCTATAGAACATTGATCAGCCCATCTGACCAGCTCGCCTATACCCTCCTGTGATCGAAGGCTATCCTCGTCACTATTTACCACCACACCAGTTTTCATATCATCTGTAAATTTACTGATCAACCCTCCTACATTCATATCTAAATCATTTCTAAACCACAAACAGCAAGGTGTCATTACTGATCCCAGCGGGACCCCACAGTCAGAAAAACAGGCCTCAACCATCACCCTCTGCTTCCTGTCACTCAGCCAATTTTGGATCCAATTTGCCAAATTTTGTTGGATCCCAATGGCTCTTACCTTCATTCACTTATATTTACTTCTATTTAACCGTGAGGTAGGACAGCTATTTAACATCGGTCTGAAGGGATCGGGTGAATTTCTGTGAAACCGAAAGGTAATGGTCCTTCTCCTAAGGATGGACTATTTCAGCAATGATCCTATAGAATATTAGATGTAAAGTGGGTGGTTAGCACTGCTGCTTCACAGTGCCAGGGTCCCAGGTTCAATTACTGGCTTGGGCCACTGTCTGTGCGAAGTCTGCACATTCTCCCCGTGTCTGCGTGGGTTTCCTCCGGGTGATCTGGTTTCCTCCCACAAGTTCCGAAAGACGTGCTGTTAGGTGAATTGGACATTCTGAATTCTCCCTCAGTGTACCCGAACAGGCACCAGAGTGTGGCGACTAGAGGCTTTTCACAGTAACTTCACTGGAGTGTTTAATGTAAGCCTACTTGTGACAATAAAGATTATTAGATATGTGACAAGAATTAGCCGCTTTGAGACTGGGTAAGTTAATTAATACTGCTAAACAGTAAACTTCACTGACTTGTAAGGAACAGCCAAAGGGAGAACAGCACAGTGTGTTTGAGACAAGACTTCATTACATGTTCCTAATTACTATCCTGCCTTAAATATCCATTAATTATTTGAATCTGAGTGGATTGATAACAGACTTGAAAGGACAATAGTCATGTTTGCTCAGATGAATCATCCGTCATTTTGGTAGCTGTCCACTGTAAATATGTTTTCTTCACAAAAACCTATGGGCAACTTGTGATTTGCAGAGTTAAACGGTCTAATCAGACATAAACCTACTCTTCAGGAAAGTTCAATTATCACAGGGTCATGAGAGTATAAACATAGCCTCATGCTAAAAATCTCGGGCGAAATTCTCCCCCAACGGCGCGATGTCCGCCGACTGGCGCCAAAGACGGCGCCAATCAGACGGGCATCGCGCCGGCCCAAAGGTGCGGAATGCTCCGCATCTTTGGCGGCCTAGCCCCAACATTGAGGGGCTAGGCCGACGCCGGAGGGATTTCCGCCCTGCCAGCTGGCGGAAATGGCGTTTGTTGCCCCGCCAGCTGGCGCGGAAATGCGGCGCATGCGCGGGAGCGTCAGCGGCCGCTGTCAGTTTCCCGGCGCATGCGCGGGAGCGTCAGCGGCCGCTGAAAGTTTCCCGCGCATGCGCAGTGGGGAGAGTCTCTTCCGCCTCCGCCATGGTGGAGGCCATAGCGGAGGCGGAAGGGAAAGAGTGCCCCCACGGCACAGGCCCGCCCGCGGATCGGTGGGCCCCGATCGCGGGCCAGGCCACCGTGGGGGCACCCCCCGGGGTCAGATCGCCCCGCGCCCCCCCCCAGGACCACGGAGCCCGCCCACGCCGCCTGGTCCCGCCGGTAAATACCAGCTTTGATTCACGCCGGCGGGACAGGCAATTTCTGGGCAGGACTTCGGCCCATCCGGGCCGGAGAATTGAACGGGGAGTCCCGCCAACCGGCGCGGCCCGATTCCCGCCCCCGCCCAATCTCCGGTACCGGAGACTTCGGCGGGGGCGGGATTCACGGCGGCCAACGGCCATTCTCCAACCCGGCGGGGGGTCGGAGAATGACGCCCCTCAAGTGTTTTTTTTTTTAATCTTTATTTCACAAGTTGGCTTATATTAATACTGCAATGAAGTTATTGTGAAAATCCCTTAGTTGCCACACTCCGGCGCCTGTTCAGGTACACTGATGGAGCATTCAGAATGTCCAATTCAACTAACAGCACGTCTTTCGGTACTTGTGGGAGGAAACCGTAGCACCCGGAGCAAACCCACGCAGACACAGGGAGAACATGTAGACGCCACACAGACAGTGACCCAAGCCAGGAATCGAACCTGGGACCCTGGAGCTGTGAAGCAACTGTGCTAACCACTATTGCAGTTCTTTCTGTTTAATTTTTGTCATTGACTCCCGAGTTCATAATTCACCGGTAAGGGCGGGTAATTAACTTTGACCACGTGAATTATAATTTTGGTCACAAAGACCTGTGAGTGAGTGGCATTGTTCTGATTTCAGGTTTCTAGGTAAATCACTCGTTAAGCACCTTTCAATTGATTACGAAAACAAACATTAAAGCTTTTTCCTAAATAAGAAGTAGAAGCTGATAGAACCATAGATAATTGTTGCATACACCCAGCAGGGAGCTGAATGCAGTGTTGTGAGAACCAAGCCCATGATTATATAGACCTGTTTGTCACTGGCATTACCTGTGATTGCCACTTCCCTGCTGGAAGCATTGGATCGTGGAATCACTCCCTCTGATGCCTCCATTTCTCTCCAAACAGGAAATTAGGATGTGATTCCAAGCATCCTAAATAT
Organism: Scyliorhinus torazame; assembly: GCF_047496885.1. Taxonomy (NCBI): domain Eukaryota; kingdom Metazoa; phylum Chordata; class Chondrichthyes; order Carcharhiniformes; family Scyliorhinidae; genus Scyliorhinus; species Scyliorhinus torazame. Next base: position 48,046,618 of record NC_092708.1, on the reverse strand, counting down.
CTGAGCACAGTGTTCTTTGGCTGGAGGAATAAGAACAACAACAACTTGTATTTATGTAGCTTCCCCCAACGGGCGGCGGGAACGACCCATCGATTCCTGCCCAGAAAGAACACTGTTTTTTTTGGTTAGATCGTGACCTAAGTGTGGAGGAACAGCCGGCGGGATTCTCACCAGTTTTCCAGCTCAAAATGGCACTTAGGGAGAACGACCCCAACAATCAAACAGCACTCTGACTTTTTTTGGTGGCCCAGGGGGAATGACCCCCGCTCCCCCCCTCCCCGAGACCACACTCAGTCACATTTCCTGCACTGAGGAGCTCTGCTAAATAGCAGCCGATCTCTTGATCCCCCCCCCCCCCCCACCTGACACGACCTCCGGACTCTCCAAATGTCCCAACTCACCTATAGGGGGTTCTCAGGCCCCCCACACCCCACCTCACATGGGCAGGGTACCCCCCCAGGCCCAATCCCTGGCATGGGCAAAATGCCAGCTTAGCAGTGCCATCTGAGCACCCTGACAGCACCAGGCTGAGACCTGGGTGTCAGCGTGCCCAGGTGGCACCAGCAGTGCCAGGGTGCCACCCTGCCCAGCGACCAATCACCGAGGGGCTTCCGATCCCCTGGGGCATCTCCCCACATGCCATCCCGCCTGGTCCCCACAAACAGGGACCAGTACTGAACTACGCTCACGTAAGGCCTACAAGGAGAACGGGCTAAATCTCAAAGCCTCAGGTAGATCAGGTGAGCGGATATCAGAGTGAGAATAGCTACTCATTCTAATATGCAGAATTGACAAATACTGAACCCGCAATGGGCGGGGATCCAGATCGTGATATCTCACAAAATTCTGTTACATCTCACGAGGCGTGGCAAGCTGGGCAAATGGGGAAGCGGTGGCATGGTGGTATTGTCACTGGACTAATAATCCAGAAACCATGGGTAATGCTCTGGGGATCCGGGTTCAAATCCCACCAAGGCAGATGGTGAAATTTAAATTCAGTAAAAAAACCTGGAATTGAAAGTCTGATGATGACCAGGAACCCCTTGTCGATTGTTATAAAAACCCATCTGGTTCACTAGTGTCCTTTAGGGAAGGAAATCTGCCGTCCTTACCTGGTCTGGCCTACATGTGACTCCAGATCCACAGCAATGTGGTTGACTCTTACATGTCCTCAGGCCCCGTCACCTGGCAGTGCCCTTTGGCACCCTGGAGGTGCGCCTTGGCACCCTGGCACTGCAAGGTTGGCACTGCCAGGACCAGCCCTGGCCTGTCCCGACCACCCGGAATTCCAGGTGCCTCCGGGCTCCCCACCATGACTGGTTTCCCCTTCAGCGTCATGCTGTGCTGGCCCTTCAGCCAGCACAAGCCCCCTAGACCTCCCATGAAAAAGTCCCCTCGGTACCCTGGCAGCAATTATTAGGGGGGTGGGGGGGGGGGGGTTATTTACCAGTTTGCTGCCTCTCGGACTGCAAGCCGCCTGGTCCATGCTCGTCAGGACTTGCACCAGTTCACGCCGGCAAGACCTTTGGCTGGAGGATCCGAAACATCCCACCTGGCTGGTGGATGTTGTGTCCTGTTCATTAATGACATGCATGCCGTACCAGCCTCCCTGAACAGGCGCCGGAATGTGGCGACTAGGGGCTTTTCACAGTAACTTCATTGAAGCCTACTTGTGAAAATAAGCGATTTTCATTTCATTTCATGCTCTAATGAGCCATTTGCATGGGAAGCTCAGCTGGGCCATCGGGAAACTTGCTATGGCCGACTGTGGGGTAGCGGAGCTTGCAACGAGCCTAGTGTTCGGCGCCAATCCCATTTTTTGGGGCAACCTGCCATTCTCCGATACCGGTGTCAGGTAATGGAAAATCCAACCCCTTGTCCAGTTCAGTTTCGGGCTAAAGATAATCCCCAGGATGTTGTTAGTGGGGGAATCAGCGATGGTAATACAATTGGATTTCAAGGGGCGATTGTTAGATTCTCTCTTTTCAGAGATGTCTGCTGCTTGCCACTTGTATGGCGCAAATGTTATTTGCCACTAATCAGCCCAAGCATGTAAATTGTCCAGATCCTGCTGCATTTGACATGAACTGCTTCAATATCGGAGAGGACATGAACAGTGCTGAACATTGTGCAATCATCAGTGAACATCCCCACTTCTGACCAGATGGTGGAAGGAAGGTCATTGATGAAGCTTCTGAAGATGGTTGAGCCCAGGACACTACCCTGAGGAACTTCTGCAATGATGGCAGTCCATGTCACAAAATGGGAAGTACGTTGAACCAAGTTAGTTTGGGACTCCAGGTTGGAAGTGTCGGTCCCCCTGCAGTTTAATCATAATACTATTTTACATTGAAATGGAGAGGTCGTTGAATAATCTACAATGAAAATCAATGGAGGATGTGTTTCAACTGGTGGCTGTTTCATTCTAAATAATGTTTGACTGGTGCTGCAGTAACACCGACTGGTTCCAGTGTTAGCTGAGGACCGCGTTGATTTTGGAGCTTTGTTTTAAAGATATTTGCCTATGCCAATGGTTTGGTAACCACCACGGCAATGCAACACACCACATGACAATAGCAGAACAGAGGGAGAAAGGGCCGTCATTTAATATCACAGTTGACTAATCCAGATTTAGGTACAGAGAAACCAAACTGAATAAAGTAGGAATTACAAACAGGTTCAAGCGTCTCTGAAATTTCTCAAAATGCTTGTGCCGCTGACCTTATGAATTCCAGTCAAATCTTTTAATTATGTTGATTTACTTTACAGTCACGTACATGATTATTGGATCTCTTCCCAGCAATAGCAGATCCTTAAATTCCACATTCAATTCAAATGCAATTGAAGTAACCCTGTAATGAACAACTGTCAGGAGGTATTGCAGAATTGAGGTTGCAGACAAGTTAATCTGGAATTCTGATCCTCAATCAGCCCCCTTACCTAACTGCTCTTTCTCAGTCTGCCAGCACAGTACAACTCAAATCTATAATTATTCTTTGATCACAGCTTCAGGATGAAAAGCAAGATATAATGAAATATGGGAGGACCCTTGTTTTATTTTCCAAGCAAAATCCCACGAACAAAATTTAGGAAATGTAGGGGGCGGGATTCTCTGTTCCAGCGGCTAAGTACCGGCTCGAACAGAGAATCGCGGGAGGTCTACGCGAAAGTAATTGGCACGAACCCCTCACCGATTCCGGTACCGGTGAGGGGCTAGCACGGGCGCCGACCAAGACTTCTGCGCCGAAAATGGGTAGGTCCCGGGCCGCGCATACACACGGCTGATGACCTGCAGCGGTCGCGACATGCAACATTGCACCGGCCGTGCGCTGACCTGACCCGCAAACTGCGATCCCACAGCCCATCCCTGGCCACCCCCCACCAGTCCCCCCAGCCGTCGCTGAAGCCCCCCTGGCCAGCGGCACGGATCCCAGTCTAGTGTTCCGTCGCTGGACATAGTCCGCAGCTGCCACGCCGGGTTCACGATTTCTGTGAGGACACATATCCCGCGGCGTCAGGAACTCGGCCCGTTGGGGGCAGAGCATCGCAAGTGGGCCAGCCGATGAGGCACCAACGGCATTGCGACTGCGCGCGTCATGATGACGCCGGTTTGGAGGGGTGGAGACTCGTAAACCGGCGTCAAACTCGCGCCAACTCCAATTCCGGTGTCGGAATCGATTCTCCGCCCGACGCCAATACCATAATCGAAGAATCCTGCCGATGAGATTTGACATTCCTGAGAATGCTTAATCATTATTAATGGACTTTTAATTACAGAGAAAAGCACCAATTAAAAGGGTAAAAGCAAATTACTGTGGGTGCTGGAGGCGAAAACAAAAAGCAATCTCAGTAGGTCTGACAGCATCTGTGGAGAGAGAAGGGAGCTAACATAGAACATACAGTGCAGAAGGAGGCCATTCGGCCCATCGATTCTGCACCGACCCATTTAAGCCCTCACTTCCACCCTATCCTGATAAGTATGTACCTGTCAGGCAGGGAGGAAGTGGTCGAGCAAGGGAACCGTGGTTTACTAAAGCAGTCGAAACACTTGTCAAGAGGAAGAAGGAGGCTTATGTAAAGATGAGACATGAAGGTTCAGTTAGGGCGCTCGAGAGTTACAAGTTAGCTAAGAAGGACCTAAAGAGAGAGCTAAGAAGAGCCAGGAGGGGACATGAGAAGTCTTTGGCAGGTAGGATTAAGGATAACCCGAAAGTTTTCTATCGATATGTTAGGAATAAACGAATGACTAGGGTAAGAGTAGGGCCAGTCAAGGACAGTAGTGGGAAGTTGTGCTTGGAGTCTGAGGAGATAGGAGAGGTGCTAAATGAATATTTTTCGTCAGTATTCACACAGGAAAAAGACAATGTTGTCGAGGAGAATGCTGAGATTCAGGCTACTAGACTAGAAGGCTTTGAGGTTCATAAGGAGGAGGTGTTAGCAATTCTGGAAAGTGTGAAAATAGATAATTCCCCTGGGCCGGATGGGATTTATCCTAGGATTCTCTGGGAAGCTAGGGAGGAGATTGCTGAGCCTTTGGCTTTGATCTTTAAGTCATCTTTGTCTACAGGAATAGTGCCAGATGACTGGAGGATAGCAAATGTTGTCCACTTGTTCAAGATGCGGAGTAGAGACAACCCCGGTAACTATAGACCAGTGAGCCTTACTTCTATTGTGGGCAAAATCTTGGAAAGGTTTATAAGAGATAGGATGTATAATCATATGGAAAGGAATAATTTGATTAGAGATAGTCAACACGGTTTTGTGAAGGGTAGGTCGTGCCTCACAAACCTTATTGAGTTCTTTGAGAAGGTGACCAAACAGGTGGATGAGGGTAAAGCAGTTGATGTGGTGTATATGGATTTCAGTAAAGCGTTTGATAAGGTTCCCCACGGTAGGCTACTGCAGAAAATACGGAGGCATGGGATTCAGGTTGATTTAGCAGTTTGGATCAGAAATTGGCTAGCTGGAAGAAGAAAAAGGGTGGTGGTTGATGGGAAATGTTCAGACTGGAGTCCAGTTACTAGTGGTGTACCACAAGGATCTGTTTTGGGGCCACTGCTGTTTGCCATTTTTATAAATGACCTGGAGGAGGGCGTAGAAGGATGGGTGAGTTGATTTGCAGATGGCACTAAAGTCGGTGGAGTTGTGGACAGTGCGGAAGGATGTTACAAGTTACAGCGGGACATAGATAAGCTGCAGCGCTGGGCTGAGAGGTGGCAAATGGAGTTTAATGCAGAAAAGTGTGAGGTGATTCATTTTGGAAGGAACAACAGGAAGACAGAGTACTGGGCTAATGGTAAGATTCTTGGCAGTGTGGATGAGCAGAGAGATCTCGGTGTCCATGTACATAGATCTCTGAAAGTTGCCACCCAGATTGAGAGGGTTGTTAAGAAGGCGTACGGTGTGTTAGCTTTTATTGGTAGAGGGATTGAGTTTCGGAGCCATGAGGTCAAGTTGCAGCTGTACAAAGCTCTGGTGCGGCCGCATTTGGAGTATTGCGTACAGTTCTGGTCACCGCATTATAGGAAGGATGTGGAAGCATTGGAAAGGGTGCAGAGGAGATTTACCAGAATGTTGCCTGGTATGGAGGGAAAATCTTATGAGGAAAGGCTGAGGTACTTGAGGCTGTTTTCGTTAGAGAGAAGAAGGTTGAGAGGTGACTTAATTGAGGCATACAAGATGATCAGAGGATTGGATAGGGTGGACAGTGAGAGCCTTTTTCCTCGGATGGTGATGTCTAGCACGAGGGGACATAGCTTTAAATTGAGGGGAGATAGATATAGGACAGATGTCAGAGGTAGGTTCTTTAATCAGAGAGTACTAAGGGCGTGGAATGCCCAGCCTGCAACAGTAGTGGACTCACCAACACTAAGGGCTTTCAAATGGTCATTGGATAGACATTTGGACGATAAGGAAATAGTGTTGATGGACTTTAGAGTGGTTTCACAGGTCGGCGCAACATCGAGGGCCGAAGGGCCTGTACTGAGCTGTAATGTTCTATGTTCTATTCCCGTAACCCAATAACCTCTCCTCACCTTTTTGGGCACTAAGGGCAACTTAGCATTGCCAATCCACCTAACCTGCACGTCTTTGGACTGTGGGAGGAAACCGGAGAACCAGGAGGAAACCCACGCAGACACGGGGAGAATGTGCAGACTCCGCACAGGCAGTGACCCAGTGGGGAATCGAACCTGTGAAGCCACAGTGCTAGCCACTTGTGCTGCCGTGCTGACTTTGACTAAAAGGAGTTTGTTTGTATTTTGGAAACTCTTGTCCTTTTTGGACATTTGCAGCTTTCAAAAATTACCGCCTCAAACATTGTAGGACTATTAAAGGAGCTCTTAATTGATATTCCTGGGCCACGGTAGGGTAACACGGTGGTCATGTTACTAACTAGTAATCCAAAGCCTACACCAATGATTGGAGATGCAAGTTCAAATCTCGCAACAACAATGATGGAGTTTGAATTGAATTAATTAAATAAATCCTGAATGAAAAGACAAGTATCAATAACGTTGACCATGACCACAACTGGATTGTTGTGAAATCTCATCTGGTTCACAAATAATGTCCTGACCTGGTCTGGTCTATTTATAATTTCAGACCTACAGCAAAGTAATTAACTCTGAACCACACTCTGAAATGATCTTGCAGAACGCTCCCTCAATCAGGAGATGAAAACTGCACACAGTACTCGAGGCGGGGTCTCATTAATGTCCTGTTCAGTTGTAGTAAGATCTTTTTATACTCCATACACCTTGCAATAAAGGCCAACACTCCATTTAGGCCTACCTCATTTCTTAGAAATAAGGGACTGAATTTAACAGGAGGGAGGATTGGGTGGCACACCACCACCTTCTCAAGAAGAATGACACCTACATCCTGTGAATGAACTTTGAGAAAAAGAATCAAAGTTCAGAAAGCAAGTTGTGGGGAGGATATGAAGAATCTGCAAAGGTATATAGATGGGTTCAGTGAGTGGACAAAGGATTGGCAGATGGAGTATAATGTGGGAAACATGGGCGGGATTCTCTGATCCTGAGACTAAGTGTTGACGCCGTCGTAAACGCCATCGCGTTTCTCGAGGGCGTCAACATGGTCCCAGGAGCAGCGATTCTGATCCTTATAGGGGGCCAGGATGGCACTGGAGCGACCCACGCTGCTCCAGCTGCCGATCTCCGGCGTCAGATGGGTGCCACGGGTCTGCGCATGTGCAGTGGGACCGGCGCCAATGCGCGCATGCACAGTGGGACCGGCGCCAATGCGCGCATGCACAGTGGGACCGGCGCCAATGCGCGCATGCATAGTGGGACCGGCGCCAATGCGCGCATGCACAGTGGGACCAGCGCCAATGCGCGCATGCACAGTGGGACCGGCGCCAATGCGCGCATGCGCAGTGGCTCCCTTCTCCCCGCTGGCCCCGACGCAACATGGCGTAGTGCTACAGTGGCTGACGCAGAACAAAAGAGGCCCCCAGCCCGAGAGGCCGGCCCGCCGATCGGTAGGCCCTGATCGTGGGCCAGGCCACAGCGGAGCCCCCACCCCGGGTCGGACCCCCCCCCCCCCCCCCCAACCAGGCCGCCCCCGAATGCATTCACGCTGATGTCCCGGCGGGTAAGAGCAGGTGTGAACGGCGCCGGCGGGACTCGGGTTTTTTTGAGTCGCCGCTCGGCCCATCCTGGGCGGAGAATCACCGGGGATGCCCCGTAGAGTGGACCCCAACCGGCGCCGTGCCGACCGCACTGATTCTCCACTCTCCGGAGAATTGGCGGACCGGCGTTGGGGCGGCGTCGCGCGATTTGCACCCTTCCTGGCGATTCTCCGGCCCAGCCCGGGGTGAGAGAATCCCGTCCATGAAGTTTCCTTCATTGAGTAGAATAATGAATAATTAATGGAGCGAGACTGTAAAATACTGTAGTACAGAGGGATCTGGTACATGAGTTATAAAAGGTTATTATGCAGGTACAGAATGGTTTCCCACATGGGGAACTTTAAGTTCCCTGGATAGATTGGAGAAGTAGGAACTGTTCGTCTCCGAGATGAAAGACTAGGGGGAAATCTGAAAGAGGTATTTTCACAGTAACTTCATTACAGTGTTAATGTAAGCGTACTTGTGACACTAATAAAGATTATTATTATTATAAAATCATGATAAGGAGAGACCGATCCCGTTGGCAGAAGGATGAAGAACCAGAGGGAATAGAATGAATATAATTGGATAAAAGAGCAACAGCGACATGAGGAAAAGCTGTATTCGGCAACAAGTGGTTAGAATCTGGATGCACTGCCTGAGAGTGTGGTTGACACTCATTCAAAAAACAAATTAGGAAGGCAAATGGAGCATTGGCCTCTATTGCAAGGCGTATGGAGTATAAAAAGATCTTGCTACAACCGTACAGGGCATTAGTGAGAGCCCACCTAGAGTACTGTGTGCAGTTTTGACCTCCTTAGGGAGTGATATACTTACATTGAAAGCATTTTAGAGAAGGGTCACGAGACTGATTCCTGGGATTAAGGGATTATTTTACGAGGAAAGGTTGAGCAGATTGGGACCCTATTAAATGGTGTTTAGAAGAATGAGAGGTGATCTTATTGAAACATATAGGGCGGGATTCTCCAATAATGGGGCTATGTCCCCACGCCTGCGAGAAAAGGGGCGCGAACCACTCCAGCGTCAACGGTCCCCGATAATGAGGAATATTCCCTTCCTAGGCGACTAGGTCGGCGCCGGAGTGGTCCCCGCAGCTCCAGTCGGCGCGGAACGGCCAGCGCGAGTTCACGCATGCGCGGAACAGCCGGCGTGATTCCGCGCATGCGCGCTACGGCCGGCGTGATGCCGTGCATGCGCGGGGTTTCCCTTCTCCGCGCCGGCCCCCAGGCAGTATGGCTGAGCCCTACAGGAGCCCGGCGCAGAGAAACATAGGCCCCCAGGGAACCAGCCCGCCCGCCGATCGGTAGGCCCCAGGCCAGGCCACCGTGGGGTCAGATCCCCCTGCCCCCCCTCCAGGACAGCCCCCGCATACACACCTTCCATGTCCCGCTCACGGCATCCCCGCGCATGCACAGTGGAGGGAGTCTCTTCCGCCTCCGCCATGGTGGAGACCGTGGCGAAGGCGGAAGGAAAAGTGTGCCCCCACGGCACAGGCCCGCCCGCGGATCGGTGGGCCCCGAGCGCGGGCCAGGCCACCGTGGGGGCACCCCCCCGGGGCCAGATCGCCCCGCGCCCCCCTCAGGACCCCGGAGCACGCCCGCGCTGCCTTGTCCCGCCGGTAAGAGAGGTGGTTTAATCCACGCCGGCGGGACAGGCATTCTAGCAGTGGGACTTCGGCCCATCCGGGCCAGAGAATCGCCGGGGGGGGGAGGCGGGGGGGGGGGGGGAGGCGGGGGGGGGGGGGGCGCCAATCTGCGTGGCGCGATTCCCACCCCCGCCGAATATCCGGTGCCGGAGAATTCGGCAACTGGCGGGGGCGGGATTCACGCCAGCCCCCGGCGATTCTCCGACCCAGCGGAGAATGGCCCCCGGCGATTCACCTCTCGGAGAATCTCGCCCCTGATTTTAATCCATCCACACTTAGATATTTTTTGAAACTTGGGTTGATTTGCGCCGTGAATGAGATGTGCGGGACCCAAAGATGCTAACCAGCTCTTCAGAGATTAGGGTGTCCAGATCTCAGGATAATGTTACAGACCCTTCCACTTCTCAGCAGCAAAAACCACCCTCTGCCACCCCACCCCCAATCGATGGCAGCAGGTCCTATCCCCCCCCCCCACCCCCACCCTCACCCGCAGGCATCTGGTGTCTCCCCCCCCCCCCCCCCTCAGGTGAATGGCATCTCGCTATGGGGTTTGCCAATCGCCCCACCCATCGCATGCCATGCCCCTTTCTGGTCTTGCCCCTTCCGGCCCCATCCCTTAGCACTGCCCCCCCAGCACTTTCCCCTGGCATTCCCAGCACGGTTGCAGAGTGGTTAGCACTGCTTCCTCACAGCGCCGGGGATTTGGGTTCAGTTGTGGCCTTGGGTGATTGTGTGCAGTTTTCACGTTCTCCCCGTGACTGCGTGAGTTTCCTCCGGGTGCTCCGGTTTCCTCCATCAGTCCAAAGATTTGCAGGTTAGGTGTGGTTACGGGGATAGGGCAGGGGAGTGGGCCTAGGTAAAGTGCTCTTTCAGAGGGTTAGTGCAGACCCAATGTGCCGAATAGCCTACTTTACACTCGAGGGATTCTATGGATGCCTGGTTGCAGTGCCAGGGCACTGTTCAGCCATCTCCATGACCACTCGGAGCAACAGTGGCCTTCCAGCATGGCCATCGCATGGTCATCACATTTTGGAAACTGAAAGTGATTCCAGCCAGCATAGAAGAATTGCACCGGCGGTTGGGAGAATTGCAGGAGCTGGGAGAATTCAGCTTAAAACCAATTCTGCATATTCAAATTAGAGTGGACAATATTGAGCCCACACTTTCCTGTCTTGAGAGACGCGGCATAGACTCAAAATCTGGAGATAATTGAAAAATGCGTTTCTCTCCGACGTGACGTTTCGGCAGTGTCATTTACAACAGGTCGCCAAAGGGATATCGGAGATCTGGGGCGAAATTCTCCGTAATCGGCGCGATGTCCGCCGACTGGCGCCAAAAACGGCGCAAATCAGTCCGGCATCGTGCCACCCCAAAGGTGCGGAATCCTCCACATCTTGGGCGAGATTCTCCGACCCCCCGCCGGGTCGGAGAATCGCCGGGGGCTGCCGTGAATCCCGCCCCCGCCGGTTGCCGAATTCTCTGCCACCAGAGATTCGGCGGGGGCGGGAATCGCGCCGCGCCGGTTGGCGGGCCCCCCCCCCCAGCGATTCTCTGGCCCGCGATGGGCCGAAGTCCCGCTGCTGGAATGCCTGTCCCGCCGGCGAGAATCAAACCACCTCTCTTACTGGCGGGACAAGGCGTCGCGGGCGGGCTCCGGTGTCCTGGGAGGGGCGCGGGGCGATCTGGTCCTGGGGGGTGCCCCCACGGTGGCCTGGCCCGCAGTCGGGGCCCACCAATCCACGGGCGGGCCTGTACCGTGGGGGCACTCTTTTCCTTCCGCCGTCGCCATGGTCTCCACTATGGCGGAGGCGGAAGAGACCCCCCTCCACTGTGCATGCGCGGGGATGCCGTGAGCGGCCGCTGACGCTCCCGTGCATGTGCCGCACGGCAAAGTCATTTCCGCGCCAGCTGGCGGGGCGGAAATCAGTCCGGCACCGGCCTAGCCCCTCAAGATGAGGGCTCGGCCCCCCAAGATGCGGAGAATTCCGCACCTTTGGGGCGGCGTGATGCCGGACTGATTCATGCCATTTTTGGCGCCGGTCGGTGGACATCGCGCCGATTGCGGAGAATCCCGCCCCAGAGGTGAGCGCTCAGGCAGCCCAGAGGCAGGATTCTCCAATAATGGAGCTATGTCCCCACTCCAGTATCAAAATGTGGCAGAATCACTCCGGACCTTCCTGAAGAAAGTCCAGAGCGATTCTCCTACCTGAAGAGGGCTAGCAGGCCCTGGAGTACTCCACGCAGCTCGGCCTGCCGATACAGGGCCCTGCACTTCCGGTCGGGGATCCGCATTGGTCGCCCCGCACGACATGGCGGACCCACACCGTGGACCGGCACCAAAAAGACAGGGCCACCGAGATTGTGTGCGCCCACGGATAGGTGGCCCCTGATCGATAGCCTGGCCGTCTGTGAGGCCCCCCCCCCCCCGGTGAAGGATCCCCCCCACCCTCCACCAGAGTGGCCGCGGACCATGTCCGCAACCACCATGCCGAGTTCCCGACAGTTGGGACCATGAAAGACCCATGCCGTCAGGAACTCGGCCAGTTACACTTGGAGAATTGCCGCGGGGGCCTCTGTCAATGGCCCCCTACCTGAGCCGCGTAGACCGCGCTCGATTCACGGGGATTCTCTGGAGATTCCGGCGTCAACGCCTATTCTCCACCCTCGCGCTGATCACGTTTTCGGCGCGGAGGCTCTGAGAGTCTCTCCCCTGATTATCCAGGCTCTTCACAGCTCAGGGTGCACTGGAGAGGACGTGAGGGGGACAGATAGATTCTCCTCTTGGACAGCGCTGGGGTCTCATGGGAGGCCAGACTGCAAGGGCAGAGGGGGAGTTCTCAGGAATGGGTTACATTCTTGTCTCATGAGGAATAAAGATCCTCCCATTTAGGAAGCACGACTGAATTGTGAGTAGAACTCCACACTCAGGCAGCACTCTGAGGACCAAGGGGCTGAGCTCTATTGAATATCAATTCCACTTGACTCGGAAGTTTGTCTCTCAGGAATTAGTGTGTAGGGCTGTGAAATGGAAGAATAGGGGGCTGCTCCACATGTGTGTTAAGCCACATGCTAATTGTTGGCTTCACTCTTATTAGCTGTGCCTTGTTTTTCCCAAGAGGCAGTAATTTGCTTGATATGCAATTTCACCCTTCACAGACAAGTCAATTGTGCCAATGAACTATGCAGAGCTAAATTTCACAGTCACTGATTAGAGTCCCAGCATTGTTTGTACTTCAGCCCCACTCTCCTGATCTACAGGCACCCAATGCAGAGGGGGGCGGTGGGAGAGGAGGACATCCTCGTGAACCTGCTCCTGGGCTTGGCCAAACTTGCCATGAACAGATCCAGGCAGCGGGTGGACGAGGGGTCATCGAACCCTCCCGATCTTCTGCATATTGTCTGAATTACTTACATTAATGCCGCAAAATTTTATTTTGTTCCCTGTGCCCCAGTTACTCCACGGTGATGCAACCGGTTGCCGCGCTTCATTGTTCCTGTCTCGCCCAGCCTGTGTCAGGACGTTTGGACGAGAAAAGTGCTTTGCAATTGCAGCAAGGGTCAGTTCATTCAGAGTGCCAATCGGCCGGAGTTTGCCGCTCTGAGGAAGTTACAGACCATCACCAAGGCCTTGTACAGCTGCAGTAAAAGTTCTCCACTTTTCCATTCCTCTTGCCTTGCAAATGCCAACATTCCTTTTGCCTTCCCAATCACTCGCTGTACCTGCATACTAACGTCATGCGATTCATGTACCAGAACATCCAGATCCTTCCATACCACCCAGCTCTGCAAACCCTCGCCATTTAAATAGTATATCCCGCCCCTGATCTTCCTGCCAAAATGGACAAGTTCACATTTACCCACATTATGCTCCAAATGTTTGTCCGCTCCTTTAACCGGACATGCTCTTGCACTTAGTATAGTTTCCATGAGCAAAAACATGGGAGAACTTTATTATTCTTTATTAATGACCACGTTAAAGTATTTGTTTATTAGCTGATCCTTGCATTGCTCCCTGATCATCCAAGTACAAGTTCAGTGTCGGAAACGGAATGAAATTGCAGAGAAAAAGCACTGAATGGTTAGGTAGTGGGCAGTTTTCATGCCTCTGCAGTGACATTAGTTCACAAGACTGGCAATGAAGATGTCTTTTATTTTCTACCCAGGTTTATGTTTCTCTGGTTTCATTTCGACCATGGCCATAGAATCAAAGAATGGTTCCAGCACAGAAGGAGCCCATTTGGTCCACCAATACTGGCTCTCGGGTGGTGCAACTCAGCTAGTGCCACTCCCGTGTCTTTTCCCCGTAGCCTTGCAAATGTCTTCTCTTCAGATAATTATCACACGGGAGGGTTTAAACTAGTATGGCAGGGGGGTGGGCACGGGAGCAATAGGTCAGAAGGTGAGAGCATTGAGGGAGAACTAGGGAATAGGGACAGTGTGGCTCTGAGGCAGAGCAGACGGGGAGAAGTTGCTGAACACAGCGGGTCTGGTGGCCTGAAGTGCATATGTTTTAATGCAAGGAGCATTACGGGTAAGGCAGATGAACTTAGAGCTTGGATTACTACTTGGAACTATGATGTTGTTGCCATTACAGAGACCTGGTTGAGGGAAGGGCAGGATTGGCAGCTAAACGTTCCAGGATTTAGATGTTTCAGGCGGGATAGAGGGGGATGTAAAAGGGGAGGCGGAGTTGCGCTACTTGTTCGGGAGAATATCACAGCTATACTGCGAGAGGACACCTCAGAGGGCAGTGAGGCTATATGGGTAGAGATCAGGAATAAGAAGGGTGCAGTCACAATGTTGGGGGTATACTACAGGCCTCCCAACAGCCAGCGGGAGATAGAGGAGCAGATAGGTAGACAGATTTTGGAAAAGAGTAAAAACAACAGGGTTGTGGTGATGGGAGACTTCAACTTCCCCAATATTGACTGGGACTCACTTAGTGCCAGGGGCTTAGACGGGGCGGAGTTTGTAAGGAGCATCCAGGAGGGCTTCTTAAAACAATATGTAAACAGTCCAGCTAGGGAAGGGGCGGTACTGGACCTGGTATTGGGGAATGAGCCCGGCCAGGTGGTAGATGTTTCAGTAGGGGAGCATTTCGGTAACAGTGACCACAATTCAGTAAGTTTTAAAGTACTGGTGGACAAGGATAAGAGTGGTCCGAGGATGAATGTGCTAAATTGGGGGAAGGCTAATTATAACAATATTAGGCGGGAACTGAAGAACATAGATTGGGGGCGGATGTTTGAGGGCAAATCAACATCTGACATGTGGGAGGCTTTCAAGTGTCAGTTGAAAGGAATACAGGACAGGCATGTTCCTGTGAGGAAGAAAGATAAATACGGCAATTTTCGGGAACCTTGGATGACGAGTGATATTGTAGGCCTCGTCAAAAAGAAAAAGGAGGCATTTGTCAGGGCTAAAAGGCTGGGAACAGCCGAAGCCTGTGTGGCATATAAGGAAAGTAGGAAGGAACTTAAGCAAGGAGTCAGGAGGGCTAGAAGGGGTCATGAAAAGTCATTGGCAAATCGGGTTAAGGAAAATCCCAAGGCTTTTTACACGTACATAAAAAGCAAGAGGGTAGCCAGGGAAAGGGTTGGCCCACTGAAGGATAGGCAAGGGAATCTATGTGTGGAGCCAGAGGAAATGGGCGAGGTACTAAATGAATACTTTGCATCAGTATTCACCAAAGAGAAGGAATTGGTAGATGTTGAGTCTGGAGAAGGGGGTGTAGATAGCCTGGGTCACATTGTGATCCAAAAAGACGAGGTGTTGGGTGTCTTAAAAAATATTAAGGTAGATAAGTCCCCAGGGCCGGATGGGATCTACCCCAGAATACTGAAGGAGGCTGGAGAGGAAATTGCTGAGGCCTTGACAGAAATCTTTGGATCCTCGCTGTCTTCAGGGGATGTCCCGGAGGACTGGAGAATAGCCAATGTTGTTCCTCTGTTTAAGAAGGGTAGCAAGGATAATCCCGGGAACTACAGGCCGGTGAGCCTTACTTCAGTGGTAGAGAAATTACTGGAGAAAATTCTTCGAGACAGGATCTACTCCCATTTGGAAGCAAATGGACGTATTAGTGAGAGGCAGCCCGGTTTTGTGAAGGGGAGGTCGTGTCTCACTAACTTGATAGAGTTTTTCGAGGACGTCACTAAGATGATTGATGCAGGTAGGGCAGTAGATGTTGTCTATATGGACTTCAGTAAGGCCTTTGACAAGGTCCCTCATGGTAGACTAGTACAAAAGTTGAAGTCACACGGGATCAGGGGTGAACTGGCAAGGTGGATACAGAACTGGCTAGGCCATAGAAGGCAGAGGGTAGCAATGGAGGGATGCTTTTCTAATTGGAGGGCTGTGACCAGTGGTGTTCCACAGGGATCAGTGCTGGGACCTTTGCTCTTTGTAGTATATATAAATGATTTGGAGGAAAATGTAACTGGTCTGATTAGTAAGTTTGCAGACGACACAAAGGTTGGTGGAATTGCGGATAGCGATGAGGACTGTCTGAGGATACAGCAGGATTTAGATTGTCTGGAGACTTGGGCGGAGAGATGGCAGATGGAGTTTAATCTGGACAAATGTGAGGTAATGCATTTTGGAAGGGCTAATGCAGGTAGGGAATATACAGTGAATGGTAGAACCCTCAAGAGTATTGAAAGTCAAAGAGATCTAGGAGTACAGGTCCACAGGTCATTGAAAGGGGCAACACAGGTGGAGAAGGTAGTCAAGAAGGCATACGGCATGCTTGCCTTCATTGGCCGGGGCATTGAGTATAAGAATTGGCAAGTCATGTTGCAGCTGTATAGAACCTTAGTTAGGCCACACTTGGAGTATAGTGTTCAATTCTGGTCGCCACACTACCAGAAGGATGTGGAGGCTTTAGAGAGGGTGCAGAAGAGATTTACCAGAATGTTGCCTGGTATGGAGGGCATAAGCTATGAGGAGCGATTGAATAAACTCGGTTTGTTCTCACTGGAACGAAGGAGGTTGAGGGGCGACCTGATAGAGGTATACAAAATTATGAGGGGCATAGACAGAGTGGATAGTCAGAGGCTTTTCCCCAGGGTAGAGGGGTCAATTACTAGGGGGCATAGGTTTAAGGTGAGAGGGGCAAAGTTTAGAGTAGATGTACGAGGCAAGTTTTTTACGCAGAGGGTAGTGGGTGCCTGGAACTCACTACCGGAGGAGGTAGTGGAAGCAGGGACGATAGGGACATTTAAGGGGCATCTTGACAAATATATGAATAGGATGGGAATAGAAGGATACGGACCCAGGAAGTGTAGAAGATTGTAGTTTAGTCGGGCAGTATGGTCGGCACGGGCTTGGAGGGCCGAAGGGCCTGTTCCTGTGCTGTACATTTCTTTGTTCTTTGTTTGTTCTTTGTATCCAGTTCGCTTTTGGCAGCCACGGTTGAATTTGCCTCCACCACGCATGCAGACAGTACGTTTTAGATCCAACCAATCACTGCATAAAAAACTTTTTCCTCCCTGTTGTCTTTGGTTGTTTTGCTGATTACCTTAAATCGAGTGTCAGTGAATGATCTGAGCCAAGATGGTGCCGGAGCGTGGCGATGCTCTGCGAGCTCGCTCAAACAAAGCCTCTTTTTACATCTCGTATAACCGTACAAATCTCCCTATTATGTATTTTCCTTTCATGTACTAAATGATCTGTTTGAGTTGCACACAGAAAAATAATTTTCACTGTACCTCGGTACACGTGACAATAAACAAATCCAATCCAATCGATCCTTCCCCAATGGGGACGGCTTCTCTCACGCTCCCCTGTTTACACCCCTCATAATTTTGAAAAACTCTTTCAAAACTTCTCCCAACCTTTAGTTTCTAAGGAGATTAGCCCCAGATTCTCCAATCCAGCCGCAGAACCAAAGTTCCTCACCCCTGAACCATTCTTATCATCTGTTCTGCTTCCTATCCGATGCTTCATATCGTTCTGGACGTGTGGTGCCCAGAATTGGATACAAGTTGAGTTTGACCCAGTGTTTTATAAAGGCTTATTGTAACTTCTTTGCTTTTGTGCTCTTATGTCCCTCTTTATAAAGCCCAGGATCTTGCATGTCTTAGTAACCATTTTCTCAACTTCCCTCCTTCATTGATTTGAGCACATTTATCTCCAGGCCCATTTGCTCCTGCACCTCCTTTAGGACTTTATCTTTTATTTGATATTAACATTTCTGACACAAAGATATTAATAACAGAGTGCAGCAATGCACCTGATGATGTTATTAATTCAGTGTTAAAAGTGTACTTTATCAATTGTTTAATACCATAAATCCAATAATTTACATCTATTACAATTCCCCACAGTTAACACTGGCTCCAACAAAGTACACTTCCGAGCCTTCCAAGAATTGACCTTGGTGGAAGACTGTACCAATTTTCCCCTTTTTAAATACTGTGCGTTTATTTACATAACAAGAACATCCACCTCACAAACTTCAACTCCAACATCTTAGAACAAAGCTTTGTAAAATCAAAAGAATCTTTGAAATTCAACAAGGCTCAATTGGAATGAAATTACCGGACACAAACTTGATATGCAGGTCATGAAAGGGGCATTGTTGTAGCATTTGAGAGTTTCTGGCAGGTTTATCTCCTGGAGCAGGTTGCTATTGGCAACTTATGTTAAAAAGTGCTGTGTCAGGTGTCGTCGCAAGTTGACAATATTAACTGCAAGGTGAGCGGCGGTGAAAATGGATTTTCCATTTTTAATATTTTGCTTGTGAACTTTTCAAATGCTGTGACATGGGGCGTCATTCTCCGACCCCCCGCCGGGTCGGAGAATGGCCGTTGGCCGCCGTGAATCCCGCCCCCGCCCCCGCCGAAGTCTCCGCTCCCGGAGATTGGGCGGGGGCGGGAATCCGGCCGCGCCGGTTGCCGGGACCCCCCGCTGGATTCTCCGGCCCGGATGGGCCGAAGTCCCGCCCAGGAATTGCCTGTCCCGCCGGCGTAAATCAAACCTGGTATTTACCGGCGGGACCAGGCGGCGTGGGCGGGCTCCGGGGTCCTGGGGGGGGCGCGGGGCGATCTGACCCCGGGGGTGCCCCCACGGTGGCCTGGCCCGCGATCGGGGCCCACCGATCCGCGGGCGGGCCTGTGCCGTGGGGGCACTCTTTCCCTTGGACTCTCCCCACTGCGCATGCGCGGGAAACTGACAGCGGCCGCTGACGCTCCCGCGCATGCGCCGCATTTCCGCGCCAGCTGGCGGGGCAACAAACGCCATTTCCGCCAGCTGGCGGGGCGGAAATCCCTCCGGCGTCGGCCTAGCCCCTCAATGTTGGGGCTAGGCCGCCAAAGATGCGGAGACTTCCGCACCTTTTTGCCGGCGCGATGCCCGTCTGATTTGCGCCGGCTTTGGCGCCAGTCGGCGGGCATCCCGCCGGTGGGGGAGAATTTCGCCCAAGATTTACTTCCCGTTTACCTGTTTATTGCATCGGAACCTCTGCCAAATTACACAGAAATCATGTAATTTTATAGAATTATAGAGAACAAAACAAGTGCACTTCTTTAGCCTGGAAATTGTGCCGACAGAAGGATAATGTTTGTATGCTGTTATTTCAAAGTCTTAATTTCAAAGCCAGTGAAAGTTGGTAAGCAGTGTAACTGCTTTTTTTTTGATAAACAATTTTATTGAGGCATTTTGGCATAATAAACAACATCAATACAAAACAGTGTGCAAAGAACAATCAACATAGTGCAAAAACCCAGCTCCCCTCCGACAAGGACCAGCCTAACTACCCCCCTAATCTACCTTACCCTAACTCCCGCCCCCCTGCTGACGATTAATTTTCCGCGAAGAAGTCGATAAACGGTTGCCACCTCCGGGCGAACCCTGACAGTGACCCTCTCAGAGCGAACTTAATTCCAGACCGAGAAAGCTCGCCATATCCGATAGCCAGGCCTCTGACTTCGGAGGCTTTGAGTCCCTCCATGCCAGCAGAATTTGTCGCCGGGCTACCAGGGAAGCAAAGGCCAAAACGTCAGCCTCTCTCTCCCCCTGGACTCCCGGGTCCTCCAAAACCCCCAAAATAGCCAGCTCTGGACTCATCACCACCCTTGTTTTCAGTACCAGGGACATAACATCTACAAATCCCTGCCAGTACCCCCTGGGTTTTGGACATGCCCAGAACATGTGGACATGGTTCGGCGGTCCTCCCAAACATCTGACGCACCTGTCCTCCAATCCAAAGAATTTGCTCTTCCTGGCCACTGTCATGTGGGCCCAGTGGACGACCTTGAATTGAACCAGGCTGAGCCTAGCGCATGTTGTGGTCGCGTTTACCCTACTCAACGCCTCCACCCATATCCCTCTTTTATCTCACCTCCGAGTTCATCTTCCCACTTCAGCTTCAGCTCCTCGGTCTGCGTCTCCTCTGCCCCCATAAGTTCTTTATATATATCCGAGACCCTCCCCTCCCCCACCCATGCACTGGACACTACCCTGTCCTGGATCCCCCAAAGTGGCAGGCGTGGGAAGGATGGAATCTGTCTGCGTAGAAAGTCCCGCACCTGCAAGTACCTGAACTCATTCCCTCTCGCCAGCCCACACTTCTCCTCTAGCGCCCTCATGCTCGGGAAGCTCCCTTCCAAGAACAGACCTCCCATCCTCTCAATCCCAGCCCTCCGCCATGTTCGGAACGCACTGTCCATATTCCCCGGGGCAAACCGGTGATTGTCGCAGATTGGGGACCAAACCGATGCTCTCACTTCCCCCACGTGCCTTCTCCATTGGCCCCAGATCCGCAAGGTCGCCACCATTCTAGGGCTGGTGGAGTACCGTGCCGGCGGGAGCGGCAGGGGTGCCATAACCAGGGCTGCCAAGCTGGTGCCCCTGCACGAAGCGACCTCCATCCGCCCCCAAAACGACCCCGCATCCACCATCCACTTCCTTTTGGCAGCGCCAGCCCCCCCCTTCCCCTCGGTTCCTCTCGAGCATCAATCTCCTCACCCGCGGGGACTTTCCCGCCCACACAAATCCCATAGTCATTTTATTAACCTTCTTGAAAAAGGACCGCGGAATGAAAATGGGGAGACACTGGAATACGAACAGGAATCTTGGGAGGATTGTCATTTTAACCGTCTGCACTCTCCCCGCTAGTGTCAGTGAGAGCGCATCCCACCTCCAGAACTCGACCCTCATTTGCTCCACCAACCGAGATAAGTTCAACTTGTCCAACCGGCCCCAGTCCTGCGCCACCTGTATCCCTAAGTATCTAAAACTGTCCCCTACTAACCTAACCGGCAGCCCCCTCAGCCCACCCTCCTGGCCCCTCGCCTGGACTACAAACAACTCACTCTTTGCCATGTTCAGTTTGTACCCCGAGAACCGGCCGATTTCCTTCAGGATTCCCATGATTTCATCCATCCCAGCCACTGGATCCATGATGTATAAGAGCAGGTCGTCAGCGTACAACAAAACTCTATGTTCACCCCTCCCCGTACCAGCCCCTTCCAACCTATTGAAGCTCTCAGGGCAATTGCCAGCGGCTCTATTGCTAGCGCAAACAGCAGTGGGGAGAGGGGGCACCCCTGCCTTGTCCCTCGATACAGTCCAAAATAGTCAGACGTCGTCCTATTCGTCCTTACACTAGCCTCCGGAGCCTGGTACAACAGTCTGACCCAGTCGCAGTCGATAAAGCCCTTCCCGAACCCAAATCGTCCCAGCACCTCCCATAAATAATCCCACTCAACCTGGTCGAAAGCCTTCTCGGCATCCATTGCCACAACTACCTCTGCCTCCCTAGTCTCCGGGGGGCATCATGATCACATTCAGCAACCTTCTAAAGTTGGCCACCAGCTGCCTGCCCTTGATGAACCCAGTTTGATCTTCCATAATGTCGTCCAGCACACAGTCCTCAATCCCAGCAGCCAAGAGCTTGGCCAGTATTTTTGCATCTACATTGAGCAGAAAGATCGGCCTATAGGACCCACATGCCTCCGGGTCTTTGTCCCGTTTCAATATCAGGGAGATGGTGGCCTGTGACATCGTCGGGGGTAACACCCCTCTGTCTCTTGCATCATTAAAAAACCGTAGCCCCACTATCTCAGAGAACTTTTTATAAAACTCCACCGGATACACATCCGGCCCCGGGGCTTTGCCCGATTGCCTGCCCTCAAGCCCCCCAATATTTCTTCGATCCTAATCGGGGCCCCCAGCCCGTCTACCAACCCCTTACCCACTTTTGGGAAGGTCAGTCCATCCAGAAAGCACCACATCCCCTCCGGCCCAGCAGGGGGTTCCGAGGTGTAAAGCTTACTATAGAAGTTCCCGAACACCTTGTTCAGCCCTGCCCGATTGCCTACCAAGTTTCCACGCCCGTCGACCACCTTCCCTATTTCCCAGGCCACCTCCTCTTCCTCAGTTGCTGTGCCAGCATTCTACTGGCTTTCTCCCCGTGCTCATAGATCGCACCCCTCGCCTTCCTCAGCGGCTCTGCAGCCTTACCTGTGGACAACACCCCAAACTCAGTCTGTAGCCTTCGTCGTTCCCTTAATAGCTCTGCCCTCGGGGTCTCCGCATATCTCCTGTCTGTCTGTAAGATCTCCTTCACCAGTCGGTCCGTTTCTACCCTGTCCATCCTGTCCTTATGTGCTCGAATCGAGATCAGCTCCCCTCTCCCCACTGCCTTCAGCGCCTCCCAGAGCACCGCAGCTGAGACTTCCCCTGTGTCATTGGCCTGCAGGTAGTTTTGCATACATTTCCTCACCCTCTCACACACCGCCTCACCGCCAACAAACCGCCCTCTAGCCTCCATTGAGGGTGCTGAAAACTTTCCTTGCAGACCTGCAGATTTGGGAATACACCTTATGTACATGTGAATAGAACGAAAACTGCTTCCCCGTCGGCCGACTAGCCCTCCATGGATCAGCCCCCCCCATTTGCTCCATAAGCCCCCTCAGTTCTTTTGCCATTGCCTGCACCTTACCCGTTTTTGAACACGACTGGTCCAGGCCGGGATCAAGGACTGTGTTAAAATCACCTCCCATAATCAGCCTGTGCGAGCCCAGGTCAGGTCTCTTAATAAAATCCACATCATCCCAGTTTGGGGCATATACATTGACCAAAACTACCCTCATCCCCTTGAGCTTGTCGCTCACCGTAACAAATCTACTCCCCCTAGCCGAGATTGTGCTGCCCACCTCGAATTGCACCAGTTTGTTGACCAAAATCGCGATCCCCCTGGTTTTAGTGTCCAGCCCCGAGTGAAAGACCTGGCTAATCCAGCCCTTCCATAATCTGACCTGGTCAGCCACTTTCAGATGAGTCTCCTGAAGCATTATTACGTCCGCCTTCAGCACCCTCAGATGTGCGAACACACGTGCCCTCTTTACCGGCCCGTTTAACCCTCTAATGTTCCAGGTGATCAGCCTGGTTGAGGGGCACCGTGCCCCCTCCACCCTGCCGATCAACCATCTCCCTTCTTGGGGCCGCCCCTAGCCCCTGTGTCGCGCCTCCCCTGGCCCGCCTCCTGGCAGCCCCCACCTCCGACCTCCTCTATGTTCCCAAACCCAAGTCCCTCCCTCGTCAGCAGATCAATTACCCCCCTTCCCCCACCCTCCCTAGCAACAACACCCTGTAACCTAACCCCTGCCATAAACTAGTTATATGCACACCCCCATCTGGGTTCCGTAGACCAGCTCATCCAACTAACATGTCTCCCACCAGAAAAAAACGAACAAGGAGCAAAGAAAACCCCAACGCTAGTGCAAATCGAATAAAACAAAATAAGTAATAGGTATTTCCAACCACCCCGATGAGAACACAAAAAGCCCCAACACCAAATACCTTAACTACCTTCTTTTTCCAGCGAAAACTCAAATACAGGAGAGAAAAAAAGAAAGTAAAAACACAACACAAGAAAAACTTGTAAATATCTCTTAGTGTCTTTTTAACACAAGTCCAAAAAGTCCTCAGTTCGGCACCAGCCCTTCTCTCTTGGCAAAGTCCATTGCATCCTCGGGCTCCTCAAAGTAATGGTGCCGTCCCTCGTGTGTGACCCACAGGCGCGCCGGGTACAGCAGCCCAAGCTTCACCTGCTTCTTAAATAGAATCTCTTTGACTGCCTGTAGCCTGCCCTCCATCTGGCCACCTCCACGCTCAGGTCCTGGTAGATGCGCAAGACACTGTTATTCCAATGGCAGCTCCACGTGTGCTTGGCCCTCTGTAGCACCCGCACCTTGTCCAGGAACCTATGGAACCTGACCACCATCGCTCGGGGGGCCCCCGCTCGCGGCTGCCGCGCCAGGGCTCTGTGCGTCCACTTCCACCGGGCGAGGGAAGACATCATCCCCAACAGCTTCTGGAACATGTCTGCCACATACGCCGTGGCATCCTCTCCCTCGGCCTCCTCCGGGAGACCAACGATTCTCAAATTCTGCCGACAGGACCTATTTTCTAGGTCCTCCACCTTTTCCAGGAGCCTTTTTTGTTGACCCTTCAGCCTCTCCATCTCCACCTCCACCACCGTTTGGTGGTCCTCCTGCTCCTCCAGAGCATTTTCCAGCTTCTGGATCGTCCGATCCTGGGCATCCAGCCTGTGCTCCAGGCGCTTGATTGATTTCTGAATCGGGTCTAAACTGTCCCGTTTCTGCCCGGTGAAGCCTCCTTGGATGACCTTCAGGAGGTGCTCCGTTGTTGGCTGGGCTGTCTGCACCGGGGCCCGGACATCGGCCATATTGTCCTCAGCAGCAGCTTCTACACTGCCCTTGTTTGCCCACTTCTTCAGCTGTTTGCGATTCTTTCTGCTTCTTAATTCCATACACCTTATCTGGAGCTAGTGCCTGAGTGCCT
This sequence comes from Scyliorhinus torazame, assembly GCF_047496885.1. Taxonomy (NCBI): domain Eukaryota; kingdom Metazoa; phylum Chordata; class Chondrichthyes; order Carcharhiniformes; family Scyliorhinidae; genus Scyliorhinus; species Scyliorhinus torazame. The sequence continues at coordinate 48,022,514 of NC_092708.1, read as the reverse complement.
ATGCCTTCAGATCCAGTGCTTAAAAGTACCAAAATGTTGGGGGAAAAATTCCAAAAGTCCGACCGGATCGAAAGCCACCAATTGTGCGACTTACCCCTCCATAGCCGCCACCGGAAGTCGTGTAACTGATTGCTGTGGAAGATTGATACTTGTGATGTAAAGAGAAGGAGCCTCCAATAATAAGTAATGGCATGTCTTTTCTCCTTAAATACACTTTATTTTTGTTCAACAAAAATATGGGAAAGATTGAAGGGGAAAGGAGTCGATATCAAAACATTCCGGCCACCAGTTAATAGAACTCATGTTTAAGGTGCTGTATACAAGTTATTATTGTGGCTGTTGTCATGAGGATCTCCTTGGTTAACTCAGCTGGCCCCTTTTTAAATTGAGGGTATGTATCAGGTAAATTGTGTTTGGCAGTGGGTGGGTTGGTACAGGTGTAAAGCCCCCATGACGGCATTAGCCTGAGGCCCAGCCAAAGTTAACTCCTGGGCTTAATTTCCATTTGTCTGACTGGTTGCACCCACCCCTCCCCGCTCCTAAACAGAGCAGGAGTTGAGCAACAAACCCACACGATGCACTTAATTTCTGGGATACCTCTGAAGAGTGGCGAGTCTCTGAAAATGAGGTTAAATTCCCCATTTTGGTTTTTGCTTGTCCAGCAGTTAAAGGAATGTTGGCACATGTTCTCCTGCCTCCCTAACCCCTAACTTTCCTGATGTCTCCCTGGCAACCCGGGTGAGGGATAAACACGGAGGTGGTGTGAAGCTGCTGATGGATTATCTCCGAGGTCTGTATCCAAAGGGTCAGAGCTAGCGTCAGTGCCACCACAAACACCCTCGGGACTTGGGTTCAAAGTGGAAAGAAGTGCAATGACCTCGTACGGCAGCATGGGTGAATACAACTTTTTACCCCTCTCAACAACACCAATGGCAGCACTCCTTTCACTGCTTCCCCTATTGTTTAGTACAACCCCCTTACTTTCCATAACATCCTTCATCAGGTCAGTTGTGTGTTGCTGGGTGTGGGTTCTGATTAGTTGTCGCTGGGAGGCAGTTAGTCCCTCAACATTGAATAGCAGGATGCCGGGTGCAGGTCCGATGGTGAGGGATCTACAGGAATTCACATTGCTGGCGGTTTGAGATGTGCTGATACCGGGATTCTTGAAGCCTGAACTTCCTGAATTCACTTTTCTTGTCGGATGATTGGCTTCCCACGTTATACCAGGTACTGACGGGTGGTGTGACTTGAACACCGATCCATGGTCAGCCATGGATTGGAACTAATATACCCCTATTTAATAATCACCTCCTTGTCAGAGATCCCACAGCCCACCCACCCGGCTTCAACCTGCCATGCCAACATTGGGCATTCCTCAACCTTGTCCGCACTGGCCAAGGCAGTTAATCAGTACAAGTGGGTCCTTGCAGCTGACCTGGACTGCAGCTGTGGTGCACCCCAATCAATACTCACATTATTGAAGACTGCCCCTTGACAAAATTCAGCAGAGGTCACAGAGAGCTCCATTTGCCCACGATTGACTTTGGCGTTTTTAATTTTGGCCGCATTTAGCATTCAGTAGCTGCCGGAATTTCCAGGCTATTCTATCTAATCTGTAATGTGGAGATGCCGGCATTGGACTGGGGTGGGCACAGTAAGAAGTCTTATGACACCAGGTTAAAGTCCAACAGGTTTATTTGGAATCACTAGCTTTCGGAGCGCTGCTCCTTCATCAGGTGAGTCTAATCTGTAGACTGAGGAGGGTTGTTGTAGTGAATGGCCTTTTCTCATTCACTGGTTTCACATGTTCCTTTTGACTTTGGTCCAGACTTACAGAGGAGTTAAAAAAACCATTTAAAATCGTAAGATGTTATGTCATTTCTGGAATCTTCATCTCCGGCCACTGGTAGTGGGGGAGGGGGGGCTCCATGTTATGAGGAATTCTCTGCTATGAGGGTTCCCTGTTATTGTGCTGGGAGTCTCTGGTTGGGGGGTCGGTGGGGGTGAGTCAGGTCACCCTCATGCATGCGTTCTGTGGGGGATGGCAGAGACCTAGCAATTCCCGTGGTTGAGGGCGGGCGATGGAGGATGCCCTTACACCCCACGGGGTGGGGCAGGATTTGCATTGCGGTGGGAGGGGAGCCAGCCGCCGGACATTGCTATTGGGCCGCCCGCTCAAAATGGCTGCCTGGTAGTGGGATTTGCGACGGAATCCCTTGCATTCCCCGCCTTGCATATATTTGCATGGCGGGGAACACTGAATCGCTTCTGGGCACTGCTGCCAGTGCCAGCGGGAAACAGAAGTGATTCAGCTCAGGCGGGAGAACATTGGGCTGAATTCTCCCAATTTTCAGGCTATGTCCGGAGGATCAGTGGCGTCTTATGTCAAAACAATCGGCGGCGCCCCGGCGCCGATCCTCCAACCGCTGAGGGGTTAGAGGCTGCACCACATAAAGTGCCCAGCCTCCACGACAAAAACGGTCGGAGAATTGCATGCGCACGGCGACGACCTGCAGTGGTCCCGACCCGACAGTGCGTGGACCCGACATGCCAGATATTGCCCCCCTGGCCACCCCCTACCAGCCCTCCCCCCCCCCCCCCCCCGCCCCCCGCAGCCCTCGCCAAAGCCCCCCCAACCAGCAGCCCGGCTCCTGCCCCACTGTGGCGGCGCCGGACACAGTCCTCACCCGCCATGCCGCGTTCCCGACTGCTGAGACCAGGGGTGGGATTCTGCGGGAATCGGCGGGGCGGGCAACTCCGGCGCAAAGGAGTGGCGTGAACCACTCCGGCGTCGGGCTGTCCCAAAGGTGCAGAATCCTCCGCACCTTCAGGGGCTAGGCTGGTGCCAGAGTGGTTTGCGCCGCGCCGGCCGGCGGGGAAGTGGCTTGGCGCCACACCAACTGGCGCCGAAGGGCCTCCGACGGCTGGCGCGAGTTGGCGCATGCGCGGGAGGGGGCTTCATCCCAGCGCATGTGCTGGGTGGGGTTCATCTCCGCGTCGGCCATCGCAGAGGACCACAGCGGCCGACGAGGAAGAATAAAGTGCTACCACGGCACAGGCCCGCCCGCAGATCGGTGGGACCCGATCGCAGGCCAGGCCACCATGGGGGCACCTCCCGGGGCCAGATCCCCCAGCGCCCCTCCGAGGACACCGGAGGGCGCCCGCGCAGCCAGGTTCCGACGGTAAGTACCTACTATAATTTACACCGGCGGGACTGGCCGAGAACGGGGGGCCACTCGGCCCATTGCGGACCGGAAAATCGCCAGGAGGGGCCGCTGCCAGCGGCCGCCGACTGGCGCGACGCGATTCCCGCCCCTGCCAAATCCCCGGCACCGGAGAATTCGGCGGGGGGGGCGGCGTGAATCGGCGAGGGGTCGGCGAAGTCCGCCCCACACATGTCCTGCGCTGTCGGGAACTCGGCCAATTGGGGATGGAGCACCGGGGGCGGGCCTGCAGGTGATGTCCTGAGGCCGTCCCAACGGCTCGAGGCGCGCTCCTCAATGACGCTGTTTTGGAGGGAGCTTGTGAAAACAGGCACTGCCTTCGGTTTTGGCATCAAAAGGGATTCTCCGTCCGATCGCCGATGACCAAATTCGCGCGGGGGAACGGAGAAGCCCGCCCATAGTCTCCCGAATGCAGAATCCAGACCACGGCTTTCTCGATTGTACAGGATCTAAAAGGGAAATGTGTCTAATAACTGCTACAAAGGTCATTCAGTTACGCAAGTGTTATCAACCCAAATATTCCGTCGGTATTCTTGATGTGCACTTAAAAGACTGATATCAACTATAATCCTTTGTGGAATTAACTGAAGATGAACACCTCCTGTCAGTGAATGTTATAATCTTCAGAAAGCTTCACAATAACTCTACTGTAAAGGAAACCTTGATCAATGTGCTCGGTAGATTAATGCAGGAAGGAGGCTATGGTAGCCTTCCCAAAACATGACCTTTCGATTTCAAAACGTGACATTGTCGTAAATGATACTTTTAGGAACACTCAGTCCACCCTAATTCTTTGCAAATGCATTTGTTTTTCTAGTGTTTTGCTCCAGTCGTACAGACTGAAGGAAGCCAGGCTTCAGACAGTTTAAATTAATTACCCCAAGATGGAAACAAAAAACATGTTAAATAACAAATAATCTTGATAATTCCAATAAAGCCTTTCAATAGAGTGGATCGTCACTGGACTAGTATTTCAGATATCCAGGGTAATGCTCTGGGGTCCTGTGTCCATATCCCACCAGGGCAGATGGTGACATTTGAATTCAGTAAAAAATATCTGGAATTAAAAGTCTAACGATGACCATGAAACCATTGTTGATTGTTGTAAAGACTCATCTCATTCACTAATGTCCTTTCAGGAAGGAAATCCACTGTCCTTATCTAGCCTGGCCTACATGTGACTCCAGACCCACAGCAATGTGGTTGACTCTGAAATGCCCTCTGAAATCCACTGAGGTCAAGGGCAATTAGGAATGGGCAATAAATGCTGGCCCAGCATGAACAAATTAAAAAAATAACCACCAACCATTTCCTCTTGTGGGGAAAAAAACCTTGAAATGAATAATAGGCCATTTAGGAATTAAGTCAGGAAGCACTTTTTCACATATGGGGTAGTGGAAATCTGTAGCTGCCTCCACAAAGACGAACCTATTAAAACTTTTAAGTTTAAAATTTGTGGATGTTCGTGAGGTAAATTCTAAATTCATGCCAATCATTTCTACAACTTCACGTCCGAACCAAACCTCCCATAACAATTAGGTTTACACCCTGCCACAGGACTGAAATAACACGAGATGGCGCAGTGGTTAGCACTTCTGTCTCACAGTGTCAGAGATTAGAGTTCAATTCTGGCCTTCGGTGACTGTGTGAAATATGCACATTCTCCTCGTGTCTGCAAGGGTTTCCTCCGGGTGCTCGGATTTCCCCCCACAGTTCAAAGGTGTGCAGGTTAAGTAGATTAGCCATAATAAATTGCCCCTTAGTGTCCAACTTGTGGGGTTACGGGGATTGGGTCTATATAGGGTGCTCTTTCAGAGGAGTGGTGCAAAATCGATGGGCCGAATGGCCTCCTTCTGCATTGTTTGGATTCTTAGTGAATGAATCACAAAAGGTTAATATGCAGGTACAGCAAGTAATTAGGAAAACTGATAGAATGTTATTATTTAATGTGAGGGGAATTGACTAAAAACGTATGGAGGCTCTACTTCAGTTGTTTCGGGCAATTGGTGAGACAGCAGCTGGAGTACTGTGTACAGTGCCGATCTCTTCATCTAAGGAAAGATGTCAAAGTGTTAGAAACAGTTCAGAGAATGTCTACTAGACTAATACCACAGTACGAAGTCTTACAACACCAGGTTAAAGTCCAACAGGTTTGTTTCGATGTCACTAGCTTTCGGAGCGCTGCTCCTTCCTCAGGTGAATCACAAAAGGTTAATATGCAGGTACAGCAAGTAATTAGGAAAACTCACCTGAGGAAGGAGCAGCGCTCCGAAAGCTAGTGACATCGAAACAAACCTGTTGGACTTTAACCTGGTGTTGTAAGACTTCGTACTGTGCTCACCCCAGTCCAACGCCGGCATCTCCACATCAAGACTAATACCAGGAATGGGCTTGTTGTTTGAGAGGTTAGCCTTGTATCTACTGTAGGAAAATGTGAAGTTAGACTTTTGGCAAGAAACAAGGGCCGGGATTCTCCCCTACCCGGCGGGGTGGGGGGTCCCGGCGGGATGGAGTGGCGTGAACCACTCCGGCATCGAGCCGCCCCAAAGGTGCAGATTTCTCCGCACTTTTAGGGGCCAAGCCCTCATCTTGAGGGGCTAGGCCCACGCCGGAGTGGTTGGCGCGCTGCCGGACGGCGGGAAAGGCCTTTGGCGCCACTCCAGCCGGGGCTGAAGTGTCTCCGCCGGTCGGCGGAAGTCCGCGCATGCGCGGGAGTGTCAGCGGCTGCTGACATCATCCCTGCGCATGCGCGGGGGCGGGGGGGGTCACTTCCGCATCGGCGATCGCGGAGGCTGTGGCCGAGGCGGAAGGAAAAGAGTGCCCCCATGGCACAGGCCACAGGTTGTACGGTGGGAGCACCCCCCGGGGCCAGATCGCCCCGCGCCCCCCCAGGACCCTGGAGCCAGCCCGCCCCGCCAGTAAGGTAGGTGGTTTGATTCACGCCGGCGGGACTGGCATGACAGCAGCGGGACTTCGGCCCATCGCGGGGGGGGGGCCCGCCGACTGGTACGTCGCAATTCCTGCCCCCGACAAATTTTCAGTGCCGGAGAATTCGGTGGCCGGCAGGGGCGGGATTCACGCCGCGCGCCTCCCCCGCCGGCGAATCTCCGACCCGGCGGGATTCCACCCAAGGAGCTGAATATTATTTAAATTATGCTTCACCCGATGCCGGTGTCTATGTATTTACATTGTGGACCTTAGGTTGCTCTTTTATTTCTTTTCTTTTTCTTTTATTTTATTTTCATGTACTAAATGATCTGTTTGACCTGCTCGCCAAAAAATATTTTTCACCATACCTCAGTACACGTGACAATAAACAAACAAACAAACAAAACGGAGACAGTCTGCAGAAAGCGGCAGCACAGAAGGATTTGGGGTCCTCGTGCATAATTCGCATAAAGCTAACGTGCAAGTTCAGCAGGCCATAGGGAAGGCAAATGGAATATTGGGCTTTATTTCAACAGGAATGGAGTCTTGCAAAAACCATACAAGGCACAAGTTATAATAATAATCGCATATTGTCACAAGTAGGCTTCAATGAAGTTACTGTGAAAAGCCCCCAGTCGCCACATTCCAGCGCCTGTTCGGGGAGGCCAGTACAGGAATTGAACCCATGCTGCTGGCCTTGTTCTGCATTACAAGCCAGCTGTTTAGCCCACTGTGCTAAACCAGCCTCTCGTTAGGCAACAAATGGAATGCTGTGAACAATTTTGGTCCCTTTACCTAAGGAAAGATATTCTGGTATTGGAGGAGGTCCACAGAAGGTTCACTAGGTTGATCCCGAGTATGGATTTTCTCATGAGGAGAGGCTGAGTAGGTTGTACCTGTACTCATTGGAGTTAAAAGAATGAGAGACAACCTTATTAAGACATGTCGGGTTCTCAGGGGACTTGATGTGGTAGATGCTGAGAGGTTATTTCCCCTTGTGGGAGAGTCCAGGGACAGAGGGCATAATCTCAAAGTCAAGGATCATGCATTGATGACAGAGATGAGGAGGAATATCTTCTCTCAGAGGGTCCTGAATCTGTAGATTTATTTAGTGTAGAAGCTGGGTCATGAAGTATTTTCAAGGCTGAGGTGGACAGATTTTTAAGAAGTGAGGGAATCAAGGGTTATGGGGATATGACGGGAAAGTGGAGCTGAGGAGTATCACATCAGATCAGTCATGATCTCATTTAATGGCGGAACAGACTCGATGTGCCTTCTTCTCCTATATCAATGGTATTATAAAGTTCAGAAGAGTAAGTGTTGACTTGATCGAAACCTTTAAGTTCCTGAGGGATATTGACAGGGTGGATGTTTTCTCTTGACGGAGAATTTAGAACTGTCGCTGTTGAAAAATGAAGGGTTGTTCATTCAAGGTGGAGATGGGAGGACATTTTTTTCTCTCAGTGGGTGGTGAGTCTCTGAAACTCTTCTTCAAAAGGCAGTGGAAGCAGAACCTTTGCATATATTTTAAGGCAGACCTACTGGACAGATTCTTGATTAACAAGGGGGTGAAATGTTATGGGGGATCGGCAAGAATGTGGGGTTGAGGTTATAATCAGATCAGTTGTGATCTTGTTGAATGGTGGAGCAAGCTCGAGGGGCCGAGTGGCCTACTCCTGCTCCTAATTTGTATGTTCGGATGTCTGTAAAGTCACAAAATATTATCCTAAACGACTGTGACAAAAGTAAACTAGCCCTCCCCGTCCTTCTCGACCTGTCTGTAGCGATTGATACAGTTGGCCACATCATCCACTCATCGCCAACCAGCTTCTTGGGATTGTTCTCACCTGTTTCTATTCTTATCTAATTGTAGACAGAGTCATTATAAGCCGCAATGGCTTCTCTTCCCTCTCCTGCACTGTTATCTCTGGTGTCCCCCAGGGATGTATCGTTGGCCACCTCCGATTTCCCATTTACCCCCTGGCTCTTGTAGACATCATGGCCGGGATTCTCCAAGCCCACGTCGGGTCGGAAAATCGCCCGGGGGGGGGGGGGCAAGGGCGCGTGAGAATCCCGCAACACCGCTCCAAAGCCGGGCCGCCGATTCTCCGGCGACCGGAGAATCGCCGCCAATCGCGCCTGCGCGGTCGTCACGGCGACGGTCGGGGTGCATTGAAAGCGGCCCCCGCAGTGATTCTCCGCGCTCGACGGGCCGAGTGCCCGCCGAGTCCCGCCGGCGTGGTTTATATATGGTCCCACCCGGCAGGACCTCGGCGTTCTGGCTGCGGGGGCCTTCCTGATGGGGGTTGCGGGGGGGGATCCAACTCCGGGGAGGGCCTCCACGGTGGCCAGGCCCGCGATCTGGGGCTACTGATTGGCTGGTGCGCTCATTCTGGGGGTGGGGGGGGCCTATGTTCCTCCGCGCCGGGCCTCTGTCGGGCTCCGACATGTTGCCTGGGGGCCGGCACTGAGACGGCAACCATACGCATGCACCGGCGCGGAGACGGCCGTGGTGTGCATGCCCGGACCCACGCCAGCCGTGTAGGGCCGGCTTTTGGTGCCGGAGCAGCGCACAGCACTCCGGTGCCGTTCTAGCCCCCAAGGAAGAGGAGAATTACTGGACCTGGAGGCCCGTTGACGCCGGCGTCGCTCGCGCCGGTTTTGACGCAGGCATCAACACCTGGCAGCGATTTTGGTGAATACCAGCCCATATATAGAAACATAGGAACATACATAGAAAATAGAAGCAGGAGGAGGCCGTTCGGCCCTTCGATCCTGCTCTGCTAGTCATTATGATCAAGGCTGGTCGTGAAGTTGAATACCCTGATCCGGCCTCCCCCCCCCCCCCCCCAAATCCCTTGATTTCTTTAGCTCCAGGAGCTATACTAAACTGTTGGCACCCTCAGTGCCCTACGATAACATTGTTAAATGGCATAGTGATAGGGCAGCACGGTGGCGCAGTGGGTTAGCACTGCGGCCTCACGGTGCTGAGGTCCCAGGTTTGATCCCGGCTCTGGATCACTGTCCGTGTGGAGTTTGCACATTCTCCTCGTGTTTGTTTGGGTTTTGCCCCACAACCCCAAAAGAATGTGCAAGCTAGGTGGATTGACCGCGCTAAATTGCCCCTTAATTGGAAAGCATGAATTGGCTACTCTAAATTTTTTTTTTTTAAATGGCATAGTGATCATATAATCCCTACAGTACAGAAGGAGACCATTCAGCCCATTGAGTCTGCACCGACATCCTGAAGGAGCACTACATCCAGGTTCAATGATTCGCCCACCCCATCCCGTTAACCCCTTAACCTAGTCTGCATGAACCTGGACCCTAAGGGGCAATTTAGCATGGCCAATCTACCTAACCTGCACATCTTTGGACTGTGGGAGGAAACCGGAGCACCCGGAGGAAACCCAGCAGTCATGAGGAGAAAGTGCAAACTCTACACAGACAGTCACCCAAGGCCAGTTTTTGTCCCTGTCGCTGTGAGGCAGCAGTGCTAACCACTTTGCCACCGTATCGCCCATAACACATATCCGTGCTGTCACTAAGACCACCAATTCCCAACAATGTAACATTGCCCAATTCTACCCCTTCCTCAGCTAGTCTGTTTCTGATATCCTTGTCAATGCCTTTGTTCCCTCCTAGGCTTGATGATTCTGATTCACTCCTGACCAACCTCCCACGTTCTACCCTCTGTAAGCATAAGATCACCCAAAGACCTGCTGCAACTGTGCTAAGACATACCAAATTCTGATTACCCATCACTTCCTGTGCTCTCTGACCTACCCTAACTGGTTCCCTGTTAAACATACCTGGATTTCAAAATTCTCAACCTTGTTTTCTCCGTGTCCTGGTCCCTCTCTGTCCCTGTAATTGCCCCCAGGGCTCTAACCACTGAGATATCTGTGTTCCTCCAAGGTGGAACATCTGGAGCATCCCTGATTTTTTTTTTTTTATTAAATATTTTATTGAAAATTTTTGGTCAACCAACACAGTACATTGTGCATCCTTTACACAATATTATAACAACACAAATAACAATGACCTATTTTATAAACAAAAAATGAATAAATAATAAATAACAAAAATGAAAACTAGCCCTAATTGGCAACTGCCTTGTCACAAGTAACACTCTCCAAAAATATAATTTAACAGTCCAATATATAATTATCTGTAGCAACGACCTATACATACTATACAGTATATATTAACAACCCTGAGAGTCCTTCTGGTTCCTCCCCCCCCCCCCCCCCCCCCCCGATCCTGGGCTGCTGCTGCTGCCTTCTTTTTCCCATTCCGTCTATCTTTCTGCGAGGTATTCGACGAACGGTTGCCACCGCCTGGTGAACCCTTGAGCCGACCCCCTTAGGACGAACTTAATCCGCTCTAGCTTTATAAACCCCGCCATGTCATTTATCCAGGTCTCCACCCCCGGGGGCTTGGCTTCTTTCCACATTAGCAATATCCTGCGCCGGGCTACTAGGGACGCAAAGGCCAAAACATCGGCCTCTCTCGCCTCCTGCACTCCCGGCTCTTGTGCAACCCCAAATATAGCCAACCCCCAGCTTGGTTCGACCCGGACTCCTACTACTTTTGAAAGCACCTTTGTCACCCCCATCCAAAACCCCTGTAGTGCCGGGCATGACCAAAACATATGGGTATGATTCGCTGGGCTTCTCGAGCACCTCGCACACCTATCCGCCACCCCAAAAAATTTACTGAGCCGTGCTCCAGTCATATGTGCCCTGTGTAATACCTTAAACTGAATCAGGCTTAGCCTGGCACACGAGGACGACGAGTTTACCCTGCTTAGGGCATCTGCCCACAGCCCCTCCTCGATCTCCTCCCCCAGCTCTTCCCATTTCCCTTTTAGTTCATCTACCATAGTCTCCCCTTCGTCCCTCATTTCCCTATATATATCTGACACCTTACCATCCCCCACCATGTCTTTGAGATCACTCTGTCCTGCACCTCTTGTGTCGGGAGCTGCGGGAATTCCCTCACCTGTTGCCTCGCAAAAGCCCTCAGTTGCATATACCTGAATGCATTCCCTTGGGGCAACCCATATTTCTCGGTCAGCGCTCCCAGACTCGCGAACTTCCCATCCACAACCAGATCTTTCAGTTGCGTTATTCCTGCTCTTTGCCACATTCCATATCCCCCATCCATTCCCCCCGGGGCAAACCTATGGTTGTTTCTTATCGGGGACCCCCCCAAGGCTCCAGTCTTTCCCCTATGCCGTCTCCACTGTCCCCAAATCTTCAGTGTAGCCACCACCACCGGGCTTGTGGTGTAGTTCCTCGGTGAGAACGGCAATGGGGCTGTCACCATAGCCTGTAGGCTAGTCCCCCTACAGGACGCCCTCTCTAATCTCTTCCACGCCGCTCCCTCCTCCTCTCCCATCCACTTACTCACCATTGAAATATTAGCGGCCCAATAATACTCACTTAGGCTCGGTAGTGCCAGCCCCCCCCTATCCCTGCTACGCTGTAAGAATCCCTTCCTCACTCTCGGGGTCTTCCCGGCCCACACAAAACCCATGATGCTCTTTTCAATCCTTTTAAAAAAAGCCTTCGTAATCACCACCGGGAGGCACTGAAACACAAAGAGGAATCTCGGGAGGACCACCATCTTAACCGCCTGCACCCTCCCTGCCATTGACAGGGATACCATATCCCATCTCTTGAAATCCTCCTCCATCTGTTCCACCAACCGCGTTAAATTTAACCTATGCAATGTGCCCCAATTCTTAGCTATCTGGATCCCCAGGTAACGAAAGTCCCTTGTTACCTTCCTCAACGGTAGGTCCTCTATTTCTCTACTCTGCTCCCCTGGATGCATCACAAACAACTCACTTTTCCCCATGTTCAATTTATACCCTGAAAAATCCCCAAACTCCCCAAGTATCCACATTATTTCTGGCATCCCCTCCGCCGGGTCCGCCACGTATAGTAGCAAATCGTCCGCATACAAAGATACCTGGTGCTCTTCTCCTCCCCTAAGTACTCCCCTCCACTTCTTGGAACCCCTCAACGCTATCGCCAGGGGCTCAATCGCCAGTGCAAACAATAATGGGGACAGAGGGCATCCCTGCCTTGTCCCTCTATGGAGCCGAAAATATGCAGATCCCCGTCCATTCGTGACCACGCTCGCCACTGGGGCCCTATACAACAGCTGCACCCATCTAACATACCCCTCTCCAAAACCAAATCTCCTCAACACCTCCCACAAATAATCCCACTCCACTCTATCAAATGCTTTCTCGGCATCCATCGCCACTACTATCTCCGTTTCTCCCTCTGGTGGGGCCATCATCATTACCCCTAACAACCTCCGTATATTCGTGTTCAGCTGTCTCCCCTTCACAAACCCAGTTTGGTCCTCGTGGACCACCCCCGGGACACATTCCTCTATTCTCATTGCCATTACCTTGGCCAGGACCTTGGCATCTACATTTAGGAGGGAAATAGGTCTATAGGACCCGCATTGTAGCGGGTCCTTTTCCTTCTTTAAGAGAAGCGATATCGTTGCTTCAGACATAGTCGGGGGCAGTTGTCCCCTTTCCTTTGCCTCATTAAAGGTCCTCGTCAGTACCGGGGCGAGCAAGTCCACATATTTTCTATAGAATTCGACTGGGAATCCATCCGGTCCCGGGGCCTTTCCCGCCTGCATGCTCCTAATTCCTTTCACCACTTCTTCTACCTCGATCTGTGCTCCCAGTCCCACCCTTTCCTGCTCTTCCACCTTGGGAAATTCCAGCCGATCCAAGAAGCCCATCATTCTCTCCCTCCCATCCGGGGGTTGAGCTTCATATAATTTTTTATAAAATGTCTTGAACACTCCATTCACTCTCTCCGCTCCCCGCTCCATCTCTCCTTCCTCATCCCTCACTCCCCCTATTTCCCTCGCTGCTCCCCTTTTCCTCAATTGGTGTGCCAGCAACCTGCTCGCCTTCTCCCCATATTCGTACTGTACACCCTGTGCCTTCCTCCATTGTGCCTCTGCAGTGCCTGTAGTCAGCAAGTCAAATTCTACATGTAGCCTTTGCCTTTCCCTGTACAGTCCCTCCTCCGGTGCTTCCGCATATTGTCTGTCCACCCTCAAAAGTTCTTGCAGCAACCGCTCCCGTTCCTTACTCTCCTGCTTCCCTTTATGTGCCCTTATTGATATCAGCTCCCCCCTAACCACCGCCTTCAACGCCTCCCAGACCACTCCCACCTCGACCTCCCCATTATCATTGAGTTCCAAGTACTTTTCAATGCACCCCCTCACCCTTAGACACACAACCTCATCTGCCATTAGTCCCATGTCCATTCTCCAGGGTGGGCGCCCTCCTGTTTCCTCCCCTATCTCCAAGTCCACCCAGTGTGGAGCGTGATCCGAAATGGCTATAGCCGTATACTCCGTTCCCCTCACCTTCGGGATCAATGCCCTACCCAGCACAAAAAAGTCTATTCGCGAGTAGACTTTATGGACATAGGAGAAAAACGAGAACTCCTTACTCCTAGGTCTGCTAAATCTCCACGGGTCTACACCTCCCATCTGCTCCATAAAACCTTTAAGTACCTTGGCTGCTGCCGGCCTCCTTCCAGTCCTGGACTTCGACCTATCCAGCCCTGGTTCCAACACCGTATTAAAATCTCCCCCCATTATCAGCTTTCCCATCTCTAGGTCCGGAATGCGTCCTAGCACCCGTCTCATAAAATTGGCATCATCCCAGTTCGGGGCATATACGTTTACCAAAACCACCGTCTCCCCCTGTAGTTTGCCACTCACCATCACGTATCTGCCCCCGTTATCCGCCACTATAGTCTTTGCCTCGAACATTACCCGCTTCCCCACTAATATAGCCACCCCCCCTGTTTTTCGCATCTAGCCCCGAATGGAACACCTGCCCCACCCATCCTTTGCGTAGCCTAACCTTGTCTATCAGTTTCAGGTGCGTTTCCTGTAACATAACCACATCTGCCTTAAGTTTCTTAAGGTGTGCGAGTACCCGTGCCCTCTTTATCGGCCCGTTCAGCCCTCTCACGTTCCACGTGATCAGCCGAGTTGGGGGGCTTCCTACCCCCCCCCTCCCTTGTCGATTAGCCATCACCTTTTTCCAGCTCCTCACCCGGTTCCCACGCAGCTGTATCTCCCCCAGGCGGTGCCCCCCCGCCCATCCTCTCCCATACCAGCTCCCCCCTCTCCCCAGCAGCAGCAACCCAGTAATTCCCCCCTCCCACCCCCCCCCGCTAGATCCCCCGCTAGCGTAATTACTCCCCCCATGTTGCTCCCAGAAGTCAGCAAACTCTGGCTGCCCTCAGCTTCCCCCCGTGACCTCGGCTCGCACCGTGCGACGCCCCCTCCTTCCTGCTTCTCTATTCCCGCCATGATTATCATAGCGCGGGAACCAAGCCCGCGCTTCTCCCTTGGCCCCGCCCCCAATGGCCAACGCCCCATCTCCTCCACCTCCCCTCCTCCCCCCATCACCACCTGTGGGAGAGAGAAAAGTTACCACATCGCAGGATTAGTACATAAAACCCCTCTTTGCCCCCTACATTCGCCCCACCACATTGTTCGAACGTTCTTTTTAATAACCCGCTCATTCCAGTTTTTCTTCCACAATAAAAGTCCACGCTTCATCCGCCGTCTCAAAGTAGTGGTGCCTCTCTCGATATGTGACCCACAGTCTTGCCGGTTGCAGCATTCCAAATTTTACCTTCTTTTTATGAAGCACCGCCTTGGCCCGATTAAAGCTCGCCCTCCTTCTCGCCACCTCCGCACTCCAGTCTTGATAAACGCGGATCACCGCGTTCTCCCATTTACTACTCCGAGTTTTCTTCGTCCATCTAAGGACCATTTCTCTATCCTTAAAACGGAGGAATCTCACCACTATGGCTCTGGGAATTTCTCCTGCTCTCGGTCCTCGCGCCATCACTCGGTATGCTCCCTCCACCTCCAACGGACCTGCCGGGGCCTCCGCTCCCATTAACGAGTGCAGCATTGTGCTCACATATGCCCCGACGTCCGCTCCCTCCACACCTTCTGCAAGACCAAGAATCCTCAGGTTGTTCCTCCTTGCGTTGTTTTCCAGTGCCTCCAACCTTTCCACACATCGTTTCTGATGTGCCTCCTGCGTCTCCGTCTTCACCACCAGGCCCTGTATATCGTCCTCATTCTCGGCTGCCTTTGCCTTCACAACCCGAAGCTCCCGCTCCTGGGTCTTTTGTTCCTCCTTTAGCCCTTCGATCGCCTGTAGTATCGGGGCCAACAGCTCTTTCTTCATTTCCTTTTTGATCTCTTCCACACAGCATTTCAAGAACTCTTGTTGTTCAGGGCCCCATGTTAAACTGCCACCTTCCGACGCCATCTTGGTTTTTGCTTGCCTTCCTTGCCGCTGTTCTAAAGGATCCACTGCAATCTGGCCACTTCCCTCTCCCTTTTCCATCCGTATCCAGGGGGGATTCCCTTCTGGTTTACCGCACAGTGTTTTTAGCCGTCAAAATTGCCGTTGGGGCTCCTATCAAGAGCCCAAAAGTCCGTTTCACAGGGAGCTGCCGAAACGTGCGACTCAGCTGGTCATCGCCGCACCCGGAAGTCCGGCATCCCTGATTTTAACATCTGCATCAAGGGTGCTGCACCCTCAACTGCCAAGGCCCAAAACTCTGGAATTCCCTCCCTCCAAGTCGCTATCTTGCTTTCCGCCTTTAAGACACGCCTTAAAATGTCTTTGACCAAACGTTTGGTCATCTGCCCACATACCCCTCAGTGGTTCAGTGTCATATTTTGCTTTATAATGCCACTGTGAAGAGCCTGGCGGTGTTTATTATGCTAAACATTAGGTATAAATACAAGTAGTTGCTATTGTGAGGGTATCAAGGAGCCAACACACAGATTAACAATCATCAAAAACTTCCAGTGGCGGCTATGAAGGATTAAGTCGCACATTTGGTGGCTCCCGCTCGGGTCGGACTTTTGGACCTTTTCCCCAATTTTTTACCAGACATGATTTAAAAATTGATGACAGAGGCAATTGTGCACTGGATTCCCACATCGGTGCATGGAGAGGAGGACTAGAAGTGCTCGTAAAGGCAGAAACAGAGAGGCAGAGAAGTCTTGGGCTGAAGCTGCAGTGGGAGACAGCATGGCGGAGGACCGGACCTCTGGTTCGTCGACCCAGCGGTCAACGGAGCAGCTGATGCAAGTGATCCAGGAGGGCTTCACCAAGCAGAAGCAGGACTGCTTGGACCCGATTAAAGAGGCAATTTCGCGGCTGGAACTTAGATTGGATGCCCAAGATCGAGCGATCCAGAAAGTAGAGAAGGCGCTGGCTGACCAGGAGGTGCATCAAACAGCGGCGGAGTTGGAGGTGGGGATGTTAAGAGACCAGCAGAAAAGGCTCCTGGAGAAGGTAGAGGACCTAGAGAACTGGTCCTGCCGGCAGAGCCTGAAGATCGTTGGGCTCCCGGAGGGATCCGAAGGGGCAGACGCTGGGGCGTATATTGTGGCCATGTTCGAGAAGCTGCTGGGGGATGGGGCATTCCCCCGACCCTTGGAGGTGGACAGAGCTCACA
This sequence comes from Scyliorhinus torazame, assembly GCF_047496885.1. Taxonomy (NCBI): domain Eukaryota; kingdom Metazoa; phylum Chordata; class Chondrichthyes; order Carcharhiniformes; family Scyliorhinidae; genus Scyliorhinus; species Scyliorhinus torazame. Next base: position 48,005,803 of record NC_092708.1, on the reverse strand, counting down.
GAGCGCTTGCGAGGAAGCTGCGAATGGGGGATCACCCCCCACCCCTCCCCCCCCGCCACCCCCGAGGGCAATGGTAGTGAGATTCCACAGATAACTGGATAAGGAGCGTGTTTTACAGTGGGCCAAGCAGACACGGAGCTGCAAGTGGGACAACAATATCCTACGGATCTATCAAGGCCTGATTGTGGAGGTGGCCAGTAGAAGAGTGGGGTTTAACCAGATCAGAACGACCCTTTTCAAGAAAAAGGTGAAGTTCGGGCTGTTGTACCTGGCCCACCTGTGGGTCACGTACGAGGAGCAACATTTATCTTTCGAGTCGCCAGAGGAAGCACTGGACTTCGTGAAAAGGAAAGGACTGGTGTCGGACTGAGAACTTTGAACTTGGAATTTGGCTGTAGCGTTTATGTTTTGCAAAGAAAAAGTTTCTTGTTTCTTGTTTTTTTTTCCGGACATTATTTGTAATACCTGCTGTATGGATCTGGGACCAGCTGCAGAGCTGAGTGAGGTAAAAGTTTGTATTTGCACTGTTGGGGGTTGGAGGTTTGTTTGTTCAGATGCTGGAGCTTTTGCTTGACCTTTTCCTTTGGTTGAGTTCAACTCGGGTTTTTTTTTCCATCTCTGTTGGACAATTGTGTTGGGATTGTTTTTCAGTTGAATATGTATGTATGAGCGGGGGGGAGGGTGGGGAAGGGACAATAGGTGGGAGATTGTCTGGCGCCAGGGGCGAGGGCCACCAAGCTAGCTGGGCAGGCTAGCTCACGGAAGCGTAGTGGGAGGTGAACAGATGTTAGGCTTATCAAAGTGGTTGATTTATTTAGTGCTGTGACTAGGGGGGTCGGGGGGAAAAATGTTCTGCTGACGAGGGAGGGACATTTGCTGAGGGACAGAGAGGAGGTCGGGGGCGGAGGCTGCCTGGGGGCGCGCCAGTGGAGGCGCGGGGCGCGGGCTGGAGACTGACCCAAGAGGGGGGATGGCTGATCGGTGAAGTGGGGGGGGGGCGCGATGAGCTCCCCAACTAGACTGATCACCTGGAATGTAAGAGGGCTCAATGGGCCGGTCAAGAGGGCACACGTGTTCGCGCATCTGAGGGGACTGAAGGCGGACGTGGTAATGCTGCAGGAGATGCACCTTAGAGTAACTGACCAGATTAGGTTAAGGAAAGGTTGGGTCGGACAGGTTTTCCACTCAGGACTGGACTCAAAGACCAGAGGGGTCGAGATCCTGATCAACAAGCGAGTGGTGTTTGAGACGGGTAGAATAGTTTCGGATGGGGGAGGCCGGTACATTATGGTCAGCGGGAAATTGGAGGGGGTGCAGGTTGTCGTGTTGGGTGTTCTGATACACAAATGATGCAACACGGCTGTAGATGGTACAACTCTGTTTTATTGTCGAAACAACAGTAACAACTAACTGCTGGCTTGGGTACGTGCTTCACCAGCTAACCTGTGGACCCAGCCCTATCACTATCTTAGTGAGGCACTCAGCACATGGTCTATGTCTGAGTGGCACGCTGTGAGCTCTGTGCTCTGAGCTATCTCCTGGTAGAATGAGCGGGAACAGTGGCATTCCCTGTTTTATAGTGCGTGTGCTCTCACTGGTGATTGGCTGCGATGTTATGTGTGTGCTGGTTGGTCCAACTGCCCGTCCATCAGTGTGTGTGTGATTGCACCATGATATGCTGATGTGGATATCATGTCACAGGTGGTATTAGTAAATGTATACACGCCAAACTGGGACGATGTGGAGGATATAAAGAGGATGCTGGGGAAGATACTGGACCTGGATTCGCATAAGCTGGTCATGGGAGGGGACTTCAATACAGTTATTGACCCAGGTTTAGACCAGTCAAGCTCAAAAACGGGCAGGGTGTTAGCAATGGCTAAGGAGCTAAAAGGGTCCATGGAGCAGATGGGGAGGGGGTATGGACCCATGGAGATTTGGGCAGCCCAGAGAAAAGGAGTTCTCCTCCTCCTCACACGTGCATAAAGTGTACTCCTGGATTAATTTCTTCATTCTGAGTAGGGCTTTACTGACGAGGGTGGTGGACACGGGGTACTCGGCGATCACAATCACAGACCATGCCCCACACTGGGTAGACCTACAGGTTAGTAAAGACAGGACTCAGCGCCCGCACTGGAGGTTAGACGTGAGGCTCTTAGCGGACGAGGAGGTGTGCGGGCGGTTGAGGAAATGTATTCAGAATTACCTGGAGGTCAATGACACGGGGGAAATTTCAGCAGCGGTCGTCTGGGAGGCATTGAAGGCGGTGGTTAGAGGGGGGCTGATCTCGATACGGGCCCACAGGGAGAAGGTAGACAGGACAGAGACGGACCGACTGGTAAAGGAGATACTACAGGTCGACAGGAGGTATGCGGAGACCCCGGAGGCAGGGCTTCTAAGGGAACGGCAGAGGCTACAGGCAGAGTTTGGCTTGTTAACCACAGGGAGGGTGGTGGAGCAGCTGAGAAAGGCGAGGGGGGCGATCTATGAGCGCGGAGAGAACGCCAGCAGAGTGCTTGCACAGCAGCTTAGAAAGAGGGAGGCAGCCAGGGAGATAGGGAAAGTAAAGGATGGAGATGGGAACCTGGTGGGAGACTCAGCAGGGGTGAATAAAACGTTTAAGGATTTTTATAGTAGGCTGTATGGGTTGGATCACCCACCGGGGCCAGAGGGGATGAGGCACTTCCTAGGGGGGCTGAATTTCCCGAAGGTGGGCGGGGAGCTGGTAGAAGGGCTGGGGGCCCCGATCGGGATCGAAGAGATAGTGGAGGGTCTGAAGGCCATGCAGTCGGGTAAAGCCCTGGGGCCGGACGGGGACCCAGCGGAGTTCTACAAAATGTTTTCTGGGATATTGGGGCCGTTGTTGATGAGGACATTCAGTGAGGCAAGGGAGAGAGGAGTGCTTCCCCCGACGATGTCACAGGCCACGATCTCGCTGATTCTGAAGCGGGATAAGGATCCGGAGCGGTGTGTGTCCCACAGGCCGATATCCCTATTGAATGTGGACGCCAAACTGCTGGCCAAAATTCTGTCCTCTAGGATTGAAGATTGTGTTCCGGACGTGATTGAGGAGGACCAGATGGGATTCGTTAAGAGAAGGCAGTTGGTGTACAATGTAAGAAGGTTGCTAAATGCGATCATGATGCCCCCAGAAGGTAGGGAGGTGGAGTTAGTGGTCGCAATGGACGCAGAGAAGGCGTTTAATCGAGTAGAATGGGAATATTTGTGGGAGGTGCTGGGACGGTTCGGATTTGGACGGGGCTTTATTGACTGGGTCAGGTTACTGTATCAGGCTCCTGTGGCGAGCATACGGATGAATAGGACGACATCGGACTATTTTACGTTATACCGGGGGATGAGGCAGGGATGCCCCCTCTCCCACTGTTATTTGCGCTGGCCATAGAGCCGCTGGCAATTGCGCTGAGAGCCTCAAGGAGCTGGAAGGGGTTGGTCCGCGGGGAAGTAGAACACAGAGTCTCACTTTATGCAGACGATCTGCTCCTGTATGTGTCGGATCCAATGGGGAGGATGGAAGAAATCATGAGGATTCTGGGGGAATTTGGCCTGTTCTTGGGGTACAAACTAAATATGGGGAAAAGGGAGATGTTTGTGATCCCGGCAAGGGGACAGGAGAGGCGGTTGGGGGAACTGTGTTTAGAGTGCAGGGGGAAGTTTTAAATATCTAGGTATCCAAGTGGCGCGAGAATGGGAACGATTACACAAACTTAATCTGGCCCGTCTGGTGGACCAAATGAAAGACTATTTTCGGAGGTGGGACGCGCTCCCGTTGTCACTAGTTGGGAGGGTCCTGACAGTGAAGATGACGGTCCTTCCGAGATTCCTGTTTGTGTTCCAGCGTCTCCCCAACTTTATTCCGCGCTCCTTCTTTAAACGGGTGTTGTGGAAATCATAATAAAGACAAATCCCTCGAGGTTCGATTTAAGGAAATTTATTTACACAAATATATTTGTGGAGAGAGAGTGTTTCAGCTGCAAAGCCAAGGCACTGCACTCTGAGTTATGCAGTCGAAAACCATTATATTTATAGTGTGAAATAAACAACTTTGAAGAGATAAAGCTTGGGAACATACGCAAGAGGAAATATGAATGTTTTGCCCTTGGTTTAAAAACAATTCGAGTGCGCATTTTGTTGTCCTTTGGAAGAACAACTTATCATAATAAAGCCAGTACAACATACTAAGCAGTATTTAGTTTACATTACTTGACCTACTTATTTTCGCTCAAAAGCAGTGTTAAAATATAGTCAATATTCCCGGCATGCTTTTAAATTGGTAACTCATTAACTTCCCTTCCACAATTCCCTCCATGTTGATCTTTTGATCAACACCTTTTAGTAAATTATCATGTCCTCCGTAGAGAAGGGTGGTTTATAATGTAAGGGGAATGGACGTATGACAGTTCCCTGCGTGTTATTAGCTGGTAGCAAGGAGGCAAGGCGGCTAGGGCTGTTCTCCCGTGTCAGTACAATAAAAATATCTTGCGCAACATTAAAACAGTAACCATACGACAATCAAGATTACAATGGCGATTATAATCCAGAACACAATCCTCTGTTCTGACGTTCCTACCATCGCTCATTTTCGTGTAATCTTGTTACCTCTCTACAAATGTGATCCACTAGATTATCAATTTTTCTGAGTTATCAGGGATGTATTTGCAACAGTCACTTCCAATCAGGGCACAAGTGCCTCCCTTTTCAGCGAACAAGAAATCAAGAGCCATCTATTCTGCAGGGCAACCGCTCTCATAGCAACCATCTCAGCTTCTATCTGGTTAACAGCTTCTGCAATGTCATTAGCTACGGATACGATTAGCTTGGAGGGAATCAAAGCCCCCGAAGTCGGAGACCTGGCTTACTGACATGGCTAGCTTTCTCTGTCTGGAGAAAATCAAATTCGCCTTGAGAGGGTCACTGTTAGGGTTCGCCCAGAGGTGGCAACCATTCGTCGACTTCCTTGCAGAAAATTAGTCGTCAACAGAAGTTTACAATCAAAAATTAATCGTAAACAATTAGTTTAGTTTAGAGTAGGGGGTTAATAAAGGTGGAACCTGCAAGGGAGGTAGCAGGCTTTTTTTTTTGCACGACGTTTATAGACTTATGTATATTGTTTATTTTGTCGTTGTAAAACCAAAAAATATCTCAATAAAATGTTTATTAAAAAAAAAACAATCATCAAACAGAATGGTAGAACAGGCTTGAGGGGCTGAATAGTCTATTCCTCTTCCTGTATTCTAGCTATGATTAATTTTCCCCGTTCAATTCTCTCCTTTTCATGAAGGCATTCTCATTGCTCAGGTAATGATGAACTTTGACAGGTATTGGACTGTGGGATCGTCACAATCCCATTCAGTCTTGTCTTCATTCTACAACTATCGAAATGCTCTAATGCAGTGAGTGGGGCTGATTCTCACCTCCCGAAGCCAACAATATTGAGGCGAATTGGAAACTCTGCCAGATCTCTCTGGCCAAGATCAGCTAACATAACACTAATTTAGTCCATAAATTCACTGAGTCATTTAGAGTGCAATGACGAAATATATACTTAAGTATAATTTTTTAAGCATGCTGGCCAAGATTATACAGTTTAACTTGGCTAATATTCAAACCATTCTAATTTGCCCTGAACATGGACTGAACTTGCTACTTATAATGAAATATTCTAATCCGTTTTGATTAGTTGGAGCTTTTTCAAGAGGTTTGTTGCAGATATCTAAATTTCGTTTATTCCAATTGTGTAATTTTGAAGCTTTGGAAAAATCTCAAAAGCCCTTACAAGGCTTCAGTTGTGTTGTGGATTGTTGAAAATTAGAGGTTTGGATTCTCCAATAATGGGGCTATGTCCGCGTTTCACTCTGGACTTTCCTTAAGAAAGCCCTGAGTGATTCTCCCATCTGCAGGGGCTGACAGGGCCCCGGAGTGGTTCTTGCAGCTCTGGCTGCGGATACGGGGCCCCGCACTTTCGGTCGGGGGTCCGCGCATGCACACGGCGGCGGCCGCCCCGTGCGACATGACCGTGATGGAAGAAGTAGGTCCCCCCGAGATCACGCGCATCGTGGATCGGTGCCGCCCGATCGCTTGACTGGCCGTCCATGAGGCGCCCCCCCCTCCCGGTGAACGATCCCCCCGCCCCCCACCAGGGTGGCCGTGGACTGAGTCCGCAGCCGCCACCTGACGTTCCAGACGGCCGATAGGTGGTTAGAACCACGCCGTCGGGAACTCGGCCAGTTGTGCACGGAGAATCGCGAGGGGGCCTCTGTCAATGGCCCCCTACCCGCGCCGCGCAGTTTGCACACGCACGCGATTTCGGCACAGAGGCACGGAGAATCCGGCCTAGGATGTGCTTGACTTTCTCTTCAGTTATGCGCCTTTTCCACCCTTGCCAGATGAATCACTAACATAGAACATGGGGGCGATTCTCCAATATGGAGCCCAAGTGTTCGCGCTGTCGTGAACGCCGTTGCGTTTCACGATGGCGCGATCCGGGCCCGAGCACGACCGATTCTGACCCTCACAGGGGGCCAGCACGGCGCTGGAGTGGTTCACGCCGCTCCAGCCTCCTTTCACGGTGCCAAATGGGTGCCTCGCCAACCTGCGCGTGCGCAGTTGGGCCACACCAACCTGCGCATGTGCGGGGGGCTTCTTTAGCGCACCGGCCCCGACCAACATGGCGTCGGTGTTCAGGGGCTGGCCATGCCAGAAAGTAGGCCCGAGGGGGGAGAGACCAGCCCGCCGATCGGTGGGCTCCGATCGTGGGCCAGACCCCATCGGAGCCCCCCCCGGTGAAGGAACCCCCTTTCCACCTCCACAGGCCGCCCCCCCCCCTCCGACCATTCTCGCAGAGTTCCCGCCGACAGCGACCAGGGGTGAACGGCGCCGGCGGGACACTGTCCTATCGGCTCGGCCCATCCGGGCCAGAGAATCCAGCGGCCCGTGGCCGGCAGCGCCACGCCAAACACACCGGCGCAAATGGCGCTGATTCTCCTCACCTCGGCGGAGAATCGCGCGCCGGCGTTGGGGCGTCGTGGCCCGGTTGCGCAGATTCTCCGGCCCAGCGAAGGGCTCGGAGAATAGCCCCCACTTCAGCAACTTGATTACTGCCACCACTGTGATATTGGGCTGGATTTTCATGGTTGGCTCATGGTCCCGGTGAGGGACTCAATTCTGACTCGGGAACCCAGAAGAGGCCTTAGTATGCCAGATGTCATCCTCATAGAGGTGGCCAATTGAGAGACCCCATCTAGTTAAGGATGGTGGATCGACTGCAGGCTTAATCCAAGTGGGGCAGCAATATCAGGCCAAACAGCCCCACTGGGTGAGGTAGGCAATGCTAAGGCAGTCAGATCAGTATAGTGGTTCCTCAACATTGATTTGTCTACGAGGACAGGAAATTTCAGCCTTAGTAGTCCTCTATTTAGTCCATTTTGTGTTTGATCACTAACATTTCTCGTTTTTGGGTGCCTTGTATCATATATCAAACTCCATCGAGCTTCCTTCTTCCTGACAGGAAGTTCTGTTAAAACTGTTTTGAATATCTATGGTAAGGTGAAGAATCTACTGCCTGTTGTGTCGTGGGCATTTACACAGAAGTGATAGACTACAGCTTCTTGTGAACTAAAATTGTAAATAAAGAAGGAGGCATTGATCATGACAAAAACAGTAAAACAAAAAGGATCCTCTACGAAAAATGGCTTGGAATTTCCTTGGCTTTTAAATGCAGAGTTTTTGGCCTCTTATCTAATTTGAGAATTGGTGGGGCAGAAGGACATTGCTAAAGCCAAGTTGGAGGTTGTACAGATATGAGCGATGGATAATGGCATTGAGATTGGCATGGGCAGTGTAATATCTTCGCCAAGGCCTGTCTTCCAATAACAAACCCGTTTTATTGCAGTAACAAAAAAGGCCACAGCCTTCACTTACAACACATGTTGTCCAAACCCAGGGACCCTCCAGCGATGCCTGTCTGGGTAGGAACAGCAAGTTTCAAGCTCCCGCTATATATTTCCTTTGGGCGAGCTACCACCCGCTCAATAGGGGAGTTCATGTCCCACAAAGCCCATGGGGAGACCTATTGATGATCCCCCGTGTTGTTCGAGGCCACCATAACAGACAGAGACCCCAAGAACATTGTGAGGAGAATAATAACAATAACCGCTTATTGTCACAAGTAGACTTCAATGAAGTTACTGTGAAAAGCCCCTAGTCGCCATATTCCGGCACCTATTCGGGGAGGCCGGTACGAGATGATTGGATCAGTGGGATTGGCGCTGAAGCCAAATAACTATGATGCCTCATTAAAAAAATTTAACAAGAGGGAAACGGAGGTCAGAAGAGGTGGTAAGTGGGAAGCATAATTTGCTAAAATACCTGTAGAATTGGTTATTATTATTGTTCCTACATTGTTCTGCAAAGTTTTGATGCTAAATGCAAAAATTACAATAAAAATATTTTCAAAAATACCAGAAGTAAAAGGCTGAATAGAAAGTGACTAAAACGGGCTTCTGTTCAGACATTTATTTAGTAGTCTTTGTGCTTTTGATCTGTTGCTTGTGCGGTGTAACTGACCCCTGAGCCTGTTAATATACTTCATGCCTTACACATAATTACATACCTGCTGTAACGGTACGTACGGCAATCTATTTCTGGAATCGCGCTGGGGAGAAAACTGTGTCTACATCAAATCTAAATGGTGAAGGCAGAAACTTGATTGTGTGTTCTGTCATGATATCCAGATCAGCATATCATGGTGCAATCACACACACACTGATGGATAGGCAGTTGGACCAACCAGCACACACATAACATCGCAGCCAATCACCAGTGAGAGCACACTCACTATAAAACAGGGAACACCACAGTCCCCCTCATCCTACCAGGAGATAGCTCAGAGCACAGAGCTCACAGCGCGCCACTCAGACATAGATCATGTGCTGAGTGCTTCACTAAGATAGTGATAGGGCTGGGTCCGCAGGTTAGCTGGTGAAGCACGTACCCAAGCCAGTAGCTAGTTGTTACCGTTGATTAGACAATAAAACAGAGTTGTACCATCGACAGCCGTGTTGGATCATTTTGTGCATCAGGACACCCAACCAGACATGTTCCTGTATGAAAGTGTATTCCTAGATGCGGCCAGTGATGCTCAGAGTGATGCTAAGACCACAGGCAGAATTTTGCATTTTGGTGGAGGCAGTGACATTGGGATCAAATAACAAAGTGTGTCGGGAGCAATCACCTAGCAGTGAATTTTTTCTCTCAATGGGCTAATTAAAGGCGAGAGCGGGTGTTCACCGACCAATTAGGTTGGCGGCTGGGCCCTCAAAGCAAGAGGCTAATAGGAGGCCCTCCAGCAAACAAGGATCTCCAGCCTACGGTTGGAGATAAGGGACAGGGAGGCTGCCTCAAGATGGAGGCACCCTCTCAGCAAATTTAAACGCATTTGAACTAAAAACATGGCCACATCTTCCATTTCAACTGGGAAGGGGAAACCGCTCCACAAGGTGGCCTGTTGCTGCACCAATGACTGAACAAATGAGGTTAAGAGTTGCCTCAGAATCTAACTGAAGCGCAGGCCCCAAGATCTGTTGCTGGGACACTTATCTCTGGGCAGCCGCTATGCTCCTGACGCTGTCAGCGGGGTCCTGCAGGCCGACTGGAAAATTGCAGTAGACCTCTTATAATTGGCCTTAAACTCAGCTCAATTGGCGACAGGTCCATCCCGATCCCGTCTCTGAGAAACTAGTTCGGGGGCAGGGTGGTGCAGGAAAACAATCACACCAACCAGCGATGCAAAATTCCACACTTGCTCTCAGCCTCCAATCGGGGTGAAAATTCCGTCCCTCATTCCCGTTGCACATTGTGTCCCTCTCAGTGGCCATACATTTCCCTGAGGTAAAACCTCTAGCAATGTAGGCGTATGAATTCAAAACAACAAAGACATGTTGTACTGCAGAACACACCATCATATGTTATTATCTTACAGGAAGTATGCTGTGAAGGGAATCTTTTAACTGTGTGTTTTATTTAATCTAACACAGACACAGTGATACGCCCGATCCATGAACCAGGCAGTTTGCTAATGAGTCCTTTCAAGCTGCACAAAATTTGAACGTAGAGTTTTTGAAAATGGAGATGCATTCATACACGCTAAACCAGAGATATGGTAAATGCTGAGAACTTCAGAAAAGCTGACAGCTCGAGAACAGCCAAGATTATCGGCTTATGGCATGTGAAAACATATTGTTACATGGGTGTTGTAATTGTGCACATACACTCAACATTCCATTGCCGGTGTTGCAAAGATAACAACCTAGGTAAAAGGAATCCAAGTGTAGTCAACTTGCGAGCAAATGTAAAGCCCCTGGGATTAAAGGGATAGTGGCAGCATGGATACAAAATTGGCCAAGGGACAGAAAGCAGAGAATAGTGTTGAAAGGGAAGTACACTGGTGTTTTGCAGGGGTTGTTATTCGGGTCACTGATCTTTTTGATATATGTTAATGACTTGCACTTGGATATACGGAGCCTAATTTCAAAGTTTGAGGATAACATCAAACTCTTAAATGTCGTAAATAATGAGGGGCTTCATAACAGACTTCAAGAGGACATAGACAGACGGTGTCAATAGGCAACACTTGGCAGCTGATATTTTGGACAAGGCAGATAAAGTTTTAGATTTTGCTAGGAAGAATGAGGGGAGGCAATTATATAATTTTAAAGGGGATGTGGGTATAGAGAGACATGGGAGTGTATGTATATTAATCTTTGAAGGTGGCAGAACAAGTATAAGGCTTTTTTCAAAACGCATATGAGATGCTTTGCTTTATTAATAGAGGCGAAGGCTGGAATCTTCTAACTCCACCCCCCCCCCACCCTTACAGTGGGTTTGGTGGCAGATTGGCGGGTCAGTACCCTGACACATTCCCGCCTCACACCCGAGTAAATTCATGGTGAGACAGTCGATGGATGGCCTTCCCGCCCTGCTGCTGATTGTGGCACGGTGGTTAGCACTGCTGCCTCACAGCACCTGGGATTCGGGTTCGATTCCGACCTCAGGTGACCGTCTGCGTGGAGTTTGCACGTTCTCCCCGCGTCTGCGTGGGTTTCCTCCGGGTGCTCCGGTTTTCTCACTCAGTCCAAAGATGTGCAGGTTAGGTGGATTGGCCGTGATAAATTACCCCTAGGTGGTGTTACGGGGATAGGGTGGAGGATTGAATATGTGTGGGTTGCTCTTTCAGATGGTTGGTGCAGACTCAATGGGCCGAATAGCCTCCTTCTGCACTGTAGGCATTCTATGATGCTATGTTTCTAAGATTGAGCCCTTCGAGTTATTCATTGAATTATAGGGTGGAACCGCCTTAAGTTCATCAACAGTATGTTAGTCTTATTTGAAACAAAGCAGATGTTGGAAATAGCAATGAGAAGGTGCCCTTCTCTGTAGAGTTTAAGATGTAATGTTGCCTCATTCTGTGACAATCGGATTCTTTTTTAATTTGTTGAGAATTATGTTTTGTTAGGATCACAGGGCCCATTCCATTATTCAATGAGATGACCAATCTGCGACCTAACTCCATGTACTTCTGCCTCAGTTTTCCTAATATCTCAGAGTGATACATTTTTGATAACCAATCAATATCAGTTTTAAAATTAATAATTGATCTCGTATCAATTGCTGTTTCCCAAGCTTCTACTATTCTTTAAGTGAAGAAGCGTTCATAGAATCATAAAATCCCTACAGCACAGAAGGAGACCATTCAGCCCATTGTGTCTGCACCGACCCTCCGATAGAGCACATTACCTATGCCCAATCCCCCGCCATATCCCCGCAATTCCACCCAACCCCCGGACACTAAGGGGCAGTTTAACATGGCCAAACCACCTAACCTGCACATTGTTGGATTGTGGGAGGAAACCGGAGCACCTTGGGGGAAACCCACGCAGGCACTGGGAGAATGTGCAAACTCCACACAGGCAGTCACCCGAGAACGGAATCAAACCCGGGTCCCTGGTGCGGTGAGGCAGCAGTGCTAACCATTGTGCCACCGTCAAACAATCTTTTGTGAGTTGCTACAGTGCACCTTGTATATGGTACACGGTGCTGCCACTGTGCATCAGCAGTGAAGAGAGTGAACGTTTAAAGTGGTGGCTGGAGTGCCGGTCAAGCGGGCTGATTTGACTTAAATGGTATTGAGTTTCTTGAGTGCTGTTGGAGTTGTACTCAACCAGGCAAGTGGAGAGTATTGCATCTCACTCCAGACTTTGCAGTCAGGAGATGAATTACTTGCCACAGAATTCCCAATCTCTGACCTGTGCTTGTAGCCACAGTATTAAAATGGTTCCTCCTGTTAATTTTTTGATCAATGATCCACAAGATATGAATTTTACTTTTATCTCCACTGAAAACGCCACTTCACAGGTACACTTTACACTGTCCCTTAAAATTCAGTTTCTCTGGATCCAGTCCAAAGTGATTCTTGGCTCCTGAGAGTTTATTTCTGTCCCTTTCCTTCCCAGCCTGGTAACCTTTAACCCCAGAACTGTCTTTCGCGGTGTGGCTTTTCCTGGCGACTTCTTCCTCTAGCTGGGCAAATACTCCAGCCTTTTTCTGTCTCATCACAAATTTGATCTTTCCAATCTGAGCATGAGCTCTCACTCACATTCCTGCACAGTGAACTATAGAAACTTTCCACCTCTAGTTGCTTACTCTCCTCCTGAACCTGGCAGGCTGTGAATTTTCAGGAATACCTTAGAAACCCTTCCCCTCTCAAAGCCCATCTCCATGGCAATGTGAATCACATGGGCTTTGTAACCAGGCAGAAGTGCTGTTTAGCGATCCTTGAGACTCCAACTTTCTTGTGGAAGTAAGAGGGTACATCTACTTAAAGCCTGACATTCTCAACATTTTCCTGCAACATGGTCACAGCTTTTAACTTTGTCTGCAAGTGTAAAGACTTTGTACTTTCATCCCATTTAAAACACCGTCTTTAATCTCTGACAATCAAACCATCCAGGCTTGCTGTCAGACATACCTCAGAGCAGGGCACCTGAATCCCTTCATTTTTCCATAAATTAAAGAAAGACACTCCCTAAACATAACAATCTTCTAAACCTCATAATTGTAACAACATGTGGTCAGGAATCATCTGTAATCCTATTGCATACTCATAATTATAGATGAGAAATGAACAAAGATATAATGATGGGTTGGATTAACCAATTACTAACATAATGAAAATCTGTCCATTTGTAAAATGGAAGAAACACTTCTAAATGTTTCTGTAAGTCATAAGCCATTGGCTGGCTGGCTGATCTCCATGCATGTTTGTGAATCCACTTAATATGTTTTAGTGATGGATAACCAAGGAAGAATTGGCAAACTGGAAGGAATTAGAATCAAATTATAAACCTGCCTGCAAATGTAAAATTAGCATAGATTTTTAATGAGGTTCATGTTTGGAATACCAGAGAATTACAGTGCCAATGATTCAATGTTTCTTTGGTTGAATATCATGCCTTTTCCCCTTCCCAACATGACTGTAGAACCCCAGGTACAATGTAACATTTGTGACTGAATTGCTGGCAGCTTCAGGCAACCTCACTCTTTTTTTACAATGTAAGTTTATCTTTCAGTGGCAGCTCTATTTCAAGGCATCCATGACACAAAACCTTGGATGAATGGCAGTAAAAACTAATTTAAACACTTTGATCAGCCAATTGTGTGTGTGTGTGTGTGTGTGTGCATATGTGTGAGTTTCCAGAGCAGGCTCGAAGGGCTGAACAGCAAGTTGCTGCTCCTATGTTCGTGTTTTTGTTCTGTTCATTCACGGGATATCGCTGACAGGGCTGGGCAGCACCGTTGCACAGTGGTTAGCACTGTTGCTTCACAGCGGGCTCGATTCCCGGCTTGTGTCACTGTCTGTGCGGAATCTGCACGTTCTCCCCGTGTCTGCATGGGTTTCCTCCAGGTGCTCCGGTTTCCTCCCACAAGTCCCGAAAGACGTGTTTGTTAGGTGAATTGGACATTCTGAATTCTCCCTCAGTGAACCCGGAATGTGGCGACTCCACAGTTACTTCATTGCAGTGTTAATGTAAGCCTGCTTGTGACATTAATAAAGATTATTATTAGCATTCTTATTATTGTTGTTATTGCCCCTCCCTGAGGGCATTTAAGAGTCAAACACATTGCTGTGGGTCTGGAGTCGCATGTAGGATGACAGATTTTCTTCCCTAAAGGGCATTAGTAAGCCAGATGGGTTTTTACAACAATGGTTTCATGGTTACCATTAGACTTTTAATTCCAGATTTTTATTGAATTCAAAAGTTACCATCGCCATGGCGGGATTCGAACCTGGGTCCCCAGAGCTGGGTCTCTGGATTATTAGTCCAGTGATAATACGTCCCCTAATGGCACATGAATACCATGCATATAACTGATGGCAGCAAACAAATTCAAGATCCAGCTTCTTATGAAAGATTTTTTCAGTAAAGCGTGATTAGCAACTGTTAAATGAAATAAATATACTCTTGAACTGTGTGGATTTGGCTTGACATTCAAGCTTCTATTCATTTGCAGGAACTGTCCAGTTTTTCACAAACAGTTTACCAGGACGGGATTTAATAGAGGTGAAAGAGATCTCACCCACTGATTGAAAGACGGCAAGAGCCCCACAACGCTTCTTTTCGGGGAGGCCTACTGAATTAAGTGCCAATCAGGCACATAACTGGGTAATGGCGAACTGTCCTCGGGATCAAGGACCCCGGGGTGCAGGTCCCACCTGCCGCGACCCACTGACCAATTAGAGGCTAGTAGCTCTTTATTATTTGACAGTGCCACTGGAGGGAGAGTGGCTGCTATTGGTACTACATCCATCCAAGGCCCATGGACTCGAGCGCAGGGAGTGACGGCATGATGGGTTCGGGAGCAAGGGCACGAGGCTGGCTGTCAGCGGACTCCCCTTCCCGGTGCAGGGTCACTTTGAATGAGGGATGCTATCCCCCGCCCCTCTGGGAACAAGCAAGCAACCCTGACAGGCATTGCTTTCTGGCATCCCTGCTTCACATGCCCTCTTCACTGGGAATGGACTAGCTCATTAATGTCCCACTTAAGGGCCTCATTGGGCACCATGGCAGGGAGGTAGCACATGGACTTAATTGAGGCAGCGACAGGCGGGCAGCAGGATGGCCACCTGCCATCCCCCTGCCTGATTAAGTGCCACCCCCTATAAAACTCACTAATGGGAATAGCATTAAATTCCATCCTCTGTGTCTAATATAAGTCGATTCAACTGTAATTAGGCTTCTGATAACTGATTGGATGGTCCATAAAGTTTTAACATTAGAAAAGATTCATTCTCATTTCACTTTGTAATTATTTCAAAGCTTTTAACTTCCAACAGGCAACACTTGCTCATGCTACACAATCCCAGAATTACAATATTTCTGAACTTTATTGTTGGTAATCAAAATATTTGGAGGGGAACCGGGCTCCATGCCAGAGGGTACCATGCGCACGAAGGAATGGTACCACCAGCATTCTCAGAAGTGTCTGAAGTTTGACCCTTTGTGTTGGGGAGAGAAAGAAAAGGAGCAAAATCGAAAACTGGGGCCACACACGGAAGCAGTGGTAAATCTGTGAGATGTGTTATTTCTTGTTTACAGCAATTAGCTCCATTAAGATGCAACATTTTCTTGTTCCTATAGGTGCAGCTGGTGCTAATCCTTAAATGATATTACCAGATACTATGCCCATAACTCACCATCTTGCAAGAGTGGTCCTCTTCCAGCTCCTCATCTACCTTGTGGATAGAGGATTTACCAGGAATGTCAACTTCCATAATGTGAGACCACCGATGTCCCGTAAGTAAATCTTTTTTTTTAACATAAATTTAGAGTACCCAATTCATTTTTTCACCTACCCTGCACATCATTTTAGGCTGTGGGGTTGAGACCCACGCAGACACAGGGAGAGTGTGCAAACTACATACAGACAGTGACCCGGGGCGGGGTCGAACCCGGGAACTCGGCGCTGTGAGGCAGCAGTGCTAACCACTGCAGCACTGTGCTGCCCATGGTAAATCTGATACGTTGCGGAGGTTCTTGTTATCAATCTGACACCTGGGGCATTTTGGGTTGGGGTCTGCGGTCAGGGT